>NW_027555514.1:51354821-51954821 GCF_003287225.1 Phascolarctos cinereus | reverse complement strand
GAGGAACACAGCCTTCAGCCTCTTCCTTTTTATTCCATAGTATCCATGAAGTACCTGATGTGAGTGAACAAATCTTTCACCCTTGGATGGTCCCCAAAAGATAGAGACGTGGCCTTGGTCAGGTAGATGTAGACAAATATACAAACAATAAAAAGAGGCTGCTCCCACGCTGATGGGGATAGACCAACACAAAATGTCATTCCTGAAACAGGTCCCTGGCATCTCCCACATGGATATCTCCATCTTAGGTGTTTTGGTTATACACCAAAACCCTTGTTACACAAACAGAAAAAATGGTACAACCCTGTGCCTCAAGGAACTTACAGTCTAACAGGGAGGAAATGCAATGTAAGTAATAACAATAAGCCTGGTAGAATATGATGGGAGCAAAGGAGACCTCTGTAAAAGTGCCATGAGCTATTTAAGGATAGAGTGGTGACTTTTACCTGCAGGATCAAGAAGGTCTGAGTTTGGCCTTAACAGAAAGAAATTTACCAGATAAATGGGAGAATCTCTTTTAGGCCAGGGCCAACCAGGCTGGTTTGGCACCTCGAGTTCAATCTTGGAACAAAGTGAAGCACCTAGAAGATGTGATAGTTAACAAGAGATGTACTTGGCCGCATCAAGGAGAAGGGTTTTTACCAAGGATATTTAGCAAGAACATTCCGCTCATTCCGCTGAGCACAGCTCCTCTGCCTCTGGGTTGAGTATCAAGCATAAGGCCCATGCTGTAACTTTTCAAGGGCTTTTTTTGTGCTTAGATAATCAGGAAGTGTTGGCTGCTGTCTGAGCCTTCAGTCTCCTGAGCCAACTAAGTCTTTTTTTTTTTTAAAGAGCAATTTTATTAATGTCCCACAGCAAAGTACATTAGTCATTTGTAACCAAGCATTAAAATTCTGAGTCTATGTCCTAAAGAGAGTAATCAGTTTTCTTCATGATGCATTATGTTTTGCTGAATTTTATGCATTGCTGTTTTACTGAATTTCTTCTAGATTGTCATTTTGCAGAATTCCCTTACACAAGGGTTACTCCCAACCTTGGTAAACACTCTGTTCCCCAAGATGCCCAAATGGATAAGCCTTGATGTTTGCGATCACTTTTTGATTTAATAACAGCCTATCTGCCCAAACTAGTTTCTTTGAGCACAGCCTTCTCCATGGCAACATGCACCAAAGTGCTCTCTTCCAAATACAAAAGCTTTTGAGTTAGAAAGTTGTATAATATGGTATATATTTTTTTAACTACCTCCCCTCCTGTATACTTAGAGTAACTGTTCCCACCTTTATGTTCACAGATGGAAATACAAACATCTCAATCATAATATAACATTTCCATCGTTAAGACAGACATATCATTATATAATAGTCTTAATAATTTTTGCTTTTATTCAAGTTTACTAAAAATGCAACTAGAAAGAATGGTTTTGGAATCTAAAAGCATCCTTGACTGAAATGCAAGCTTGTTCTCAGACTGGTATCATATAGTCAGGTTAAAAAAAAACAACAGCTACATTCACATAGTATCTAATATCAACATTATAATAACTAAATACATTTGAATGAACAGGAAATATCTACGATTCACAGAAGGAGAGTTAGTTTGAAGAAATTAGTGGTACGATGGTAGCAGCAGCATACTTACTGTCCATGGCCTTGAACTCACTGAGGGTCTGCACAGGATTCACATGCTTCTTCTGAGATGCCAAATTGATTTTCTTTTGGATTTTGTCCTGCTTCTCTCTCTTCACCAAGAACTTCTTTTCTGGGGCCTTCATCTTCTAGGATACAGCAGGAAGGTTGAGGGAAGCCATTTCCTGTGATTTCTGGCACTTGGTGGAGGCCACATAAGAGGCCTACACAGATTGTGTCACAGTATTCATCGAGTCCCTGGCCCCCAGGATCAAGGATACCACACTATCCACTCTAGAGATTACAAACTGCCCGCTCAGGTTCTGAACCTCTGCTGTGAAGCAATGCACTGGAGGTACACAAAGAGATCCTATTTACGAGCTTAGTCTAGACAAAGGTCATTAATGGTTCTTCCCAACTATCCATCCTTGATCCTGCGTCGGTAATTTTCTGAGGTGCTCTAACTACATCTGATATAATTTTTAAGTGGCCCTTTATGCCTGGTGAAATCTGTCATCATCATCATGATCGTGCATATCTGTTTTCCCAGGACAATCATATCATTGCCACTCTTATCCCAATTGTGGATAGTTGGGCATTCAGTTGGCTCTTCTCTTCTTAAAAGCTTTCCATTCTTGGGGAAGTTGAGCCATGATAATTCACGCACTTTAACCAACAGTAAGTTATTCATCCGGTAACACCAAGTTTCAAAGTCAGAATCATCCAACTCTTCAGCACTCCTTATCATCAACACAGCTTCTCTGATGTCCTGAATGATGTCATAACCAATTGCGAGACATCTATTGATTGATTTTAATCTGTTTGTTTGGCAGGATCAGAACTGGGAACTTCCATAGCAGTTTCCACTTGTTCAGTAAAACATGGCATAACTGTATTAGAAAGCAGTCTGGTGACCTCAAGAACCTTATCAGTTATAGAAACCAAGTTCATAGTTATCCAACTGTAATATTATATATATGACTCTGGCTGCCCAACCCCAAATGGCACCAAGAGTATGGTCTAGACCAGCACTTAAACTTTGGGTTATGACCCCATGTGGGGTTGAGAAAAATTTGTCAACAGTAAAGGGTTTCTGCACAACAATCAAAAATTAATTAAAAATCAAACATGTCACGAATCCAAGGTTTCTGGGAACACTTGCCCTTGTTGCATCGAGTAACTTCACTTTGGTTCTGAACACAAAGCATGTGCACTTTGCACCGTGCCTGCCCTTCGGCCATGAAAAGGGATCATGAGGTGGAAAACTTAAGAAGTTTCAGAAGCTGTGGTCTAGACCATCAACATCTTTGTCTCTGAGAGCAGTTAAACACTTGTTTAAATCTTCCAGAATGTGATTTTCTGAGACAACCAGGTAATAGTCTGTGGCAGCTGTCATCAATGGCATCTGTTAGAACCTGGACTTGTTTTCTTTCCCACTGTTCTTTTAAAAGATCCACGTTTTCTCGGACCAGGTTTACTTTATGACTTTTTGGCCAAAAATGATACAGCATTGATAACCTGGGGACAGAGGGCTTCCCTGACATGAGAACCAGCTCCACACCTTCTTCATTGTTTGAAATAGAACAGGCTGTTAGCACACTCATGGAAAACTTGAGCATACCCTTTTACTTCCTTCCCATTTCCATTCTTTGCAGCCTCAATCAACAGCAAAAGTAGCACATTAGTTTAAAAAAAAATCTTTGCAGAATGATCTTTTTTGCCATTTTGTTTATTGCAGAAGTAAGTGCATCATTTTTTTTTATATCCATCATTCCCTATGGACTCAGAAAGTAGATCCTATAAGGCCTGGAATATTGTATTGCCTTCTGCAACATGACATTCTCACTGGTCATCATGACTACAACATGAATCTGCCATTAGAGATGCTCCACTGACAATGCTTTTCAGGTGTTCCTCAAGAGAAGGCATGAAATGATCTTCACTGATGCTCATAGGGTCAATGATTATTTATTTATCAATATTATTAAGTACATAAGCCAGTTCCTTCCTTCCTCCACCCCGCTGCTGGGAGCCAGCATCAGAAGCTGTGATCTGTTGCATTGGAGATACCAATAATATCTCGCTGCAACTGTTTATTCCTTCTGCTGCAGCCATTTAATTACAATGGCCCACATCTTTCAGTTCCTCTTGTCTTAGCTGCCATATTGTTCAGCTAATCCACTTCAGGTTTTAGGGCTTTAGACTGTATGTCTAAATCTTGCTCACTGCCTGCATTTCTAAGTTTCAAGATACCATGTTCCAAACAAATTAATTTGTTGACATCTGCCATGTTGGCAAAAATAAGCAACCAGGTAACAGCTGAGAGCAGAGAAGATGCTTGCACCGTATTGCCACACTTTGCAGAGGAATATGGGTCATCTGCAAATTCTCTGGAGGCATTCTTCATCAAATCACCTTGTTTCCAAGCATCTTCTACAGCAGCCACAAATTCCTTCTTGAGAAATGGACTCTCCTTTAGCAGTTTTATCTCCCTTCTATGAGAAATTCTCAGTTCCTTGTTCAATGGATACAGACAATGCAAGAGTCTTCTTAGAGCAAGCAACCTCTTTTCTTGTTAAAGGGTCCCTTGTTATTGGTGGTTACCAGAGGCTCCAACAGCCTTTCAATAGCCAGAGTCCCTATCTCCATATTTTTGGGGTATCTTTTGAAGTTTGTGTTGCCTGCATGTACAGCAATCATTTCAGTGGCAAAGGGCGTGTGAGTGGAAGAGGAGGATCCCAAGACCCCTGTGCCACCAACATCAATGCCGCCTTGTCTGCCAATTAAGCCTTAAAAATAGTTTTAGTAACTTTTAAGGAAAACATCTCTCCCAGCCTGCCTGATGATAATCTCTGATAGGTATTCCTCCTATCACAGAGTCTATTTACCTGGGCAAGGGACCTAATTTTGCTCAGTGTCAGTTTACTTCTCTGTAAAATGGGCACAATAATTGCAACTACCTACCTACCAACCAGAATTGTTGTGAGTATGAGTTAACATATGTAAACTTCTTTGTAAACCTTAAAGCGCTATGTGAATGCCAGCTATCATCATCAATCATTATCATTATCATTATTATTTTTATTTGAAACACAGGGCCTAGAACAAATCAGAGATGTCTGGATCAGAACAGGAAACAGAGTGATTCACTTTGGAAGGAATGTAGAATTATAGAATTTTAGAGCTGGAAGTGACTGAGTAGGCAGTCATCTAATCTATGTGTGAAATGAAATGGCTGGACACAACTCATGAAGAGCTTCCAATACTAGGCTCAGAGCTTAAACTCCATTTGGTAAGTCATGTTGAACCACTGAAGTTTTAATTTTTTTTAAAGGGAAGAGTAACATGATTGTGCATTAGGATAATTATTCAGGCAAGAATACAGAAGAGGGGTTGGAAAGGTAGATGAAGAGAAGTTAGAAGACTTAAACTAGTCTAGCAGAGAAAAGTTAAATGTTTAAAATGTGGCGGCTACAGTGGGAATGGAGAAGAGTCTGGACATTGGAGAGAGATTGTGGAAGTTAAAACCTGGCAACCAATTGATTGAATATGTGGAGTGAGGTAAAGAAAAGCATTGATGTTGACATCAAGCTCATAGACTTGGGTGACTGAAGATGATGTTGCCATTAACATGGGCTGCGGGAAAAGGGAAACGAATTCAGTTTTAGAAATGTTGGACAATGAATGGAAACATAAAAAAGTAAGCTGGAAATATGGGGTGGGAGCCCTGAGGAGAAGTTAGAGGTAACAGCATAGATTGAGGAATCACCTGCATAGAGATTATAACTGAGGCCATCGGAGTAGATAAGATTACCAGGGGATAGAAAGTAGAGAGAGAAGAGGTGAATGTGGAATCAGCAAAAGAAAAGCTAAAGAAGCAGTCAGAGAAGGTGGAAGGAGGTATAGTGTGATGGAAGCCAAGAAGAGGAGAGGGTATGAAGAAAGGACAAAGTGGATTTCAGGTGATCCATAACATCAAATAGAGTAGCAAGGTGGTACAATGGATAGAGTACCAGGCCTGGAGGCAACAAATCTGGCTTCAGACTCTTACTAGTTGTGTGACCCTGGACAAGTCACTTAATCCTGTTTGCTTCAACTTCCTCATCTGTAAAACGAGCTGGAGAAGGAGATGGCCAACTGCTCCCTCATCTTTGCCGAGAAAACCCCGAATGGTGTCCTGGAGAGTTGTATATGACTGAAAATGACTCAACAACTACCCCAGAAGGCTTTAGGCAAGGAGTAAACACAGCTGCAGAAAAATTTTGAAGTCAAGTCTAATGACACAAAGGGATCTGAAGTCAGGTCAAAAGGAAAAGGCAGCTGGGGCAGCTAGGTGGCACAGTGGATACAGCACCGGCCCTGGATTCAGGAGGACCTGGGTTCAAATCCAGCCTCAGACACAGAACTTACTAGCTGTGTGACCCTGGGCAAGTCACTTAACCCCATTGCCTAGCCAAAAATAAATAAATAAATAAATGAAAGTAAAAGGCAGCTGTCCCAAGAAACTGACTTCCAGGAAGCACAGTCTCCCTCAGGCAATGGCTGAAATACTTGGAAAACTGGGAAGAAGTGGGGTGGCGAGATGTACATTTGGGAATTCATAGATGACATTGAACATGTTCTTTCACTTAAAAGGCTACAAATGAGTGATGCACATTTAGTATATGTCATGCCTATGAGCAATCTCCTAAAGTGACGTCTTATTTATGTAGGGAAATTGGTATTCTCAATGTCCAAATTATTTAAATTAGTCATAACTTTTCAACCTTTGTATGCATAATTCTTGAAAACGGGTTTATAGCTTAGAAAGAACCTGAAGAAAAGTAATTTTTCCTTAGAAAAGAAACCTCTTTTAAATATATCTTGAAAATCCATAGTTAAACTCTACCCCACTCACAATATGTATTTACTTTCTCTAATATTTGTAGAATTACGTTTATACCATAAAAGTATGATTTTTAAAGCTTTCTGTCCTCATCTTCCTGGACGCTTCTGCAGCATTTGACACTGTCGACCAAAGCAGACTCTAAACTCTCTTTGAGGGCAGGAATTGTCTCACTTTTGTATCTATGTTCACATTGCCTGGTTTAGTGCCTGTCACAGAGTTAGTGGGTGATTAATAAATGCTTACTGACTGATTTTCAGACTTAACGTGTGTGGTGTATTTATAAAATTGGCCTTGCTTCCATTTTTACCTCCTAATTCCAATTCTAGAGATTGTCTGCGCTCTCTGTTGTGACTGACTGCATATTTTTATTTTCAAAAGGACAGCTCAGGGGTAAACTATGACCATCATCTTGCGAATGATGTTTTGTTTTATATACTAATTTGACCCTCATAACAATCTTGTGAATACTTTTATCTCCATTTTTGGAGGAGTGGCTAAGTGCCAGAGTCACACAGCTTGTCAGGTAGAGTCTGAACGTGGGTCTTTATTCCAAGCCCAGCAGTTTATACGCGACTTCCTTGTACAGATGAGGAAACTGAAGCTCAGAGGAGCTAGGCATCTTGCCCATGGTTCTCCATCTCATAAACATTAGAGATGGGAATGAAATTCATATCTTCTCACTTCAACACACTCTCCACTGTTACCTACCAAAGTTCTCCTCCACTACCAGTGTTTCCTGACTCTTAGTTTCCCTGTTCAGGGTTTTCTCGGCAGAGATGCTGGAGTGGTTTGCTATTTCTTTCTCCAGTATATTTTACTGACGAAGAAACTTTGGTAAACAGGGTTAAGTGATTTGCCCAGAGTCACACAGCTAGTAAAAGTATGAGGCCAGATTAAACTCTGATTCCAAACCTAGCGCTCTATCCATTGAGCCACCTGGCTGCCAAAAACTTATTGCAATCTCTTATTAAGGTAACAAAGCTTATTTTCACTATAGAGAGATGTGGTATCATGGAAATAGAACTGGATTTGGAGTCTGACATGAGTTGTTGTTGTTGTTGTATCATTCAGTAGTGACCCCATTCTTTGTGACCCCATAGGCCACAGCACACCAGGCCTTCTATCCTCCACTATCTCTTGAAGTCTGTCTGAGTTCACGTTCATTGATACTCTGTCCATCTCATCAGCTGCCATCCACTTTCTTCCTTTTGCCTTCAATGTTTTCCAACATGAGGGCCTTCTCCAATGAGTCTTGTCTTCTCATTTATGTGGCTTATGTTCCAGATTCCCGCGCAGTATTGATCTTTACAGCATCAGACTTTCCTCTGGCCACCAGCTGTATCTGGAGCTGAGCTTCCCTTCAGCCTTGACCGGTTGCTTCATTAGTCGTAGAGCTGCTTGCAGTTATCCTCCTTTCTTGCTGGCTGACAGCTTCCAACCTGAGGGCCTCATCTGATTTCATCTCTTGTATCATTTTAGTTCTGTCTGTAGGGTTTTCTTGGCAAAGGTACTGAAGTGGCTTGTCATTTCCTTCTCCAGTGGACCACCTTTTGTCAGAACTCCCTACTATGACCCATCCATCTTAGAGAAGCCTGCATGGCATAGCTCGTAGTTTCATGGAGCTATGCAAGCCCTTCCTCCATGATGAGGCAGTGATGGGGGATGGGAGGCCTGGGTATAAATCCTTTGTTTCTCACTGTATTGTGACCATGGGCAAAACTGTTCTCTGAGTTCCAGTTAGTCACAATAAGTGATATCTAATGTGTCTCCCAGCTTTAAATCCTTTGGAATGAAAGAGAGGTGAAAGGAGAATACTTTATAGGCATCACAGGCAGTATTGAACCTAACAAACTCAGCTACGGTGAGAAGGAGCCGCTCTGACTTGGGTCCTCTACTCTTTTCTCTTTACAATGATACCAGTGCTTATCGGTTAGATTATCTCTATGCTGATGACTCTCAGATACATACATACAGTCCTAGTCTCTCTCCTGAGCTCAGATCTTTATCACCAGCTGCCTTTTAGACATTTTTAAGTAGATGTCTCATATGTAGATCAAACACAACATGCCCATAAGAGAACTCATTCCACAACCTCCACTTCACAAACCAGTCCTCTTCTGAGCTCTCTCATTGCTGTAGAGGGCCACCTTCCTCCTAGTGAAAGAGGTTTGAAACCTTGGTATCACTCTTCATTCTTGACTCCTCATTATCATTCACCCAGTATATTCAATCATTGCCAAATCTTGCAAGACACTCGGTCTCTACAGTATGTCTTTATATGTTGCCTCCTCTCCACTCACACAACCAAAACCCTAGTTCAGGCCCCCATTCCTCTCACCTGGACTATTGTGGTAGGTTCCGAATTGATTTCCCTATTTCAAATCTCTCCCAACTCCTAACAATCTTCCACATAACAGCCACCAAAAAAATTAGTTTCCTAAAGCTTAGGTCATGATCATGTCACCAGCACCCCCTGCCCCAATACACACTCAATAAACTGCAGGGACTCTCTATTACCTATATGATTAAATATGCCATTTAAAGACCTTTACAACCTGGCTTCTTACTCTCCAATTTCTCTATGGTTCAGCCATACTGGCCTAGTTACCATTCTTCACACATGGCCCTCCATCTCCCATCTCCATTTTTTTGACTGACTGTGCCCCATGCTTAGAATTTCTTCTTTCTTCGACTCCTCTCTTAGTAGCCCTGGTCTCCTTCAAGACAGCTCAAATGCCATGTTGTGTAGGAAGCCTTGCCCAGCTCCACCAGCTACTAGAGCCTTCCCTTCTAGGGTTACCTTCCATCCATTCTGAAAATATCTTGTATATGTCTACTTATGCATGTGTTAGAACAGAAACTCTTTGAGGCACAAGATTTGTTTGCTTTTTATATTCCAGGTGTTTAGTACAATTTCACGTATATAGTAAGTACTTAATAAATGGATATTGATTGATTTTGAAGAGAAATTAAGGACTTTCTTAAGTCATCCTCTCTACCTCCTCTCCAGTTGGATGGGAACCTTGGACTCCAGCTCCTAGGAACAACTGGGCTCTGATTGGTGAGTTTTCCCATTAGGTTGCCTGGATCTAGGTCTTAGCCTGATGTATCCCCCACTCTTCACCCCCTTGCAGCCCCTTTTTATGTATTATCTTCCCCTACTAGAATGTAACCTCCTCGGTGGCAGGGACTGTCTTGCATTTACTTACTTGCTTGATACAAAATGCTCTATCTCTCATCTATCTATCTATCCATCTATTTCTCTATCTGCTATCTATCTATTTATCTATCATCTTACTTGCAGGGAAATAGAGGAGTTTATACCTCTTCTATTCTCTGTACACAAGCCTTTAGAATGATGCTTACTGCAGATGGAAATGTCAGCAATCTTTCAAGAGAGAAACAAAGGAAAATATGCCTATTTTTCTCAAAATTTGTGTTATAAAGATGTAGAGAATATGAATCATTATGATTTTTTTTAGCATTGTCTTACATACGATGGCTTTTCAACTAAATTTTTAAGTGTGTGCCATTCAATTTGGCACTAAACAAAATTTATTTCGAAATACAATTTTGTCACATCTGTACTGATGGAATGTTTATTTGAAAACTCAGGAAGGCCTATGCATTTTCCCAATTAGAAATTAGAAAACACCTCTTCTGCTTAGCTATTTGTGTATATGTAGATTCTAAATGGGTTTTTTTTACTAAGTGATGCAGAAATATTTCTACGTAAATAACCCAAAAAGAAATATTTTAACACTCCTCTCCCCATCACTGCGCATGTAAGCAAAGACAGAGTGAGATGTTTTGGATTAAATATCCACCAACACGGTGATTATTAGCTGTCTCTCCTTTTTCATCTAACCCAGATGCATGTGCCTAGCCAAGGGAGACCAAATGGGATGGCATTGTATAACAAATTATGGGCAAGAGATCCTCATGAAGTTAAAGAGGAAAACAGGTTAAAACTACCCTTTCTAAATGTGGATTAAC
Source organism: Phascolarctos cinereus (assembly GCF_003287225.1). NCBI lineage: Eukaryota > Metazoa > Chordata > Mammalia > Diprotodontia > Phascolarctidae > Phascolarctos > Phascolarctos cinereus. The sequence goes on along the minus strand of NW_027555514.1, from coordinate 51,944,309 downwards.
AGACAGGAGATTCACAATAGCAATTTTTAGCTTTTCAAATATTCAAATATTCTATTTTTCAAATATTCTAATTTTAATTAATTTTTTGTTACATTTTAAGTTCTAAACTGTCTCCCTTCTTCCCTCCCCACTCCACATTAGAAAAGGCCACCACTATATATACATCTATATGTATGTATATAAAACCTAAAAAAGTACTATGTGTACTTTTATTTATCAGTTCTTTCTGTAGAAGTGGATAGCATCTTCCTTCATAGGTCCTTTGTAGTTGATTTGAACATTTTTAATGCTTAGAATAACTTAGTTGTTCACAGCTGCTGTTACTGTATACAATGTTCTCTTGGTTCTGCTCATTTCACTCTTCATCAAATATTCTTTAAAGGAAAGGAAGTCAGAAATATCTAGAATCTGTGGCCCTGCTTTCTATGTAGCCCTTGAAGCAATAATGAAGAATCCCATTACAATTATATTGTTACTAAGAGTAATATTATGCCTTATGATGATCAAGTTTGGCCCTGAAGAGGAGAGAAGAAAATGCACATCCCTCCCTTGGGTCAAACTTGGTTAGTGTTACTCTACTGCTTTTTTCCCCCTCTCTCTTCTTCCAAAAAACTTCTTTGTTAGATGGACTAGATCTCTGCCCAGGGGAAGGGGAGAAATAATTTGTATATTTTAGCCATGTCTTTCCTGATTAAGTATCTGATTTTTTTCTTTTTAAACTAAGAACAAAGATTCACATCTATGGGAATTAGACTTCATCTTCTTAGGTTTTATTCCATCCATTGTTCCAGACTATTAAGATCTTTTTGATTACTGATTTTATCATCAATCTAGTCAGTATACAAACATTTATTCATACATCTAATTAAAGTAATTAATCACTTATTAATTCATAAATTAACTACTGAAAGGACCAGGAGGGTCAATTGATGTAAAAATTTGCTTGGTTTTTCTAGGTATTCTTACATTCTGGTCCTCCTATTAAGCATATGCTATGTACTGGGCATTTGGGATACCAAGACAGAAGTGAAACTTTCCCTGCCCTCAAGGAGCTTACATTTTCTCAGAGGAAACAACACATAGATATATAAGAAGACACAAAATTACATGTTTTAACAAAAGTATTTTTTAACTATCCTTCCCAGCTTGAAGTCGTATGCAATTTTAACAAGTATGCCATCTATGTTATTTAAATTATTGATAGAACTCGTAATCAGAGGACAGCATAAATGACTCATAGCACTCCAACAAGAAAATTCAATCTAGGCTGGCATTAATCTTTTCATTAACATTGTTTGAGTAGAATTGGTCAGCCCATTTAATACATCGACAAAAGTGTACTGCCACCCAACTAATATTTCCTTATCTTCTTCTTGAGGAAATCGTTAGAGAGTTTTTGAAATGATTCTTTATAGTTGAGATATAACTATGTCTTATAGAAATTTACTGGTCTACCAGTCTAAGAGTTCTGGCAAGAAAGGAAAAATAGGATAAATGACTTTACCAACAAACGAAAATCAACAAGCATTAAGCAACCATTCTGCAATGTATTGTGCCAGGCACTAAGGGAGATAAAAAAGATAAATAAGGCATAGCCCTGACCTCAAGCAACTTCTAGTCTAGTGAAGAGGGAATGGCTGGGGGAAACATAAAATGCATATAGAGATAAATATAATGCATGAGAGAACTTTTTTTTTTAATGTACCCCTGAAACCTTTAGATTAGGCTTTCTCGACTTCCGTTCCTAAGTGTTCACAGACGACCTTTCAATCATCTGCTCTAGAACTTTGCCAGGGTCCCCATTAAGCTTATTGGCCTATGGTTTTGCAGAATCCACTTTCTTCCCCTTTTGGAAAATCAAGCTATTTCTTCTTTCTAATCAATGCAATCCAGAACTGTCTGTAAACTTTTTGGAAGAAAGTCTTTGTCAGTGATCCTTGTGAATTCTGCTTCCTGGGTCAGGATGGTTTTCTCTGGGCATTTTTTTCTGTCCCTCTGCAGTCACGGCTGTTGTAGCTCTCCCACTGGCTGACACAGAAGAGAACAGATTAACTGAACTGAGAACTACATTTCCCAGTTTACTCTCCTCCGGTGTCTCCCCCTCTAGAGCCGAGGTGGGCGATTCCACAGGGCACTCTCTCGCTCTCCCTGCTGAGCCGTCCTAACCAGGACGAGGCTTAGCTAGGCGAAGGGGTGGGAGGCGCTTGCATTCACTTGGGCTCCAGCAAAACCTGCCCTATGCAGCAAACGTTGCTGCTATCCGCCGGCGGACTCCGCTACAGCACAATGCAGTACTGAGGCGCCCGGAGAGGCTGCAGCCGAAGCCAGCCCTAGGTGGTGCCGCAGCAGCACCGGGCTCGGCCGTCATCGGCAGGCAGTGCCCGGTGCTTCGGGCTAGGGCGGAAGGCAGGAGAAGGCGAGGGAGGACAGAGCGCCCGCGTGCCAGCCGCGGAGAGAAGAGAGGAGAGGAGAAAGGAGGAGAGAAAGGAGAGGAGAGGGGAGAAGAGGGAAGGAGAAGAGAGCAGAGAGGAAAGACGAAAGGGAGCGCCCTCCGGGGCTGGGTGCCCGCGTCTCCACCATGAGCATCTCTCCCTGAGCATCATCCCTGGCTGGGGCAGGCTGAAGGGCAGGGAGAGCCATGCGGGCTGCGGAGGCTGCGGAGGCTGCGGCTCTGCTGCCCTGGCTGCTGCTGGGCATCTCAGGCATCTTCCCGCTGGCTCTGTGCAGGTTGCCAGGTAAGTTCCCCACCGTTCATGACTGCGGGATGGAGGGAGCTCCGCGACGCACACAGGCCACTTGCTCACTGGCAGATTGCAGGGATGCGCTAGAAAGAGGGAATCCCATTCCCCGGATGTCTGAGAGCAATTGTTTTGATGCGGTTGTAGAGGAGTAAAAAGCCAAAAGGGACGGGGTGCGTGCGTGTTTGTGTGGTCGCGTTGTGCGAGAGCCGCTGGAGAAGGTCTTCTTCTTCTTCTTTTCTTTCTGCAGCCTGGGAAAGATGAGGAAGGGGGATGCCCTGTCTTTGGGCCCCGAGCCTGGAAGCCCTCTCTGGGGTGCGCGGGACCGGGGCTCTGGGGCCGCGTCAGTTGCCCGAGAGAGTTGGGGGAATATCGGGGAGTCCGAGGGCTCTTGGGCCGGGGTCTCTTCCCAGAGGGGGACTTTTTTGTTGTTGTTCGCTGTGGGGATTGCATCGTGAGAAGGGCACGACCGACTAGTTGGGCAACCTTTGGGTTCGGGGTGATGATTTTCGTCTCCTCTCCTCTTTCCCGGCTTCCCTCTCCCCCTCCACTTCTCCCACCCCGGAGGAGACGCCTTATTGACGGAGCTGGAGAGAAGGAACGAAAACCGCTTTCTGGAGCGAGAGAACGTCGTGCCCCTCCGGCTCATCTACCGCTTGGGAGGCGAAGACCAAACTGGCCATGACGTGCTCACCACTCGGATCCGGGGCGCCCCGGCTGGCGGCGGCACCGGCGGCTGGCAGGTGAGCGGAGGGCTGCCGGCGGAGGTGTGTGTTGTGAAGTAGGGGGCGGCGGGGGTGGTGAGGTGGAGGGGGCGGAGGTGGGTCTGCTTGGTTTCTCCGACGCCCCTTGCCAGCTGCCCGGGAGCTGCCACCCCGATCAGGTTTCTGTTGCCTCGGAGACAAGGTGCCTTCCTTAACACTGGCGGCCTCCATCCATCCAAATGCTAGTCATGTCGGATGCTCACTGCAGAATGGGTGGCCTGGCCAGGCCGGGCGGGCAGAGCTTGGCTCATCTCAAGTTCAAGTTTCTGCAGGATGCCCCCAAGCTTGGGCAGTGACTCCGCCAGAGCAGAAAAGCACAGATGGCTACTTTATTCCCTGATTTAAAAAAAAAAAACAGAGAAAATGAATATATTCATATTGAGTGAGAACAGTGTTGTAATGGGACAAAACTAGGGTGAGATTTTACTCCAGAAGAGAGAAGACTTTGTATCTTAGTAACCTTCTCAGTAATAATCAAAAGCAAATTGGATTAAGAAGGCCAAAACAAAACAAAACAAAACAACCATCCCTCTCCACCTCCTCCTGCTAGATTTACAGCTCTCTGATTTGCGCATACCAAGGAGGGTGCCCATCCTCCGATTTCCTAAAAAGGTATGTCTCTTGTTAAGGAAGAATTTTTAGATGCAATCATCCCAAAACGTGTTGATTTGGAAATATTTTAATGGTTTAATTTTTAATTAGTGTAGTATGCTTCCATGAATATTAGGAAGCTATAGCTTACCTGGAAATTTATTTGGAGTTGTGAGTTAAATGCCATAAATGTTAATAGTGATGTAAATATTTGATATGTTTATAAAAATTGCGCTGACAATTCACATGAAAATGCAGGAGATCCTTCTGTATCTAATGCAGTCGTTGTAACTGAAGATTCACATAGACCTGGTTGAAACAAAATTATACTGAAATTTTTTTCCTATGTAATAAGGTCCATCGATAGATACCTCATCAAGAATAGTGCTTTGGAAGCTTTTTTTATATATTTGACAGTCACATGAACTTTTCCAGAGATGTGTGATTAAAGTGATGTTTACATGGAGAAGATATCATGTTTGCTTTCATAAAATTTCCATGTTTCTACACATTTTAATTCTTTTAAAAGTTTACTAATGTATGGTAGTAAGATATCTTTCTCCAGACATATGATTTCACTAATGTAGAGGACTCCCAGTGAAGAAACTGCCTCTGTCAATGCAGATGGTCACTGTTCTGTGACTCACAGATTTAGAGAGATTCCAGGACCCTGAAGCAGTTGAGTGACTTATCCAGGGTCACACAGTCAGTATGTCAGATAGCAAAGTGCTTTGAACCCAGGTCTTGCCAACTCAGAGGCCAGTACAACAACTACTTCTGGGTCTCTGTGCACTTTGCTAGGCAGCCTCTCAGATAGTCTAAAGGGCCACAATAAATATTTTTATTAATGCTAAGTCTTTATGAGTTAACTGGCTCTAAGTCTGCATGAGCTAGCTGTAATTAAGGGTGGTATTATTTACCCCAAGATATTATTTTTCCTCTGTTTTGATTGACATCCATAGTTTAAAGTAAAAGTAAGGACCTGCTTTTCCTTACTAATCAGGCAGTTTCATTTTCATCATTAATAGGAATGTCCTTATAGCAGTCAACTTTAGGTAACACTCTTTAAAATGTAACAAAAAATTTTCTGTCTTAGGAAGGGACTCTAAGACAATAAGTTGAAGAGAAAGTGTAAACTTTCATCAGTAGAGGGAATTTTCTCCTTGGGACTTCCCTCTATCATTGAAAATACAGTTCCAAGTCCTTATTCTATTATGGCAGAGAAAGGAAGTTCTCTCCTTTGTAAAATGGAGTTGAGACTATTAGATCTCTGAGGTTCCCTTTCAGTTTTAACTTTCAGAGACTCATCTCTCCTTCCCCAATTTTTTCTTTCCAATAACTGTGTTAGAGCAGTACTTCTTAATCTTTTGAAGTTCATAGATTCATAAATTGTTAGAACTGAAAGATCTCAAAGGTCATTACTTATGACCACAGTGTTCTACAGGCTCATTATTTTTTAAAAGTGAGCTGATAAAAGCATATATTTATAAGAGGGAGATGAAAAATACTCTGTGTTTGAAAATGCTTTATAAACATTTAGGTCCTATAAAAGTCTGAGATGTTGCTGGAAATCCAAAAGCATATATTCCTATACTTTTATTTTAATGAGAATTATGTTTAACTATTATTTATCCAGAAAAAGTATATGTGTATCTTTGTAAATGCATGTATGTCTATATCAAAAAATCTCTTTCTTGGTGTCTTTATGTATACTGGCCACCAGGTAGTTGTTTATTTGTTTTTAACTACAGAATTCAATGATGTTTTCTAAAATGTTCTCAAATCTCATGGGATAATAGATTTCATGAACTACCCTTCTTGGCTTCTCTCCCTCATCACTATTATTTTCCCCCCAACTCATTGAGTGTCACTGACCAACAAAATTGTCAGGCTTTATTAAACATAAATTACTATTCCATGTCAGAAACGAAAGTATGGAGGAGGGAACCTAGTAAAAGGATTTTAACCCCAATAAAAGGATTTGTTCTGTGAAGTTTGAATTCAGTCAAAGAGCTGCATTTGAGGACCTAGGGGGCCACATGTGGCCTGAAGGCTGCAGGTTCCCAACTCTTGGTATAGACAATGCTTCTCATAAATGTGACTATCATAAGAAACCACCTAATAGACTCTCAGGAAGACACTGTCATGTCATCAGTGGTGTCTTTGAAGTCACTTGAAAACCATTAACATAGAAGATTAAAACAAATTTTCTTAGTGACTTCTGTCTTTATACCATTGACATTTCCTGGTAATTAGCATTGCCTCTTATATAGGCTCACATTAACCATTAGGATTGAAATGAGTTGTGGGAGCTAGAATCGAATGATATAATTAATCTCCAAGCACAGGGGATACAAAGAAGAAGTGAAAACAGCCCCTGCCCTCAAGGAACTTAAATTCAAATGGGAGGAGACAGCCTGTTCGTAAAAAGGTTTCTACACAATCTATACAGAGTCATTATGAGTTGAAAATGCCCACTGGTCCTAGGCAACCCTTTCTTGAAAATAGTAAGTTAAAGTGTTTCTTCCATTTTGCTGTTTGCATCGTTTCTATGAGAGCAATCTACCAGTCAGTAAAGCTATGTGCTGTTCTTTCCAATGCCCATGACGCTGCATTTAAAAAATAATTGTAGTGATATCTTTTTTTGTGGTAGGAATGTAAACCATTATTTTTGTCTCTGGCTTGTACATGATGCCCATAATCCTATGGAAGTTGTGTGGTTTTTTTTTACCAACTTCCTTTCCATTTAATAATGAACTTTGTATTCCTGAATTCTTTTCTCTAAGCCAATATGATTAATGTAATAATCATAGATTGTAAAAATGAATGCTTTTAACTGAAAATAAGAACTGAATCTAATTGTTTGTAGTTAGTTCCACTAATGAATGCCTGTGAATATAATTAAATGAACATAGTTATTAAGATTTACAGAAATGTATTTACCATACAATGAAAATACTACATTAACTTTTTCAGAGTACCATGTCACATATTTATGATATTACTTGAGTGGGCTAAATGGTGCCCAACTTACCTGAAAGAATTCACCCTACCTTCAAAAGTGTGTTAGACACTATAGATTTTGGTATGCTTAAGTAGCATGGAGGTGATTTTGAAGGCCAGGGCTAATGGAGCATAAATTATAACAGATATTATAAAGACTGAAAAGACTTCTGAGATAGTCTCAGAATGTCTGTTCAAAGACCAGGCTTGGTAAATTCAAATAGCTTCATCACCTGGAGGAGGTAGTTCAATGACCTAAGCAAAAACACTTCCTCTAAATTCAAATAGCTTCATCACCTGGAGGAGGTAGTTCAATGACCTAAGCAAAAACACTTCCTCTCTCCATCTTGACTCCACCATCCCCACCCCCCCAGCCACAGCAACTCAAAATACAATCTAGAAAGTTATAGAGGAGTTTTAATCTGTGTTGGTGGATAGAATACTCACACTAAGAAAATGCAAAAAAACTCTATTTCCTTTGATTGGAATTTCTTCAATTAATTACCCAATTAATAAACATTTAGTAAGCACCTACTATGTGCCAGGCATTATGCTATTTAAATAAGTTTTGGTTTCGACGTGATTTCACTGGCATAGTGATCTTCTGTTGCCACAGCTAATGTTTCCAATGCTGATCAATAGCTGTTCTTCAATTAACAATTTTCCAGAGTTGTTTGGGGGCAGTGAGGGTTTAAGCTACTTTCCCAGGGCCACACAATCAGTATATGTCAGAGGAACATCTTGAACCCCAGACTTCTTTATTCTTTCTCAACTGGCGGGATCAGGTCCGTTACTGCTGGCTGAGACATTAGCAATATGTTATTTCTGAATGTCACAAGAAGTTTCCAGGAACAGACTACAGCACAATACTTATTAATTATGCATTCAAAGCAACTGTATAACTTGCTTCATTTTTATCTCCAAAATGTGAGCAATACAACTATATTTCTTCTTTTAAAAAATTTGAGTTCTGCAGAGACATTGATTATTTGGTCAGAATGCAATCTGTCTTCTTGGGTATGAGGCCATACTTTTTGTAGTTCTTAAATTCACAGTTGTACGGAATCATGTTTTCTTTTCAGATCTCAAGGATGTTTATTAGGCTATGCATGGAAATTTAAAAATGGCCCAAGGCCTTGTTTTTAATGTTCATAACAAGCACACTTGACTGAGGGAAGTCTTGATGCTTTTTAAAAATTTATATTATGGCAAAACATAAGATCGAGGTCACAGACCCTTTCTATGCTTTTGAAGTATGTCCACAAAACCTGAAGACAGACAAAACAAGGCAGTCTGAAACATTAGGAGTTATCCTTTCATCTGGCCTAAAATAACTTGTGCTGAGTACATTTCTATTTCTCATTCGCTTTCAATTCAGTTCAACAAACAGTTCAACTGAAAGTACTGATTAAGTATGTATTTGCATTTGGGGACGTGTAAGCATTTCATATTGGATCGTCTTGACTCCCGGAAAAAATAAAATTAGGTAGGGATGTTAAAACCGTTTTTTTGGTCTGCCCTTCATTTTCTTCAGCATTTTATCTTTTGCTCGTGGTGCTTTTGTCTGCCTACAAATGGGCTCTCCTCTTGTCAGAAACTATTACTTTCAGTAGATGACCTATTTGTGTCTTTACTCTCCTATTTGTTGGAAGGTGATGATACCTCCAAAGGAGTCAGATAGCTCCAAGACCATGGATTGAAGAATGTGACAACCTCCTCTTTATGTACTTGGGATAATTAGTGATGACTGGGAAGAAAATCCAGACACCCAGGAGGGATGCACCATTTTTATGACTCTTTCTTACATGCATAGCTAAGTAAGGATGAGCCATACTCAAAAATTGTGCTGCTTAAATTCGGGAACTCTGAGTCACCTTGACAGTGAATTGACTGGAGGACTGCTTCCCTTGCATAAACAGAGCTCCCAGGAGTTTTTGCTTTGGTTAAGTATTTTGGAGGAGTAATGTAAACATTTTTTTAAATGTGAATTTGTTAAAAAAAAAAGTAGCTGAATGTTAACAAAGTGGTGGAACTGATCAAAATGTTATGTGCTGCTGGAGAAAGAGGAAGGGGCCGCAGGGCTGCTTTTCGATTGTTTCCTGGAATATGTAACTTGCAAATTTACAAAAGTGAAATTCCCAGGTGCAGGTTTTCCCTAAGTCCTGTTTCTACACTATGGGATCCCATTCTTTATAGTTCTCTTGAGATTCTCTCCATCCTTATGTCTCTAGGCCTTAGGTGTGGTGCTTAGTGATTTTACGATGCACAGAGGCAACTAGGATGGCATAACCACCCCATAACTTACAGGTGAGGAACTTCAGGGGGTTAAAGATGAACAAGGAACACCCAGGAATTTATCGGCCTTCACCTGTGGCAAAGGACTAGAGTATGTTTTGTGTTCTCCGTTTATGTCTACAATATTTGCCAGATGGGAAGAATTGTTTGTTTATTTTTGCTTATAGAATCCTATATCCTGAGATGTTCCATAGTACAGGTCTTTAATGTTTCTGTCTCTGAGTGATGCTTATAGGCCTAAGTGATACCTATGGGTACTACTGGCAAGCATAAGAATAGAAAGGGAAAATGTGTGTGTGTTGCGGGGTGGGGGCAGGGAATGGAGCCAAGATGGTGGAGAGAAGCCAGGAAGTTGCTTGAGCTCTACCCAGTTTCCCTCAGAACAAGTGTTAAATCAAGTCTCTAAAAGAATTCTGGAGCAACAGAATCCACAAAAAGACAGAATGAAACGATTTTCAGCCCAGAATAACTTAGAAGGACTTCAGGAAGGTCTGTCTCACTTGGGTAACAGTGGAGCAGAGTCCAGCACGGAGGGTGTCCGAGAAAGCCAGTGGGAGGCTCTTAGCCACAGCACAGATCATCATTTGATGCCCCGAGGTCCTGGCTCAGCAAGCCAGCGGTACAGCAGGCCAGCTGTGAGGCCTCTAGCCCCAGTGTGGAAGGCAAACTGCCATTCTGGGAACCCCTACCACACCAGGTGCGACTAGGCTGGACCACCCCAGTGCAATGGGCAGACCACCAACACCCGAGGCCCCTGATGCAGAGAGCCAGTGAACAGACCCCTGGCCCCAGGACCCCTTGGGAAAAGCGTGAGACAGTGCCCCCTAGCAAAAAGTTTTCTTATGGGGCTAGAAAAAACAGTAACAAAATCCATCTAGAAGAACAAAAAGTCAAGAATGTCAAGTGAATTAATAAAAAAGGCAAAGGAAGGTGGCCCGGCCTACCAGATCTAAACTATATTATAAAGCAGCAATCATCACAACTATTTGGTACTGGCTAAGAAATAGAGTGGTGGTGGATCAGTGAAATAGGTTAGGTACACAAGACACAGTAGTAAGTGACTCTAGTAATGTACTGTTTGATAAAAACCCAAAGACTCCAGCTTCTGGGATAAGATCTCACTATCTGACAAAAAACTGCTGGGAAAACTGGAAAACAGTATGGCAGAAACTAGGCCTAGACCAACATCTCACACCTTATACCAAGATAAGGTCAAAATGGGTACATGATTTAGACACAAAGGATGATACCATAAGCAGATTAGGAGAGCAAGGAATTGTTTACCTGTCGAATCTATGGAGAAGGAAAGAATTTATGACCAAACAAGAGATAGAGAACATTATGAAATACAGAATGGATAATTTTGATTACGTTAAGTTAAAAAGTTTTGTACAAACAAAACCAATGTAATCAAGATTAGAAGGAAAGCAGAAAACTGGGAAAGAATTTTTACAAGTATTTCTGATAAAGGCCATATTTCTCAAATATAGAGAGTCAAATTTGTAAGAATACAAACCATTTCCCAATTGATAAATGATCAAAGGATAGGAACAGTCAGTTTTCAGAGGAAGAAATTAAAGCTATCTATGGTCAAATGAAAAAATGTTCTAAATCACTATTGGTTAGAGAAATGCAAATCAAAATAACTCTGAGGTACCACATCACACCTATCAGAATGGTTAACATGAGAAAACAGGAAAATGATAAATGCTGGAGAAGATGTGGGAAAGTTGGAACCCTAATAGTTGTGAACTGATCCAGCCATTCTGGAGAGCAGTTTGGACCTAAGGCCAAAGGGCTATCAAACCATGCATACCCTTTGACCCAGCAATAGCACTCCTAGGGCTGTTTCCCAAAGAGATCAAACAAATGGGAAAAGGATCCACATGTACAAAAATATTTATAGCAGCTTTTTTTGTGGTGGCCGAGAATTGGAGATTGAGGGGATGCCCATCCATTGGGGAATGGCTGAACAAGTTGTGGTATGTGAACGTAGTAGAATGCTATTGTGCTGTAAGAAATGATAAGCAAGCCTATTTCAGGAAAAATCTGGAAAGACTTACATGAACTGATGCTGAGTGAAGTGTGCAGAACCAAGAGGACTTTGTACATAGCAACAGCAACATTATGCAATGATCAGCTATGAATGACTTAGCTCTTCTCAGCAATACGATGATCTAAGACAATTTCAAAAGACTCATGAGGAAAATGCTATTCACATCCAGAGAAAGACCTATGGAGTCTGAATGCAGGTCAAAGCACACTATTTTCACTTTTTTTTTGTTTTTCATGGCTTTCCCATTTGTTCTGTTGCTTCTTTCACAACATGATGAATTTGGAAATATGTTTATGTGATATATAACCTGTATCGGATTACTTGTCATCTTGGGGAGGAAGAATCGGAGGAAGAGAGGAAAAAAAAAATTTGGAGCTCAAAATTTTATAAAAAATGAAAGTTGAACACTATGTTTACATATAATTGGAAAAAATAAAATGCCATTTCCAAAAAAAAAAAAAGTAGGGGGATGGAACTTGAGAAAGAATCAAGGAAATTAAGAAAGAAGAAATAAGTAAGGAAGTGAGGCAGGGAAGAATAAATGAAGGGATAAAGGAAGAAGAGAGAAAGAGGAAAAGGAAAGAAAGAAGAAAATAGTAATATAGAATAAATATGCAGAGGTTTGCAAGTGCTTTACATATGTTATCTCATTTGAAAGAGGAAAGGAAGGAAGGAAGCAAAGAAGGAATGGAGGAAGGGAGAAAGGAAGAATTGGTATTGTGGGGAATAGTATTTTGCCACTGATAATTCCCTCATCCTAACTCAGAATCACCCAGACCACAGGTTGTTGCTATCTCTTCTACAGGATTTAGATGTTGATACTTTAGATGAACTATCTCAGATTTTGTGATAGAGTAGAAATTTATGGGATATAGCAGATCTTATTCGTTTTGATATTTTTGTGAATGGCAAGTGAATTTGTAAGAACAATCAAAATAAAAAGAAGGGGGAAATCGCATGAAAAATATATGTTGCCATTGTTTATCCTCCAACTGGATGCTTAGACTGATTACTTGTAATCCTTTCTGTATAAACAAGTGATTTCTGATATTAAACCCAAGGAGTATCAGATTAACTGGCATTGTTGCTTTTTAGAAGTCCACAGGCAAAATTTAAAGGCTAAATGAGGATCCATATTTATAAGCTTTATATCTTCCCAAAGAAAGGAAAGGTAGCATAAGCCCCACAGAATTCTGGTCAATATTGTTACTTCTTGCAGTTTTGATCCAAACCTCAGATTTCATTACTGTGTGGAACCTCTCATGGTTGGGGGTGGGGTGCAGACCTGCACTGTTGGAGGGGTGCCTGGATTTTGAGAGGTTCCATATTCTTATCGGTGGTCACACAACTAAGTTATGTCAGAGATAGGCCTGGAACTGAAGTCTTCTAGACTCTGAGTCCAGCTTATTGTCCATTATTCTGTGCTGATAATAATCCATCTTACTGTCTAAGGATTTTAAGCCTTTTGTTTTCCTGCTTTTGTCATTTGATTTTCTCTTGAAATAGAAATCAACTTTCTGAATTGTAACCTTTAAGTAGATTACATACATGGTGTGTATTTTGAGCTTAGGAATAAAAATGAAAAACTCTGTGCCCTCATATATCTAGAAATACCAATACTACCTAAAAATAGGGGAAGTAAAGAATTTAATCTTTTTAAAATTAGGATATTTCTTCTAACAGATGGGTAGATTTCAGAATCTATACATACAAATTAATAAGAGGAAACAACCTTTTTTTTTTTAAATCACTCTACTTTGCCAAGGACGGACACTTCTTAGCAGTACTTACCTTTCATTGGATTTTTATCACTAAAGAAGATAAGGATCTCCAGTGAGTATGGAAAGCCAGTAACACTTTCCAAGGGATGAGAGTGGAGTACTCCTATTTCTCAAATAGACTTCAGTTCTCCACGTGAGTCAGTAAAACTCCCAACTGATTGCTTACCCAGGTTAATCTCCCCTATCAGGCACTTCACAATTTTTTTTTTCGGTTTTGGGCACGATTCTGCTTCTCAGGCATGTCAACTTGACTATAATCTTTATTTTTTTTCCAACAGTGAGGTGAGGACCTTCTTCCCTCTCTCTTGGACGCAGCTCAAGCAATCCTCTAAACTCTTCCTCTATCCTTGGAGGAAGTAGCACAGTGATTTAAGGAACAACACTGATAATGCTGCTGTCAGGACAGAATAACTCCAGTACTTCAATGAGCTGTGATTTTACTAGTGTGCTTTCTCCCCCCTCTTCTAGTGGATGAGCCTCATGAATTGCTGTGGCTGGAAAATGACCCAAACTAACCCACAATAACAAAACAATCATTACCTGGCAGTCAACCTCCCAGTGACGAGGGTCTCAGAACTTAGCTAGGCTAGCCTTAGGCTAAGGATGGCCTGCCTCTGATTCTGTACATGAAGTCTTTCCAACCCACTAAGATGTACCAGCTCACATTCTGCACTGATATAGCCTTTGAGAGATCAAGGTTACCTTCGTATCACTAGGAATGGAATGGGATTTTTATTGAGGGACATGAGGAGCTTCATGAACTAATCATCTGGTTCATCAGATCTACTCTAGTGCTCTCAAGACTCTTGGACATCCTGTTTAGAATCCAGCTAGGGAAACAGGTGTCTTATCCATGGCAGAAGGGAGGCATATGGAAAGTGTAATTATAGTCAAGTCAGGAGGCCTGCGTAGGGGTAGATGTCTGCTTAGGGACTAGTCAAAAGCAGGTTAGATATACATCAAGGCATATGAGTAATTTAGGAATAATTAAAAAATCAGCCAATAAGTTAGCACAGTGTGGTGGAAAGCTGGATTTGGAGTCAGAGAACCTGGGTTCACATTTTGGCTTTACCAGTTATTCTCTGTAGGACCTCTGACGTCATTTAAGCACCTTCGACTTCAGGTTGCTAATCTGTAAAATGAGGAGACTGGAATAGATGATCTCTAATATTCCTTCTAGTGTGACATCTATGGTCCTTTGGTCTCTTTGATGGCTGCAGGCAAAATCAGTACAATACTCTTTGGGGAAAGAAGGTGCTCTGATTTCGTAGACATTTTGCGAACTTTTTATTGTCAGATTCTCCAAGCTTATTATTTTACTTCATCTCTCTAGTTCTCAAAGGGATCTACTTCTTTTCTTTTCTTTTTTCTTTTTCATAGGCTCAGTACCTTGGTCGTGGGGAATAGTGCTGGGGAACATGGTGTTGGGGAATTATCTTTATCTTCTCAAGAACTTTTAGTCATGACTGGTGCCATAGCTTCTGGGTTCATTGGCAGGACACAATGGGATGTTTTCTGAGGATTTGGCAGGCTGTTCGGGTGGCGAGAGGAGGAAGAGAGGATGTTGGGTCTTGTCTTCCTAGATAGTTTGTCCCCCCTGACCATATTCCAACTTGTTGGATATATATAGTTGATGCCCTAAAAAAGCAATGTGGTTTTTTTCACAAGTCAAGTCAGTACATTTATTAAGCACCTATTAAATAATTAAATTAAATAATAAAATACATTTATTAAGCACCTATTGAATAATGTAATTAAATAATAAAATACATTTATTAAACACCTATTAAACATTAAATGGTGCCAGACACTGTGCTAAGCTCTAAGGATTCTAAGAAAAGCAAAAAACAGTACCTGCCCTCAAGGAGCTCATTGTCTAATGGGATAAATAACCTAAAAACAGCTATGTACAAACAAGATACATACAGGATACGTTGGAGATAATCTCAGAGGGAAGGCACTAGCATTAAGGATGATCAGAAAGGCTTCTTGCAGGTAGAATTTTACTTGAGACTTGAAAGATGCCAGAGAGGACCAGAGGCTGAGATAATGAGGGAGTCTATCTCTAGATAGATTTCCAGGTAGGGGGGAGAGTCAGTGAAAATGCCTGGAGTCAGGAGATGGAGGAAAAGAAAGGAAGCCAATGTCACTGAATTGTAGGGAACATGGAAGGGAGGATGGCATAAGAAAACTGAAAAGGGAGGAAAGGGACCAGGTTATGAAAGGCTTTAAAAGCCAGACAGAGGATTTTATGTTTGTTGTTGGTGTATTAGGGAGCCACTGGAGATTACTGAATGGGGAGGTGAGATGGTCAGGCATACGTTTGGGTAAAATCACTTTGATGGTGAAGTGGAGGATGGACTGGAGTGGGGAGAAACTGGAGGTAGGGAGATCAGTCAAAAATGAGCAAGAGATTCTTGTAATTTTGGAGATGGAGGAAGGGAATAAACATTTATATAGTTTGAGGTAGGTGCTATTATCCCCATTTTACAGTTAAGAAAATTGAGGCAAATATAGGTTAAGTGACTTGCCCAGGGTCACACAGCTAGCAAGCCTCTGAGGTCAGATTTCAACTAACTGCCTCAGATGGGGAGATGGAAAATTAGTTTTAATGTAGCCACTTAGGTTTGTGCCCAGTTCCATCTCCAACTGTTAGAGCCACTCTCTGGCTATCACCTGGAAGTGATGTGATATGACATTAGTTATGAGTTATTTTAATAAATACCTTTCCAAAACAAATGACAAGACCAAAATGTAGACAAATAAACACCTATGAGGACAGAATAAAGTTTTTTTTTAAACTTTCCACTTTTACCAAAGCAAGCAAATGCTCAGTTTCCAGACCCATTATTCTGAATAAAATAGTGGTCCAATCCGTATATAGACAAAACTCTTAGTGACTTGGATAGGAGACCATGCCTTCAGTTTGCTCATCTATAAAGAGAAGGGCTTGGACTAAATGGTCTTTGAGATCTCTCCCAGCTCTATTTGCTAGGATCCTATGATTAGAATTTCTGAAGAAAGTAAACATTTCGATTCAGGACTGTAAAAGTAATGCTTCCATTTTGGGGCCTACTGTTACAGAAGCTATATGGTAGCTCTTAGGTTTTGAAGGTGCTTTCCAAATATTGTCTTATTTTTTTCCTCCCAATAATGCTGGCAGGTATGTGCTATTATTATCTTTTTACAAATGAGGAAATTGAGGCCTAAGGAGATTTTTTTGCTCAGAGGTTTAAATGACTTGTCACAGAGCCTAAGGCAGGATTTTAATTTAAGTCGTCCTGACTCCAGGTCCAACACTCCATATACCATGTGCCACCTCTCTGCCCCTAGAAATACAGCGGTCTAGGGGTACAATGGGCTACTAGGTGGCGCCATAGTGCACAGAGTGCCGGGCATAGAGTCGGGAAGACCTAAGGTTAAATGAAAATCCTAGCTGTGTGACCCTGGGCAAATCACTTAACCTCTGTTTGCCTCAGTTTCTTCACCTGTAAAATGAGCTGGAGAAGGAAACGGCAAACCACTCTAGTATCTTTGCCAAGAAAACCCCAAATGGAGTCACAATGAGACAGACGTGACTGAAACAACTGAACATGAACAAAGTAGAATGATGTACTGGGTAGAGACCTGATCTTGGAGTTAGAAAAACCTAGATTCAAGTCCAGGCTTTTAAACATCCACACAATACCAACTGTGTGACACTGGGCAAGTCACTGATTGTCCAAGTCAACTGTGTCAAACTATGTATTTCAGAACATTTGCTGATCTGCCTTGGCAAAGGGGCTTTTCTCATTGGAGAATTTACTGCACTAATGAAACGTGCTCAGTTTGTGTATATGTGTGTTCATATGCATACGTGCATACATACACACACAGCTGGTCAGTGTGTACTCATATGTTGTTTTTAGGCTTAATCCCTTAATAATTATTTTACCAATGAATGGCTGAAGTATTTAGTAAGCCATTTTTATAGACAAAGCACTGGGGGATATAAATGGGGAAAGAAACTTGGGGAAATATGTACATAGGATTCATTTGCTCCCAAATTAAATCAGTCTTAGTTAGCAGAATGATCACAGTGGTAAGCCAAATCTAGTAATGCTTCTTAAGGACTTAAAAAAAAAATCAGGTCCTGAGGGCTTCAACTGTAGAAAAGTAGAAAAAAAATGTATTTGTTCTGAGATCCTGTGAGAGCTCATCTAATTTAATCGCTAGGTTAAGTTTAGCATTATGTTCTTGCACAGCTAATGTTCTTTCATAGTTCATGTTCTCACATAGTTAATGAGGTAAGAATACCATTAATTTAGAATCTATCATCCATTTCAGTTTGAGAATATTTACTGTCCAGTGAATAAAATAAAGCTTTCTAGGGGTTATTTGACCAATCATTTACAATTTGACTTGATTCTTTTAATTTTTAAACAATAAAGCCTGCAGCTTCTACTTCTACCCCCTTCTAGAATAATAAGGTACACATTCCTTGGTCTACTTTGCATTGCACAAACAGAAACCAACCTGAAATATGGCTGCTAAGAGAAAGTCCTAGTTTTTACTAACCTATGTTTTTGTTCCTGAACTTTTCCATTGGCTTTTTCCTAGACAATTCCTTCTGTTTCTTTCATCCCTATTTATCTTCTTCCCTGTCCTCCCCTGCTACTTTACACTCTTCCATTTGCCATATTCCTCTGAATGGAGTTGGCCTGGGTTTGATTCATCTTCCCATGGCCCTTAGCTTGTTTTGCTGTTATTTCCTCACTCTATTTCTGTCAGGTGTCCCTTTCTTTCCTTAGCAATTAAAGTTAAAAAAACAAACCAAAACCCTTTGAAAGGCCATTTATATTCAGTGTTGGGAATTCTGCTAGTTGTTTACTGTTAGACCCGTTTCTTTGAGGAGTCATAAAATGAAATATAATCTTACTGATCAGTTTTCCTATCTTATACCTGACTTTAAATCAGGGGTTCTTAACTTGTTTTGTGTTATGGAACACTTTGGAAGTCTGGTAAAGATGAGATGGGGGTCAGCTACTAAACCAACCCCAGGAACGCTGATTGACACTATCCATGCCAATATACAAAGCTACCTTACTTTCTATTAACTCCCTTAATTACTTTGACACCTGTATCAAGTCATTTAATGGTTTCTTGTAGTTTATATTTACTGAACATTACCATCTTTGCTACTTGTCACAGAATTTTTTCTTCTTCTGTTGTTTTGTGTGTTTTTTGTATTTTATTGATGGTCTTTTCCCTACCATCTTTATTACTATGTACTAACTCATCCCTCCAAAAAAAAATCCCTCACTTGTAAGACATAAGTATAGTCAGGCAAAATGCATTGAAACATGTCTAAAAATGGATGCCTCATTCTATATCTTATCATCAACAGAAATAAGAGATTTATCACAAAGACTAGTCACCAGGTAATTTTCCTTGGTCAGGGCAATTCACAATGACCTTTGTCAACAGGGTGGAAGGGTTGCAATTTATAGGAGGCAGTATCCCTCCTACTGATGAATTCAGGAATCCTTGAAATATTATGAGATATGATTGATTCTACATATCATGTTTAATCAAAAGAATTGGTAGATCTCCCCCCCCCCCCGTCTAATGTTGCAGTTTGGCACTGGGTTAATGTTTTCATTTATTTTTCTATAATTAAACCCCCTATTGCTTTCTTGAATAATGTAATTACTCTGTTTATTATTCTTTTTCTTCAGTTAGTCACCATATATTGGCTTGCTGATTTTACATCTAAGTGTAATTACTTTCTGTTCTCTTCAACCAGGAGATGGTTATATTTCATGTGTAATGATTTCAGGGGCAATGGAAAATCTCCATATGCTTCCCCCAACCCACCGCTACCTTATGCTTCCCTTATTTACTGCCTCAAATATCTCTGTTAGGGTCTCATCCCTTTAGTTTGGTTTTGATCTTCATTAAAATGCCCATGCCCTTGGGAGGCATATAACTTTAAACTGTTATTAGTTATTGCTATTAGCCACTTTAGTGTGGATGAAGGGTCTGAAAACAGACTTCTTTGGGAGGAGGGACAGAGGCTGGAGAAGAGGATCTGAGATGTAGAAGGGGAGGAAACCACAATCAACAAAGAAGAGCAAGTCTTGAGAAAGGAAAGGCAGAATTCATAATTGTTCTTACTAGAACATCCTGACTAATGTGGTAGAAGGAATCCACTTGAATTGGAGCAGAGCGATCCAAATTCACTGGAATCTGAGACTCTTAGAAATGGAAGGAGTCTAGGAGATTTCATCTAGTCCTCTTAAACTGCACTTTGGAAAGGACAAGGACTAGGGCCTGTGATTTCATTGAGATAAGGATTCCTGGGTCGGCACCTAGCCTTCCGGTACTGCCTAGAGCAATGGAAGGTTAAGTATTTGATCAGAGTCACACCACTGATATGTGTCTGAGTAGGAACTCGAACCCAGATCTTCCTGGTTCTAAGGCCAGCTCTCTATCCATAATGCCACAATGCCTCTCATTTAGCATTTTCAGGTTTGCAAAGTTCTTTCTTACCTTGAGGTACCGCAAGTGTTATCACAGTCATCTTACTGCTGGAGAAGCTAATGCTCAGAGCTGCTAAATGACTCCTCTATGGTTAGATGGTAAGTGTTGGGCTTGGGATTTGAACTAAGGCTTCCTCTGAATTGTCATCCATTGGAGTTAGGAAGTTGTTACTGGTGTTGTTGAGTCATTTCAGTCACGTCTGACTCTTTATGACCCCATTTTTGAGTTTTCTTGGCAAAGATACTGGTGTGGTGTGCCATTTCCTTCCCTAGCTCATTTGACAGATGAGGAAACTGAGGCAAGGTCAAATGACTTGCCCAGGGTCATACAGTTAGGAGGCGTCTGAGATTGTATTTGAACTCATGAAGATGAGTCTACCCGATTCCAAGCCCAGTGCCCTATCCACTGCACCACCTAGGTGCTGACACATAAATGTTAGCTATTTATTATTATTATTATTTGACCATGCTACCTTAAATCCCCCTAGAATGCAGGAATCCTTTTTTATTTAAGAGTATCTCTGTCCTATCCAGCTTCTGCTCAGATACTTCCAGTGAGCTTAGTACTTATCAAAAACAGAATATTTTGTTGTTGGAAAGCTTGACTTGGAGAATTTTGGAAATTTGCTGAGCCAAATTTGTGTCCCTGATACTCCCACTTACTGGTCCTAATTCTTACAGAATCCTTATAAATGGTCACAATCCAGGATTTTTCCAGGTTTTCTTTAGGGCAGATTTTTCTTCAGCATCCATTTTTGCCTCATTGCCTGGCTCTCTTCAATTTAGAAAAATATTGGGCCAGTAGAATTGGCATGAACATAAGCCATGAGATTTTACTTCCAGTCTTCCTTGCAGCTGTGATACCCATAGTGTGTTCCAAGATAGTATGAGACTAAAAACTTTGGCACTCTCTTCACTGTGGTTTCGTATTATTCTTCCCTAGAGTTTCTCAACAGCACTGGCTAATTTGCTGATTTCCTTCTCATGATTCTTTTGCTTCAAATAAATGGTGAGAGTTTGCTTAAATAGATACATATCTATATCAAACACATATACCCATGTATGTGAGCTCTAAAATCCCTTTCTCTGTTGTCATTCTCCCTCTCCCTCTCCCTTGCAGCTCCAAACCTTTTTCTTTATCCTTATCATGACCTCCGATTCCTTGACCTTTTCTTTTTTACCAAGCTATCACCCCAGCACTGGATACATTCTCCTGCCTTCTCCATCGTGACCCCTTGGTCAACCAGTTCAACCCTACACTGTCTCTTCTGACAAATTCTTTGCTCCTCATCCTCTTGCCCATCTTGTCTTCCCAAACCTGATCCTTGGAGTATTTTCACCATCTGCTGCCTTTGCTCCTTCATTTGCTGTTGAATGAAGCTAGAGACGTCATGAAACTCTGCTAACTGGATGCACTACAAGTTTATGGTAGAAAAGAAAATTCTCTCCTACCTCCCCAATTGACTCACCATCTCACTCATCACAGAAACTTTTCCAAACTTTTTGACCCTCCTCAAACCACCAATTAGGAGGCTATTGAATAGTCCAGGAGACAGGTGATGAAATTCTGAACTAAGTTGATTATGTGAATAGAGAGAAAGGGACAGATGAAGAGATGAGAAGAGAGAGGGGACAAAATTTGGCAGCTGATTGTATATGTGGGATGACAGAGGCTGAGGAGTTGAAAATGATGCCAAAGCTGTGAACCTGGGCGGCTGAAAGGTTGTGAGATTCTTGGCAACAACACAGAAGTTCAGAAGAGAGGTAGGTTTGACAGAAAGATAATGTTAGTGCGTAGTACAGATCACAACTCAGCCATGCCTGCTCGTCCTATGAAACTCACTCTGTTTGTCTATGGGGACACCTGTCACAGTCACAGAGTACTGTGAGGGCAGAGATTTTCTCAGTGGTACCTGCATAGTTACTTATATGGATGCCCAGCTAACAGTTAGGCTATAACTACCCTGAGATGCCATCTGCAGGGTAGGAAAGGAAGTTGAGTTGGGGGATTTGGAACTTACATAGCAGAGGGAGGGTACAAAACTGGGGAATGTTGGGAGGAATAAGGTTAGGTGTGGTTGTGTTAGAAATAGATTTTAGACTGCCTATCACAGGATGTTGGAAGATCATCCATCTTCCCACCTTTCAATTGGTTGATCTCATACCCCTTAGGGTGATGTAATGTCTCCCACTTTGGAAACCACTGTGATAAGGTATATTTGTGTAATATCCAAAATTTTCCTTCTTCAAAAAGCAGCACTACAACAAATTAGAGGAGCAAGGAAAAAAATATGACTAAAGCATGGAGGTCACATGATAAAACAGACATTTTTCATTATGTAGAATTTTACAAGTTTTTGCACAAATAAATCTAATGTTGTAAAAATTGGAAGGGAAATAGGTAACTGGGAAAAAATCTTTGCAATAAGTTTCTCTAATAAAGGCTTCATTTCCCAGATATATGAAGAACTGATTCAGATTTGTAAGACCAAAAACCATTCTCCAACAGATAACAAGCAAAGGATATGAAGTCAGTTTCCAAAATAAGAAATCCAAGCTGTTAGCAATCATATAAAATGCTGTAACTCACTAATAATTAAATAAACACAAATTAAAGAAATTTTGAGGTTCTACCTTACGCCTATCAGACTGGCAAAGAGGAAAATGACAGATGTTGGAGGGTCTGTGGGAAAATAGATATACAGAGCATTATGATCTGTTCTAGTCAATTTGAAAAGCTTTTTGGACCTATGCCAGAAACTAGGCTGTACGCACTTTTTGACCCTACTATACCAGTACCAGGCGTATCCCACACCCCTAAGAAATTAAAGAGGGAAAGTATTTATATTACAAAAATATTTGTAGAAGCTCTTTTCACGGTAGCCAAAAATCAGACCAACTGTGAGGTGGGTGTTTTCCTATTGGGAAATGGCTAAACAAATTATGTGAATGTAATGGAATGTTACAATTCCATAAGAAATGATGAAACAGACAATTTCAGAAAAAAACCGGGAAAACTTTTGTGAACTGATGCAGAACAAAGTGAGCAGAAATAGGAGAAAAAAAATTACAGTGATAACATTATAGAGAGAAACAACTTTGGAAGACTTTAGAACTCTGATCAAATCTGTGATAAAATTGTTAGTCCAAAAAGAAAGAAGATTCATGCTACTCACTTCATGATGGAATGGTGATGGAATTAAATTGCGAAAAGGAGATATAAATTTTCAGATATGGCTAATGTGGAAATTTGTTTTGCTGGTCTGTGTAGACATATATTGAGGGATTTATTGGCTTTTTAAAGAAGTTGCTCTGGGGAGATAGAATGGAAGAGACAGATTTTAACACAGAAATATTGTTCCTTGAAAAACAAGAACAAAATAAAAAGAGGAAAAAAGAAAATGATGCTACTCTACATTGTAAGTCAGTTCATATTTGGTCCGTTGTGGTTAGTTTTTTGTCTTTTGTTTTTATCAGTTTTTCAGTTGTGCTCAAATTGCTATCTGTGTTTTGCTTAATCTCTTTATTGTTTTGTATTCTTTTTAAGCATATTATAAATAATTGTGATTGACAACTCCTGACCTCATTTAAATAATCAGTCAGTGAGTCACATGTACCGGCAGTTTCCCAAACAGAAATTCCAGGAGATATAAATAGAAGCTCTATAAGCAATAATTTCCCTCCAGAATATTAAATATGAAGTTATATTAGCACAGTTAGGTGGTGCAGTAGATAGAGCACTGAGCCTGGAATCAGGAAGACTCTTCCTTAGTTCAGATCTGGACACAGATACTTATTAGCTGCGTGATCCCAGAGCAAGTCACTTAACCCTGTTTGCCTCAATTTTCTCAACTGTAAAATGAGTTGGGGAAGGAAATGGCAAACCACCGTATCATCTTTTGCCAAGAAACCTCCCAATGGGGTTATGAAGAGTCGGACATGACTGAAATGACTACATAACAACAATAAGAATACACTGAATAAAAATATTCATTATGTGCCACAGATTTGGGGAGGATGAAATACCTCCAATATTCTTAAATTTACCAAACCCACTTTAGTGTGTGTGCGTGTGCATGTGCGCGCGTGTGTGTGTTTGTGCATGTGTGCGTGTGCACACGTGTGGGTGTGTGCATGCGTGTGGGTGTGTGTATGTGAAGTTTGTCTAATCCACTCAGGAACCACAGACTGGCATTATTGGGTTCCATCAGTAAATGTCAAACCCCGCAATGTGCTCTGGCCAGGTTTGTTTGGGAAAGTTTACAATGTACCATATCACAAGCACTGTGCTAGGTGGGAAACTCATTAAAAGGGCTTCCATTTGGCTGCTGGGAATTTTGCATGTTTAATAAATATTTAATACTTAATCCTGTCATATGTGCCTGAATCGCAACCGGTTTTCTTCATCAAACAGGCTTTGAGAAAATCTGTTACTCTTAAAGTGGATTTTGTTGGCCTTGTTGCCCTTTCTTGATGAATGATTTGGTTGACATAGGCCCATATGCTTTTGTTTTGGTGTCATATGTGAGAGGGGGAAGCTGCTCGCGAAATGCAGAGGTCCGGACTAGGGGGCACAGTTGTGGGCGTGCACGCTGAGTAGGTCTGTGCAGTGCACTGATTTCACTGGGGTGGGGGAAGAAACTTCACTTTGGTGTGCTCCAACTGGGCCTTTGAAAATTTGGTATTTCAGTTATGTTTGAGCTATTAATCATGCCTTTTTACAGCTCCCATTCTGGCGACTCTGTTTTCACTGGAAATAGAGATTCTTGATCTCTTTTTGTCGACTTGTCTTTGAATAATGCAAGAACTGAGAGATTGGAGGAATATTTAAAAGTCTTTTGTTCTTGCTCTCTTTCATGTGAAATGAGATAAACTCTCTGCTCCTGTAGCCCAGAGTTTAGCTCAGTCGTTTTAGACTTCAGGTTAACGTTCCCAAGTTATCTCTAATGATGCCACCAGATGAGTGTGTGGGATTAAATTGTTTCTGACGATACATCTTCACAATTGGGATAACTAGTAGAATGTTTTTTTCCAAACTGCCTGTTAAGTCCAGTAATCTAATAAATTACTAAAAATATTGACTGGAGAAGACAGAGTAATCAGCCCATTTCTCTGTCACAGAACTGTAATATTTCCTAAAGACAAGTTTCTACTAGGTCAGCTTGATGACCCAGTGAATAGACTGCTAGACATGGGGACATGAAGATTTGAATTCAGATCTCATCTCAGATGCTATATGACCTTTCGCAAGTCACTTAACCTCTATTTGCCTCAGTTTCTTAGTCTGTAAAATGGGGATAATAATAGTACCCACCTCCCAGGATTGTTCTGCCTTAAAGCACAATTAAAACAAGATTGCGAGCCTTAAAGCACTATATAAATGTTGTTGCTGTTGTTATTATTAATTTAGGTGATTGGCATTTTTGTAATGTAATGGTTACTAAGACCTATTTGCAAAATTAGATGATATATTTAAGTGCGTGTGTTACAAATCTTTGGACCCAGGACATGTATGATGGTGTGATTTGAGTTGAATCCCATTTCATTTATTACAAAACCCTATTTCCACTCCCCCAACCCCATATACACAAAACCACATCTTCATTCTCCTAAGTTACTTTGTCCTTTTTCCTTTCTTTCACTTTCCTATACTTCTCCATTTATTTTTGGAAGCGTCTTACTGTGAAGAGGCAGTGATTCGACAGATAAATCTTTTTGGATTGTGTCAGTGGGAGCAGAGTGGCCTGATCCACCAGCTATGGAGGAGAAGAGGGCAGAAACAGCCCTTCAGGCCACACCTGGTAGTGGACTAGGGACAGATGGCACTTAGGCTGTGTTGGAACTTAGCTCCACTGGGCACAATAATAGACAAAGCTGGGCTTTGGGTTTCCAAAGGACTCCAGTGTATGCACTCTACAGTTTAGGCTGGTTCACTGTTGAGTGAGAAAGTGACTACAAAGGACCATGCATGTTAAGAAAGGCTCTAGACAGTTCAATGGCCCCATTCTTTCCGCATTTGTCCATTCCCTCATAAGGGTTGGGCCATGCGGCTCTGGAGCTTCTTCCAAGTCTGTGATTCTGTAATTCTAGAACAATAATTGCCACTAATATAGCACTTGAAGGTTTGCTAGCCCTGTGGTTCCTGAAGTTGGGCCCAATTCAGCCATTCTTTGTTCTCTGGACTTTGCCACCAATCCCAGCCTCCCTCCACCATGGTGGGCACCTTTCTCCCTTTTCAGCTCTCTTTTAGGTGTTGTCTTCCCCATTAGAAATTAAAGTCTCTGAGGCAGAGATCATATTTCTTTTTGCTCGTATTTGTACCCTGAGTGCTTAGCCCAGTTCCTGGTACGTAATGAGTTCTTAATAAATGCTTTTTGACTTGACTTGACCTGCCAAGTACATCAACCCCTAGGGATAGGTAATGCAAGATTTATTATTTTCATTTTCTAGATGAGGAAACTGAGGTTCTAAGCGGCAAGAGTCCATGATCACATGCTTAGTCTTGGGCACAATTAAAATCAGGTCTCTTGGCTCTGGGTCCAATGACCTTCAGCAGGTCTCTGTAAGCCTCGTTTTCCTCAGCTACAAAGTGATTGCTAAGCTTTTAGTTCTAGTATTCTTCAAGTCTATGATTTTAGAACAAATATTGACAAGCCGAAATGTCTCAAGAAAGGGTAGACAGGGTGGTTAAGGGACTGGGGACCATGGCATGATTGTTTTTTCTCAAGTATTTGAAGATAATGATATTGAAGAGGGGTTATTAATAATAATAATAACAATAACAACAACATCAGCTAGCATTTATTTAGCACCTTAAGGTTTGCAAATCCTTTTGCAAATACTGTCTCATTTTACCTTCACAACAATTCTGGGAAGTAGGTGATATTATTATCCCCATTTTACAGTTGAAGAAACGGAGGCAGACAGAGGTTGAGTGATTTGCTGGGGATTAATTTGGATTTGCATTCAGGTCTTCCGGACGCCAGATCCAACACTCCATGCACTGCACCACGTAGCTGAGCTAGACTTGTTCCACCGAGCCCCATGGAACAGAAGTAGGAGCAAGGGGAAGAAGCTGCGGAAAGGCTCATTTCAGCTCCACGTAAGGAGAATTCCCTAGAAATGTGTCTGCAAAAGTGGTTTGGGAGAAAGGATGTTTTCCTTTCACTGTCAGTGTTTAAGCAGAAAGCTAGAGGATCACTCCATGAGGATGTTGTAGACCACACAAGAATCAGAAGTGGCCATCCATGACTCCAAGATGCTTTGACAGAGCACTGTGGCCAGTGAATTCAATTAGATTCTGAAAGCTTTCATTCAGCCTTTACTGTGTGCAGAGGATTTTCCTTTTCAGATAGGTTGGACTACTTAGCCACTTGGAGGTAGTACAGTGTAGACCAGGAGTGTCAAACTCTCCTTGGGAACCAGATTAAATGTGATTGGGAAACGCTCAACAAAAGTAAATAAAAATGCAATCCAACATTGTTGTTCTTCAGTTGTTTTTCAGTCGTGTCTGACTCTCCATGACCCCATCTGGGGTTTTCTTGGCAGAGATGTTAGAACGGTTTGTCATTTCCTTCTCCAGCTCATTTTACAGATGAGGAACTGAGGCAAACAGGTTTAAGAGACTTGTCCAGGGTCACACAGCTAATAAGTGTCTGATTCTGGATTTGAACTCAGGTTTTCCTGACTCTATCCACTGTGCCACCTAGGTGCCCACACAATCCAACATTAATAATGTTAATTTGTGGTTCTCTGTGCGATATGCAGCCACTATTTCTATTTGAATTTGATACCACTGGGGAGGACTATAGGAGACAGAGTGCTGGACTTGGACTCAAGAAGACTTGGGATCATATCCTGCCTAAGTGGGAGACACTGGGAAAGTCATGTAACTTCTCTTGCCTCAGTTTCCCCACATGCAAAACCCTACTTCACAGTAAGGGTTGTTGTGAGGATTAAGTGAGATAATATGTGTGAAGTATTTTGCAATGATGAAAATGCTGTTTAAACTTTAGCTGCTATTAAGCTCTCAATTTCCTCAGCAGAAAAATGAGGAGGTTGGACTCAGTGACCTCAAAAGTGCCTTGTATTTGGGTCAGGGGTCCTTGACCTCTTTTGTGTTGTGGACCTCTTGGGTAGTCTGGTGAAGACTGTGGATTCCCTCCTGAACTCCTGATTTAGAATCTAACACCTCTTAGATTCTCTCTAACTCTGAGTTAGGAAAGTGTTTGGTGGCATGATATGACATGGTAGCATGTCAGCTTGTCAAACAGCTTGTCAGCTTGAACCCAAGTCTTCCTGGTTCCAAGTCCAGCACTCTGTCTCCTGTAGTCCATACCAATGGTATCAGATTGAAATTTCAATAGTGGCTCCATACTGACTGAGAGAACCACAAATTAACATTTGTCTGTGTTGGATCGTATTTTTATTTATTTTGTTGAACATTTCCCAATTACATTTTAATCTGGGTCCCATGCTATGCCAGCTCTCTAGGCCCTGGTGTCCTTGTGGATGACTAGATGGGATGAAATGGGATTGGGGTGTGGAGCAAGATAGCTATTGGGTACTGCGGTAACGATCAACTCTTTCTGCAATCCAAGTGGCACCACCCCAAGACATTCCCAAAGATGAATGAACTGATTGTTGATGGTTAATTGTTATCATTAATACATCAGATTTTCTTCTAAACGTGTTGGGTATATCAAATGGAGATGGTAGTGGAGACTTCAAATAGACATGAACTCAATTCCCTGGAGAGTCTTGTGCAACTACATGGACTCTCTAGGGACCAATAAGGTTCTAGGGATGCAATGGGCAAAGGGAGTAATGAATTATTGGGAATTTCTGGGCCATATAAGCCTGTAGCAGAGAAGTTCTTGAACCTATTCAAGGCTGTGGTTCAAACTGTGTGCCACGGGAGCTCGAACTGAGGAATAATGAAGCACAGAGCCACAGTGAGGAGGAATATACCCAAACTTTACCCTTGACTGGTACTGTGAATCATGTGAACTGTGTGGACCTATAGGAGGGGCATTGGCTTTCTAATGATCTAGAGTTCTTTTTCCTGCCTATGGGAGCCTGAATCCAATAATGTAATCCTGCAAGGCAAATATAAGTCTGGAGCAAATGTGTAGTTAAGCAAATGGGTCTATAGGGACTCTGAGTTATTTACTTATGCAAGTGAGACACTCCCAAAGTAGGCCTATAAATCTGAATATATCTATTATTTTCTCATAGTTATTTGTGTTTGTGTACATATACATATACACACACACACATATATATATATATACCTACCTACCTACATACGTGTGTGTGTGTGTGTGTGTGTGTGTGTGTGTGTGTGTGTGTATTCCCTTTGATGACAAGGATGCCTTTTAAGAAAACTTCATAGCTCGCCCAGAGCCTAGCATAGTGCCCTGTACACAGCAGAAGCTACAGGAATCTAATTGAATTCATTGACCAAGGTGTTCCACCATAATGCTTCAAAGAAATTGATCACTACTTATGATTCTATTTGTTCATCCTGTCTCAATCTAATATGGTGGTATTCCATTCCATCTTTATTTGTAATGATCTTGTTTACATGAGTGGCACAGGTTTACTCTGCTCAATGACTTAATCCATAGCGCTTTCTTTTCCTTTCATTCTTTGTTGTTGCTTTTTTTTAGCAGCACAAATCTAATTCAGAATCTTCAGGGTTGTAGCACTTGTCCTTGACCTACACAAGGGTATATTTCAGAGATAAGAGTAAGAGTTGTCATGTGATTTTAACTTTGCATCCTTTGGTGCCCACAGTTATATTTTCCTTTGTGTTTAGTTCTCTCTATCAGGATCATCAGGTCTGTGGATTTTGCATGGTTTTTTTTTTAGTTGCATCCTTTGAATGTCTAATGGAGGAGGAAATGGCAAAACACCCTAGTATCTTTGCCAAGAAAACCCCAAATGGGGTCCCGAAGAGTCGGACATGACTGAAAAAAAAATGACAGAACAGCAACTGAGCTAGATTTTTAAAACTGTTATTATCTCTGCCCAGAGGCTACTTTAGCTTAATTATGGGTTTTCCTGTTACAGTTGCATGCATCTGACTATGGTTTCTGTTTTACACAGAATATTCCCTTTGTATCCCTGGACATGAAGCGTACGTGATTTTTTTGTTTGTCAGGATGTCTTGTTTGTCCTAATAACTATCTTTTAGTATATCACACTTAAAGTGATGGCCAGAAATTAGTGTCTTTTTAAAAGCAGTTGGGTTTTTGAGGGAACAACTTTGGGGAGTAAATGACTTCATTGATCATTTTGCTGAAGGGCTCATAGGGACTTGTTCTAATAAATGGTGAGTCTATACCTGATGTAAGTGGGCTCTGCCGTTACTGCTAACCAAGAGCATAACTACATTATTTTAGTAGCTCTTACTTTAAAAAAAAAGTAACACGATCAAGCTTCTCAAGTCCTAATTTGTTGTCCAATCTTGGCGGGTGGGTGACCTTGGGAATTTGAAGGCAATGGCAGTGGGACATAGGCCTTAGAAGGTATAATTTCCTTAGTAGCCTTAGCAAGCTGGAATGGCTTTGATTAGGGTCCTAGAGACAAGATCGTATCTAAGTAGGCTACATAGTCTAGCTAAGTTCAGGGACCTTCATCATCCCTACAAGCAAAGATCATAAGCTAAGGCATGGTGAGGAGGGCTGTGATGCATATCCGTGCCCAATATAATAACAGACTTTTGGAGTATTCAAGTGTGGTTGAGAATTTGGAGTTCTTTTCTTTATTCAGATTCAAGAATTTCTTAATAATTTCAAATATCAGATAGAAAGACTTTATGTAAGCTGCATTTTGAATATCAGAAAAATGATTGTATATAGATTGTGTGCAAATCCTTTGACCTCTCTCCCAACCTGGACCACCCAGAACACATCTGGGATGTTTGACTGCTTATATGGCTTGGATAAAATGGGTGTTAGCAACTCTGTTTCATACAGTGATATGGTGGGCTACAAGGCTTTACCATCTGCCATTTCACTGCCTCCAGAGTGACCCATAATCTTCCTCTATGCCCTTCAGACCCCTGGCATTGTCATCTGATCTAATGATCTAATCTAAGCTAGGCCTTGCCATCTTGCTGGAGTTGACCTTTCTTTTTATGTGTGGTCTCTCTCAATTAGCATGAGCTCCTTGAGAGCAGCAGCTGTCCTGTTTTTTCTCTTTGTATCCCTAGTGCTTAGATAGAGATATTTATGGGCTAAGTGCTGATGATATAAATACAGGCAAGCAAGACAGTCCCTACCCTCAATGAGCTTATATTCTAGCAGGGGAAGACAACACATAAAGGAAGCTGGAAAGAGGGGGTACCTGGCAAGATATTCAAGGATGGCATGATGTGGAGATGGTGAGGACATCTGACTATTTGGGCAGATGCTCAACTTTCAGATCCTGAGGACAGTGTCAGAGGTTAAGTTGAGAGGAGATGGGGATAATGGCTCATTGGAATGTTATAGTAAGCATCTAATAAGTGCTTTTTCATCCATTTAATTCATTACTTTAAAAGAAAAGCAAGATAAATAGCTGATCAAAATGGTTGGCTTAAATGACCGATCTACATTTTTTCTCACATGTAATATTATTTGTGTTTCCTATTAACTATGTCCCACAATTGTAGCACTTCAGTTTCGCTGTACCCTTTAAAGTAGTTTGCTAATGTTTCTCAAATCGAATCCCTTCTCCCTACTCCCACAGCCACCCCTTTAGTTCAGGCCTGCATCATTATTGCAGTGGTCTTTCTGTCTCAGTTCTCTCCCCACTCAAGTCCATCTGTCACACCTGCTGCCAAAAAGATTTTTCCTAAAGCAAAGATCTGATCATGTCCCTCAACTCAGTAAATTCTAGTGGCTTCCTGTTGCCTCTAAGATAGAATATAAACCCCTTGGCTTAGCTTTGAAAGCTTACACAATCTGGCCCCACACTCTCTTTCCAGCTCTTACCTTATTCTCCTTCCTGCACTTTGGGATCCAATCAAACTGGTGTTCTTTCCATTCCTCACACAAGGCTGGCTATCTCCTCTGTGTCTTCACACAGTGTCTACCCTGCGTGACTGGAATATACTCCCTCTTCACCTTGGCCTCAGACAGCAGCTATGTGGTGTAGTGGATAGAGTGCTAGATGGACCTGGAGTCAGGAAAGCCTGACTACTAATCCTACCTCATGCACTTACTAGCTGTGTGACCCTGGGTAAATCACTGAACCTCTGCTTGCCTCAGTTTCCTCATCTGTAAAATGGAGTAAATAATAGAAGCAACCTCCCAGTGTTGTTGTGAAGATGAAATGAAATAACATTTGTAAAAAAAAGAAAAACAATTTGCAGACTCTAAAGCTTTATGTAAATGCTAGTTATTGTTATTATTATTCTATTAAGACATAGCTTGTCTTTCATTTACATGAAACTTTCCCTGATCCTCTTTGCTAGTCGTGCCCTCCATCCCTAGCTGCTTTTACTTTATTTATATTTATTTATCTATGCATATGTATTTATGTATGCTTTCTTTGTATTTGTTGTCTATTCTGTACAAACATAGGCACATAAATGTAAGTTTTTTGAGAGTAAGGATTGTTTCATTCTTTGCGTCTGTATCCCCTGTGTATAGCATGGTGCCTGCCACATAATAAATACTTGTTGATTGTAACAAGTTGTGGCCTGTCTGCTTAACAATGTTGGTGAAATACTTACCTTGCATACAAACTCTACAGTCCATTCTTATTCGTTATTAATTTCTGAATGCAATTAAAAGATTTCATGGATGGACACATAGTTTCCTTAGAGATTATTTCTTATTTTCTTAATTCACTCTTTCTTCACTTTCTTCTCTTCCTCTTCTCCTCCCTCCTCACTCATTCTCTCCCTTTTTCCTTCTCTTCCTTTTCCTTCTCTCTCTGTCTCCTTTTCTGTCTCTCCTTCTCCTCTGTCTCTTCCCTTTGTCATCTCTTCCTCCTTCCTTTTCTCTCTTTCTTTCCACCTCTCTTTTCCTCATTCTTTCTCTCTTACTCATTCTTCCTTCCTCCCTTTTTCTTCCTTTCTTCTCCACTCTCCCTCTGTCCCTTTCTTCTCTGTCTCTTTCTCTTCCTCTCTCCTTTCGCTCCTCTGTCTCTCCTTTTCACTCTCTCTTGCTCTTCCTCTTAAGCAATGGAGTATTCCCCCTAACAGTTGCCAGATTGAAAGCTTGGAAAGCCAGAAGCTAAGTATTTCCTGTAAAGGGTCCTTGTCACTATAATTTCCCCCCCTTTACAATCCAATAAAGTTCTTAGTGGTTGACTCTGAGAGCACAGTTGAAGACCCATATTTTCTCTTTGGAATATCCCTTAGGGTAGATCTCCATTGGCTTTTTAATAGCAAGTCATCTGTTGTAGCATTTTGTTTAGTTTATGTATTACTCATCCATGTTCTCAGGAACCTCTTAATTGTTAGAATATGTTTCTAAAATGCAAATTATGTATGCATATTTTAAAGATAGTCTCTTCTGCTGATGCTAAATTTGACTCATTAGTCTTTATTTGTTTTAGCATTTTCTGTTGCCTTTTTCTAGGAATGATTTCTTCTTCTTGTTGTTTTGCTCTTTGTATTTGTGCTGCCTCTTAGTCAATCCATTAAGAAAAACCCACTAAATGTTTTGAAGTATGATTTCCTCATTTACAGTGACATCCTTTGAAGTAGGCAGCCTCTTATAGTTAATCGTGTGAGTCAAACGCCTTAGCTTTGAGTGGGAAAAGAATACTTTCCCCATTTATAAAGTGAAGGCCTAGAGGACATCATCTCTAAGGTCTCTTCTGACTTACTAAATCCTATAATTGGTGACTAATAAGCATGATCTTATTTATAATTTTTATTTTCCAAGGGATATGTTTCTGGAAGTTTTGTGCTTCTCAATCAGCCCCTCAGCTGAGAATTTAGTCATTTCTGGTTTTTTTTAAAAATGTTAACTTTTTGAATTGACATGGACATATCACTGAACACAAGTAAGCTGTAAATAATGCTGACAAAACCTAGCATGTCAACACAACAAAACAGGATGATTTCTGAGGTGCCCCTCTTCTCTGAAAATCTACAGATTCTATGATATATGCCAGTGTAAGGAACTTTTGTATTCTAAGTTTATGCTTCCAGTATGGCCCGTTTCCTATTAATTCCCACAGACTCTGGGACTTTGCTGTTTTAGACAGCCCTTATTTGTAGTCATCCTTACTAAACAACAAACAATCACATCCAATTTGGAGCTGTCAGCTTTAGCTAGACACTTCAAACACAATCTCTTCACCAACTACTTGGCCATTTTCCTTATGTGCTTGTCTTCCCTGCCAGCGTCTACCTCTGATTGCCTGCCATCATCCTCTACTACTGAATCTTGATGTCTATTCTTCTCCAGATATTCCCACGCTCATTCTCTCTCCATCTCCAACTCCCAAACCTTTTTTCCCCATGCTGTTCTCAAAGGAGGTATTCTAATTTTCGTTTTGTCCCACAACAAACATAAAGAATAGTAAATTTTGATGACTTTACACCAATTTGTCATCAGATTGTAGACTGAGAACCAGAAGGACCTTAGAGGTCATGTAGTTCAATGGCCCCCTCATTTTACAAATCTGAGTTTCAGAGGTTAAATGTCTTGCCCAAGGTCAAAACGTATTTATTAAGCACCTACTATGTGTCACTGTGCTAAGTACTGGGAATACAAAGGCAAAAGACAGGTCTGCCTCTGAAGAGCTTACAATCTAGTAATTGAAGAGAAAAATTACAAATGACTATGTGCCAAGAAGATTAGATAGATAAATTATTTCATATGTATATATGTGTATATCCATATTATAAATATATGTAATAAATTGGGGATAATTTCAGAGGGATGGCACTAAGGTTAAGGAAGACTGAAACAGACTTCTGGAAAAAGATGGGACTTTAGCTATGACTTAAAGGAGTCCAAGAGGTGGAGATAAGGAGAGAGTTCCAGGTATGGGGAAGAGCCGGTGAAAATGTTTGGAATCAGGAGGGAGAAAGTCTTGTTTTAGGAACAGCAAGGAGGCTAATGTCACTGGATCACAAGCATATAGAAAAACAAATAAAATGTAAGAAGACTAAGTAGGAGCCAGGTCATGAAGGACTTTTAAAGCCAAACAGAGGATCTTACGTTTGATCCTGGAGGTAAAAGGAAGCCACAGAATTGTATTGGCCAGATGACATGGATAGATTTGTACTTTAGGAAGATCAGTTTGACAGTTGAGTGGAGGAAGGACTAGAGTGATGAAAAATTTGAGGCAGGGAGACCAATCAGCAGGCTATCACAATAGTCCAGGAGTGAGGTGATGAGGCCCTCAGTGTCACAGGAGAGAAAGAGATGTGTACTTAATGTTATAAATGTAGGAATGATAGGATTTGGCAATTATATGAGAGGGCTGAGAGAGAGTAAGGAGTTGAGAATGATTTTCTAGTTTTTGAACCTGGATGAATGGGAAAATGCTTATACCCTCAAAAATAATAGGGGAAATCAAGAATGTGGTAGAGTTCTTGGGGGAAAGATGAGTTCAGTTTGGGGCATGTTGGAATTTAAGATACCTGCAGGACATCTAATTCTGGATGTCCAATAGGCAGTTGGAGATGTGAGACTGGAGGTCCAGAGAGAAGTTAGGTTTGGGATGAGTAGATCTGAGAATAGTCTGCATAGAGATGATAAGTGAACCCATGGAAGCTAATGAAATAACCAAGGGAAATAGTATAGAGGGAGAAGAGAAGATGACCCAGGATTGAGCGTTGGGGGATATCCACAATCTGGATGAAGATCTAGCAATAAGTATCAGAGGTGGGATTGGAATCCAGGCCTTTCATGCTCCAAATCTAATACTATATCCACTATGCTAAACTGTCTTTCATGAAGTGATGAAGCTAGGAGACCCCCTATTAATCAATTAATAAACATCTATTGACCATATATAATACTCTTGGCACAGTACTAGGCAGTAGACATAGAGAGACAGATAATCATTGTCCTTGCCCTTAAGAGGTTTACATTCTATCAGGGAAGACAACAGTCATATATAAAAAAGATGTATAAAATATATACAAATTAATTTTGGGGTTGGAGGAGACACAGGAAAGGTCTCATGTAGAAGTTGATACTTGAACTTTTTTCCCTGTTCTTTCTTTTATCAATAATGTTTCTTAGAAGTACAAATCTGACTTATGAAATGGATTTGACACATGCAGACTTGGTTTTGTTTAGGCACAAAATCAGATGTGATTGCAGATGACAGTTATCATTTATTTACCTGGTTAGAAAGAGTCTTTAACAGCCTGCCTCTAACCTAGAAATAACATGAATAAGCACTTTGTTGTTCAGGCCTTAAAATGCAGTGGTAGTAATGAACAGTAATGGCCAAGTGGCTGGAGAGACTGATTTATCAGACAGTGACCAGAGTATAAATAGATAATGAGGCCAACTGCCTTCCTGAATGGAGACGTGAGCAGATGTGGGTCAGTGCCAATGTTGTCCAGCTCAAGTCAAAAGGCATTGAAATGGTTGAATCCTTAGGTCTGGACCAATTAGAAGCAGTGCTAGTGTCACACACACACACACACACACACACACACACACACACACACACGCACAAGAGCTCTGAAATGTGGGTCCCCCAATTTGGGCCACCCAGTTCTGTTTAGACTAAGACAAAAATGAGACCAATAAGGTGAATGTCTGTCGAGCTCATTTTTAATAATGAAAAAAAATTCTCATTCATATGTGCCAGGTGCTGGGCACAGAGAATTAGTGACCCAGAATATTGCGTTGCAAAGGTAATTACCGGAAACACATATCAGAATAAAAGCATTAGAGCAGACTGATGCACACCCAGAGCTTCTGTATGGATACTCTCCAGCAATGAAGACTGAAACCCTTCTGAGCCCCAGGAAAAAATTAATCACTGTTGGCCAATTTTTTTTGATGATGAGTTAGCTTTATCTTCAGGCAATAGACACAACAGTCCATTGCTAGCCAGTACAGGAGATCTTTCTAGCTAAGTAGGCAGTACTAGAGCTTGTACTCTGCTGGCATAACTTTGGAGGATCAATCAATCAATCGATAAGCTCTTAAATGCCTACAATGTGCCAGGAACCATGCTAAGTGCTGGGGATGTAGTTACAAAGGAGGAAACGATTCCTATTGTGAAACTTACATTCTAATGGGGGAAGTAACAAGTATATATGCATATGCACATACACACACATATATATACACATATACACATTCACATATACGCATGCATGTGTATATTTTTGCATATGTACATGCAAAATCATTATGAAGAGAATAAATATGTCATTGAATACATGGTAGTTGTGGAGGGAGGGCACCAGGGCATCAAATTATGATGAAGTAGACTTAGAAATAACAGTAGGAGTAGGAGTAGGAGGCTAATACATTCCTAAACCGTAACTTTATTTTTTAAAAAAAATTTTAGTGATGTATTTTATTTTTACATCCCTTAAATTTTCCATATACCTGTCCCCTTCTTCCTCCCAGAAAGCTATTTTATGTAACAAATTTTTTTTTCTCTTTTTTTGGCTAGGCAATGAAGTTAAATAACTTGCCCAGGGTCACACAGCTAGTAAGTGTTATGTGTCTGAGGCTGGATCTGAACTCAGGTCCTCTTGACTCCAGGGCCAGTGCTCTATTCACTGGGCCACCTAGCTGCCCCAACAAAAATATTTTTTAAAAAAAGGTAAGAGAAAACAATCAGCAAAATTGATCAATACATAAAAAAAGGAAAATTCCTGTAATGTTCCATACCCATGGATCCCAAACTTCCATAAAGGAGTGTGGGAAGATGCCTAGAATAGATCATAACTTTTTTTTTTAATGTGGTTCTCTTTAGGACATTCTAATTTTAATTTAACACGTGGCATGGGTAAAAGGAATTTGGGGTAAAGTGTAAAGTGTCCAGGCAGGTCAGATGAGAGACTGTTTTCTTTCATGTGATTAGTTTTCCAGAAGACTTTTTGGAGGTGAATTCTAATTGTAGTTTGAGTGACAAGAATTTGTTAAGCAAATGTAGGGAAATCCCTAGAAGATAGCTCAATGGGAGAAGACTAGAAGCAAGGTAGTTTAGGGAGATTTTCTATTTGCTTTTGAGTGGAGGTATGTAACATTGCTGTTATTTAGTCATTTTTCAGTCTTGTCTGACTCTTATTATGAGGTTTTCTTGGCAAAGATATTGGAGTAGTTTGCCATTTTCTGCTCCAACTCATTTTACAGATAAGGAAACTGAGGCAAATACGGTTAAGTGACTTGCCCAGGGTCAAACAGCTGGTAAGTATCTGAGGCCAGATTTGAACTTAGGACTGACTTCAGGCCTGACACTATTCACTTCACCACCTAGCTGCCATATATAACATAGAAAACATAATATTATTATTTGGTTCATAATATTACAATGTAATATTTGGTTTACATGATATATAATTACATAATATGACATAATATATATCTATGTATACATATAATATCTTATATTATGTACTATGTGTTTTTACTTGTTATTTATATTTTTAGTATTATTATTTGGTTTATATATTGGCAAAATACACTAATAATACATAAATATATATTTAAATAGAGATACTGAGATAAACCTGAAATTATATTTTGAGTGTCTACTTCTAATTGTATTTTACCTTATAGTTCACTTCAGCTATTAGACTGTAAGCACAATGTCTTGCACATAGTAGGATCAGGATAAATATTTATAGGATTTGAATGTGCAGAACAAGTCAAGGCTTATTTCCATGTCCCAGCTGACAATGTATTCTAAAACAGCTTTGCTGATGTGGCTATGATAAATTCCATCAAACAAAAAATCTGAGTTTCTTGCTGAATGTTTTCACAAGGCTCTGTCCCTTTAGGGGTTTATATAACAAAGATGTATTCTGATTGGTACAGTATTTATGTGTTGAAATTAGCAACTAGTACAGTAAAAAGTGCTATGAATAAGGTGGGATAATTAGAACTTCATTTCAATGCAGCAAAATTTAGAGGGATAGTGAAAGCACTTTTCAGTTTTCGGCACCCTAAGAACACCTGAGCTGAGCACCTACTTAACAATAAAAATTAGTTTCAGGAGGAAGCTAACAGATGGTGACTTCCTTCTCCCAGTGATTGTACTAAGATGGGTTCCTCTCCAGCCTAGTCTCAAACCACTTTTTTTGCCTCCCATTCCAGTAGCATCTTCTCAGTCTCCAGTGGTCTCTGAAGACCATCCCTCCCCACCCCTACTAAATGGGGGGCAAATTTTTTGCAACTCACCTTGGGCATTGTGCTACTAACTCTTGTGCACAAAATTTCTAGCTATGAGTAATCGCATTTGCATATAGTATCAAATATAGAAACTATTTCATGCTTTTCAAAACATATTGGTGGTAGCAATACACCAAAGTCTTTCTCTGATTTCTCATGTGGTATGGAGGTGATCTAGGGTTCTCAAAAGCTATGCCAATGGAGCATAAATTCTAGAAAGGCCTTTTATTGTTCAGTCACATCCAGGTCTTTGTGACCCCATTTGGGGTTTTCTTGGCAGCAATACTGGAGAGGTTTGCCATTTCCTTCTCTAGCTCATTTTGCAGATGAGGAAACCAAGGCAAACAAGGTTTAGTGACTTGCCCAGGGTTTCACAGCTAGTTAAGTGTCTAAGAACTCAAGTCTTCCTGACTCCAGGCCCAGTGCTTTGTCCACTGCACCGCCTAGCTTCC
The DNA here is from genome assembly GCF_003287225.1 of Phascolarctos cinereus. Classification (NCBI taxonomy): domain Eukaryota; kingdom Metazoa; phylum Chordata; class Mammalia; order Diprotodontia; family Phascolarctidae; genus Phascolarctos; species Phascolarctos cinereus. The sequence goes on along the minus strand of NW_027555514.1, from coordinate 51,904,780 downwards.
CGTCAGAAAGGCCTGCCAACCTATCAAAAGATTCAGATATTGGCCCATTAATGATTTGCTGGTTTCTGATGAAATTTTTCATGGATGGCAACTCATGACGATTTCTTGTTTGCTCCAGCAGAGAGGGTTATGGTCAATGTTGGAGAAGGAACACCCACACAAAGACAAAAATCATAAATGTTTGAATTGCTAAAGTAATTTGACATGGGAATCTGGTGGGGAGGGGTTGTTGATTTTGTTTTTGTAAAGAGTGAGCTCGAGGGCCAGAGAGATAGGTTGACCTTTCATCCTCATGCCCATTCCGAGATTAGACCAGCTTCTCAGAGCAGTGGAAAGAGTCGGGTGAAGAGCAGAGCAAGATAAGCTGAGGAGAGGGCAGGTATGCGGTCAAAGATGGGCACCACTGAGAAGCTAGTATCTTGGATCAGGCAGAAAAGAGAAGTTTGCTTTGACAGTAGAGGTGAAAAGAGTATCAGGCATCGAGTGGGTCTAGGCAGAACAAACAGCTAAAAGAATCTTTAGTTAGCATGATATAAGTGAAGAAACAATGTATTAGCAATGAAAATAAGTTCAGCGGGCAGCCATCTTTGTTACCTTAGCTAGTTTTATTAATTCTGTAAAACGTAATTATAAAAATTACCGTATTTCAATCCTTTTTTGTATCTCTATCATCAAGGCCGGTACCATGCCATCCTCAAAAGGGCAAATGCAAACCCACCAACACTGTCTCATTTTGTGCAATTCGCGCTTAAGTTTTTCCCTTCATTCTTCATAGAGGATCTACTGAACATGCTAAAGGACTTCCTCTAAGGCTTTCAATATTAAAAATTCACTTAATTAAAGTTAAAATCTCTGAACTGGAGACATTTTTTCTTCTTCCATGCTTGATGTCTGCCAATTTGCACAGGCATCTGCATGCATAAAAGAGAGAAAGGAAAATCCTCCCGGCCTTTCGGGTCCCAGAACTTTTGTCCTAAGAGAAGAGTATGGTGGATCAAGGAAAAATGAAAAATTGAAAACTGGGCATTAGGTAAAATGGGTGGCCTTAAGTTAAGCTGTTGAGGAGTACTAGGTGAACTGAGAAGTAGGCTGTCCTAGAGCTAGCAACTGAATCTTTTATGCTTTCTGGCCTGGAAGCCAAGGAAGACAATGGAGAAGCCATGAGGAAGGCTTGCTCACTTTTTCATTGCCCTCTGTTACATGCCGGTGGGTAGAAAAAGAATATGTAGAAAGTGGCTAGGTGGCTCAGTGGATGGATCAGTGGGCTGGAGTCAGGAAGAGCTAATTCAAATCCAGCCTCAGGCACTTACTAGCTGTGTGACCCTAGCAAGTCACTCAATTTCTGCCTGCCTCAGTTTCCTCATCTGTAATATGGTGATAATAATAGCACCTACCTCACAGGGTTGTTGTGAGAATCAGATGAGATACTGTTTTAAAAGGCTTTGTAAAATCTTGAAGCATTATATAAATCTTGTTTTTATTTCCAAAGACATTCAACATTAGGAGCAGAAGTTCTTGGCCTTTGTTTTGTGTTCTGGACCCCTCTGATTGTCTGGTGAGGTCCATGGACCCTTTTCTCAGAATAATGTTTTTAAATTCATAAAATAAATACATAGAAGCACAAAGGAAATCAATTATATTAAAATAGTTATCAAAATACTTTTTAAAAAGTCCAGGGACTCCAGGTTAAGAACCCCTGAGCTATGCCATACTGTCACTCTTTTAAACAACAGTAATGGTTAAAGTGACATCAGGAAGTTAATATTTATTTGTTCTCTAGAAAAGTTATTGTAGATCAACAGGCACTTACCTTAATTCTTTGGTTCCTGAAAATGGTAGAAGGAAGAGGAAAGAGAAGGACCAGGACTGCATCCTAAATTCCCTAACTTGGCTTTGGCTGTGAAGCACCGTTCTAACAAAAGATTTCCAGGCGGAGTTTGGACTAAGTGATTTCAGAAGCCCCTTCCAGCTCTAAAATTCTGTGATTTGGCTTGGAAAACTGATTCTGAGCAATTGACCATATTCATTGAATCCTTTTCATTTGGACAATTAGTTTTCAATCTTAAAGTTTACATAAATAAGTTATGATTATGATTTCAATCAAGTATCTCTAGAAACCACAAATTCTGATCCAGGCCAAACAATGGAATCCAGTTTTTGAATATCCACTGTTGTAGTTAGTGTAGACCTTTGAGTTCATGGAGCAAAGAGAAGTCCCGGTATGGAAAATACCTCCACAGATTTGGAATGGGCAACTTGCAGTCTTGTCATTTTGCCCAGGATGCTAAAAACTTAAGTGATTTGCCCACAGTCATACAGAGTACATATTACAGGCAAGATCTGAAGGCAGGTCTTCCTGACTCCAAAGACATCCATCTTCCCCCATCACATACTTCCGCTCGGCAAGTGTTTTGCTGAGTTTGGTCCTTTTTATTTTTATTTTTTTGAGGCAGTTAGGGTTAAGTGACTTGTCCAGGGTCACACAGTTAGTTAAGTGTCAGATGTCTGGTCTTGAGGCCGGATTTGAACTCAGGTCCTCCTGACTCCAGGGCCAGTGTTCTATCCACTGTGCCACCTAGCTGTCTGTTTCCTTTTTATTGATGTGTTTTTACTTTCATGAACAAAATCAAGCATTATTCACTGTTTCTTACCCCTCACCTACTAAGTTTTAAGTCACTCTTTTGTTTATTAGTGTTTATTTTGATCAGAAGAATACATTGGTTGAGTCTTTAAACACAAGACTACAAGAATTAAAATGAGTGTCTTCAATTAAAGATGTGCCCCTCCCATGGACAGCTAGCTAGCTGATCACTGATTATTAACAGCTATGAGGGATGCTGTGTATGATGGACAGGGGACCCCTCAGCTGCCTGCTATGTGCTTTCCTTGACCTTGATTATGAGAAATGATGTGAGCTTTCAGGCTCTTTACTGAATATATGAAATTATGTTATAATTAATTTTGTCCACCAAAGTTCAGTTTTCTAGGTATATAAGTTTTAGGAAGTAAGAACTCATATCTTTTACTGTACTGATTAAAATTTTCCAGAATAGGCTAGGAAACACTACCTGACTCTTTTAAATCAGTTGTATGATGGTAAAATATATAATTTTTTGTTAAAAACAAAATGCTTATGAAAGCCTACTGTTGCATTCTCATAAATATTTTATAGGCATGAAAAAATAGGAAATAATAAATAATTAGTAACAATTAATTTTATTAATAATGCAAGCATCATTTACGGAGTCAATATTCTTTATTCCATCTCTTTAGTTTCTCTAGATTTTGAGCATGTCTTCCTCCACGGGGCACTGCTCCAAATACTTATTTTAAAACACCAGATGCAAGGTGGAGTTGCAAGAAACAAATAATTATACATAACAACCATAGAGAGATTGTGCAAATAGTCAAAGTCTTGCCAAGTAAGGATGATGACATTTCCTTTGGATCCAAGGTGTGATTTCTCCCATTCTCTCCCTAGAGGAGAGGCAGTGTTACAAAGTAGATAGAGTTGGTGTCAATCCCAAAGTCAGGAACGCTTGGGTTCCGAGCACGGCCTCTGATCCTGGCTGTAACCCTGGGCAAGAAGCTCCTACTCTCAGTGCTCTAGTTAACTCTCTAAGACTGTCACTGGCAGAGAAGGTGTTGACCTGCGTTGGTAGAGGGAGTTTCCTCTTCAGGGATTTCTCTGTACCAGTGAAATCACTGGTCTAGTTTCTATTCTTCACTAGAGGATGAGAAAAAAATGCGCTTCACAAATGAGAAGAGAAGCGATTGGTTTGGCCAAAATGGAAAGTGATTAAAATGGATATGTCCATTGATCTGCTATAGTCCATACACTCCTTCACTGCCCGTGCACAGGTCACTTATATGAAAGCTGAGGGACGCCTATTATGATATCATGAATAACGTAGACTTGGCTTAAGCACTGTTGTTCTCTTCAGCATCGACAGCAGTAACAATTACTTTCCTACTGGCCTATAAACATGTTGGAGGAGGCTGTGCTGGGTGACTTCACTGCTAGACACAGAAGGAAGGTCCCACTGAGGAACCACTTTCTTCCTCATTTTGAATCCCTTAGGGATAAAGATCTTAATCCCCATCTCATTCCCCACCTCCCATATTCCTGAAGAGGTATGAATGGTAGGAAGTCTCCATGAGACCTCAGGAATCTTCCTTCCCCAAATAGTTTGCCTTCTGTCCACTGGCCTGGGCTCCGCTTCTGACATGTGGATAGAAATCATTAAATCAACAAATATTTTTTGGGGAACAGGGCTAGTTAATGGGGTTAAGTGACTTGCTTATGGTCACACAGCTAGTGTCAAGTGTCTGCGGCCAAATTTGAACTCAGGGTCCTCTTGACTCCAGGGCCGTGCTCCATCCACGGCACCACCTAGCTGCTCCAATATTTTTTTTTCCCCTGAGGCAATCAGGGTTAAGTGATTTGCCCAGGGTCACACAGATAGTAAATCTCTGAGGCTGGATTTGAACTCAGGTCCTTCTGACTCAAGGGCTGGCACTCTATCCACTGTACCACCAAGCTGCTCCCCTACAAACAAGTTTATTAAGCACCTACTATGTACCAGGTATTGTGCAAAGCTCTAGGTAGAAGAATCCAGGGCTTCTACTTACTATTAAACTAGTGGCTGGATCCCTGGAGATCAGTGCCTTGAAGCCTCGTGTGTACTGTGGAAAATAAAGAGGAGGATGAGAAAAAGCCATCTGTTTCACCACTGTCATATGCAGGGGTCATCAGAGGGAGGTGAGAGCTGGCAAGGCAATTCTTTCACGAAGCTCGGCTTCTTACCATCCCTCAGCTCCTTATATAATACTGTTTCTGTTTCTGAAAAGCAGCTATCAGGGGAAATGAACAAGGCTAGAAGATATGAAATGCGGAGTGGTGGCTAATAATCTTCTCTACCTCCACAAATATGAATTATTATTATTATTTTAAATAATGGGTTTCTCTCCATTGAGAGGGGTGGCATAGGGTAGTGGGAGGAGTGCAGGAGGAGGAGTCAGAGAAGACCTGGGTTTGAATCTCTCCTCTGATACTAGCTTTGTAGTCATCGGCAAGCCAGTGAAGTCCTCTGAGCTTCAGGTTTCTCCTGCAGAGAATCTGGGGAGACAATTTTTTTTTTCTGGCTGACATATGGCAGCAACACAACTGGGCTTTGCTGCTGGCATGTAGGCACAATAAAAGCAAGTGCATGGAAAACCGTGGCCTCCTCTCCTTCACTTTCCTTTTCTAATTAAATTCATTTGGATGCTAAACCAGAGAGGGTCTTGGGATTTTCTAACCCTGAATCAGATAATTATCTGTAACAGAAGGCTTTGAGCTTCTCTCAGACACATGGATTGAAAGGACTTAAACATGGGGGTTGGGAGAGGTTCTCTGCCCGGCTTTAATTAGCAGAATGGGAGCCATCTCCAGTTGTCCTGATCTATATCTTTCCACTGGACACAGATGGCTCCAGAGGAGAAAGTGAGGCTGGTGACCTTGCATAGCCCTGCCTCACTTAAATCCAATTCGCTTGCAAGTCATGGCAGCATCTTCCTGATATCATGGTCGTCTTCAAGAAGAAGAGACAAATAACAGCAACGATCAGCAGAATGCAGTAACTATGACTAAAGAGCCATCAGTCAGTCTATCCTTGTCAGGGAAAGCTCACGATATCCTAAGAGAGTAGAGCTGAGATGGTTGCTACATGGTCTGGAAGAGATACACCTAGGAGCTATTTGCTATCAGGGGGCAAATGCAGGGGAAGGGAGAGAATTCCCTAGCCCCTTTGATATTGCTATAGTTCTCATGGAGGGTTCCTCCATAAGAGGAAGTGTCCCCAGTACTCAGTTGCCAGTTATCTTTGAAGAAACTTCTTGCCCCAGTCTTTGGGAACCAATGAGGAATGCTAAATCATCCCAGCTGCTAAATCATCTTACCGAGTTGCCATAGTTCATGTCCAGCTCATGCAAGGCACCCTAGTCCAGAAAATCAGGGGTTTCCCTGATCTCCTTTACTACGAGTCATGAAAAGATGGCTTGAGAAAGCAAGGGTCAGTTGATAGTGATGGATAGCAGGAAGAGGGTTTCCAAGAGGATTTCATGGACTAGCCACTCTGAAAAAAACAAAAAACAACCCTTAATGTTGGGCATAATTGCTGTGGCTACTTGGAAGCTTAGCGCTCTCTACCAGGAGAGGGAAACAGGAAGTGCTATTTCATCACATGTCTATAAAGACAGTGAGACTTTTCCCCTAGCAGCTTACATTTGGTCCCCAAACTCTGCCATCCCACTGGACTTGGCTTTTGATGCCCTTCCTCATCCATTCCTTCTAGTTCAACATTGCTCTGTTAGGACAGAGGTTCTCAACCTTTTTTGTGTCCTGGACCCCTATAGTGAAACCTCTAGCCAATCTCTCGGCATGTTTTTAAATGCCTAAGATAAAACATATAGAATTATAAGGAAAATCAAAAATTGAAAATCAAATTATATTGAAATACATTTATCAAAATAGATTTTTTTTTAAAGTTCACAAACCCCAGCACTTCTTGTGTTTAGAGCGCCATTTTGGAACTGTGGGCATAAGAATGAAAAATAATAAAATCATGACCCCTGGCCTTCAGAAAGCATTCAGAATTTTATACGTGGCTTGAGGCTGAGCTCAAATTGTTTGACCCCACTTCCTACAGCATATCCAGACTAAAATTGGTGGAACTAAGTAGCTAACTACCATAAAAGCTGTTTGGGCTTCAGGTATCTGGATGGAGTTGAGGAGGGCAATAAATTTGGGAAGACCGAATGGCATTGATCTTGGTATAATCAAATTAATCCTTCCTTAATAATTAAGAACACTAATGCATCTAAAATCCAGTCCAAATCAATAGAGCAAAGCATTTGTGGGCCACAGACAAGGTCTGAAAGTTATTCTCCCTCCTTCCTCTCACCATTAAAGTGTGAACACAGTCTTATAGCTTAAAAATTTAGTAGGGTTTTTTTTTTTCAATTTAGAGGTAGAGTGCAGTGGTAGTTTCTCAATAAAAGAGGCTACTTATGTACAGCTGCAGATTTAATAATGATTGTAATGCAACTTTTGTTTTAATGGTTTCAAAGTTATTGATCACACCATCAAAATCAAAGAAGTTTATAGCCTTGTGCCATAGATAATCTTAAATAATTTAATATTATTTTCAGTTATCTCCTTTCACAGGATACAACAGTAAATAGGAAGGTTTTTTTTTTTAAGTGTTTACTGGTTTCCAAATTTGGATAGCAGTCCCAACTCAAGCATTTATTAAGTCAAGTCAGCAAGAATTTATTAGTAAGTACTTACTATGTGCCTGGCACTGTGCTACATATTAGTGCTACAAAGAAAGGCATTAATAATTGCTGCCTCCAAGGAGCTTACTTTCTAATAGAAGAGAAATTATGTACATACAAGTTATATATACAGGGAAAATTGGAAGTAATTTCAGAGGGAGGAAGAAGGGGTTGGGGAATGTTGGGGATTGGGGAGAAAGATCTCTAGCAGAAAATAGTATTTTAGCTGAATCTTGAAAGAAGCCAAGAGGTGAAGAAGAGGAGAGAGAGCATTCTAGACTTTGTGGATGGCCAGTGCAAATAGATAGTCCAGAAATATGGTGGGGTGTGTGCGGAACATCAGGGAAGCCAGTTGCTGCCGGACCATAGAGTAGATAGAATGGAGTAAGACTGGCTCTCCTTTGTGCCAGGCACTGTGTTGGGCACCAGGAATACAGAGACAAAATTTAAAGTCTAGATCTCAAGGAACTTAGGTTATATCAGGGGAGATGCCATGTAAAGGTATGTCTATACAAAATAAACAGCAGGCAGTTTGGGAGAAGGGGCCATCCAACAGCTGGCAAAGTCCACAAGCGTATAGCCCTCTGCCAGGTGGCCCTCATAAAATATTAGCTCAGATTCTGCTGTAGCTGGCTGTAAATGAGGTTTAACGTCTCTACCTCTACAAATCATTCTCGTGTACTAAGATCTTTGTTCTTTTTCACGACTAACCTGTATGTAGCTCTTTGTTTAATTCATCCAATTCCATATTTGTGAGTGTGAGAGCAGAATCACCCTTGTACTCACCTGCAATGTCTCAAATTATCAACACTGATTGGATCTCCTGTAGGTGCCATGTTTCCTAAAATTTTTTGATGAAAGAGAAGAAATGGAAAAAAAAAACCCAAGAAAACAAAGCAACCAAGCAATGACAAACTGGTTTTGCCTATCAACAAGTATTTCATTTAGAATTAAAATACACTTCCTCAACTCTAACATAAGCTGGAGTGAAATTTTATGAGAAACCTTAGTGGAATTTGAAACCCTTTCTGCTTTGACACTCACATATGGAAATGGATGAATTTTAAAAGTTGCAAACAATTTAGCTGTGAAATATAACAAGGATCTTGATAGTTGAGACAGAATCTCGTTAGAAACAGAATGCTTCAAATAACAGGTCTTCTTGCCTTCAAGTCCTGTGCTGTCTCCACTAAACCATGCTGTCTCTTAGGAGTTTTCTCAGAAGTTTAAGTTGTTTTGTTTCTGAACTCTGCGTCTATCCTGGCCAACTTTGACCTGTTAAAGCATCCCACAGTGACCACTGCCTTCTTCTATTCACTATGCCATCTGAAGGGATGGTGGCCACCTACAGGAATTTCCAAGTCTTCTGCGAATTTCTTTTCAAGTCAGGTCAAGGCGATAAGTATTAATTAAGAGCTTACTACCTACCAGGCATTGTGCTAAGCCTTGTATACAAAGAAAAGTAAAAACAAACAAACAAAAACCACCCAAAAAACCAGTCCCTGCCCTCCAGGAGCTCACAATCTAATGGGAGTGACCACATGCAAACAACTATAAAAACGTAAAATATATATATACGGTGTAAACAGGGAATAATTTCAGAGAGAAGGCTCTGGTGTTGAGGGGGACTAAGAAAGGCTCTTTGCAGAAAATGGGATTTTACCTAATATTAGCTAGTGCCTATGTGCTAGGCACTGTGCTGTATTATCTATGATTTGCACAACAGCTCTGGAAGGTAGGTGCTGTTATCATCCCCATTTTACAGATGAGGAAACTGAAGCAAGCAGAAGTTAAGTAATTTGTCCAGTATGTGTCTGAGGTCATAGTTAAACTCAAGCCTTCCTGGTTTCAAGCCCAGTGCTCTATTGTACCATCTGGCTGAGAGTTGAACAAAGACAGGAAGCCAGAAGGCAGAGATGAGGAAGAAGAGAATTCCAGTTATGGGGAATGGCCAGTGAAAATCTCTGCAGTCAACTAGATAGTGTGTCTTGTGCTGTGATAATAGCAAGGAGGGCAATGTCACTGATTACAGAGTTGGTAGGTTGTTATCCTTTGTTCTTGAAGAGGACCAAAATGACATCACTATGTTGGAATCATGGTACAGTGTGTCCCACTGTGGCCAATCAGACCAACACGTGCTCAGAATTCGCTACCACAGGTCAGGCACAAATAGTCCACATGAACATTTGGAGTGGAGATGTATGTAAATTTGTACATCTCACATTTCTTTTGAGCTAATGCAATCCTGCTTTGCTTGTAGAGCACAGTGCCTTCTTTGATGTGGCCACATGAAGGGGAATGAAGTGTTAGAAAACCGAGGAGTTAGGGAGGGGTTGGGTTATGAAGGCTTTAGAAGCCAAACAGAGGATTTTATATTTGATGCTGAAGTAATAGGCAGCAACTGAAATTTATGGAAGAATGGGGTGACATGGTCAGATGTGAGCTTTACGAAGATCAGTTTGACAGCTGAGTGACATTTAAAGGAGGTAGCTCACCCAGAAGGCTTAGTTTAGGTGCTTCGAGTTGATGAGGGTTAAGTGAGAGCCTCTTTAGCTGTACCTTCACATAATATCATTAATGTATACTTAAAGTCAAGGGATATTTTTGAAACTTTCAAATCTCAGGTTTCTTTTTAAATTGTAGGTCTCTATTAATTTATTTACATAGTTCAGTCTGAAAACCTTAAACTCTGATGTAAATCCAAGGTATTCATTGCACTTGGTTTTGAAGACCAACATGTTTCAAAGTGACCTTTAAGAGAAATTTGGAATGTTTTCATTAACATTTTTCCCAGTGGCTGGTGGAATTTGGGGAAAAAATGTGACACATTTTTGTATTATTCTGAAAGATGCATAAACCACATTATTCTAAGAAGTTTCATTTATAGCAACTAGTTTGAGACTCTGTTTTGCATGGGGCACAAGCCTGGAAAATTCCTTTTCCTGTAGAATGCTCACTTGCACTCCATGATACTTACCTGCCAGGTTTGCTGAGCTGGCACAGTCTAGTGTTGGGCATGTTAAATTTTTAGATCGATGCTATCCAGGAGTAATTTGTGAAAAATGTGAAAATGTGTGATACCAACCTACTACCAAATTTTTAAAGTAAATGAATGAAAATGACAAGACCTTCTTTTATAGAAAACCTTCTACTGATGTTAGTGATGTACTCAATTATTTGATAAATCAATTAGGAGGCTCTTACAATGGTATTTCGGTTTGGGGTTTTGGTTTTTTTTTTTTTAGTTCCAAATTCTCTCTCTGACTCCCTCCCCTCCCACCTCCCTGAGATGGTAAGCAATCTGATATAGATTATATATGTGCAATCATGTGAAACATTTCCATTTTAGTAATTTTCTTACAATAGTCTTAAAAGAGATGAGAAGGGACCAAAACAGTGTGAGGACTCTGAGTGGACAGAGGAAGACAGATGCAAGTAAAGTTGTGGATATGGGATTGACAAGAATTGGCAAATGATTGGCTATGGGACGGTAAGGGAGAAAGAAGAATGGAAGAATGGAGAAGGGGCAGCTAGGTGGTGCAGTGGATAGAGCACGGCCCTGGAGTCAGGAGGACATGAGTTCAGGTCCGACCTCAGGCACATAAGACTAGCTGTGTGACTCTGGGCAGGTCACTTAGCCCCAATTGCCCTCACCAGAAAAAAAAAATGGAAGATTTATTAAGTGCTTACTATGTGCAAAGCATTGTGCTATGCACTGAAGATACAAATGGAAAAGTAAGACAGTCCCTTCTCTCGAGGAGCTCACATTCTGATGCGGGCAGGGGAGACAGCTGGTAGGGAAGGTTTCAGCTGCAAGGCAGATGAAAATATCCCATGGTCCTTAGGGTGCAGCAGCAGAGCAGATAGCAGAGCTTCCTTAATGTCATTTTCACTGATAAAATCCTATCAGTTTCTGACCTGAAACCATTTGATAGAACCAAGGATTTGGGCAGCAGGAATTTTCTTTTCTGGGTCTTCAGTAATCGTGACTGGAGCACCTGCAGAAGTTAATGCAATCAAGTCAATGAGTATTTGTGAAGCCCTTACTGTGCTTAGACACTTTTTTTTTTCCCTTGCTGGATCTCCACAGGGGTTGCTTCTCAGGATGATGCCTGAGGGCACTGATCTGGAAACATTGTTATTCCCAAGGCTCTTGGAAGAGTGAAGAAGAATGTCTCCAAAGTTAGGAATGGGACAGACGGGAGGTGATACCCTCAATAGAAAAGAAAGGTTTGGATGAGAAGCAGGTTTAAGGAGGAAGATAATGTGTTCCATTTTTGATATTCTGAATTTGAGGTTCTGATGGAACATACATGTGGAGATTTCTTGATTCTGCAGCCTGTGAACTGTTCTTGTACTCAGGAATTGCTTCTGTGCACCAGGACTGATTATGAATTCTTTCCACCTGTGCAGTTGGTGGGACCTGAACACTCACATGTCATCCAGTCACTGAACAGACTAGTAAGCCTCATTGTAGATGGCTTTTGAATTGGTGTTTTTGCCCTAGTCATAGGTAGTGCCTAATTTAACCATTAATATTTGTCCATGACGGAGCATCATTCATGTTCAGTCAACTGGAAGGATTTTCATCACTTACTGATCTTCCTGAAGTCAGTCCCCTGGCTACTGGCTTATTCATTATTCTTTATTATTGTTTAGAGGAAAAAAAATTTAAATTAAGAGTCATGTATGTGTGACAGGTAGTACTTTCATAGTATTAACTAGTCATTTAAATCTATGAACTGCAAATAGATTTAATTTTTTTCTTGGACAGTTTTTGTTTCTGTAGTGGTACATTTCTGTTGTTTCAGGATCTGGACGCCACTGAATCAACATTCTGATGCCCCTGTCAACACAGCACAAATATCTAGTTATGTGAAAGGGGAAACAGTTGAATGTTGTCTGAGTTTGTGAATAATTAAGATTTTGACAATTCTATGTGAATACAGCCCATTCCAACTTAGTCGCATTGTATTCATTGTGATTAGACAACTAGTGTGTCTCCTCCTGTCATGTTTGTTGTATTTTATCATCATTTTTATTGTTATATTTTATTATGTCTTTTGACTCATCATCACCCTCTTTTTTGTGACAAGAACGAGGGAGGTAGGGAGGCGGAGCCAAGATGGCGGAGTGAAAGCAGTGACTTGCTTGAGCTCTCCTCCAAACCCCTCCAAATACTCATAAAAAATGGCTCTAAACAAATTCTGAAGCAGCAGAACCCACAAAAAGACAGAGTGAAACAAATTTCCAGCCCAAGACAACCTGGACGATTGATCAGAAAGGTGTATCGCACCGGGCTGGGAGCGCAGCGCAGCGAGGCATGGGTGCACAGGCGCAGCGTGGGCGCGCAGGCTGCAGCAAACCTGGAGCAGGCCTCAGAGGACTGAATCTCGGGCAGCTGTGGAGGTTTCCAGACTCCTCAATCCACCAATGCCAAAGACAACTTAGAAGGTCAGTGGGAAAAGTCTGTTTCTGTCAGTGCTGAGAAAGGAAGGCGGGGTTTCAGCTCCATTCCCCAAGAGCGTGGCCCTGTGGGGGGCAGCTGCTTCCCGAGCTTCCGGCCCACAGACTGAGGGGGAATCCAGTGGCTGATCAGAGAGGGATTGCAGGGATCTCTTTGCCAGTGCTGAGGCAGGAATCTCTTGCTTTGCCCGTGTGTGGATCTGAGCCACAGTTCTGGGTGGCAGTGCTGGGGTGAGGAGGAGCGCTGGCTTGGTGGAGCTTGTAGTGGTTGTGGAGAGGAGCCCTTCATCACAGTTACAGGACAGAAAGGAGTACTTGTAGTCGCAGGCCAGGAAAGGAGTAAACACCTTGCCCCTTATCATACCACCTTGGAAGAACTGAAAATTTACAGGTCCCTACAAGTATCTCTGAAAACAGCTGTACAAACCCCGAAGCTTGGGACAGTACATTCTCCACATTGGAAGCAGATTCTACCTTAACAAAGAGTTTAAAACTCAAGTAATTGGCCGGATCATGAGCAAGCAGCGCAAAAAGAGTCAGACTATATTATCTTACTTTGGTGAAAAAGAAGACAAAATATACAACCAGAAGAAGACAACAAAGTCAAAGCCCTACATCCAAAGCCTCCAAGAAAAATATGAATTGGTCCCAGGCCATGGAAGAGCTCAAAAAGATTTTGAGAAGCAAGTTAGAGAAGTAGAGGAAAAACTGAGAGTGATGCTAAAGGAGACCCAAAAAAATACTGAAGAAAATAACACCTTAAAAAATAGCCTAACCCAAATGGCAAAAGAGGTCCAAAAAGCCAATGAGGAGAAAAATGCCCTAAAAAGCAAAATTGGCCAGATGGAAAAGGAAGTCCAAAAGCTTACTGAAGAAAATACTTCCTTAAAAATTAGAATAGAGCAATTGGAAGATAGTGACTTTATGAGAAATCACGACACAGTAGAACAAATCCAAAAGAATGAAAAATTAGAAAACAATGTGAAATATCTCATTGGAAAAACAACTGACCTGGAAAATAGATCCAGGAGAGAGAATTTAAAAATTATTGGACTATCTGAAAGCCATGATCAAAAAGAGCCTAGACATCATCTTTCAAGAAATTATCAAGGAAAACTGCCCTGATATAGTAGAACCAGAGGGCAAAATAGAAATTGAAAGAATCCACAGATCTCCTCCTGAAAGAGATCCCCAAAGGAAAACTCCTAGGAATATTGTAGCCAAATTCCAGAGTTCCCAGGTCAAGGAGAAAATATTACAAGCTGCCAGAAGGAAACAGTTCAAGTACTGTGGAAACACAATCAGGATAACACAAGATTTAGCAGCTTCTACATTAAAGGACCACAGGGCATGGAATATAATATTCCGGAGGGCAAAGGAGATAGGATTACAACCAAGAATCACCTACCCAGCAAAACTGAGTATAATCCTTCAGGGGAAAAAATGGTCATTCAGTGAAATAGAGGACTTTCAAGCATTCTTGATGAAAAGACCAGAGCTGAATAGAAAATTTGACTTTCAAATACAGGACTCAAGTGGAACATGAAGAGGTAAACAGGAAAGAGAAATCATAAGAGACTTATTAAGATTGAACTGTTTACATTCCTGCATGGAAAGATGATATTTATAACTCATGAGACCTTTGTCAGTATCAGGGTAGTTGGAGGAAAAAAATTATATGTATGTATATGTAGATAGATAGATAGAGAGGCACAGGGTGAGCTGAAGATTAAGGGGTCATATCTGGAGAATAAAATTAAGGGATGAGAGAGGATTATACTCGGAGAAGAAGAAAGGGAGAGGTAGAATGGGGTAAATTATCTCACAAAAAAAAACAGAAAAGTCTCTTACAGTGGAAGGGGAAACAGGGGAAGGTGAGAGGGAATGAGTGAATCTTATTCTCATAGGATTTGGCTTAAGGAGGGAATAACATACACATTCAATTGGGTATGGAAATCTGTCTTACCCTACAGGAAAATAGGGGGAAAGGGGACAAGAGAGCAGGGGATGATAGAGAGGAGGGCAGATATTGGGAAAGGGGTTAATCAGAAGTAAATACTTCTGAGGAGACAGGGTCAAAAGAAAGAATGGAATAAATGGGAGGGCAGGATAGGATTAAGGGAAATAGAGTTAGTTTTTCACAACATGTCTACCATGGATGTGTTTTACATAACTGCACATGTACAACTTATATTGAGTTGCTTGTCTTTTCAATGAGGGTGGGTGGGGAGGGAGGAAGAGAGAAAATTTGAAACCTAAAGTTTTAAAAACATATGTTTAAAAAAAATGTTTTCACATGCTACTGGGAAATAAATATAGGAAATGGGGTACAGAAGTCTATCCTGCCCTACAGGAAAATAGAAGGGGAAGGGGATAAGAGAAGGGGAGAGAGATATAAGAGAGGACAGAGTAGGGGAAGGGATATTCAGAATGCATGACATCTTGGGGTGGGGGGAGGGGGGAGATGGGGTGAAAATTTGGAACTCAGAAACTTGTGGAAGGGAATGTTGAAAACTAAAAATAAATTTATACATTAAAAAAAAAGAATGAGGGAGGTAGATAACATGACACTGTCATGTTTATTGGGCTTCCATCAATGGTTGTTGCTTAAAGAAATGAGATAAAAATGCAGATCGACATTAATGTAGCTGAAAATTATAAATCAGCTTTTCTAATGAAAGAAATGCACTGGATTCACCATCAGATTTGTGGCATGTAGACTTTGCTGAACTGTGCAGTTTTTTTTAAATTTTTCCAGGGTAGAAACATATTGCAACTAAGCAAAATATTCAGGTGCATTGGTGGCAAGTCATTTGCATTATTAAGCATTAGATAGATAAAGAGAATTATTAATGAAGCCCATTTTCCATCATTCTTGTGTGTTGGTGGAGGTAGCCACCAATCCACCATACTGGCTTGGAGCCTTCACTGTCACCTATGTAAGTTGACTTATCACAAAATAAATACATATGTGCAACGGAAAACAACGTTTTCTGACATTAACGATATGTCCGTCCTTAGCCACTTACAAGTTCTGCAACCTTGGTCAAGTCACTAAACCACTCTGAGCTTCATTTTCTTCATCTGTAAAATGGGAATAATAATAGCACCTAACAAGGTTTTTACTGGGAGACTCAAATGAGATATGTATTTAAAGTGCTTTGAAATCCTGATGAAAACATCAGCTATTATTACTATTATTAGTAATTTAGCCTTAAAAATAGTCATAGTAGCAAAATTAGTAAAACTTAGTATTAATACATTAGTATCAAAAAAGTAGATTTTGGAAATGTCTTCTTGTAGATACTTCTCTCCCTGCTGTAGCGCCTTGAGTATAAAATACAGACTCATTATTCTGTTATTTAAAGGCTAATAAAACTGGTCCCCATACAACCTCGTCTCATAACACTGGTCTTTATGTACTGCCCCACCAGACTATTTCCTGACTTTCTCTTGCCCAATGCGTATGCATCCTGTGTTCTGTGCGTTGCTACGCAGCATCTTCTATTCATGAATTCTCCTCAAAGCTTCATCTATTGAGGGGAAAGTACCTCGCCCATGAAACCTTCCTTCATTCTGTCCCAGGGAGAAGCAATTCCTTACTCCTAAGCTCTCTGATGCTGCTCTGATTAGACCTCATCTACATGCTTACCATATTAAAACTTGTATTATAATCATTTGTCTTAGCTTTCCTTCCAGATTGTAAACTCCTTGAGGGAAGAGTGTTGGTTTTCATCTTGGTGCCCCCAGCACCCACTGAAATGCTTTGTAGGTTCTTTTTTTTTTTTTGATCTAGGCAATGGGGTTAAGTGACTTGCCCAGGGTCACACAGCTAAGTAAGTGTTATGTGTCTGAGGCCGTATTTGAACTGAGGTCCTCCTGAATCCAGGGCCAGTGCTCTATCCACTGCGCCACCTAGCTGCCCCTTTGTAGGTTCTTGATAAATGTAGAAATATTAAAGTTATATTTCTAGGACACTTTCCTTTTAATTTTTTTTTTGGGGGGGAGGCAATTGGGATTAAGTGACTTGCTCAGGGTCACACAGCTAGCAAGTGTCTAATGCCATGTTTGAACTCAGGTCCTTCTGATTCTAGGGGTGCTCTCTCCACGTGCCACCTAGGATACTTTGCTAGAAAAACATTCAGTGAAAGAAGATGTTGCCCACAGGACTTTATGCTGCCGCCATTAATATAAATGCCATGAAGCAAAAACATCAAATTAAAAAAAACAACAACAGTAACAACCTACAACACAATAGAAGTTCTATAAATTTTTTAAAACTCCAGAGGGAAGGGAGGAGCCCTTCTCCTGCCTAATCAGGATTCAGCTCTGAGGCATCAGCGCTTTTCCTAGGAGATAGATTATTATATTTTTCCTTCTAGTCATATATGCTTCTAAGAAGTTTCCTGGAATTTCAGCTAAGGATTCCAGATGTTCCAGCAGTAATTTTCAAGATCTTTTAGCTTTTGCTCATGTGGGAAGGAGTGGCCCAAGAGGATAAAAATAACAACTACAGCAACAACCATTGTAACTAGCATTTATTTAGGTTTGCATAGTTTGCTTACATAGATCATCTCATTTGACACTCAAAACATCCATGCAAGGTAGGTGCTATTACTGTCCCCATTTTACAGATGAAGAAACTGAGGCAGACAGAGATCAAATGACTTGCCTAAGGTCACACAGCTATTAAATGTCCAAGGCCAAATTGGTACTCAGGTCTTTCTGAATCTAGATTCAGTGCTCTATCTGCTCCCTACATCAGTTAGCTGCCTATATAATATAGTCTCTAAGTATAATCTAATAGGATTCACATAAAAATATAACATAAGAGACAAACATACTCGTATACTTCCTTGGAATTGTGATCTCTTTGGTGTGGGTCCCCTCCTCCATTTATATGGATCCCAATCTATGCTGTGCGTTTATTGGATAAAGGAACTGGGACTTAAGGGGGGAGGGGTGCTTAGCCCAGAGATGAGAAGTTTAAGGGTGAAGGCAGATGAATGATTGAAAAATAATATAACTGAGTTGAGGGACACAGTTTCTTGGAGGAAATGGTAATTTTCTTGATTATAGATTCAGAGTTGAACAGAATGAACAGACATGGATGGATTATGATCTAGATCAGTGGAAGGGGTATTCATACCCAAGAGGTCACGTATCTACTTGAGCCTTGGTTAATGTTTCCTCTCATTTACACTTATCTATAATATAAGTTGTTGTGTTTTTTTTTATTAACCCCTAGCTTAACTTTAATGGGAAAATCTCCTAGTAGAATAAAGTGGGATCATGGGAAATATTCATCAAAAGAGTCTAATTTCTTGAGAAACATTGCAAAATCTGTTGGGCATTTAAAGCCCTTCATAACTGGCCCCTTCCTATCTTTTCTAGGCTTATTAGTCCTTATTCCCCTCCATGCATTCTGTCATCCAGTGACAATGACTTCCTTCCTGTTCCTCACATATAATACTCTGCATTCTGATTCGAGCATTTTCACTGGCTGCCCCCATTCTTGGAATGCTGTCCCTCATCTCTGCCTTCTGTCTTCCCTGGTTTCTTTCAAGTCTCAGTTTCTTTCAACTCCCAACTTCCATAGTGGCTTTTCCTAATCCTCCTTAATCTTAGAACTTTCTTTCCCCATCTCCCATCTCCTCCACCCCCTTACTTCCAATTTATCTTTTATGTATCCTGTTTGAGGTGGCAGTTAGGTGGCACAGTGGATAGAGTACCAGGCTGGAGTCAAGAAGACTCCTCTTCCTGAGTTCAAATCTGGCCTCAGGCACTTCCTGTGTGACCCTGGGCAAGTCACTTAACCCTGTTTGCCTCAGTTTCTTCATCTATAAAAATAAGCTGGAGAAGAAAATGGCAGTATCTTTGCCAAGTATCTTCAGTATCTTCAGTATCTTTGCCCAGAAAACCTAAAGCAGAGTCACGAAGAATTGGACATGACTGAAACAAATGAACAGAAATCTTGTTTGTATATAATTTGCATTTTGTCCCTCCCATTAGACAGAGAAGGGACTTTTTTCACTCCTTCTTTGTGTTCACAACACTTAACATAGTTCCTGGCATAAATTAGGTGCTTAATAAAGCTAATTGACTGAATTTTTAAAAGTGTTACTTCATCTTTCTTTGTGGTTATTCAGTTTTTCCATTGCATCTGACTCTTCACGACCCCATTTGGGTTTTTCTTGGCACAGGTACTGGAGTGGTTTGCCATTTCCTTCCCCAGCTCATTTTATAGTTGAGGAAACCGAGGCAAACAGAATTAAGTGACTTGCCCAGGGTCACACAGCTAGTAAGTGCCTAAGATTGATTTGAACTCATGAAGATGAGTCTTTCTGATTCCCAGCCCAGTGCTGTATTCAATGTACCACCTACTTAGGAAAACATTTTGCCTCTAGGAAGAAGCCAACTTGTCTTAATCCTGTGTGTTGTTTAAGGCTCATGTCAGAATACTGTTAAAGGACCAATGATCATTTGAATACTTCTTAGCTGATTAAATGTTTTTGTACTATGGTTACCTAACAAATAACTCTTATCTTTTTAATATTGCAGTCTACGCACGTTGACCAGGCGAGCTTCCAAGTTGATGCTTTTGGATCAACTTTCATTCTTGATGTTGTCCTCAACCAGTAAGTATTTTGTCATCTGGGAATGGTTTTTTAGTGTCACTCTAATTTCACCTTCTGATTTTTTTTTTTTGTTAAATTGCACGGTCTAGATATTCCTCTTAAGTTTTCTTCATTGTTAACGCCTCAAATTCCCCTTATCTGCTGTAAAGATAATGCAGCAGTTTTATGTCAGCTCCATGAAGTCAAGGACAGAATTTTATTTGTTTTTGTCACCAATGATGGCTTTGTAGGTGAATGAATAACTATTGAATAAACTTGAGTTGGAAGGTTAATATGAAGTAATGAATGCTGGATGCTGGACGGCTATAATGTCATTGAGGGATTGGGACTGTACTTGTGATTTCATTTTTCTTCTTTGCATGGTCTTAGCAGTAAAAAGTTAAATAATTTGCCAGGTTCACACAGCCAGTATGTGTCAGAAAGAAGTGAGACTTGAACCTGGGTCTTCTGGTTCTGGGGCTTGGTTAATAGAATTGAGATTGCAATATAATTTAGCACTTTAAAATTATAAGACAAAAGTCATTTCACTCCTTGAGGTTGTTGTCTCCAGTCCTGAGGGGATATAGGTGATATGTATGTCTATGATCTTTATATGCAGATGAAAAAGTCTCATCTTAACCTTGCATCTCCCTCAGTACCTAGAATAGGGCTCTGCACTGAGCAGAGCATTTTATAAATGTTTGATGTTGTTTGTATCTAGGCCAATCCAACCAGCACTGTTGAATTCTGTGTTAAGCTCTGATAGATCCTGTGCTCTTCAGAGAAATGTATAAAGGACCATTGCAGGAAAACAAAGGTTATCTCTAGCATTAGGTGGAAATAGAGGAACAAACCAAAGACTAATTGGCATGATGATGGGAAATGTTTTGATAAGACAGTCATTACTGGAGAAATATTGACATTACAACAAATATGGAAGAAAAATTATACTATAAATTGAGGTTGACAGGATCGAGAAAGATGAAAGGTATTATTTTTTGAGGATGGAACTATGCTAAATATATGCTTATCCTGTGTGGACAATATCTCCTTACTTAGATTGTAATAGCAATTATGATTCAATAAATATATTTTTCTTCACTTAGATGGAACATTTTGTACTTTTGGTTTTATGTTGGTTAAAAACCAAAAAGGTGAGATGTCTAACATGTTTCTTAATAAGGGCTTCCAATGAAGTGCTGCTTGTGCTCATAATTTCTTAAAGGGAGACAAATCAGACTGAAATTTGTATTTGTAGCTGGACTCCACTTACAAATGGACCCAACAAAACACTTTCATATTGGAGTAGAAAGGAACCATTAAGTAACATTTTAAAAAGTATATTCAGTAGGGGGTAGCTAGATGGCACAGTAGGTAGAGCACCGGCCCTAGAGTCAGGAGAACCTAAGTTCAAATCTCACCTTAGACACATAATACTTACTAGCTGCGTGACCCTGGGTAAGTCACTTAACCCCATTGCCTCACCAAAAAAAAAAATCAGTAAATAAAGTTGGCTTGTAACTTTATAAGTTATAAGGTTTTGGATCAACTTTCATTCTTGATATTGAGAGAATGTTTCTTTGGGATCTGAAAAAATGGTGATTCTATTTAGAGTTGTAACAATAAGAGTTCCAACTTAAATGTTTATAGGTGGCAGATGAAGAGTAGAGAAAGTTAGAATAGGAAAGTATGATTGGTGCAGCTTCTGCTAACATGATAAGGAAAATGATAGGAAACAGTGTCTAGCACTTAATAGGGTCACACCTATAGTTATGCATTGTCAAAGGCAGAAAAATTAAAAATCATATGATAGCCTAAAAACAGCAATAGTAATAATAATAATAATAATAATAATAATAATAATAATAATAATTGATTATCTTTATATAATACTTTAAGGTTTAGACTGTATTACCTCATTTGATTTTTCACAGTGGTCCAATGTAAATTATGCGGCGAGTAAATGGTACTAGTTAACATGAAATAGAGAGAAATTAGCCAAAGGACAATATACATGGAAATAGTGCGGCACCGTGGAAAGAGCTTTGACTTGGAAGCAAAGGTTGGCTCTAGGTTTACATCCTGACTCTGAAGTTTACTCCTTGTGTGACTTTGGGCAAGTCACAACCTCCCTGGGCCAGTTTCTTCATCTGTAAAAATGAGGTGTTAGACTAGATTGTCTCTGAAGTCCCTTCCTGTTATAGACATACGATCTTAGGTATTTTCTTGCCCTAAACTGTCTTGCCTGAGATATTCAAGCTGCATTCATTTTCCCCTAAATCATTTCCCTAAACTCTTTGAAATACAAAATGAAAGTGCCTTCTTTAAGATTTCCTGATACTTTCACAAAATGTCAAAGAATAGATATATATACCTAGACTTGAAAACTTCTGCTTATGTCAAACTCTAGTGTCTCGTCATGACATGGAGGTGAGGTTGAGGGTCTTCAAGTCTGTGCCACTGGACTAAAGCCCTAAATTGGAGTACAAGCTCATCATTGAGCTGTTTATCACTTTAGGATCAGCCGAGGCAAGAACCGGAAGGTTGGAGGCCAAAGGACAAATTCTTTTAAACCAGACCAGCTCACTAATTTGGGTCCTAAAGCATGGAATAAGGATTGTAATCTTCATATATAGAAAAAGTACCCTCCCTGATAAAATCGGAGGTACTTAAAGCATTAAAGAATTGTCCTTAATTTGCTTCTTTCATAATTGTGCAGACACATTGTGTATCCAGTGGCTAGCTGTTCTAGAAATCAGAGGTGATGAAATGTACTGGAAAGTAGGCCAAACTGTTTGCAGATGGTCAATTCCAATCCTGCTTTCCCTTTTTTGTGCAAAATCATCATTTCTCCAGCAGGCCCGTTGTGGCTCCTGGAATTTGCCACTCGGTGGTAAAGAGTACATTCTTATATTCAGGACAAGGAGCTAACAAGTGATTTCACTGGCATGGGGAACTGCATCTCCTGATGTAAGTCAGTACTTTCTCTGCAACTTACAGCCTTTGAGAGCTGTCTGGAGCTCTCAGATATTCAGTGACTCCATTGCCCGGGGTCACAAAAGTCAGTATGTTAGAGATGGGACTTGACTCCAGCTCTCCTGGGTTCTGAGGTCAGCTTTAGACATTATGTCATGCAGTCTCTCTCACAATGTACTTAAAAACAGGAGAATTGTTGTCTGATCCCTAGATCATGAATATTTCGTCTCTAAATTATTTTTGTAAGTTGGTCATTTGGCCTGTGAGAGAGGCAGTGTGCACTCTGCCTAGTGGATAGAGAGCCAACCTTGGAATCAGCCAGAACTGAGTTGACATTCTACCTCTGACACACATTGGTTGTGTCCCTCTGGGTAGGACATTTAGCCTCTCGATGACCCAGGATCCTCTCAAGTTTGCAGAGTAGGTACCTATTTTCATTTTATCTGTGGAAGTTCCCTCGACTGATGAAATCACAAGTCTGGTCCAAAGAAGAGAAAACAAGTAGCCAGTTATTTCAGTAACAACAAGAAATAGTCTTTCTTTCATTCTCTGACTCCTCCTCTGACATTCTTCTCTTCACATCTTCATTTTTCTCATACTTTCCAGACTGGGAGCCCAGAGTAGAACTCAGACATGGTAGTTGTCAGGTGCCAAATGAGTAAAGTTCTATGTTGGGAGGGAGGTGGAAGGAGGGAGGAGGAAGCAGGGAGGAGGGAGGAGGGAGCAGGGAGCAGGAGGGAGGGGGGAGAAGTGACACCAAGGTCAGGTAGGAGAGAGCAGAGTCAGACAAAGCACTGGAAAGTAAACCAAACTGTTTGCAGATGGGCAACTCCAGTCTTATTATCCTTCTTTTATGCAAAATCATTGGTTTTTTGCCAGGCCATTATGGTTCCTGGAGCCAAACAAGAAGTCTGGGGAAAGGGTCCTGAATTCACTGGCTATCCTTGGCTTGTAGAAGAGTCCCAAGGTGGCCACGAAGGCTCTATGTAATTGGCCCAAGGTGATGATTCTGATGATAATAAAAAAACCCAAGTAATCATCACACCAATGATTATAATAATTTAATGATGGCATTGATGGGGCAATAAGCTACAATAGATCTCTTGCCATAGCTAGTAAGTACAATCGCCATTTTTTTCAGGTCCCAAAGAAACTTTAGAGAGCATCATTAAATAGATGGGGAAGCAGAAGCCAAGAAAGGTTGTTTGTAATTGTGTGCCTATATCAAAGTGATTGTGGTGGAAATGTTTTTATTCATCAAAAATGCCTGTTTTCGCTAGCATTTATGTGAAACTTAAAGGTTTGTAAAGCATTTTATGCATCTTATCTCATTTAATCTTCACAACAACTCTGTGAGGTAGATGCTACTATTTTAACACTTAGGAAATTGAGGCTTGATAGAGGTTAAGTGACTTGCCCAAGATTCCTTAGCTAAGAGTCCAAAGTAGGATTTGAACTCGGGGCTTCCTAATTCCAAGTCTAACAGTCTATCCATTGATCCATCTAGGCTCCTCTTGATGAGGTGTGTTCTTGATCTTTTTATGTTTTTTTTTGTGCGTGTGGGGGAGGCTGTGAGGCACTTGGAGTTAAGTGACTTGGCCAGGCTCACACAACTAGTAAGTGTTATGTGTCTGAGACTGGACTTGAACTCAGGTCCTCCTGACTGCGGGGCCAGTGCTCTATCCACTGTGCCACCTAGCTACCCCTTGACCTTTTTATGTCATAGATGCCTTTGGCAGTCTGTTGAAGCCTATGGACTCCTCAGGATAATGTTTTTAAAATAAAAGGAAATGGCAAATTTCAGTTAGGGGTGAAAGAAAGAAAGAAAGAAAGAAAGAAAGAAAGAAAGAAAGAAAGAAAGAAAGAAAGAAAGAAAGAAAGAAAGAAAGAAAGAAAGAAAGAAAGAAAGAAGAAAAAAGATAAAATGTTTTCATATACAAGTTCATGGACCCGCTGAAATCTATCTGTGAACTCCAAGTTTAAAAACCCCCTGCTCTAAATATTAGTAGTTACAATATCTACTATGTACTAACAGGGGAAATCTATCACAGGAATGGATGGCTCACTTCCCATGGAGCTGGGCATGTGCTCTGGACAAGCTCAACCCCCAACACACGTCCCACATGCATCCCTTGCTCCAGTCCACCCCCACCACTTAAAAGGAACGTAAATGAAGTTCTCTGCTTTCTAGGTTGATATATCAGACATTCACACACTTAAAAGTTAAGTTACAATGAAAGGTTGTATATGATTAGCCTTGTAATAAGCTACATTAATTCCAAGAAGTGAATCATTGGAAATAATCAAAGAGGATGGTCAGATAAGCCTGGGAAAGGGTGAAATTTGAAGGATAGGCACAATTTGAATGGGTAGAAGCAAAAGGGGATTAAGGGTAGAAGGGAAAAAAGTAAACAAAGACTTGTAGCTGGGAATAAGCATAGAATATTCTCAGAATAATGAGAAGACCAACTTTTAAAAATAATATTTTATTTCTTTCCCCAATTAGAAAACTAACTTAGTTATAGTAGAGTTTACATATAGTTGATGAAAAGGGGAGCGATATAGGTCAAGGGACAAAAGGTTAGATATGTAGGTTAGAGATGAAGACCCTTGAATGCCAGACTGAGGAACCTGGATATTATCTTACAGGCATTGAGACGGCATTGGAGATTTTAAAATTGCAAAAATCAAAATTCATCCATTGTATTAGTAGGAGAAACACTAATAAGTACATCTGTCTTTGAAACTGGCATTTTGGTGTCTATATACTTGTGACATTTAAGCAAACTTGAAGTGATAACAAAAAAAAAGGTGCAGGTATACCCAGAATTGATTTCCACATTCATTAGTATGTGGAAGCATTTATTAGGTAAATAGTCCTTTAATCCTTCAATGTCTATTTTTATCCTGTGCCTAACATAGTGTTTTGTACATAGGGGTATGTACTGGACCTGTGATTTCAATAGGGAAATCCCTCTACCAATACAAACCAGAACCTTATTTTACAACCTGTCTTCTTAGGGAATTGCCTAGAGCATTGAAAGATGAAGCATCTGTCTAGGGTCACGCAGCTAGTGTGCATCAGAAGTAAGATTCTTCCCTAAGTCTTCCGGGCTTCAAGGCTGGATTGATTGATTGCAGACAGCTGGCATTAATACACATTTACTAAATTGAATTAGCCACTATAATTATTGTGGGACGGAAAGCTAGGCTTGCTACGTCTCAGTGTGTAAATTATCTTCTAAATAGTATTAAGGACTTCCAGTCTTTTCTTAGCATCTGAACTCAGCCCTCCCTCACTTAAATCCAACTCACTCGCTTGTCCGGCATCACCTCTCTGATGTCAAGGTCCTCTTCAAGAGCAAAGGACAAATGACAACAGTAGCTTGAGAGCAGAAAGGTAATTCAACCAAAGAAAAATAGATAAGCTGAAGGAGATAGTGTTTCTAGTAAAAAGATAAATCAGTAATTTTTACAAGTTATCTCTTGGTCTTATCACTCTTGATATCAATGCTAATTGGGCCATGTAATAGAAAATACTTTGAGACCAGGATCTGTGATTCCTCCCCTCCCCGTGGTTCCCTCCCTCTATAGACACAGATACAAACTTAACCAACTTTTTGAGTAGCCGAGCCAGAAATCCATCCCCTTGCATCCAACCTGGTGATGAAATCTTTGTCCTTGGCGGGGCTGATTTCTCAACAACAGAAGTAGGGGTAGCCATTGTACCGGTGCCCAAAATTTTGGTAGAGTCTGTCAGGGCTTGAGATTTGCTTGCTTAGCCTTTGAGAACCCAGAGTCCTTTTTCATACCACAGTGAGGTGTCAGAGGAGGGCTTCAGTGGAGACTAAGTACGCAAACCAAATATTAGCTTACTTAGCTAGGCAGAGGCTTGGCTTCAAGAATAGGCATGCTACTAACATAGCTTCCTGAAATCTCCATGCCCCTGGGATCTTAGGTTCTCCACACCAAAAAATGAGCAAAGTTTGTTGGAATGTCACATTTGGAAGAACGTTCTCATTGTAGTTGTTTCAGGAGCCAATGAAAAAGATCATATTGCTTGAATGTATAAGGAATGGTAGTGCACATCAGACGCTTACCACTTGTATGACCTTGGACCAGTCACTTAACTTCCTTGAGAATCACTTTTCTCATTAGTTATGTAACAATGGGATTTAGAATTCTCGGTAGTCAATGCAAATACCTGTTAGAAAAAAAAAAAGCAAATGTGTAATTATTTTGTGCTTTAAAAAAAATAAGTGGAAAAATAAGGTAATTTGGGTCTCATAGATTCAGGCCAGTAAGAAAAGTTTTTATATGATCAAGTGTCACAGGACCACAAAGGAAGTTATGAAGAAAATATTCTTCAAAACTTATATTTTAGTATAGGTAGATATAGGTAGATAGGTAGATTCATCTGAGTTTTTAAAAAATATTCAAAGTACTAAATACTTTAAATGTGGTTCGTGAGAGATTATAGTAGATTAAAAACAAAGCCATCTGTTTGGCTGAGATCAAACATGGAGCCTACCTTGACAGTTTCCCTTGCCTTGGTAGGAAGCAGTAATCAGAGTAATTGGGTGTGACTCTCCGTAGTAAATTGAAAGCTTGGCTCTGATAGCAGAGCATTGGAGGGAGCACAGGCACTGGAGTTAGGTCAGAAAAGAATTACTACCTGTGCGACCTTGGACAAGTTACTATACTTACTAAATAGTGAAGGGTTCAAAGAGGAAACTATAAAAAGACTAGAAGATTCCATCAAAGATTATGATGGTACAGATGCTGCCTATCAAAGTCTGTGGGATTGGAGCCAAAGCAACACTTAGACATGAAGCCACAGCTTTGAAAGCATCCTTTACAGGAATTCTAGTAAAGGAATTTCCTCACTTATAAAAAGAGATGACGGGTGAGATCTCTTCTAAACTCCTTTCCAGTTCTAAATCTATGATCCTATAATGGTTCAGATCCTTCGAACCACATTAACTGTGTAACTGCAGGCCAGTCATTTAAACTCTGTGAGCCTCAGTCTTTCATCTGTAAAATGGGGATAATTCTATTTTCACTACCTACCTATCAGGGTTGTTTTGGGGAAAGTGCTTTGTAAATTTCAAATCACTATGTAAATAGGAGTGATTATTATTATATAGATTTATCTCATTCTAAGAAAACAATTTGCACTCAAATAAAAAGTACTAAAACATATTTGGGAGGTAGCTTTACATGTTATAAAATA
The DNA here is from genome assembly GCF_003287225.1 of Phascolarctos cinereus. Classification (NCBI taxonomy): domain Eukaryota; kingdom Metazoa; phylum Chordata; class Mammalia; order Diprotodontia; family Phascolarctidae; genus Phascolarctos; species Phascolarctos cinereus. The sequence goes on along the minus strand of NW_027555514.1, from coordinate 51,877,171 downwards.
TTCTTTACTTTGCAAAATGATTTGATTCTTTCTAAATTGAGAATTTAAAAATTCTGTTTCTAAACAGAATTTATTTAAATGAAACTTTTCAGGGATACATTTATTGCATAAATGAGGCATACATATATGGGAGGCAGCACTGCATTTGAAATTAAAATATTTGAAATTAAGGGGTTCAAAGTTCACAGTTATGCCTTGTATGACCTTGGGCAAGACACTACAACTGTATTAATAAGCAAAGATCGTAAGATCATAGTTGGACCTGAAAGGAACCTCAAAGATCATATATTTCAGCCCTTTCATGAGGCTCAGGGATATGAAATGACTTGCCCGAGGTTATACAGATAGCATCAAAGGCAGAATTTGAATCGGAGACCTTCACCTCCAAAGTCAGTGGTCTTTTTCATTATATCTGCCTCTCTGCATTCTCTCTCATCTTTGGTTCTTTCAAGGATAGTCAGGGGGTATAATAGCAATACAGTGGGGAAGCTGATGTAAAGCAATAACCAAGACGTCCTGGATCTCTTTCCTCGTATCTGCTGGCTTCAAGAAGCCTTTGTGTGGGAGAGAGGTTGATAGACTCACCAGAAATATGAGTTGTAGCTGCTTACTTCTCTCCCTCTCTCTGCCTTGACTTTCTAATTGTGAGAACATACATTTTTTGTGATTTGTTTTTTGAAATACAGAAAAATTCCTAACATTTGACAGCTCAGTGACCCCAGACGAAGATTTGCCATTTTGGTCTGTTGCTGTCAGAGGCTGGAACCTTCGAATCGTAGGAAACCTGAAAGTGACTTCATCTCCGCATAGAATCTCACCTAAAATCATCCCAACCAATTTTGTTTTTGAGATTATATTTTGTTTTTGAAAATACAAAACAGTGGAGAAATCAATGACTCTCTAATCCATTTTTTCCTGGGAACAACCTTCATCTTTTAAAACAATTTTCATTTGTATTAGGAACTTAGCAATCATCCACAAACATTTCAGTAAAGGACAACAAAGAGGGGTGAATATGAAACCCTGAACTTCTCTCCAGTTTGGTTTTTAAAAGTGGATTAAGTTTAGCCAAGTGGTAACAAAACTGCCCTTTATGGACCACCTTTTGAACTTCTGAGGTGAGAACTCTCATCTTAAAGAAACTTATACAGAGGTCCCAGTCCTTCCTCTGCAGTTCAAGACCATGTTTCCCTTCAGTTTCATTGTTAATGGAAATAGAGAACAGCAGATACCCTTTCTCTATATAGTAACTCTCTGCATACTGAAAGGTTATTATTAAGTCACTCTTCAATCTCCTTGCCAATCTTTGCTGCTGAAATTCCTTTACTCCCTTCTAAATTATAGAATGATTGAGCAGTACGGTGGGAGGGACATTAGAGAACATCTAATCTGGTTCCGTTATTTTACAGATGAGGAAACAGAGCCAGAGCAATTAAGTGACTTGCTCCTTGAGGCAGAGAAGTGTCTTAAGGGACACCCACAATTAGTGCGCATGAAATGAATGACAATTCAGCAAAAGAGACTGAGAAGTAGCATTCCCACAGATAGGAGGCAAACCTGAAAAGAGCTATGTCATGAAAACCTAGAAAGGGGGAAAGAATCCAGAAGGAGATGGATATCATTGGTGCCAAAGGCTGCAGAGAGGTCAAGAAGGCTCAGGATTGAGAAAAGCCCATTAGAGTGGTCAATGAAGAGAGTGAATAGTAAACTTTCACCACGGTGAGTGTGGAGATGGCCATTTCTGTTGAATAATGGGGCAGGAAGACAAACCGCAGAGATTTTAGAAACAAGTGAGAGGAGAAGGAAAACATAAATGGCTTTCCACAGGAGTTTAGCTGAGGAGGGGGTAAGATATTGAATGCTAGTGGGTGGGTATGGTAGGATCTAGTTAAGGTTTGTTTTTTTAAGGATGGCAGACTTGGGGTATATTTATAGGCAACAGGGAAGGAGCCAGTAGACCGTGAAAGAATGAAGAAAATAGAGAGTGGGGATGACAGAGGAGACAATCTGATGGAAAATAAGGAAGAGGAAGAGATCAAGGTTATGTGTAGAGGAATTGACCTTGATAATAGAATGACCATCTCTTTATGCAAATCAGGGTTTAAAGGGGAGGTTGTAGGGGCTGATGTCAGACAGATGTGAGATGAGGAGGCAAGGAGAAGAGAAGAATCTCAATTTTTTTCAGTGAATTATTAAGCCAGAGTCCTCAGCAAAAGAGGTGGGGAGGAGGGAATGGTGTGGGAGGCTTGAGAGGAGAAGAAACGGTGTGGAGCAGCCACTAGGGAGGGTAGCCTAGGGAACTGATTAGAGAAGGAGGAGGGGGGGAGAAGGGGGAGGAGGAGGGGGAAGATGGAGAGGGAGGGGGGAGGAGGGAGAGCAGGATTGCTTTGCTCTACTGAGGCCCCTGTTGGGATTAGTTAGCATAAATATGTAGTGGACCCAGAACAGCTTGCTTTCCATTAGTGCACCCTTTTATTATATGGTATTTTCTACCCCTGGAATAATTTCATGGGGCTCTATGACTGCCATAGTATAATCTACATGTCTGATATTTTGACCTGTAGAACTAAATCCAGTTTTATAAAGTTTGATTAATACTGAGCATAACAAAAGTGAAGGTTCACCATGAGAAGAAGAAAAAGGAGAAAGGGAAAGAAGGAGGGAGGAAGCAGGGGAGAAGGAGAAAGGGAGGAGAAGAAGAAATAACATTGAGCATTTTGGGGTTTGTAGACTGCTTTTCATATCATCTGATTTGAGCCTATCCACTATCTTATGAGGTAAATACTACAAATATCTTCATTTGGTGAACTAGAGGTTAAATGACTTGCTGTGCCCTTAAGTAATGGAAGGATTTAAATTAAGCACCGTGTACCCCCTTAGTTCCATCTCAGTGGGGTTTGGCTAGAACTTCACACTCACTTTGATCTCTATAACTCTCATCCTTTTCCCCTCTCAACTTTCTTGGCAATTTATAGACAATGCATAGGGCATGGCCAAGTTTCCTGAGACCTATACTCGTTTGAAGTCTGTAGAGGCATTCTAGTTCAAAGACCTTTTCTACAGGCTTGTTCTACAGGCTTTTAATCAATTGATTAAGTCACCAGAACTAAAATTGGGTAGAGTGGTTTTGACCTCATCCTTACACAAACAGCATCTTTGCCTTTAACATTATAGTGTCATATTTGCGGATTCATTGTCTGTAGCTGTTTGCTGTCAACCACTAATATACATCTTTACCTGTACCTACCCTTGCTCTAAGTAGGGACAGTCTTCATACTGCTTATGAGCATATTGAAACGAGAGAGACGCAAAACACGGTCATCTCTGTGAGGACTTAGTCATTTATTCATATATACTATATGGACCTTTCCTTCACACATAAAATACATTTCATATGTTTTAGAAGCCTGAAGTTATTTGTAATTTTCTAATCTTGAATTTATGAAAACATTTGGAAAAAATGCAGTTTGCTAGAAGAGCCAACATTTTTATTGTCCCACTGCAAAGCCTGTAATATTATTAACTGTTTTTTCTATAATTGCATAGAAACATAATTGGCATTTGTTGTACAATCATTCGAACAGATGTTGTAGATACCAGCATCCATTGCATTATATCTCCAAGGTACCAAATTATTCCCTCTTTAGCAAAAATCCTTGAAAGAGATTGTTTAGTACAATTTGAATTTCTAAAATGCCTGGTAAAAATGTGAGTAGGTCAAATATTGGCAAGGTAAATGACTCAGTTTTGAATAATTGGCAGCTTCACATAGTAAGCTCTTTGAAGGAAGACATAGTGTACTTGTATATTACTTGCATTTTAATACTTTCTGGGCGGTGGCAGTGTGTCATACTAGAGCTGGTCTTAGAGCCAGGAAGACCTGGATTTGAGTCCAACCTTTGACACATATTGGCTGTGTGACTTTGGGCAAGTCATTTAACCACTTAGTGCTTCTTGTCCTTGTTGAATCAATTAGTCCTGTCCAGCTCTTCGTGGCCCCATTTGGTGTTTTCTTGGCAGAGATACCGAAGTGGTTTTCCATTTCCTTTTCCAGCTCATTTTACAGATGAGGAAACTGAGGCAAACAGGGTTAAAGGACTTGACTCAGGTTATATAGCTAGAAAGTGTCTGAGGTTGAATTTGAACTCAGGTCTTCCTGACTCCAGGTCCTGTGTTCTGTACACTATGGCGCCACCCAGCCACCCTCTTAGTGCTTTAGGCAACTTTGTAAAGCTATAAGTTGTAGAGAAGGTGCCAACCTTCATTGGTAGAAGGAGTTTACTCACCTAGGAATTCCCTATACCATTGAAATCAAAGGTCTAGTCCGTATTGCTATCCTGCTTTATGTAATTCTGAATATGTTGTGTGTGTATGCACATATATGCATACATGTGTATGTATATATGTGTGTATATAAATGTATATATGTGGTATATAAATGTATATATGTAAAACAGCTATAACAATCAGTGCATCCTAACTTCAAGAATACAAAATAAAACAATTAGTGCAACTTACTTAAATTTATTACATTCCAATATTCAAAGACTTTGGAAGAGGTAGAACTCCTAATTGTCACTATGCCACTAGATGCGGCTGTACATAGAGCCAAGTATGCCTCTTTCATGGAAGGCCCATTGGTAATGCTTGCCACAAGGTATGTGGTATCGCAAGGTAGTGATATGTCCTTGCCTGAGTCAACAGATGTGTAAAAACCAACATTTCTTGATATTCCTTAATTTTAGGAGAAGATATCATTTTCAGAAGCTACTTTTTTTAGGAGAATACTGAAAATGAAATAAAGGGATTGCAAGATATGTTAACTTTTATACATCTATGCTCTCTCAACCAATGCTGAATAAGGAAGAACAACTGGCAAATAAAATAATTCTCTTTCCTTTCATGCTTTATTTCCAAAAGCTACGGTTCAGTCTATTATGCCAGAACCTTATGTCTTGAACTGAAGTGTTTTCATATAAAATTGTTGATTAAACTTGGTTCACTGGTGTGAAGTGAGAGGCTTTGAAATTAACCTGCAACAAACAAATGTGTTTCCATTTATGAAGGGTTATTAATGGCCTGATGTTAAACTTCCCAGAGTAAATAAATAAATGAACGCACACATACACACCCAAATAAGTAGTTACCCTAAACTCTCATTCACAGTAAATGTAGATTGCTAAAAAAAAAAATTCTAATTTTTGTCGTGTGTTATACTTGTTGAATGAATGATGTGTGGTATAGTAGAAAGAAGACTGGGTTTGGAGTCACATGCCCTGAATCTGCACCCCAGTTTTGTTGTTTACTATCTTGGAGTTAGGGTTTTTTCCCCTGTATTTCCTGTATTGTTTAGTAATAGCTGTTGTCCAGAAGAATTACCCCAAGGCAATGAAAGCTGTGGTTTCACAAAATATTTGATTTGGAACCTCTCTCTTGTTTTGGGATTGTTTCCTTTGGACCTGCAATTTTATTGGTGCTGGGAACTCTCAAGTTGAGGAAATGTCTACTGATGCAGCTTAGTATCTTCTCTTCAATTTAGAATCAGTGAGTTATTTCAGGGCACTGAAAACTTAAGCGACTTTCCCAGGATCGCTGGTCCAGTATGTGTTAGAGACAAGACTGGAATTCAGGTCTTTATGACCCCAAAGCAGGGGTTCTCTCTCCATCCCCTATACCCTGCTGCCTTTCCAATGGACTTTTCACATGTCCTTGTGTATTACGGTTGTCTGTGTATGAATTATATCCCCTGACTAGACTATAAACTCCATGTGGGCAGGGATCATCTTTTACCTAAGCTTTATATCTGCTCCATCTCTTAGTGAGTTGACCTGACTATGATGGGGATGAACTGATTGGTGATTGCTCCATGTGGGCATGAGTATAAGTGGAAATATCAGTAGCTGAACCAAAGCCCCAGGCATTAGACCTTTCTATAGGTCTATACTTTATATAGATCTATTTCTTGCTGAAAGTTTACATTCATCCTTTCTTTGCAGAAACTAGTCCTTGTTTTCTATGATGATACATTGATACTTTACATTTTACTTTTTTTCATCAAGGTTAGGGCACAAACTAATTCATGGCTTCATTTTTCTTCAATTGTGCATTTCATCGTCACTGTAATTCATAATCACAAGATAGCCTGCATGCTGCCAGCTAGCATTTATTTCTCTTTATAAAATATTGAACATATCCAGGAATCAACTGCTAAAGTTGTCTAGTTTCTCCCTACCTCCAGGATGAAAATCTGTGAAATGGTATGGGATCTCAAAAGTGTCACCATTTTTACATGAGGATTAGGTATTTATAAGGAAAACATGCCCTCACTTGCCTTAAAGAAGAATTGAGGATTGGAGAGTCAGCTTTTTGTTTTGTTTTGTTTTGTTTTTGTGGCCCAGAGGGTGACAATTGTTTATTATCATCACATTTTTTCATATGTATGTACAACAGGGAAGGAAATTCAGGACTAATTCAGATAGTTAAAATATGGTACATCATAATGGAGAGTCAACTTTAAAGCTGGTTGGTAAACTCTTAGAAGTCTACTCTAGCCCTCACCATCTTACCTATCCACCAAACCCATTTTCATGGTGGCCTTCAAGAGGCAATGCATCTTGTTTAGTCATTTTAGCCCAAATGGGATGACTTTGATGTTGAGATTTCTAGGCCAAATATAAAGGCTGGTGATATTTCCACAAGCTAGTGAGGAAGGTACGTGGGGGCTATTCAAGGCCTGTAATTTCCTTTAAATTATACCACTTAAGAGACTGTATCTTCCGCTTCTGGAGTGAGCTAGCACTGAATAAAAATTTGGGTGCATAAACCCACATGTATACAAGTTACTATATTGGCAGGTTCTGAGGATGGACTCAGTGGGAATTCCAAAATTCACATTTATTGGAGGAACCTTTTAAATTATCCGGTATTAATCACAGTCTGTAAAATATCCCTCTTCCTCAAGCTATGTTTTGAAGTGGGGGCAGTGGCTGTTTTGAACAAAAATGTGTTCCCCAGTCATGAAAACATTGCTGAACATCCTTTCCCAGTCATATACTTCTACTGAGAGGATGTACCTTATGATCTTTTGTTCTTAAGCTTTTTCCCTCTCCATATTCCATCTTGTGGCCTCTCTTGGCTCAGATCTTTTTCAAGTACTCCTCTCTCACTCCAGCCTCATTTTCCCTTCTAACAGATGGACATCAGGTTTTAATAGACAACAAAGCTTAATAGAGGTCACAGAAGTGATCAGCTCCCACTTCACCATGTACTTTCCATTTCAAGTGTACCATCATTGAGCAATAAAACTTGCCAGTTAAAGCTTCTTCCCATGGGAAAGATGGTCTTCAAAGCTGTCATGGGGAAATGGCGTTGAAAGACTGAGCCTCCAGCACAATCATTTTTAGGGCCTCTTTGTTAACTGGTAACACGTGAGGATAGAGAGCTCTGCACGACAGTAGCTTTCATTGGACCAGCAAGAGCTTTTCTCGTTTGTATTGACATAATTGTAAGCAGCGCAGGCACAAGCCTTTTTATACAGAGCAGCCCCATTCTAGGGAGCTTTGACAGAAAATGTCACTAGCAGGTTGATCATAGGCTCAGAGCTAGAAGGGGCCTTTGAGGCCATTGGGTTCAACCTCCTCATTTTACAGATGAGGAAACTGAGTCTCGGAAAGGGGGAGTGACCTGGTAGGTATGAGAATCTTTCTTTCTCCCCGTCCCCATCATTATCATCATAGGATCATAGATTTGGACTGAAAGGGACTTTAGAGGGTATCCAAACTCCTTGTTTTATGTGCATGGATACTGAGGCACAGAGAGATTAAGGCAGAATTCAGGTTCAAGTCTTCCTGACTCCCAGTCCACTTGCCTCTCCATGACATCACCTCACTGCTTTCAGAAACTCATTCGGATAGAACTGCCCACTGGGTACCTTGCCATAAGCAGTGCCACTCGAGCTAGAAGGGACCTTTGAGGGCATCAAGACCAGTTTCCTCATTTTATAGGCGAGGTCAAATGACTTGCCAAGGGTCACACAGCTAGTTAGTGTATGAAGCAGGATTGAACTCAGGTCTTCCTGACTTCGAGTCCACACTGCCTCTTCCCTACCTTCTACCCCACCCCCTACAAAAAAAGCTAACATTGTATAGGGGCTGCTGGGTGGGTCAGTAGATAGAGTTAGGAAGACCTGAGTTCAAATATTACCTCAGACACTTACTAGCTGTATGACCCTGGACAAGTCACTTAACCCTGTTTGCCTCAGTTTCCTCTTCTGTAAAATGAACTAGAGAAGGAGTTGGACGTGACTAAAACAACTGAACAACAATAACAAAAATACATGTAACACTTCCAGGTTTGCAAAGGCTTTACCTATATTATCTACCCCACAAGGTCAGTGCTATTCTTATCCCCATTTTACAGATGAGGAAACTGAAGCAAACAGAGGTTAAGTGACTTGCCCAAGGTCATATAGATAATCAGTAACTTGGGCAAGATTTAAACCTGGGTCTTTCTTACTCTAAGTATAGTGCACAGTCCATCATCTAAAGCTTCCTTTACCAGATCCTGCTGGTGTATTAGAGAACAGATTAAGGTAATTATGTGTAATTCAGTGCATGCAAAACTGATTTACCATTACTTATGCTAACTAGTATGATGGGATCACTAATTTTGCTTATCCTTCTCAATGCAAAATCAAACTTTATTAATCACATTCATGTAAACATTAATTTATGTTATCTATTAGACAATACAAACATTTAGCCCCCTAAAAACCAGCCAGCCAACCAACCTGAATCCCTGAGGCTTCGCAGTAGGCATGTCTTGTACTAATTCTTATCAACAGGGTTCCTGTCTCCACAGCCAGAAACAGTGTCTCCTTCTAAGGCTGTTGCTTAGCAAGTCAGCAAAGCTCTGTTGGCCAACACCACCCCTAGGCAAGCGTGGGAGATGCCTGAGCCTTAGGTCCAGCAAAAGTCAGGAGTCAGTTTCATTCACAGCCCAAGAGCAATGTGAAGGCTGGGGGCATCCGTAGTTATATCACCAGTTTAGCTGGTTATCCCCTAAGTCCTGACTGATGTCTACTGACCTAATTTATTTACCAATTGATTCAATTGGTACATGATGACACGTGCCAATGACAAGCTTGTTTACCCAGTTTTCCCATCAGTCATCTGTCCTGTCTGGAAGGCCCATATGTTTATGAACACACAAATGTTGTTTACTTACCTATACCACACACATTTGCTCATGTTAATCTTGAAAAACAATCTATGAAAAACAAACATCAAGATGCTTCATCCTAAAATGGCGGCCTATACAAAATAGAATCAGTTATGTTAAGGCCACAAACTTATTCTCATTGCATTATGAAAATCTTCTCAGAGTCTGTCTGACTTGAGCATTCTGGTTCGTTATTACTCCTTCCAGCCTAGTTAGTGTCTAGAATTTGTATAAAAGGAGTATCTGATATAGCAAGGACTATAGATAGAGTACTAAGTAATTACAGTCCAATAGAATGAACAATTATTCTGGACTCAGAGGACATGGGTTCCAATCGCACTTCTGATGCTTATTGGCAGTGTGACTTTGGACATGTCATGGGCTACAGATCCTTCAAATGCAAAGGGTTGGGCTAGAAGAACTCAAAGGCCCCCTGTATCTCTAGGTTCCTGTGAAATTAACATTTATGAAATGAGACTTAGATTAAATAGGAGGAAGAAAGCAGGTTGAATAGAGTGTCAGTCCTGGAGTCAGGAGGACCTGAGTTCAAATCTGGCCCAACTGTGTGACCCTGGGCAAGTCACTTAACCCTGTTTGTCTCAGTTTCTTCATCTGTAAAATGAGCTGGAGAAGGAAATGGCAAACCACTCCAGTATCTTTGCCAAGAAAACCCCAAATGGGGTCACGAAGAGTTGGACATGACTAATTAGCTAAACAACAATAACAACAATAACAATAAAATAGTGCTTCCAAAAATACTAAACCATTTCTCTTCCCACTATATACCACACTGCCCATTCCAGGAAAAAGTAACTAGGATGGTGGGGTAAAATCATGTCGTATTATGGGTGGAAGAAAATAGAATCATGTGGAAGACTGATTTGATTTTCTTCGCCTCAGAGAGGAGATTTAGAATAAATGAGTAAAAATTTCAGGGGACAAATTTTCAGTTTAAAACATCTGATCACATAAAGCAGTTAAAATATAACAGGCTACACAGTGAGGAAGTGAGCTCCCTGTTGTTGGACATGTTCAAGCAGACTTGATGACTGCCTTTTGAGAATATCATAAAGGAGATTCATGCTTGAAATAGCAGTTGAATTAGATGCTAGCTGATGAGAGTCAGTGATTCTATAAATGCTACTGCATTCATCATACTTCTGTCTCCAACAAAAGATGTCTGAATGCATTTTGAAATTTTTATAAAGGTATGATTTTAAAATTTTATATAATGAATATCTACGTCACTGACATGGGCTCCCTTTGCTCTTCTCCATTCCTCAGACCTCAGCAGCACTAGCTTCTTTTCCTTCCTTTTCTCCTGTTACAGAGAATGAGACATCTGGTCTGTACACCAAGGCTAATCTCAGCTTCCACTTTTCACCCCATTCTCTCCTTTCTCCTCCAGGAACTTCTTCTAGCTATCATCTCCTTTCCCTCATGGATCTTCAATCATTCTCTTGCCATTGCCTCTTTTCCCATCAGTGTACAAATATGCTCACGTGTCCTAAAAGAACTCCTTCCCTTGGCCTTTTGATCCCATCCAGATCCAATCTTTTCTCTTCTCCCCTTCCCTTCCTAGGTGCAAAAGTTTTATGCACTTAATTCCTCTGTAATTTTTCTCTATTTACAAGTATTTGTTTTCTCTCCCTACTAGCCCTCCTCATTGAAAAAAAAGAGAGGGGCAGCTAGGTGGCGCAGTAGATAGAGCACTGGCCTTGAAGTCAGGAGGACCTGAGTTCAAATGTGACCTCAGACCAAACACTTGACACTTACTAGCTGTGTGACCCTGGGCAAGTCACTTAACCCCAATTGCCGTTAAAAAAAAAAAGAAAAGAAAAAGAAAAAACAGAACCTTTGTAGTAAATGTCCAGAGTCAAGCAAAACAAATTCCCACATTGGCCATGTCCAAAAACAGTCTCATCCTACATTTTAAGTCTTTTGCCTTTTTGCCATAATGTAGATAGCATTGTTTAACACTGGTCCTCTGGAATCATGGTTGATCATTTAAATTGTCAGAGTTGTGAAGTCTTTTCAAAGTTGTTTGTCTTTACAGTGCTATTATGGTATATATTCTCCTAGTTCTGCTTACTTTACTCTACAAGGGTCCATACAAGTCTTCCCAAGGTTCTCTAAAATCATCCCCTTCATCTTCTACTCTGCCTTCTGACTTTTGAGTGCATGGCTCCACTGAAATCGTTCTCCAAGTTCAATGGCTCCCAGATCCCCAGATCTATGAGTTTTTTCATTTCTCGTCCTCCTTGATTACTCTGCAGCCTTTGGGACTATTGACCACCAACCTCTCCTTCTGGTGACTCTCTTTTCCCCTCTGTTTCACAGACATGGATTCTCTGGATTCCCCTTTCCCTCTCTAACAATTCCGACTGTATCATCTAATGGTTCCTCAATCTCCTCCCAACTCCCTTAATGTGGACGCCCTCCATGGGGTACACCCTTAGCTCTTTAAGCTATTAAAGCTTAAAATTGCACTGAGACTTCTGGGACAAGCTGCATATCCTCTTCCTTTGCAATCTCACTTAAATATGTATTAAGCACACTTGTTACTCTGTGTAAGGTTTTGTTACTAGGCACTAAACAAAGACAAAGAGCAAAGGATCTCTGCTTTCGGGGAGCTTCCACCACTCCACCTGTAGAACATCTCCAATTTGAGATCTCATCACCACATCAAACTCAAGCTCGTCATCTTTCCCCTTAAACTCGTACCTCCTTCTGGCCCCACCATTTCTGTCTATGGCACCACCGATCTCCTGGGCTCTTGTGTGCATAATCTTGGACTTATCTTTGATGCTTTCCTCTATCTCTTTCTCCCCTCACTAAGTTACCAAGTTCTGCTGATTCCATCTCTATGCCATCTCTTGTCATCTATTCCCTTCCTTCTATTGTTAGCACCCTAGTGCAGGCTGCTGTTACTATCAGCCTGGACTCTTGTTAATAGATACTCTTCTTACTGATATAGACCCAGACACATGCAGAGACTACGTCCTATCTCTGGCATCCCTGGACAAGAGCCCCTTAATCTCTTTGAACCTCATTCCTTCCTCTGTAACAGGAGGAGTTTGAGCTAGATGACCTCTGAGGGCTTCACTCTTCTAGCTCTAAGACTATCGTCCATTGGTTTCTCCCTGAAGGCTCTTCCCTCCCCCGCTCCATTGGAGATCGCAGCAGAACCAATCTGCTGTTTATGTGTGTCATAGATTTTGTCATTGACATCCCCGCAATACTGATAACTCTATGTGGAGATCGGCACAGGACTCAGAGCCTCTGTGGTCAGTTCTATTGGCAAGTCTTGCCTGGCCCTAGAGCCAATTCTCTGCACATCTAAGACAGAAACAAAGGCTCTTCCCTTCCTCACTCTCTCACTGTGAACAGAGAACTGGCTCTGAGTGTTTCTCCTTGGAGCATCTTTCTTCTTGCCATTCTCCCCCATATTCACCATCCACCCAACAGGTGCCATATACTAGTTCACATGTATTCTCCTTTCTGAGATTATTTTTAAAATTTTCTTTTCTGTGCATGTTTTATTCCCCAATAGAATGTAAGCTCCAAGAGGGCAGGGGCTGTTTTACTTTTTTTCTTTATCTTACTAGCACAGTGCCTAACACAGAGAAAGTACTTAATAAGTGCTTGATGATTGATTGACAGATGTTCTTTTCTCTCTCCCTCTCTTTCCAACCGAGTTCTACAACACTCATACAATGACCATTCTGTACTCCCCATAAACATCTCTAGGGACGAGATCTTACTGCCACCAACCACACCAAAGGCATCTTCCAGCCTGCCAGAAAGTCCCATGCTTTCTGACATACCTGGGCAAGAGAGGTATTGAATGATTGTGAATAGGACTTTACTTTCTCTCTCATCTTACTAACAAAATATTCCTTTTTGTTCTGAGATCTAGTCACGTCCATCTTCTGCTAAAAATAAAATCAAACAAAACACAAAACCAAACAAACCCTCCACCTTTCTTTGCCTCTCAAGGAAGCTTGCATTGCTCCTTCTGGCTTTTGGGGCTCTCCAAAATATGACACCATTACTTCCCTCCACACTCCCTGTGTTCCAACAGATCCCTTTGTCACCAAGTACACATTATACTCTTATTTCTCCGTCCTTTTGCTCACTGTTCCCCATGGGGCTTAGCATGCCTTTCCTTCCCTTCTTTAATGTGTTGAATTTCTTCCCATCCTTTACAGCGTACTTCAAATGTCATTGTCTCCAGGAAGCCTTTGTTGATCCAATAACCTTCCTTCCCACTTTTTTTGGTGTTTTTCTAATACATGTATCATGTAATATTCCATGTATATCTATTTGCACTCATATGGTATTCTCTACTAGGCTCTAAGTTCCTTGAGGGCAAGACTGTGTCTTATCTAAACAGTGTATATTCCCCAGCACCTAGTACAATATTTTCTATGTAAACGTGCACTTAATTATTGCTTATTGTTGATATGAAGTTGTAAACTTATGATTCTTTCCAGGAATATATTTTGAAACTCTCCTTTTATCACTATATTTTACTAGAAGCAAACATGCCTTCCTTTTGATTTAATTTCTCTTTCCTGTATTTAGGTTTTTTAATTCTGTAGTAAATTCTAGTTAGAAAGCAATAGTACCAAAGAAATAACATCACATTTATATACCAATTAAGTCAGTAAATTGTGGCATCTTTTTCAGGTGACGGATTTTAACTGGGAAATGAGAGATTTACTTGAGTTATAATTTTACTTGAACCATTGTTAAGACCACTATTAGGTTTTTGGAGTTTACCAGGGTCATTATTTTAGAAGAAACTTTGTTATGATTTTTTTTTCTTCTGTAGACTCAACCAGAAAGGCTGGAAGGGACTAGAGAAAAGGAAAAGGCATGAATATTTATGCTGCATCCCTTAGAAAAATAAGAGAGTCAAGACAAGGGATTTTTCTGGTGACCTTGCTCTGTCCTGATTTAATCATTCCCTTTCTGCTTCTGCCAAAAAAAAAAAAGTCATTCTGGTTTCAAATTTGTTCTAATGACTGAGCTGTTTAGGCAAACCTTGATTTGTGGAAGGTGTTTTTAATCTGGAGTCCACTGACTCCCCATAGGGTCTGTGGGATTCGTATTTCAGGATGGGGGCATAAACTTGGATGGGAAAAAATTATTTTATTTTCACCAGTTTCCTTTTTTATCCTATTTATTCATTTCCATTTATGCATTTAAAAACATTAGCCTGAGGCACCCAGAGACTGAAGGTCAATTCCACAAAGCAAAAACAAAACCAAAATATTTTAAGAACTGCTGATTTAGAGAGACTGATTTCACAATGATACTCAATAAAAATCAGTTTATTGAAGATGGCAGTTCACTTTAGAATAAAAATTAAAGCATGAAAAGAGATAGGGACTGGGCCTATGAATTCATAGGTGTAGGGCACTCATGGGTTAGGAAAGTCCCTTAAAAAAATGCAGGTCAACACCTTTTCTCCAGTTATCCTTTGAGAGCTGCTCAGAGAGAGGGATGGGGAAATGGCTTGCCTAGGTCACATGTGTAAAAAGTGGTACATGAATCTAGGTCCTCTTGCGTCTTACACTGACTTTCCATGCACTAGTCAGGCTTTCTCTAAGCATTTAAAAAAATTACAAAAACCTATTTGACATTTTTCTAAATGCAACCCATGCTGGCCCTTTGTTTTTGAGTGTGGGTGTTTAATTAGCATTGCTTGGTGTAAGGCCTCGTGGATTTGAATGAGTCAGTAGAAGAGGCCAGAGAAGCCCAGTGGGATGTGAATATGGAGAAAGACAGGGAGGGCATGTGCCTCCAGGGAGCCTGCCCTGTGAGACTTCCCTCATGATTTGGCCACTGGGGATAGATGCTGTGAGGCTGGCTGCTTGCCTCGGTACTTTTGCCCTCTGGCTACTATAGTCCACACGCTTAAGGGAAAGTGACAGAGAGAAGACTACGAGTGGAAAACCAAACATACTTTCTGTGGGTTCTAGAGAGTTTGAGATCTAGGACAAAGCACAGAGCGAGGTTTGCCACTGTGATTGGGCAGCCCAGACCTGGTAATTGTGTCCCCCGGGTACGCCCCTCATGCGTGGTATTTCTGTGCTTTCCTGATTACCCTCCCTCTGGAGAGGGCATCAGAGGGAATAGGGGGATTGTGGTCTTCCAGTGGTATGTATTCTGTGCCTGGGAGCTGGGGGGATGGGATGAAAAAGCCAGGGTCAGCTGCTGCAGTATCCCAGAGAACATTCCAAGTCATCATCCTACAGCAAGACTCTGAGTATGGTGAACCTTGTTCTTAAATTGGTGAGAACAGGGCAGTAAACAGAAGAGAGCCATAAGTGTGGGTGATCAGTAGGGAGGCACCCACTCTGTGCATTGGCAATGCCAGTTCACACGGCAGCCGCAGGTAGCCCCAATACAGAAACCTGCTCTAGAATCCAAGAGCGCTTAGAGCAGGCATGGTGGTAGAAGTTATTGTTCTTTGGAGCAGAGAGTGGTTTCAATCAATAAACCCAGCGTGCTTCACGGGAATGAGCTGCTGAAGAGCAGCTGTGAGCCTCATGGGATAGGGTTTGAGAATAAAGCCTACTACCAGCTGTTGTCTGAGTTGTTGAGGCCTACTACAGGGGTGGGAAGCTCAGGAAGTGTTGTTTGTAAGGACACAGGGAGTGTGGGGTAATTATTATTATTAAGAATGATTTGGTGAGTTGGACTCCAACTCATGCCAGTGGGGAAGCTTTGGGGCTTGCTGTCCACTAAGAACCCAGGTGTAAGAACTTGTATTCCAATGTACTGTTTCCCTGGGCTGTTTTCATTGCTACTTCTTCCAAAATACCATGTTACTTCTTGCCTTTGGCCTGGGCCAGGGGTCATAGGATCAGAGATTTAGAACTGAGAGGGAATTTAAAGGTCATCAAGTTCAACTCCCTCATTTTACAGATGAGGAAACTGAGGCCCAGATCGAGGAAGTGACTTGTCCAGGCTCAGACAGCTGGTAAGTGTCTGAGGTGGGATTTGAGCCTACACCTTCCTAAGTCCAAGTCCAGTGCTTTCTCCACTGTATCGCATTGTCTCACCCTTATACACTCAAGATACCTAATATCTGAGAAAGGAAAGCCAAATCTATATTTAGCCTTGGTCATCGAGTCTGTGAGTCAGTCTGTGACCTTGTCCTAGGTTGAATGTGGGTTGATCTCATGGAGAAGATGGAAAGTCACTCTCGCTTTCAGTCGTGGCTGACTCCAAATGTCCCACCTTCCCTTTCTTTCCAAGGCCAGATACCATGGGGGCTGGTCCCTGGATGCCAGGGACCACTCATTGGATAAGGAAGGATAATATGCCCATTTACCTGCCTCACATGATCAGGGTCTTTTTGATCTGTGTCAGTGAGGGAGTTTCCATACTGGGAGTTCCCTAGGTAGATGGAAACAAAGACCCAGACCAAAACCAGCAGCAACACCATTGGTCAGTCAGTCAACAAACATTCATTAAGTGCCTAGTATATGTTGTGTACTGTGTTAAATAGGACAATCGCTGGTCTCAAGAAGCTGACTTTATAGCAGAGGAAACAACATGTGTGCGTGGAAGCAGATTCAAAATACAGGGTGTCCCAAAAGTCTTAGAACAATTTGAGTTCAACTACACTAAGACTTTTGACTTTTGGGAAAACCTCTATGTTTTATTTCAGGCATAAAGCTATACACATACACACACTCAAACATATATGTAGATACACATATGCATACATGTATACACACATGTATCTGTAGATATAACACTATATATACCCTAAATATTTACAGATACATATATATACTCTATATATTTATACACACATATTTATATATGTATTTATTATATTCATATATTTATAAAGTAAATACAAGATAATTGCAGGATGACTTGACCATGAGCAAGTTGCTTAGTATCTCCGAGTCACAATTTCTTCATCTGTAAAATGGGCAGAAGTTTACCTATCGTACCTACCTCACAAGGTTACTGCAAGCTTTAGGGCCTCCTTATAGTAGCTAGGATGGAATGCAAACTCCCTTGGTATTTAAAACCCTTTATAATCTGGTTCTAGCCTTCTACTCCAAGTTTACTGCCTAGTACTCTCCTTTGTAACCCATATATTCCAGCCAGACTGCCCTCCCTGCCCTCCCCCTCCTAATATAATTTTATATTTACTTTCTATATAGTCTATACAATATTAATATAAGAATACAAATGTACATCATAATTACATATGTGAACATAATTTATGATGTACATGATAATTGTACATAAAGTACAATAAAATTACATATAATATATACTATCACATTTATAATAACATATATTTACATATCTTATGTTTATCAGTATAGATATGTTGCTTCCCCCATATAGGATGTAACTTCCTTTAGAGCATGCATCATTTTATTTTTGTTTTCTGGGTGCCTAGCACAGTGGCTGGCATATACTAGGTGCTTAATAAATGCTCACTGAATGCAGGAATGATTAAATAAGATGGTGCATATTAAGTGCTTTGCACATCTTAAAGCATCACGTAACAGTTGTTGCTCTTCCAATTCTTTCTTTTCATTTGGTGTTAATTTTGACCTATGTTCAAATGAGGATCACAGATGCTTAAGCAATGCTTCTTCCTTTCCTCTTTTCTTCTATCCATTTAATGATCTACTCAAATAGGCACCTGCTCTTGAAATGAGTTGGGAAATCTAGTGCTGGAAGGGGCCTCAGAACCAATCTAGTTGAAGCCTTTCATTTTACCCATGAGAAAATTGGGGCATGAAATGTTAAATGATAAAGTCTTATAGATATTAATCATCAGAGGTGGGATTTTAATCCAAGCTCTCTGCCTTCCTTTCCAGTGCTTTTTCCATTGTACCAACCTGACTACTAAACCCTTAACCAGTCTGCTCTCTGTGGAGATGTAGTAAATTTAATTTTTGTGTGACAATGTTCACACATTTCCACTGATTTCCCACTCACTTCTTGAAGAAAATAATCATAACATATGGGTGTGAAATTTACGAATAATCTAGAAGGATTTTGGCTTTGTTCATTTCCTTATCCCAAATCATATTTTCTATCATAAGTTTTTGTTTTTGACCACTGACCCCTGAGCCCACCTTCACACTGAAGTCCCAAAGTACCATGGCATATGTTCATTTGGTTGAGAAGATTCTATCAAATGTTTCGTAGAATTTCTCCTCTACTATGAATCCTCCTATTCACCTGCAATTTTTTCCCCATATTCAGCTCCTTCTTCTTATAATGTCAATATAGATGTGGTTCAGTTCTTGAACCATAGTATAGTTCACTGTGCTTTTAGAATAGTTTTCTATTCTATAGTGTAGAACAGTAAACTCTGTTTGTCAATGGACAAGTATCTCACAAGAACTAACCAGAGTTAAATTAATATTTTAAGTTGATCTAAAAATTGTTATTCTCTTAAAAATTTAACTTTATTATTTTTCTGGTTATCTATTTTCTCTTCCTTCAAAATCCCCCATTGAGCAATTAAAAAAATAAAAATAAAATACTTCTAATAAATATACATGACTAAGCCAAACAAATCCCCACATTGGCCATATCTAAAAATGTATGTCTCCTTCTGCATTTTAAGTACATCACTTCTATGCGCTTCGTCTATGGTCTTCTGAGATCACGGGTTGTTCTTGAATTGATCAATATTCTAAGGTCCTTCAAATTTGTTTTTCTTTCTGATGTTGTTGCCCTTGGTCAGGTCATTTCACTTTACCACAGTTCATAGAGATCTTACCAGTTTCCATTGAATCTGTCCATTTCATACTTTCTTATTATATATACAATAACCATTCATTACATTTATATGCCGTAATTTGTTTAGCCATTCCTCAGTAAATGGACATCTTAGTTTTTAGTTCCTTGCTCTTACAAAGAGAGCTGCCCTAGTTTTGTACATGCAGGTCCTTTTGTTTCTTCTTTCTTTCATCCTCTATTTTTTCCCCCATTGTATTGTGGAGTAGAGGCCTCAAAGTAATATCACTGGGGACAAAGAGTTATATACAATTTGGTAACTTTATGGGCACAATGCCGAATTGCTTTCCAGAATAGCGAGACTAATTCATATCTCCCCCCACCCAACACTGCATTGATACACGTGCTCTCTGGCTAATTACCCTTTCCTTCCACTCTGATCAGGCATGTAGGTGGTGCAGTGGACAGAATGCCAGGCTTAAAATCAGGAAGATCTTAATTCAGATCCAGCCTCAGACACTTGCTAGCTGTGTGATCCTGGGCAAGTCACTTAATTGTCATTTGCCTCAGTGTCCTCAACTATAAAATGGGAATAATGTGTTGTTGTGAGGATCAAATAACATGGTATTTGTGAAGCACTTATTATAGTGGGTGGTACATAGGAGACTCTTAATAAATGCATATATCCTTCCTCTCTTCCCACTCTGCCATGGTAACTGAAGAACCATTGGTAAACATTGACAAAGAATTCACCACCTGGGGGCAACGTTCTAATGACAAATCCCTCCACATTTAGTCAAGTTGGTAATTTAATGACTGGCATAGTCTGCCCTTGGGCCAATACTCGAAGCCTTCTCAGCTTGGTTTTGCACAAAGTCCAAATTGAAAAGACATCTCTTATAGAGTATCTTCCCAGTGTTACATTTGTGGAGGACATGGTGCTAATTGCATTATGGCCATGTATGTTCAGTGAGCTCCACAATGACCATTCGGAAGAGATTGGTTTAGCAATCCACATAAGAAAAACCAAGTGGATGAGGAATGAATATTGCCCAGATTATGCCATGTAGTTGGTAGGCAGGGCCATTGATTTTGTTCTTCAGTATCTGTGTCTTTGATGGGAGTCACAAATGGACCGGGTCTAGAATTGAGAGGAGGAGGACAGTAGCTTAACTTGTATTGATAAAAGGCAGCATTCTCAATGGCTCTCAATTACTTCTTGAAGCAAACCACAATCTCTTGAATACCAAAATGGCCTGGGTGCTGCTATATGGCCAAAAAGTATGCTTATGTCATAAAAACTTTTATCAACCCTGAGCATAGTTCCTTTGTGTGCAAGTGACATAATATTGCTTGAGTTTAGTACATGAGTGTACATATTGATATGAAGTTAGAGGAGCTAGTTAATTCATTAGATGAGGCATTAGAATTTTTTAAAAATTAATTTTATCTTTACCTTTCCTCAACAAATAAACATCTGCACAAAAATTCTTCCAAATTAGGAAAAATTCATCAGTGTCCTTTAAAAATGTGATACGTCTCTGCTCTTTGTTTGTGATCACATGAGATACTATGTTTAAAGCGATTTGCAAACCTTAAAGTGGTATAAGAATTTAGCTCTTATTATTATGTGCAATGATAATTAATACATGTGTATGTACATAGGGGTTTGAATGTCCTTTTTGAGTGTGGAATGATATATTAAAAGTTATTTGCTCATTCATTAATTAAGAACATGATGGCAAAATGGGTTTAAATTCATTCTAAGAATCATCAAAAGCTTCTGGCTCATTTAATTTGGATATGGCTGCACAAGCAATCTGGCAGATCTGGAAGTAACCAAAATCAGAGCACGAAGTGACTTTCACAGACAATTCTGGTGACGTGTGCACTCAAGGAAAAAGTGGGGGGGAGGGGAGTTGAATTAGAAACCATTATTCATTTTAATTCAGTCACAAAGAAATTAGATTTTTTTATATTGAAAGTCAACATTTATTTTTACACTTGGCTTGAGTAATAGTGATGATCTTCGGCTTTCTAAATTAACAAGATTAAAGGTTAATATTAGTTATTGTAATAGTGTGTCTTACTCTATTAAGTCTGTAATCGATTTCTTTAAAAAGAAGATAAACTGTGAACCAAAAGATGCTGTTTCTCTATAGGAATATTACTTGGCAAAAATTAGGCTGCTCCATTTACATGATGGAATTTTAATTTATAGACTTAATAATAGTGGTCGTAGATTTAGTAAAAAGGACCCTTAGAAAAGATCTAGTCTCACCCTCTAATTCTGTCAATCAGGAATTCTTAACCTGGGGTCCATGAACTTGATTTTTAAAAAATTGGATAACAGTATTTCAATATAATTGGTTTCTTTTCCTATGTATTTTAATTTATTCATTTAAAAATATTTTCTCTGAGAAGGAGTCCATAGTCTTTATGAGTCAGCTAAAGGGGTCCATGACACATAACAGGCTAATAATCAGTCTCCGCTCAGGATGAAACCATTGCGGCCTAGAGAGGTTACTTTGTTTGTTCAAGGCCCCACAGTAAAATAGAAGGCCCAGGATTTGAACTCCATTCCCATGATGCCAAATCTCTCACTTTCTTCACCACATGCATCCTTCATCTTCAGTTTGACTTTTTACAAATACAGAGGTTTCTAAATTGAAACTGATGGAATTTACGGAACAAAATTGAACTCTGTTCAGTCTTTATTATTTTTTTTTTTATGTTTTGTGGGACTTTCTGTTCAGTTTGACTCAACAAGCGATTATTAATTACCTACCATGTTCCAAGCCCTGTGCTGGGGGGCTCTTTCTATCCTATCCCACTGATGTTCATTTTGGTTCAATTTTACAAACATTTTTAAAGTACTCATGATATGGAAGATCCTGTACTGAGCAGTAGGGATAGAAAGACAAAAAAGGAATTGTCCCTGCCCTCAAGTAGCCTACATTTAAGGGTTTACAATAGACATGTAGATAAGGTGAATGAATGCAAGGTACTAGGAGGAGGGAAAAGCTACTACCAACTGGAGGCATCTGGGAGGTGCCTTGGAGGAGTGGACACCTGAGTTGAACCTTTAAGGAAGATAGGGATTCCGAAAGAGAGAAAAAGGAATGTGAAAGGCATTCCAATCATGAGAGACAGCTTGTATGAATGTGTGAAGTTTGAGGAAGTACAGTTTTTTCTGAAATCTGGGGCATAGGAAAAGGAATAATATGAAATACTTAGAAAAGTATGTTGGAGCCAGATTGCATTAATTTTTTTTTGTTCCCTTATCACATTGATGGCTTTCATTAAGCCTACAATCCACTAAAACTCTCAGTTCTTTTTCAGATAAACTGATGTGTAATAACTCCTCTGCCATCTTATAGTTGTGACATTGATTTTTGGAATCCCATTGTAAGGTTGTATACTTGTTCATGTTAAGGTTTCATCTAAGGGCTTTGGTGATCTGGCCCATGATGGTCCTTTTGGGCCTTGACTCTGTTATTCAATGTACATGAAGAGAGTATTATATTCAGTTGTAGTTACTGCATTTTAGGAAGGAAATTAAACTGGAGAGGGTCCAAAGGACCCTCTGCATATGGTCACATCATATGAAGTCAACAAATCAAATCAACAAGCATGACCATGTGCTATGTCCCAGGCACTGTGCTAAGTGCTAGGATTACAAAGAAAGGTAAAAAACACCATCCCTACCCTCAAGGAGCTCACAGTCCAATGGCCTTAGGTTGCAGGAACTGAAGAGACTTATCCTAGAGAAGAGAAGAAGACTGAGGGAATATTGATGATAACTGTCTTCAGGTATCAGAAGTTCTATTCTGTATATACCCCCAGATCCAGGAACAATAGATCCAGGAATTTGTAGAGTGGCGAATCTAGTCTTTATATTGTGAAAAAAATTTATAGACCTTTCTCAGATCTCAAATACATAAAGAACTTTGTAAAATCTATAAGAATGAATCATTCCCCAATTGATAAATGGTCAAAGTATGTGAACAGGCAGTTTTCCAATGAAGAAATCAAAACAATTTATAGTCATACAAAAAATGCTGTAGGGGGCAGCTAGGTGGCACAGTGGATAGAACACCGGCCTTGGATTCAGGAGGACCTGAGTTCAAATCCAGACTCAGACACATAACACTTACTAGCTGTGTGACCCTGGGCAAGTCACTTAACCCCATTGCCTATCAGAAAGAAAGAAAGAAAGAAAGAAAGAAAGAAAGAAAGAAGGAAAGAAAGAAAATGCTCTAAATCATTATTGATTAAAGAAATGCAAATTAAAACAATCTTGGGATATCATTTTACAGCTATCAGATTGGCTAAAATGATTGAAGGGGAAAGCAACAAATGTTGCAGGGGATATGGAAAAATTGGGACACTAATTCATTGCTGGTGGAATTGTGAACTGGTCCAGCCATTTTGGAGAGCAATCTGGAATTATGCCCAAAGAGTTATTAAACTGCCTATACCCTTTGACTTAGCAGTACCACTACTAGGTTTATTTCCAAAGATGATTAGGGGAAAAGGAAAAGAACCTATGTGTTCTAAAATGTTTATAGCAGCTGTCTTTGTGATGGCAAAGAACTGGAAATTGCAGGGATCCCCATCAACTGGAGAATGGCTGAACAAACTGTGGAATATGATTGTGATGGAATACTATTGTGCTATAAGAAATGGTGAGCTCAGTGATCTTAGAAAGACTTGCATGAAATAATGAAGAGAGAAATGAGCAGAACCAAGAGAACATTGTGTACAAGTATCAGCAATATTGTTTTAAGAACAACTTTGAGTGTAGTAATATAATAAATAAAAATAAGTCATTTTGACTATTATAAATACCTAAAATAACTACAAAGGACATGTGAAGGAAGATGCATGTAGAGAAAAAAACTGATAAATAGAAGTTTGTATAGAATGATTTTACATACACACACACACACACACACACATACATATACATGCCTACATATCTAATGTCTAATGGTAGCCACCTCTAGAGCAGAGGGGAAGGGGAGAGAAAGAAGAAAAAAGAAAAAAAAGAAATTTAGATAATAATGTTGTTATATATTTAAAAGGAATGGCAAGTTTTGTACATAACAGATTTGCAGTTTCATATGCAATCATTTTTTCTATTCTACTGTGTTATGTAAATGATTATTTTATCCCATAAATTAAAAATTAAGTGAATAAAAATTTAAAAAAAGGAAAACAATTCCCAACAATTGGAGCTCTCCAAGCCTGAACTGGGCTGCTTTGGGAAGTGTCTTTCTGGAGGGTTTCAAACAAAAGCTAGGTGATTACTTGTTGGGTTACTGTCGAGAGAATTTCTATTTAAGTACAGGTTGGACTAGATGATGTCAGAGGCTCCTTCTTATGCTGAGAGGCCTTCATCTCTAATTCTCTGATTCTGGGTATGGAGGAAATACTCCATAGGGATCTTTGTGGTGGATGAGGAGAAGATGATTAGCTAAAGATAATAATAATAGCAATAACTCGCATTTATAAAGTGTTTAAAGTTTACACTTGTTATTGTTGTTGAGTTATTTCCATCATGTCTGACTCTTTGTGACCCCATTTGGGGTTTTCTTGTCAAAGATACTGGAGTGGTTGGCCATGTCCTTCTTCAGCTCATTTTGCAGATGAGGAAACTGAGGCAAACAGAGGTTAAGTGACTTGCCCAGGACCGCATAGCTAGGGAGTGTCTCAGGCTGATTTGCACTCAGGTCTTCCTGAGTAAGCGAGGCATAGATTCCAAGAAGAGTCGGGCTCTCCTCTACCCTGGTCAGACTTCATCTGGAGTGTCAGTGTTGTGTTCAATCCTTAGCACCCCAATCTGGGAAGGACGTTGATAAATTGTAGAAAGACCCAGAAAGGACAACTAGGATGGTGAGGGGCCTCATACCTATGCCAGAATGAGATTGGTTGAAAAAACTGGAGATGGTTAGCCTGGAGGAGACCAGCCTGATGAAGCATGTCTTCAGAGTATACCTTTCTGCAGTGATATTCTCTGCGCCACTTCTTGTACCTATCATCACTGGAAATATGCTGCAGCCTATTTCTGCTCTTTATTGAACTTGGAGTATCTGATTTTTTTCATGGAATCAAGTACTGATAGTCACAGAGCTCAACATTTACTTTGCAGTAGATGTTTATGACACACATGGCATATTTCACCTCTTTTAATCTTCATAGTAACCTTGTGAGCTAGGCAATGCAGTTGGTGTTATCCTCATTTTACAGATGGGAAAACTGAGGCCCAGAGGCATTAAGTTGCCTTGTCCAAGGGCAACACGGCATCGGAGGCTGGATTTGAACCCAGGTTTCTGCTGATCTTTTCTGCTACATTACACGGTCTCTTTGATGATTTATCTTGTTTCTACTTAGAACATTGCCATAGCTTTTCTTGTATAAGAATCAACCATTGCTGAGGAGACGGTAGTGGAGTAGAAAGAATGTTGCATTTGGGGTCAGTAGTCCCTTGTTTGAATCTAAACTTTGCCCCTTAAAAGCTGAGTGACCTTAAGCAAATCAGTCAGATCCTCAGGATTTCATTTTTTTCATCTGTAAGATGAGAAAACGTTGTATTAGATGACCTGCCATACATCGTTCTAGTCCAGAAAGTCTGTGATTACGATGTGATTTCTTGAGGGGGAAAAAAAGCTTTCAGGGACATTGAATTTGCCAGCATGAGAATACTTTCCAGCAGTGCTAACATGCCGAGTCTGTGCTAGAACAATATAATAAATATAAACCATATTTTGTACTCTTCACTTTCCCCATCTGCAAAATGAAGGAGTTGGAGGAGATAATCCTTAAGGTCATTTCTGGGTCTGGTACTTACTAAACCGTAAAAGTTTGCAGAATGGAGCTTTGCTTAGCCACAAAATTCCAGATGGCTTTAAGGCATACATTGGTCAACTATTTAAGAGTAGTGTTATCTACACAACAGAATTTACAAGCATCAAAATGAATTAAGAAGCCCTTGCTTATTTTCCTGGGGAACAGATTTCGAAGCTATAGTCACATCTGTAAAATTTCTACTGATCATCTTCCCCTCCCCTCCCCTCCCCTCCCCTCTCCTCCCCTTCCCTTCCCTTTCTTCTCTAAGAATAAGCCAGCACCCTTGATCATGTCACCACATACGACGCTCAAGGAGCTCTTGCTCCATGTTATAGCTACACACTTGGAAGAACACTATCAAATACTCCTGCCTGCTACTCCAGGGCTCAGATTACATATTCTGCCACATTCCCTGGAAGTTTAAATGTTTAAAATTTAAATGACCTTCCTCCTCCTTTAGGCAGACCAAAGTGCACCGTTTACTGGACAGAATCCCAGCTTGGCCTGCATCTTGGACTGGGTGTGGAGGGAGTGGGAAGCAGAGCAGCTGCCAGCGGAATGCACGCTGTCCCTATGAGGTATATGGTCATAAAAGATGCTTTTTAGGTGGAAGAAGTCATGTTATTGCAGAAAGTGGTCACTGTGATCAAAGAGTGGTCACAAATCTCATTGTCTTGATCAAACTATATGCAATGCATCCAGGATATATTTTCATGATATAGCACTAGCTTAGATGCTATGGTGGGTTACCTGGAATTGATGCTCATACCGAAGAATCCATAAAGAAAAGTACCCCGTCACTTACCAGACCACTTAGCATAATGCACCAAAATTGTCTGCTTGTCCTTGGAGAGTGACCAAGATACTGCCTTCAAAATACTATATAGATTTTGCAAGACCATCCCAAGTGAATGGAACTTATTCTTTGCCTCCTCAAAATGGCTCCAGTTATGTCTACCAGGTTCCATGTCAAACCTCTTTTTGCATTAATTAAAGCTCTGTTGTGCAATGTTGTTATTAGTCATTTTCAGTCAAATCCACCTCTTTGTGACCCCATTTTGAGCTTTTCTTGGCAAAGATACTGGAGTGGTTTGTCATTTCCTTCTCCAGCTCATTTTACAGATCAGGAAACTGAGGCAAACAGGGTTAAGTGACTTGTCCAGGGTCATCTCACTCGAGACCAGATTTGAACTCAGGAAGATGAGTCTTCTTGACTTCAGGCCAAGTGCTCATTAGCTGCCCCTGTTGCACAGTATACAGATCACTGAATAACAGTCATATCTGCCAGTGACCCTGCATTTGCCTTATTTGATTTTAAGGAATTGGTGAACAGGAGCCTTCTCTGAGCTGTTACCATCACACTTCATCACTTTCAAGCAAATGGCCAGGCTAAAAGGAGAGGCTTTGCTTCCCTTGTGCCCAGTCTCTCCCACCTTTCCAGTGGAAATATTGCAGTTCTAGGCACTACCATACAAAGCTGCCATCATTTTTTTTAAAGCAACAATAAGACAAGCAGCACAGCTGATCCATAGGGGCAGAAGGGGAGTGGGAGCAGCTGCTCCTCTGGGAAGTATATCCGGACAGTTTTTATACCACACAATTATATGGACCACAACTGAAGAAAGAAACCCTTGCTATGTTATCCTGGGAGTCAAGAAGTTTCACAAACATCTTCTTGGACACTTGCATAGTTTTGTAAGTGTCAGAGTTGGAAGAGACCTTAATGACTACCTAGCTCAACCCTGCCATTTTGTGGAAAGGGAATGTACTCTAGCAGAGCTGCAATTTGCTGGTATGTTTTGGAAAGAAAGGAACAATAGAACATTACTTGATGTTTGTCTTCGGTTGGCCCAACAATCCTGTAGATGCCGAGTGGAGGAGTGAGAATATGGAGAGAAATAAGGAACAAGGAAGCATCTTTATCATAGCAAGATAGCATGGCCAGGGTCCTCAGGTGTCTTCTCTTCTTTTGCGCTTTTGTAGTGGACCTTCTGTCTAGAGAAGGCTTGTATCTTATGTGTTCTGGGTAAAGCTTGTGTGACTGTGTTCCTGATGGATAGTGAGATCTCATTGTGTTGAATACCAATGGAGAGCCAGTCAATGGCTATTGCTTCCTGTGTCAGATCTGACCTTCTGATATCATTCTACTTTTCCTCATGGTATGCCCAAAGGCAGAGGTTGGAGACCCTGCCATGTGGTATATTGGAATAGAAGTCAGAGAGAGGAGGGAAGAGAAGATGGTGGGAAGAGAAAAGAGAAGGAGAAGGGAAAAGAAGAAAATATACATTAACAACCAACTAGAAAAGTGTGCTTCAATTCAGCAGCCCCAGAATGTTAGTACAAAAGTATTTGGAAATAGTGCCTTTGAACTCATTCAATTTTTCTGCCTCCTTTGCTCCCTTTGAAGCTCCAGCTTCTTCAGCCTGAAGATGATCAGTAGAAATAGTCACATCTGTAATCCTCGAAAAAGCTATCTACATTCTTGAATTTTATTAATAAACATATATGGCAGAGTTTGAGTACAAATCTTCAAGTGTGTCATTAAAAAAATAAACTAGAGACATGAGTGAAAAATTTGGCTTTCCCTTTTCAGTACATTGGAGTGCTGGCATCACTTTTGTATTATTTTTTGGGTTGGGTGCATTGTCTGGTTCGCAGAGTTTTCTTTACTTCATTACATTGATCTATTCTGGCATACTACACCTGAGTTTTTTAGGTGGTTTGGTTTTTTTTCCTTTTTATCAATAAGCATCCTTTATTTTGTCTTCAGGTTTTTTTGTCTTCAGTTTTTTGTCTTCAGACAAAATTACTTGAAAATCAAGTTTCTGAGGGAAATCACTATTTGGTCAATGAATCCATGACTTGTCTTTATTCCATGACTGACAGAGACCTACCATTGTCCAAATGGATTCCAGTTTTGTTTTCAGTATTTATCTTTCCCCATCTCCTAACCCTTCCAGACACCTTTCTTATATTAAACATTAGAAAGAATTGATTTTCACTAATATAAAGCTTTTGGGATAATCTGTTTATATTTGTAAGCAATGTGTGACCTTTCATGAAGGGGTTCCTAATTTCTTAAACTAAAGAATTGTTTATGGTACTTAATTTCAATAGTCTTCTTTGGTACTAGTTGATTCAAAGGAAAATTGTTGCTGTGTCAGCTTTCTACCAAATTCTGACATTTTTGAAAAGTAGTGATAAACGGCTACTTAACATTAAATGATAACTTCTTCAGCTTCATCCTAGCCTTCTTGTCATAACACATCCCCTCCTCCCAACTCTCTCCCCTCTCCGCGCCAAAAGTGGTTGTTTTCAGTTTCAGTCATAAGAATGTTCCAATCAAGGATTACAGATGTGACTATTTCTACTTATCATCTTCAGGCTGAAGAAGCTGGAGCCTCAAAGGGAGCGAAGGAGGCAGAAAAATTGAATCTGAGATTCAGATTCTGGGCTCTATAGAATAAGTGTACTATTATTCAGCTGGCTCACATAGACATAGAGGCTGAAAGACTCTTCCTTAGAAGTCATCAGGTCCCAAATTCTCACATTATAAATGAGGTAGCTGAGACTCACAGAGTTTAAGTGACTTTCCCAAGGTCACAAAGGTTGCAAATGATGGAGCTAGAATTCAAACCAACATGCTCTGACTCAAAATCCACTTCTCCTTCTGCTGTACTAAACTGCCTCCCTCTAATAACTGGTTTCTTATTTCCCAAATGACCAAGACTTCTTTGACATCATTAATGGCTTATTAAGAAAAAAGACTATGAGTATTGAACCTGCTGTCTTTCCTTTCCCAGCAGAAACGTACTAGCTTTAAATGGGAGACCCCTAGGCAAGGGAGAGTTTGAATAGGGTTTGGTGGAGGGAATTTGGACACCACTCTCTCTCCAAAGCATCTGACACTCTTACGTAGATTGTGAAGCTTTTAATTGCCATTTGTTAACTGTGGAGTAGGTAATTACTGATCTCATTTTACAGATGAGGAAACTACACTACACTTTCTTGACCAAGTGTCTTGACCTAGTGTCTCCTAAGTGTCTTGACCAAGATTATGGGGTGGATTATGTCAGGGTGAAATATGGGTCAGATTCTGTTTCTGGCCCCTTAAAGATGCTATGTCTCCAGCATTTCTAATTTCCTTTGCATGGTGCATTTGGAATCAATTATCCGAGGCATGCATAGCTGCAGGCATTGTGTTTCAAGGAAGAAGTAGTGACTATCTCAAAGGAGAAAAGAGGAAAAGAATATCCCATTGGAGAAAAGGAACAAGATTGAGTCTAAAAGCTACCCTAGTGAAACCGGAGGAAGTAGGACCAGACCAATGGTCATCAAGCTGGATGGCTTAGTAGATAGAGCACTGGGGGTGAAGTCATGAAGACCTGAGTTCAAACCCTGCCCCAGATATTTATTAGCTGTGACCTTGGGAAAGTCACTTAACCTCTGTTGGCTTCAGTTTCCTCAATTGTAAAAAGGGGGAAATAGCCATTTCTACTTTGCAGGGTTGTTGTGAAGATCACTGAATGAACTGGTACTTGTAAAGTGCTTAGCACAGTGACTGACACATAGTAGGTGCTAGATAAATGCTGATTTTTTCCCCAAATTGAGACAAATCCAGAGAACAAACATCTTCTGACAGCTGGATTGTTCTTCTCCAGAAGACTTTCAGTCTTTCTTGGGATAGTGGGTCTTACAAGCTGCTAATTCAAATTGCTAATCCATGGTTCTTCCTTATCTCACTAGTTGTCTCAAAGGTTCCACCATCCTGCTCAGATTCACCACATAAGAGGCATATTCAATTGCTTTCTTTGTTTCATCCCAATCAATTGTAAGACTTTTCAGTTCCACCTCCAAAACATCTCTTGGTTTTGTGCCCTTCTCTCCAATCCCGTGGATACCACTGCAGTTCCAGCCCTTAACACTTCTCACCTGAGCTATTGCTAGAGTCTCCATATTGATCTCCTTGCTTCCAATCTCTCATCTTTTAAATCTGTCCTCCATAATGCTGTCAGATTAGAAGTCCTAAAGTGCAGGTCAGGACACTGCCCAAGAAATTTTGTTGATTTTCTATTGCTTTTAGGATAAACTACAACTCTTCTGTTTGTCTTTGAAGTTCTGGTTCCAATCTGTCTTTCTAGACTGATGTCGTATTACTCCCTGACATACACCCTAGATTCCAGCCAAAGCTCCTTGTTGTCCCTGGCACATGATATTCCATTTCTGGATTCCATGCCTTGGTATAGCCTAGACTACCATATCTGGAATGCACACCCTCCTCATATCATTCAAGGTTCCTCTCTGTACCAAGGCAGGCCAGCGCCTCCTGTGAACCTTATATGTACAGTGAATTGCCTAGAGCATTACAAGGTTAAATGATTTGCAGAGGGTGACACAGGGAGTATACTTCAGAGGCAGGACTTGAACCCAGGTCTTCCTGGCTTTGAGGGCACTGGACTACATTGCATCTCACTCTCTCACAATAGTCCCACATACTATATAAGCCTCTTTGTAAACCTTAATGCAGTGAATAAATATGAGTAATGATTAATAAATAAACATGAGTATTATCCTCATGGATCTTGAAAGGACTGAAGAAGTCAGGCCTGTTTGTTAATCTCAGAATCATAATTATTGTTGTACTTTAAAGCCCACAATAACCTTTACCTATTTTATCTTATTTCAGAAAACCTGTGAGGCAGGTCCTATAGGTATTACTGTCCCTACTTCATATTCTTGAGTAGGGTGGCTTAGTGGATAAAGGACTGGCTTCAGGGTTAGAATATGTGGGTTCAGATCTTGTCTCAGCTGTATGATGGCTGTATGACTCTGAGCTTAACCTGTCAGTGCCCTGGGCAAGTTCCTAAGAGCGTGATTTGCAGAACTGTTCCCTATATGACTTGGTAGAGGTAGATGCCTAAATCGATGAAATCTGAGGCCGGATAAGCAACAAACAAACCAGCAGGTGAGTAGTTTGGGGGGGGAGGTGGAGAAAAAGAAGAAAAAGAAAAGAGAGAGAGAAAAGGAAAGAGAAAGGGAGAGAGAGGTTGTGAACAAGAAAGAGAGGGGTAGTGAACAAGAGTGAGAGCAAGAGAGAGAATGAGAAAAGGAGGAAGGAAGGAAAAGAAAGAAAAGAAAGAGGCAGGGAGGAAGAAAGAAAGAGAGGGAGGGAGGAAAGAAAAAAATGGAGAGAAAGAGAGAGAGAAAAAGAGAGATTGTGAGCAAGAGAGAACAAAAAAGGAGAGAGAGAGAGACTGAACAAGAGTGTGGGTAAGAGCAAGAAAGAAAGGGAATGAGAGAGTGAGAGAGAATAAAGAAAAAAGAAAGAGAGAAAGGAAGAAAGAACAAGGATGGGAGAGAGAGATGGAGCACTAAAGGAGCATGCATTCTCATAGGGAAAGATAAAGGGAAAGGCAGCAGTGGAGAATGTGAGGAGAGGGAGTGAATGGGAGGAGCTGCTGGTGAAGTCCTGTAGGTGGAGAAATCCACAGGGTAAAGAGTGGAGCCACAGGGAAGTGTGAATAGGGCCCCAGCACCTCGTGCAATAGGTGGTTCAAACCAGGACTCGCTGGCCATGAGAAGAGGGCTTTGGGATCTCCGTCCCAGGTGAGCAACCTGCTGGTAGAGAGGTGGAAACGTCTGGAGAATGAAGAGTGGTAGCCGAAGGAGAGGGGCCACAGGACTAGGAAGTGTCCAAAGTGGAATTTGAAACTCCAGATGGTGCTATCACCTTTGTACAAAGTAATGATGCATTGCTAACAAACTGACTCAAACGATGTTGGGGAGAGGTAGCAAAGCAAGAAGAAGAAGAAGAAGGCCCCCCCCCCCATTTCCCCCTGTGCCACGTAAGATGTAAAATGTCAGGAAATGCGCTCCTGGTGCTCCCTTCTCCCCATTGCTTCATCTTGTAGTCAACACGGGGCCTTTCTCTTAGCTGGATCCAGTCATTTAGCAATTCCATCGTCAGAGGTGGTTGGCCATGATCATAAAGTTTCATATTCTACTTCACATATGCAAATAAATCCTAACTAATAATTCAGTCACTTTATCCACTCAAAGTCTTTGGCCCACATGGCTACACTGAATAAAACAGGAACACACTTGTTTCTCCATAAACAAGGGAGGGACGAATCTCATAGAAGAGATGATGTGATTGGAATGGTAACACAGAACATCTGCATTTTTCCCCCAACATGCATTGACAATAAAGCACATTGTAAAGAAAGAAACTGATTTTTTGCAAGGGAAGATTTTCTGACTTAACTGGTACTTCAGGACTCCCAGAAGTACATGCATTTCCTGTTTTTCTCTTTCAGATACACATACTCAGAAGGAGAAAATCCCTAGAGGCAAGCAGTATTTAAGTGAATTGATTAAATATTTCCACAATCATAAAGAGCTTAGATTTTTGCCCAATGATCCAGAAAGGACAAATTCCATAAGTACTCTGCCAAAAATAAAATCTAATTCTCTGATAAATGTTGGGTTTACCAGTCCTCCCATGAGGCTTTTGATCAGAGCAGTGACAAATATGATGAGGACCACATGGTTTCTAGTCCAAAGGCTTCAACTCACCTGAATGGAGTTTTCCCGCCCTTAAAATCTAGAAAAATTAATTTTAAAAATAAATAAAGCACAAAAAATCTTCACTGCCTGATTTTCATTTTAAAAAAAAACTAATAAAGCTTCAAAAATGTTCTGTTTGCTTGGGCAAGATGTGATTATTTCAGAGAATGGAAGAAAATAAGATTCATTAGAAGCTTTTTACATAATAACACAGTGGTTTTGAAGTTTTAAAGATAATAATGCTACTTTGAACCATTTCCCCCTCATTTTTATTGAACCTGGTTTCCTGAACTATTGTTAACAGCAGCCAGAGGAAGCTAAATTCATTCAGAATTTCTCCCTACTGTCACATATTTTAAATATGACCTTTCTTCTCTCAAGTTCCAGGACAAAGTAAATTATACCAGACATTTCACGATACAATGCAATTTAAATGCTCTGGTCCATATCAGTAGACTGCAAATGAAAATTTCCAGTATGATGCACAGATGTGTGCCAACTGATCCATGGAATAAAGAATGGTGTGATTAAAGTGTCCATTTAAAGGGAAAGTAAAATAATTCCACTGTCATGCTATAGCTTTTCAATTAGAATATTGTATATATCATAGCTAACTCATGCTGAGCATGCTGGTCATGAAAGTAAATTCTTGTGCATATGCAAATAGAATAAAAGAAATCACAGCAGATAATGAAAATGAGCTAGAAGATTTTTTAAAAACACTAATATAATCTGCATTACCTTTTTGGGCCCTTTCTCAATGAGTCCCCAAGAAATTTGGGTTTAAGTTGTTATTGTCATTGTTGTTTTCTATCTCGGCAACCCTCCAAGACAGTAAGTGGCAGAGAGGATGCTGACTGCATGTGTATAGAGGGTTTGCTTATCTTGGAGTTCCATTTGCCCAAGGGTCCATGGCCCATAGTTCCAGTCTCCATCCCCAGCTTAGGCTTGTGGCATGAGGAGATAAAAAGGATGCAGTGGAGCACTGGGAAATGTGAGGAGAGTCAATAAAATTTTTTAAAGTATTGATACATTTTTGTTTCAATAGTAATAATAATAATAATAACAGCTAACATTTACTTTCACTTTAAGGTTTGCAAAGCAGTGTGAAGTTGGTGTTATTATTGTGTTATAATTTGTACATATATTGTGAGGTAGGCATTTTTATTATCATAATTTTACCGATGAGAAAACTGAGGCTGAGAGAGGTTAAGTGACTTTCCCAGGGTCACACAACTAGATTAGATTGTAAGCTCCTTGAGGGGAGGGACTGTCTCTTTTACCTCTTTTTTGTATCCCCAGTGGATAGCATAGATTCTGGCGTATAGTATGTGCATAATAAATGTTCATTGAGTGAATGAATGAAAGTATTTGAGTCAAGATTTTTGCACCCTGTTTACCAGCACAAAACACGTTACCTTGTAGCCCCTACTACCAACAAGAAAATAAAGAAAACTATGCCATAGAATGATGTTAATGACTAAAAATTGGTTCTATACCCATGGTCCATCATTGCATCTCAACAAAGAAGGAATGTGTTCCAGTATCAGTCACTGGGAACCAACATTAGTTGCTGCATTTGTTCTAAACTGCTTCATTTTAGTTTTATCTTTATTTCTCTTTTTATGATCATTATATTTATTGTTTTTCTAGCACTAGATTTTTGGTTTTTGCCCAGCATCAATACATCCAAGTGCTTCAGTTTCCTTCTATTTGCCAATCTTTATACTATTCCATTATATCCCTATACCACAATTCACTTGCCAAAAGTTTTGTAGCAGAAACCACATTTTGATGAAATGGATGATTTTAAAAAATAATTATTTGCCAAGATGTCGCTATATATTTCCAATCTTCAAAACTGTTTGCTTGAATCTCATGCTAAAATTAGGCAATGAGTCAATCAGGAGTGTTCTTCATTTTATCTAAGCCTTCTCACTGGTTGAGTAAGAGAGTAATAAAATAAAATAGAAACTAGGGATGGGCCTTAATTACCCAAGGGTTTCACATCAAGGAAAAAAGAAACACTGAAATTATTATTCCATTCTGGTAATGTGCCAAAGTAACAGTGAGATTGTTTCTTATTATTCCTACAATGAAATATTCTCTATTTGTATTTTGTGGTAGTTTTGACTTGTGGGTTTTATCACTGAATATATTGGCTCTCCACAAATATGACAGTATTAAATAATAATGATCTTAGTGATTAAATTGATTGCCTTATTGAAATTGAGATTGGGGAAAAATATTTCTTTATTCTCTGTTACTTCTGTGCCAAACCCAAGAGTTAATTAGTATGCTGTAGTAGTGGATGACTATTATTAATTTTTCCCATCCCAAGAATTAAAGGAACAACTACTTTCACCCTGGAGGAATTTTGAACATTGGGAGGGGCAGGAAACCATGCAACAATTATAAGTCTTCTAGTTCTTTACAATTTTTTTTTGGTTGAATGTTTTAACATTTTCTAAAATAAGAAAAAGGAATTATGTGGAAAAACAATCAATATTGAAAGCCTATTGTATGCATAATGTTAGTGTGGGGATTATCGCCAAATGTGTCAAAAACATAAGACAAAATGTACTGTTTATTTGCATTCATATTTAATATTCCCGTTGAGATTGCAGCTTAAAAGACTTGGCAAAAATAAAGACAGTTGTGTGATGATTAAATTAAAAAAAACATAATTTTGACATTCTTTTTTTTCCTTTTAGAAAACCAAGAATCAGGCAATTTTCCTATTTAAACCTCAAGCATTTAGTCTTCAGCGTATTTTTCATAGATTTTGTTCAGTGTCTATAGTGAAAGTCAATCAGATATTCCGTTTTGTAAAGATGATTTCTTAGTTAAACCTAACAAGCCTGAAGAAAAGTAGCCACACACAAACAGAATAAAAAATATAGACTCACAAACCCCAATTTTTGCAGTTTGTTAAAGGAGAAAACACATATAAAAACTTTAAGAAAAGGATAACAGTATCATCTCATCTATTTGGGAACCCCTTCTAATTTTTTTTTCTTTTTTGTGCTTATAAGATTTTGTGGCTCTATTTCTAATATGGTTGTTTATGGTATATGATGTTCTAATTGTGTCTACTTTGTAATGTGTTTTTTCATATTCATCTTTCCATGGTTCTTTGCCATTCTTCATATTTGTCATATTTGTTGTGGAGTGATATTCAATTACATTGATATAATTTGCTCTCCAAAATCATTGGATGTATAGGCTGTTTTCAACTTTTTGATATGACAAAAAAAATTACTACTTTCTACAAAAAAAAAAAGATAATCTCTTCCTATTCTTTAGTAACATCTTTAGGATACAGTCCTTGTCTTGGGATCACTGGATCAAAAAGACTAATCAAGTTTTCTAAATCTCATCATGTATTGACAGATGACTTTCCCCAAAATTTGCACCAGTTTGCAGCTCTACCAATGATATGATAGCATGGTTGTTTCTGTATCGCCCTACCAAAACTAGATTTTTGCGTTTCTAAACATATAATAATAAATGTAAGGTGATACTTCAAATCTGTTGTCTTAAATATGCATCCCTCTGATTATTAGAGACTTTGTGCAGTTATTCAGGGGATTAATAACAATATTTTTTTTGCCTTTGAGAAATGCCTTTCCTCTTTCTTCCCTCTCGTCCCCCCATGACTTCTCTTCAAGACTGGATTACTCTTTGTACTCTCTATATTCTTTTATCACTTACCAATTGGGGAAGGGATATCACACTTGTAAATCTGTATTGGTCCCCTATTGATTCTGTTGGGTTTATGTTTGTTTGTTTGCATTTACCACATAGGAAATAGTCCGGTATTTAACTTATAGAACCACAAGCTATGGCATTCTCATGATTCAATTAGTAGACGTGTTGTTCATGGTACAAGGAAAAGTACTAGACTGAAGACTAAGCAACTTGGCATATCCATAAAAATCTATGGTGACTTAAAAGACATCAGCCCAATGATCCACACAGGAAAACTCAAGTCAATGGAGAATTTCTCTTGCCTAAATTTTGAGACACAGTCAGAGAAATAGCCCATTGAGTTAGCTCATCTGTGTGTATATACATATGTATGTTTGCAGGTGGGTAAGTAGATGGTTAAAGAAGAGGGAGCACCCTGACTCATACTTTACAGAGAAAATAAACATTATTCTTTATGAACTCCTTTTTCTCCACAATTTTGTACCTCAGATCCCCTCAGCATGTATCCTACCCACTCCACCCCCCTTAAGTAGAATGTAAGCTAC
Organism: Phascolarctos cinereus; assembly: GCF_003287225.1. Taxonomy (NCBI): domain Eukaryota; kingdom Metazoa; phylum Chordata; class Mammalia; order Diprotodontia; family Phascolarctidae; genus Phascolarctos; species Phascolarctos cinereus. The sequence goes on along the minus strand of NW_027555514.1, from coordinate 51,839,537 downwards.
CTGAAGAAAAGGATTATTTTTTGGCTTTGTATCCCTACTGCATAGCATAATGTCTCACCTACAGAGCATAGGTCATAAATCTAGAGCTTGAAAGAGCCAGTCTAATCCAACCTAGTTATTTTAACTTATGAAGGGCTGAGAACACAAGAGGTTAAGTGACTTGCCCAGAGTCACACAGCTAGTAAATGTCTGAGGCAGGATTTCAACTCAGATCTTCCTGACTCCAAGACCCAGTAATTTATCCGCTCTACCACCCTTTACCACACTCTGCCTTTTGATCCTCACAACAGCCTTGCAAGGATAATACATGTTAGCTTTGCAAACTTTCAGACATGATATAAATGGAAGCGATTATCTTGGAGGGGCAAGCCTGAGTTACAAGAGACGTGGGTTTGAGGACTGGCTCTGTCATTTGCTACCCACCTATAAGCAAGTCATTTAATTTCCCTGGGCTTGGTTCCTTTTCTATGGTTTTTAGGGTTTGGGTTAGATGATTTCTAAGGTTCCTCTTAGAATCAAGTGCTGTCTTCTTCATGAGGCCTTAACTGATCCCAGAATCTCAGAAACGGGAGTTCTAGTGCCTTTCCTTCAAAAACTGCCTTGTATCTTTTTTTGCACATACAAGTAGATAGCTACACATATGTACTGTTTTTCTTATGTAGCAGAATGGAAACTTCTTGTGGGCAGGCAGTGTTCTTGATTGCTTTCTTTAGAATCCTTGGCACTCAGCACAGGGCACAAAACAGGGTAAGCCTTAATAAATTCTTGTTCATTTATCGATTGTTGATCAATGAATGTAAACCAGCTAAGTTATTTTAATTCATGGAGCATTAGCTTAAAGATATCAAGGGAAAACGTGGACTGCTTTCAACATGCATTGAACACACTGGTTGGATTGTGAACTCCCCTCTGTATTTTCCCATGTACTGTGGCTTGTTTGCTTGGGTCCTCTTTCCTAGCAGTGTGTGGGAACTTTTGGCTTTGAGAAATGATTCCAAAGCACAGCCAGTTCCAGGACCCAAAGCTCAGCAGTAAATAAACAAAATAGGAAGGTACATTTAGTAGTAGAACAATCAATGTAGTCTTAGGGGAGCACATTTACTGGAAACCTACTGGAAAAGGGATAGGAAACATCTTTGCTTTGAACCTGCTTTGTAAGCTCTATTGGAAAGGCTCAAATTCAGAAAATCCTCTAAAAACAAATTCCTTTACATAGATTCTATGTATATTAGTGAATTTTCAGTTACTTAAACTACATATTCTAGGTTCTAAATGGAAATGAATCCAGGACATTATTATTTTTATAGCATATAATTTTTAAATCCTGACCTTAAACACCAAATAAAATGAACATTTCCATATACTTAATGGAACAGAAAAGAAGTTTGTGTGTTAAACTCTGAATTCCTATTTTGTATAGCTTGCTTTTCTTTTAAATATATAATAAATTTAAATGTAACTTTCAAATCTGTTCTGTTTGTCTGTAATTCTTTCTGTCCTTCCTTCTTTTCTCTTCTGTAAATGTGAAAATACTTTGGCCACATAATGAGAAGACAGGATTAATTGGAGAAGACCCTGATGTTGGGAAAGACTGAAGGCAAAAGTAGAAGGGGATGGCAGAGGACGAGATGGTAGATAGTGTCATGGAAGCAATAAACATGAACTTGGACAGACTTTGGGAGATAGTGGAGAATAGAAGGGCTTGCATGCTTCATGGGGTCACGAAGAGTCAGACATGACTGACTGACTGAAAAACACAAAATGACTTTTTCTTCAGTGACTTTATTTTTCTCTGTCTCTGTATGTCTGTCTGTCTTGTCTTCCTAGGTTTCTCTGAAATTCTCATTCATCATTTCTTACAGTGTATCAGAAGGGTATGCCATTATATTCATATATTACAATATATTCAGCCATTCCCCAGTTACTGGGTGCTACCTTACTTTTTAGTTCTTCACTATGATAAAAAGAGCTGCTTTAAATATTTTTGTGCATATGGGTCTATGCCACTTTTACATCCTTTCTTTGCTCTCCCCCTTTCTCTAGGCTTTCTTCTTCTTCCTCTGTCTCCCCTTCAAGACTGGTCTGTTCTCTGTACTCTATATCCACATTGTGAACTTCCTGATGTCCCAGTCTCAGCCTTGCAGGAATGGGTAGAGACATTGAGTGTCTCACCTGGGTTCCTTACCTTTGCTTCCTTTTGCTGTGAAAGGCTGGTAGATGTCGCTTGGGCTGCCAGCTTGATCTCTCCCTGGCCATTGTAAGATGGCACATCAGTGAGAACAGGGACAAACGTGGTCTGGGAGGATGAGAAATACAGGTCAAAAAGGAAAATTGTAGTAGTTGGTTTGTACTCCTCTTCAAATGTTACCCATTTCCTATCCTATTTTCTTTATCATGTATCACAAACTCCCAATCCTTATTTTGACAAGTCATATAGTTTCTCAGCGTCCTCACTTTAAAAAAATTATATCAACATTTCCTGCTACATTCTTATGGGAGTATTATAATGCTGTACTCAATATTATGATACTGTACTTTTACTGAGTCCATGTGAGTATGAAATATGAAACAGCCTAAGAAAACACGACTCCCTTGATGCTGTAATCAATCACTAATCTTTTAAGCCCAAAGAAATAGTTATGATTTTTAACTTGACATAAGAAATCTCACCTCTCCACAGGTTGTGGATTTCACTTGCACTTCCATTGGTTTGAAAATTGGCTTTTCTTATTTGACTTCTCAGTGAAGAAGGTTTTCTATCGTAACACATATGCATTACTTTTTTGGCTGAGTAATACCAGTCAATGTCCATATAAGGGAAAAATAATGCACAGATTCTTAAAGTGGGCATCTGAGTGGCACAGTAGATAGAGCGCTAGAAGCAGAGCCAGAAAAACCTGGCTGTGAGACTTATTCCAAGTGTGAGCTGGCTTCTAGCTAGCGAAACATCTCAGGCAACTCATTACCTGCTGTTCTTCTGGTTTGTTTGTTGGACAAAAGGGCTTCAGAAGGCATTATTTTGTATCTTTCTTTAGGATGAATTTAGTGAACTATTGGTTAAATGTGTGTGTGTGTGTGTGTGTGTGTGTGTGTGTGTGTGTGTGTGTGTGTTGGGAGGAATGAGTTAGTGAGTTTTTGTTTTCCATTACTAGTCTTTTCATATTCCCACAGCTGTCTTGACTTTAAATACTCTTGACTAAGCTATCACCAGGTGGGCTAGTCAAAGCTCTTCTCCCTGCATTGGCACTTTAGTTATCTGCATCTTTTTGTCTACTTTAATTCTGTTTCTGAGTGCTTGATCATTGTAATAACAATAATTCATATTAACAATAGCTAACATTTATATAGTGCTTTGGGGCAGCCAGGTGGAGTAACGCATAGAGTGCCAGACCTGGAGTAAAGAAATCTCATCTTCCTGGGTTCACATCTGGCATCAGACACTTACTAGCTGTGTGACCCTGTGCAAGTCACTTAACCCTGTTTGCCTCAGTTTCCTCATCTATAAAATGAGCTGGGGAAGGAAATGGCAAACCATTACAGTATCTTTGCCAGGAAAACCCCAAATGGGATCATGAGTAGTTGGACACAACTGAAATGAGTGAACAATGACAATATAGTACTTTAAGGTTCATCAAACACTTTACAACTATTATTTTATACTCACGACAATCCTGAGAGGTAAATTCCCATGTTACAGATGAGGAAACTGAAGCAGGCAGGGGGTAGATGACTTGGTGAAAGTCACACAGCTAGTGTATGAGGCCGGACTTGAACACAGTTCTTCTTGATTTTAGGTTTGGCACACTACCCACTGGATCACCTAGCTGCCACCCTGTAGCACTCTAATGCATTGTTATGTTTATATCTCTTAACCCCCAACCTCTCACCCTCATTTTGGTCTTTACTATCCCAAGGGGCTCTAGGCAATGGGGGGAGTAGTTCTGAGAGGTCACTTTATCAGCCAATGATGGGAACCCTTTTCCTTATCACTCTATTCTTCTGCCATTTTTATTCTTCAGAAAAAATTTTGCTTTATACATGCTCTCAAGGCTTAATTCATCTATGAAACCTTCCCAGACTGCCTCAGCCCTCACCTGTTAACAACTCCTATCACCTATTATAGGTACCATTCATTTAACACTTATCCTAAACCACCTTGCATGATCATTCACCTTTTTGACATGCATCTCTCATTTATTCAGAGGCTGTAATCTTCTTGTGGGCAGGGGATAGGTCTTATCTCTCTCTGCATCCTCATCACCTACCTAGCACAGTCCCTTATACTCTGTTGATACCCAATATAAGTTTATTAATGATGTTGACTATTGAAGGAGAGACAACAGCCTACATTAACAGTCTCTTTTTACCAATATTCGATGTCCATGCCAAGTCTGTGCCAACATATATATGGAGGTGGTGGGTAGAAATGACCAGAGAACTTTACATTCTAGAACCTCTGCCTTCTAATTGTCTCCCTGAGATGCATCGTAAGTTCATAGTAGTGCTGTTTGAGCATGGGCTGGGTGTAACGTGGAGGGGAAGGACACAAAAAGGAGAAAAAAAAGGAAAAGGAAAAGGCAGACAAACTTCTCTCAGTAGTAATAAGAAGCATGGGAATTTTCTTACATTAGTACTTAAATGGAACAGGGAGCTCATCAATGTGGTTTTCCATGTACCTTCTTGCCTTATACAATACTCATCTTTGTCTTTGCCCTTGCTCTCAATACATGATGTGGCCATGGGTAATCTTATGCATAGTTCAATCATAAGGGTTAAATCTGTTCCTTCTCCCTCTCCCCCAACACTGTCTTAAGGATTATAATAATCCAGCAGGGGAAAAATAAATACCATGAAAAGTTGATTCTCTACCAGTTGAGAAGTTTGGTGCATTCCATTTGAATACTTGAAGTTATAGCTTTTGGAATGTATTGGCCAAGTCAAATTAATTAATTGCCTTATAAAAATGCACCATTCCTGGAAGAAAACTCAGATTACTACTTACATCTGCAAGAAGATTCCAAATAAGGTAACACAAGTGGAAAGATTTCCATTGATATACTACACAGCAATTGTTCATGTCCATTTCTTAATCTTTCTGGATAGCTTTGGGCCCTGGTCCCAAGACCGTGACATTTACAAAGAAATATAGCTATATATGGTCATGTCCAGGACTGCCTTCTTCATTAAGGGTCTCAATTCCTTGTCTGTGGTCTCACTAGTAAGCATTTCTCCTTCATGGAGTCCTTGTTTATCCAGATATCTGACTCTATTGAAGGCAATGGTCATGTTGACAAGAACAATTTTATAGAACAAAAGACAGAGACTTTCCTTACTTCTTATTAAAGACCCTCTTCCATCCAATAGTTCAGGAGAGCTTGAGTCCCAAAACATTATTCCTAGCCCATGACATTCATCAATTAATTTCAACCTCCAAACTTTGCATTTTCTTGGCTTCTTAATTCCAACATGGTATTGGCCAGGTGAATACACATCACACTGCACGCCTAATATGTGTTTCATTGGAAGCATATTTCCCCCTGTCCTTAGCTTTTCCCCGTCCCCCTGCTCACCTGGCCGTAATACTTAAAATCATAGGATCATAAATTGAGAGCTGCAAGGAACCTTAGTGGCAGCCATTCGGACAATGCCCTCATTTTACGGATGAGGAAACTGAGATATAGAGAGTTTAAGCGACTTGCCCAGTTTCACACTTACGCTTCTGGAAGACAGTGACAATATCATTTTTATGTTTATATCCTCAGAGACTAACACGATGCTTAATAAACATGTTGAGTGATTGATGGATGACTACTAGTTCTCAATGTGCCATGAACACTCCTGCATCTCTATCTTTGCCTTCAGTTTTCCCCTTACCCGTTTCTGCTTGCCTAAGTCCTAACTTTTCTCAAGGCCCAGTTCAAGTTAGGCCTCTGTGAGCCATTCCTGGGCTCCCATAGCTCTTGGCATTTGTGCCCACCTTCGAACTCTTCTAATGGTTTCCGTCTCTGATTTCCATTTGGAATTTATTTTAGAATATGTCACCCTATAGGCTATCTTTTGATATCTTTTCCGTTTGTCTCCCACTTCTCTGACTAGATTGTACACTCATCAACAGCACAGGCCATATTTTAAAACCATTGGTGTCCCCAGCACCCATCACATTTGCCCTTGTAAAGGAGGAAATCTGTAAATATTCACCATGGGTGATGAGATGGAAGGAGAGCTGAATTACTTTGAGAGCTGGTAGAAGTTAAGATGGGGGCAGGAGGAAGGGATGAGTTTGTGCCTGAATCATCTAAAAATTTTACATCAAAGCATAGGTGATTTCAAAAAAAAGAGGCTTAATTTGGGGGTTTCAATCATTGATGTTTATATCAGATCATAAATTTAGAACCAGAGGGAACATTGAAGGTCATCTGATCTAAATCCTTAATTTTATAATTGAGGAAACTCAAACCTAGAGAGGATTAGTGACTTGATCAAGGTCACACACGCAGGAAGTAACAGTGAGATTTTAATTCAAGTGTTCTGTCTCTTAACGCAACACTGTTTCCTGGGTGCTCCCCCCCCCCAATTGCAACATTGCTAACATTACTGGGTTTTTAAAAAATTTTTGCACCTTTGTTTTACAAAGCATGTTTTCAAAACGACTATTTATTCTTCTTACTTCCTTTTGGAGTTCTTCATGGCAGACACTGCGAACAAGTCTGCAATGCTTGAATATGAAGTAAAAATTTGTGCTTTAGGAGAACTCTTTTTATTGAATGACAGATAAAAATAAGTAACTTTCTGACCGCATTCTGTATCTTAAAATTTCAGGATGCCAGTTTTATCTTTCCCACATAAAATGCAAAATCAAATAATTATGCTTGTTTTTTTCTTCAATCAATAAAGATAATTACTCACTGTGAATAGCCCCATGCTGATTTCCAAACAGTTACCACTTCAGGCTTTCTGAAGGAGATAATTATTTTTGTTTGAATGGCTTTGAGTAGGAGGCTGAAGTTGGAGTAATAACTAACAACCCTTTCCATCTATGTCTTCAGATGCATCGGGGCTAAAATCTATTTGGAAAATTTTAAAAATAGTGCAGATTTCTCTTTTAAATGAGAGGAGTTAGTATAGTCCAGTGGAGAGGATGTGAGACTTGAATCGGTAGCCTTGGGTTCAAATTCTGACTGTACCACTTCCAGGATGATCTTTAGTAAATTGCTTCACTTCCTCGGGCCTTAGTTTACTCTTTTATAAAGCCAGGCATTAGATTAGATCACCTCCAAGAGGCCCCTGCTTGCTCTAAATCGCAATCTTATGAAAGGGAATGGTGTGCTGTCATCCCCTGGAAAGGAATTGTGAATCAAGTCTGTCCTGATGTAATCATGCAGTTGGATGTTAATTATAGTTCGTTAATCTTGCTACAATATGAGTAAACATATTTTTCTTAAAATCATCCATCAAGTTAAGTACCCCTTATCCTGAACTCTAAACTCTTATGTCACTAAGTTAAAAAGTGTTTCTTTAGGGGAGATCTTTCTCGTTCTCTTTACAATTCTGAGTGATTATTGTCATGAAACTGTGGCTGTTGCACTTTTTAAATTTTAATTTTAAGTATCTCTTTATGGAATCAAGCAAGGCCCACATTTTTTTAAAAACTCAGTTTATTTAAGGATATCAAATTGTTCATTAAATGAAAAAAAAATAACAAGAAGTTCATTGAGCTCAAGTTGTTTACAAAGACTGTTATCAAATCTCCAAGTAGAGAGTCACTTTGGGAAGTATTTTTTTGCCTGCAATAACTCATAGTGGTCCAAGTTTGTAATCCCTTGTAGCAAGCTTTCGTGAAACATTAGCTATGGCAGATCTATTGGGCTGAAAAATGGTTATCAGTTAATAGGCTTTGCATCAGTTTTTATGGTCCCATTTTTGAGGAAATATTCCCAGGAATTGATCATCTTTATTATTAGAGTATTTGTGAGAGAGGGAGAACAAAAGGAGGAGAAAAAAATAGAAAGGGGAGGCTGGACAGAGGAAGGAAGAAAAAGACAGGAAGGGAAATGAGAGGGAGGGAGAAAAGAGGAAAGGAGACAGAAAGAAGGAGAGTAAAGGAGAAAGAGAAGGGGGGAGAAGAAAGAGCAGGAGAGAGAGAGAGGGAGGGAGCGAGGAAGTGAGGGAGGGAGAGAGAGAGACATCAGTGTTTGGTCTGGGTTGGGGGAGAGAATACAAAGAAGATGGTTGACCATACAGATTATTGGTAAGGGCTTGTGGGTGACTGAAGGACAAGGTAGATGATCTTTTGGCCTTTGGTCATTTCCTGTATAGAGTATTAGATTATGGGAAGGAGACGTGGCTGTGTTCCAAGAATGTAACTGGAACAGTGGTGACTGGGAACTTGGGGTCTCCATTAAGCATCAAGGAAGGTGACTTAATGTGCAATGCTGCCCCGCCTTTTTTCTCTCTCTCTATCAAGCTTTTTCAGTGGTAGAAAGAGCCCATCTTTGACAACATCAGTGTGCTCTCCTGATGATGTGGTCATTGCTTCACAACTTGGAGGTTTCATTAGGTATATTTTTGCCTTTATATATGTTTTGCAGATTTGAATATTCAAACTTGAGGCAATTATTTAATATAGGCAATAAAATATCTCTGCAAAGGTATGTACCTCTCTGTAAGAAAGTGTCATTTCACAAATCCGGCCTCAGACACAAAACACTCACTACCTGTGTGACCCTGGGCAAGTCACTTAACCCCATTGCCTAGCCAAAAAAAAAAAAAGTGTCATTTCCATTTTATAGGTGAGAGAAAACAGAAAGATTATGTGGCTTTAGCAAATATGTTATACAGAGAGTGTCTGTGGCAGATGAGGGATGAAGTTTTAAAGGTTATTTCTTCTTTCAGGCTCCTGAGATACATGTAATAACAACAACAATAACAACAATAATGAATAACTAGCATTAATATTATATTTTAAGGATGGCAAAGAACTTTGAACATGTTATTTCACATGAACCTTATAATAAGTTCTCTTGTTGTTGGGTTTTTCAGTCGTGTCTGACCCTTTGTGATCCCAATTGGGTTTTCTTGGCTAAGATACTGGAGTGGTCTGCCATTTACTCCTCCAGCTTATTTTTTACAAATGAGGAAACTGAGGCAAACAGGGTTAAGAGACTTGCCCAGGGTCACATAGCTGGTAAGTGTCTGAGGCCGGATTTGAATTCATGAAGATGAGTCTTCTGGATTCCAAGCCCAGTGCCCTGTGCGCCATGCACTGCGGCACCACCTAGCTGTTCTCTAATTATCTCTTATTATCCCCATTTTACAGATGAGGAAACTAATGTGACTTGCTCAGAGTTACCCACCCAGCAAGTATCAATCTGAGGCAGGATTTGAACTCACCTTTTCTTGACTCCAAATACACAGCACAATGTGCCATATAGCATGGAACTCCTCCCCACCCATTCCCACATGGCCTTCACTACTCAGATTTGAGGTGCTGATTTAAGTGAATATTTATTCAAATCCACAGCTGTAAGCCCCTTGAGCTCAATAATTCTTTATTACAGCAAGCCAGGTGACATGTGAAATAAAAATAAATAGCATTAAATTAGCATAAGATGCAAGGTAAATAACAAGGATGTGAATTAGGTTGTAAGTAATTCCCAGTTATTCCTCTGTCTCACCACATTGCAGGGGAGTGAATTATCACTTCAGATATGTAGGTATTCGAGACCAGTATATGAAATACCCTCTTCTCTTAGTTCCTTTGTCATCTTGGCATAGCGGCCAGGGTGCATTGACCATTAAGGAACCAGACCTTCAGTTCATCTGGCCCAGATCTCTACCACTGCGTGTCTCTGTTCCCATCTTTACTACGTTCACCCCTTCCAACCTGATTCGTCAAACGCATGCCAAAGATTATTAGCATGGTCTCTCCATTGACCCATGATGACCTGCTACTGCCATTCATTTCTTGCCAACTCTGGTAAAATTCTCGTTCTCTTTTGTGAGAAATGATCATTAAAAACCACTGTCTTAGGGAGATTCAGAGCTCCCCCCTCTCCTTCCAAAGTCCTGACGTTAAGTTCAGTTTTCTTGTAGGACGTTACTGATAATGAGATAGTATTAACTCTCCTCCACCTTGGTCAGACCTCACTCAGCCTTACAAGGAATTTAATCTAAGGTGGCGAAGCCCATTGTGTTTTGCTCAGGCTTTGGTGGGATATGCTTTCTTTGACTTGGTAGCCTGAAGCTATGGGTGTCCTGGTATAGAGATATTTTTCCTTTCTGAGAGATATTTAGCCCTTCATTTTAATATAGTTCACCTGTAGTCATGTTAATCAATTAACTGCTGTTTGATGGACCATTTACTATTTTGAAAGGTATATAAACTGTAAGTCCACTACCGTGATGGTCTTTAGTCTAAAGGAGACAGCCCTCCTTTTATTAATAACCTGCTGGCCTTATTAATAAAATGATTAAGCAGAAACTATGTCTTTTGAACCTTTTTAAACATCATACTTTTAAACAGCCAATGATAGAAATGCATCTATCAGGTAAGAGTCTCAAATGCATGATAATACCATAGTGTGGGCCTCACTTAAAATCATCTGGGAAATGGAGTCCAGATAACTTGATTCAATAAGCAAGGTCTTATCTCGGCCTGAAACATGGTGGATAAATGGAATCTATATATGGACACACATGTACAAGTTCTCTGCTATGCTGGAACAAATGAATGCTTTTATTTATGGACTTAAAAGCTTATTTTTGTATTCTAAGAGATTGGAGTCACTCTCAGATATTATATCCTTTGTATGGAAAAAATGTTTTCTGAGTAGCATGCAGATTATGATTCTCAGGGCCCCCTAGCCTTATACATACTGTGATAGAACTCAACATGCACTTGGAGATAAATACCCTGTCCTTACCTCCCATGTGTTCAATTCACAGACCCCCTAGATTAGCTCAGCTTCTCCCTTCCCTTAGGGAGAAAAAAAAAAGAGAGAGAGAAATTCATGACTAAGTCAGTAATTGGATCCAACCTCCAATTCAAAGGCTCTCTTGAACATGTTCCTTCCAGGCTGACATTTTGCCCTCAATTAAGGATGTCTTGATGATAGATTCTAATCCACCAGAAAGTGTCTTGTTCTTGACTTTCACTGAAGTTTGCCTTGTAACCCATTCTTTAGGTGTCTGATGTGTCTTAGGCATCTGGTTATCTTGTCTATCCTTCTGTACCTCTTCTATTTCCTGGGCCCAGCTAGATTGATCTCATTGTGAAGATGCCATTAGCCATGTGAGGAAAGAAAACTGCCATAGCTAGAGAAGGAAGATGATATTTCTTCCAGTAAGAACAAAATGGGTGAAAGTTGTAATGGAGCAAATTTAGGTTTAATGTCTGGAAAAACATTCACAATTGGGTCTATCGAGGAGTAGAATAATCTTTCTCTAAAAGCAGTGCGGTCTGCAAGGACAAGCCAAAGGGCCATTGTCAGGTGTATTATAATGGGGACGCTTCACTTTAAAAAAAATATTAATGTTTACTACCGACTCAGTGTTGACAATGACAACTTCAGATAATGTTGCTATTTCTTACTTAGTACCTGGGCTGGTAATACCTAGTAGATTATTTTTAAAGTACGTGATTTTATTAAATATATACATTATTACATTTTTATAACTAATGATGAATTTTCTTTGGGAAAAAAAGCAGTATTTTATACTTTCATGTTAAGGCTTACTCCTTGCTTATTATTGAAAATTCAACGTAACAATCTTTAAAGCAACGAGTTCCTAACATGTGGCATCCACCATGCTAAGCTCTAGTGATAAAAAGACAAAAATGAAACATTCCCTGCCCTCACTTACAACCTACTGTGTAGATTTAATAGATAAACAGGAAAATGAATATAAGAAGTATAAAAAGTGATATCTTTTTCCTTTGTGCTATACATAAATAAACTTTATGTTATGTCAGGCAAATTGCTCAAGAGGGAAATATTGATTTGTTTGCTGCTGGAGCCAGCTCAGACCAGGTTGGGACAGCTGATTGTTAAATTTTCAGTGTAAGCATTAAAACCTTGGAGACTGGCAAATGCTGGAAATCATGGCCTGATTTATTATGCTATTGATTGTCTAGACTTAAGAAAGTGATGGAGAAAATTTAAACTTGAAAGTGTGTCCTGGGTACATTCCCTCCCCGCCCCCAACCAATTTTTAAGCATTTACAAGAATAGTCCTCTTGCTTTCACTTCAAAATCCACCCACTGCACCCACTCATATACTTACTTAATATACAGATGAATGGAAATTATAGGACCCTTTTGACCAATATGCATAACATTTAAAGTACAAAGGTTTCCAGAGTCAATGCACAGGCTCTTATCCTTAGCATCAAAAAACACTGCTGCTCATGTATTTTTATGCATGAGCAACCCTACAAATCAGATGTTGCATTGTTATTCTGATTACTTCAATATGAGTTACATTAAAGAAAAAGAAAAAAAAATTGTATGTAAATGGGACATTTAAATGAGCTGTCTAAAAGCATAAGAAAAAAATGAAAACTTTTGGGGAAGGTTTTCCCTTAAAAATCAGTAGATATTTTACTGCTATCATGCTGTTTCCTGGCTATCAGATAAAACAAACTCAGGATCATCGTAATTTCTTAGTTTTTAGTTATTAGAAATTTCCGAATTTGAAGGGAATGATTTTAAGGGAACTATTCCATTATTGGTGTCAGTTATTAGAAATTCTAGATTTTAAGGAAATGATTTGGAGTTTTAAAAAAATCAGTTTGAAATTGTTCTACCTTCTCTTTTTGTATTATTATAAATTTAGTACCCATATTATCCAAGATTATGATTATGATTCTTGTCAAAGTGCTCAGACACTAAAGGGACAGGAAATATGACAAATTCTCTAATGATGCATAGGTGAGTAAATGATATTGAAAAGCCCATTGACCTATTCTGAAATGAACAAACTCACATCGAACCTATGTAATAGAGACAATAAAGTTTTATCGTAGATCTCTCCCCTCTGATTTCTCCTGGAGAACCACAGCCAGAGTCACCTTTTAGAATACTTATTTGACACCCTTCACATTGCTCCCAAGCTCAGAAATCTGTGGCTCCTCATTGCCTAGAGAGCAAAGTCCCAACTCTGCTCTGACATTCAGGGCAGTCTATAGTTGGAATCCCTCTCTACCTTTGGAACTGTATCCCCTTCTCTACCTTGGTTCTGCTTCAGTTAGCCTGGCGTTTTCACTGTCCTCTGGGTTCATTTAGTCTCCTGTGTTTGGTCTTGTTTCTACTCTTATGCTCAGGTTACTTCTCCTACTTGGAATGTTCTCTTGCCTCTCTTTCTGCCTATCCAAATACAAGGTGTCCCAAAAGTCTTAGTGCAGTTGTAAACTTTAGTAACTATTAAATTCATTATTAATGGCTATTAAAGCTATCAACGGCATTAAGACTTTTGGGATGCTCTATATTATTCACTTTTTAGGATCCAGTTCAGATTCCATTCTCTCTCTCTCTCTCTCTCTCTCTCTCTCTCTCTCTCTCTCTCATTCATTCTTTTTCTTTTTTTGAGTTCAAAATTTTCTTCTTCCCTCCAGGACCTTCCTTTCCCAACCCAGAAGGCAAGCATATTTAATATGATATCCATTATACATGTGAAGTCATGCAAAAAAAAATTTCTGTACTAACCATGTTAAAAAAAAAGTTAAAAAAAAGTGGAAAAATATGCTTCAATCTGCGCTCAGAGTTCATCAGTTCTCACTCTGGAGGTGGATAGCATTTTAATCATTAGTCCTTTAAAATTGTCATGGATCTTGCATTGATCAGAATAACTAAAGTGATCACAATTGCTTGTCATCATCGTGTGGAGAGTGTTAATATTTCATATTTGTGTGTTTTATGACTCTGCTGAGATTGGAATGATGTTGGAGAATTCACTTTCAATATTGCTAATAATTCACGTTTCTACAGCATCTTAAGATTTTTTGTTGTTGTTGTTGCTATTTTAGGTAATGGGGTTAAGTGACTTGCCCAGGGTCACACAGCTAGTAAGTGTGATGTGTCTGAGGCCGGATTTGAACTCAAGTCCTCCTGAATCCAGGGCCGGTGCTCTATCCACTGCGCCAGCTAGCTGCCCCTACACAGCATCTTAAGATTTACAAAGCCCTTTCCTGGCAATAACCCTGGGAGGAGTACACATATTATTATCCCCATTTTACAGATGGAGTTTCTGAAGCAGAGAGAAATTATTTGCTCACAGTGATATGGCTGGTTTGTGGAACTTATGGCAGATTGAGTCCAAAGATTATCTTTTGTACTTCTTCCATGATACCTATCATGGTGTAAGCCTAGCACAGACTATTAAATATATGTTTAATTTAGTTAAATTTATCATCCTGCTTTCAGCTTTCTGCAGTCATTTACCTGCTCCTTGTATCCTGTATATATTAATGTGTTAAAAAGAGTATTCACATACTAATAGACTGCAGTGCTGTGCAGTAAAAAGAGCATCAGATATGAAATGGGAGGACCTGGGTTCAAATCCTGGCATTTCTACTTACTACCTAATTAACATTAGTTAAATCACTCAAATTCTGTGAGCCTTATTTTCCACCCCTGTAAAATGAAGAGTTTGGACTAGATAAACTCAAAGGCTCCTCCCTGCTCCAAATCTCAGATCCCATGGCTTTAAAGTGCCATCTAAATGTGTTACCATTAACAATTAACAATTTTAATCATTAAAAGGTTTCCTAAAATTCAGGAGTTAATAACTAACTAATTGACTTTATGACTATAACTCTAATAGTTAATTAATAATGTAGTTTGTTATTATTAGTTCATTGTTAAGATGTAATTAATTTAACTGAGTTAATTAATAACTGCAGCAAAATTCTTTCTTCATGTAATAAATATTTTCTAAAGGCCTACTATGTGTAACACACTATGCTATGTTCTAGACAGATGTAAAAATAACTAGGATAGAACCCCTATTCCCAAGAAGGAAGTTTACAAGTCATTTTAATTTTTCCTCTTTTTTTTTTTTGCAATTCCACTTTAAAAAGTTCAATTAATACAAGTTCATTAGCACTTTATATTCAATTTTACTTAAACTCATTTACAAACAATGCAGCATAGTAGGTGGCAATCGTATTTTTCTCCTGAAATTGAAAATAGATACTGTTCCATGTGCATTCAAAGGGACTTCAATCTTACTTCCCCCTTACATTGCAAACAAGCTGCATACTGTGGATTTACCCTCAAACAAAAACTTGCTGTGTAACCTCAGCTGCAAACACATTGGTTCTGGGTTTTTTTTTTTCATTCCACCATATGTTGAGTGAGCGTTTAATAAATGATTTTATTGTAATGCATAAGCTCAGTGGGGCAGAATAAAGACTGCTTTGGGATTGTCCTATGTGGCTTTCTTGATTCCAGAATAATTGAAGTATCAATCAAAATGTAGAAATGATACATTTTGAGATTATTACCTGCCCTGAATGAAAACTATGTAAGAATATTTTGCGAGTATATGATAGTTTTCATCCATTATCCCCTCATCCTATTTAGGACATTTATATTTTGGGATGTTAGCTGAGGAGGCCCCTGACATAGTTAGGTGACAAATATTATATTCCCTTTAAGGGATAAAATAGAGTGAACCTAATTTTTTACTTACTGAAGACGCTGAGATCATTTGTTTCAACCCTGAAGTCCAGGCTGCATATTGTGTCATTTGTTAATAAGTACAACAATATTTCTGGTCCTTGGTGACATTGCTAATTGAGGTATCATTTTAGAGATTTGGGCATGCTGAGATGATTCTCATTTAAATTTTTTTCTGCAGTAGTGGGTGTTTTAAAATAATATTTCATTTCCCCCCAAATTACATCTAAAGACAATTGTTAACATTCTTTTTTAAAGTTTTGAGTTCCGAATTCTATTCCTCTTTCCTTCCCCTTCCCTGAAACAGTAAGCAATCTGATATAGGCTATATATGTGCAATCATATAAAACATATTTTCATATTAGTCATTTTGTGGAAGGAAACTTGAACAAAAAAAGGAAGGAAGAAAGAAGGAAAGAAAGAAAGGAAGGAAGGAAGAAAGGAAGAAAGAAAGGAAGAAAGAAAGAAAATATGTTTCTGTCTGTATTCAGACTTCATCAGTTCTTTCTCTGCAGGCAGATAGCATTTTCCATGATGAGTCTTTTGGAATTGTCTTGGATCGTTGTATTGCTGAGAAGAGCTAAGTCTATCATAGTTGATCATCTCACAATGTTACTGTTACTGTGTACAATGTTCTCCTGGTTCTGCTCACTTCACTCTGCATCTGTTTGTATAAGTATTTCCAGGTTTTTCTCAAATCATCAGTAGTGGGTATTTTTAAAGCTATATGCAGCAAGTATTTACTCATGCCTAACTTTGGGCATGAAGTTTTCATTTATATGGTGTAAGTTTCACTTTCCTCTTTTCCCTCCCCTCATCCCATCCTCAACCCAAGGTATGAGAATGTTTGGAAACCTGAAACCTTTATAGATAACAACTGTGTGATATTAAACAAGTGACTTAAGCTTTCTGGGACTCAGTTTACTTTTCAATAAAATGAGATTGGACATTTCAATAAAATGAGTCCATAAAGCCTCCCAGGTAGGGGTTTTTAAGTTTTTTTGTGAGTGATGAATTCCTTTGGTAGTCTGGTAAAGCTTACAAATCCCTTCTCAAAATGTGTTAAGTGCATAAAATAAGTCATAGGATTATGGTAGAAACCAATTGTATTAAAAGCATTAGCAAAAAGAATTTAAAAACAACAATACAAAATTTTTTCTACTCTAAGGATTTCCAAAATTCTTTGACTGATGGAGAATGACATTTTTAGCAGCCACACTTGCTGGCAGGTATAATGATAATAATAATAATAATATTTATATATCATTTACTATGTTCCAGACACCATGCTAAGTGCTCTACAATTATCTCATTTGATCCTCACAATAATCCTGGGAGGTAGGTGCTATTATTATCCTCATTTTACAAATGTGGAAACTGAGGCAAACAGGGATTAAGTGACTTGACCTGGGTCACCCAGTTGTTAAGTGTCTGAGGCTGGATTTGAACTCAGCTCTTCCTGATTTGTGCCACCTAGTACGGCCACATTCATACCCCACGATGAGCTGGGGAGTTCAAAGTATGCAAAGCAGGAGGTAGATTATGAGTTGAGGCTATTTCTCCCATGCTGACAATTGTCCCCGGATCAATGTCCCCTGGTTGGCTTGTCCCTCATGTAGCTCAGATAGTCTCTAGAGTGCTGCTGAGTGCTGGGGTGCCCTACTTGGATTCCTGTCTTTCCAGCAGTTGAGTGTCCAGCCCCTTTCTTCTCCTTTTCTGACACACTCCCTACCTCAGATGCTAGTACCATCCCCTAAGACTTTGTATTTATTTCATACATACTTAATATGGATACATGTTGTCTACCCTGATAGAATGGAAGCTCCCTGAGGGGAAGGATTGTTTGTTTTTGTCTTTGTTCCTACAGTGCTTATCATAGTTCCTATCACATAGTAGGAAATTAATAGATAATTTCTTTGTTGATTGATTGATTGTGGATCCTGTCAGATCCTGAGTCCATAAACACCAGATCCAGACTGCATTATTCCAACAGCTAGTTTGGGTGCTAGGTGCATAATATATACTTGTTCATTTAAATGGAATTTTGTCAGTGTTCTCTGGGGCCTGCAGGTGGAACTAGGCCTGTCTTTGCAAGGGCCTTTATATTCTTGAGATGGCAACATGGGGAGTCTAATGGGAAAACTGAATAGAGGAAAACCCTGGCATGGGTGGGCCATATTCATTCTACCACTAAAGGCTGGAATGTGAGACAATAATTCCCAAATGGTACTCGGTGGCCAAAGATGGAGTTTGTTAGCAGTCTTATAGTCGGAGATGACAGACTAATGATATCCAGTAAGGGAGGGGAGAGGAAGTCCTGGAAGAACAGAAGGAAGCCAGAAGAGTTTGTTTCTGAGCTTTTGACTTTTAGGGTTTTTTTTTTCCCCTTTGCTTCTAGACATATGATTTGTATAATGAATGCCATGAAAAAAATCATAGCCACATTGGGAAAACTTTATTTTAAGCCATAGCTTGGGAAAGAAATGAAGATGGAAAGTAGGAAACATGAGTTCCCCAAAGAAGATGGCATCCTACTGGACGTTGGCAAGATACTTCTCAAAATGTAGTGGGGAAAAAGCATGACCCTCAACTATTGAGAAACCTGGGTTTGAATCCCGCTTTTGATACTTGCTACATCTGGCTATTAGCACGTTGCTTAATCTTTCTGGGCCTTAGTTTCCTCATCTCTAAAATGGGGACAACAATAACCATAGTACCTACTTCACAGGACTGTTTTGAGGATTATTGTTATCAATCATTATTATTGTGTGCTTTTATATAACATGCTTCAATAATCTTCAAAATAGAGATTGGAATTATGCAAGAAAAGTTACTAAAATTTTAAAATAGCCTTTGACCCAGAGATTCCACAACTGGGAATATATCTTTAAAGAGATTATTGGTAGCCCCCAAAGACCCAAATACGTAAAATTATTCATATTGCTAAAAAAAATGGATAGTTCTAAGGTACTACCTTTAACAGCTCACATTCCTGTGGCACTGAAAGGTTTATAGAATGCTTACCTCACAGAAACCCACTATGTGGGTAATCACTTCCATTTTTATCCCAAAGATGACAGAAGAAAATTGATTTCCTTCGTGATCACACACTGGGATTTGAACCTAGGTCTAACAAATCCCTCTGGTGCTTTTCCTCTTGATTAGTAAATGAGGATATTTAAGGTATGTTTTAGTTTAAATAGGCCTTTGTGGGATGGCCTATGAAGCTTTTATCCTATATTACATCATTTCTATGGAAAAAATGTATTCCAGGTTCCAAACTACTGACTCACAACCTTTTAAAATACAGCCCTTTTGTAGGCTGTGGACAGATTGTGGTCATAGGAATTAGAATTTTTAAAGGCCCT
Source organism: Phascolarctos cinereus (assembly GCF_003287225.1). Classification (NCBI taxonomy): domain Eukaryota; kingdom Metazoa; phylum Chordata; class Mammalia; order Diprotodontia; family Phascolarctidae; genus Phascolarctos; species Phascolarctos cinereus. The sequence continues at coordinate 51,820,492 of NW_027555514.1, read as the reverse complement.
CAGCCTCCTAGATTCTCTGCACTCTGAATGAACATATGGCATGGAGGTTTGCTTCCTAATATTTGATTCTTTCTTGCCTTTTCTTACCAAGATTGTCAGGTTTAGTTTTCAGATTGGTGTCTTTAAGCAGTGGTTCCTCTTCTTGGTCAGGAAAAGAGAAAGTTGCATTAATGAGTACAGGTGGAGAATTCCAAGAATATTTTAGATGAATAAAAAATTCAGAGCCTTAGAAGTCAATTAGTCCAGCCTGTCATTTTACAGATGAGGAAACTGAGGCCTGAGAGGCTAAATTACTTATCCAAGATTGTGTGGGTAGGATCACAGCTAACAGGGGCCTGAGAGATCACCTAGGTCTACTCCCTCATTTTACGATTAAAGAAACTGAGGCCCAGAGAAACTAAGTACTTTGCATAAGGTCACACAGCGAGGAAGTAGGAGAGTCAAAATTTGAACCTGGGTTCTATAAGTGTAAATCCAACATTCTTTCCACTGTTCCTTATAGCAATGCATCATGAAATAAACTTATCAATTATGTCCTCTTTAATTTCAGCCAGATTATCAGTTGCTGAATATATGCCCTTCTGAAGGTGATTAGTAAATTTCCCATAGTTTAGGATTCTGATTAGACTAGAAATGTATGCCTAGCCTACATCAAGACGGCAAACTTGGGTTAACCTTCATGACAACCTTGATACCTTTTTTTTCCCTCAGACACTATGGGCCTCCTACAGCCTTCTCATTTGCCCCTTCATTCATTTGTATCAGTCTTTGCTTGGCATGACATAAATGTAGTTCCTCAGTATAACAGATAGAGTAGTCCTATGCTTCCTCTTTCCATCACTGTCCAAATAATTGGACCATTGGCTTATTTTGCTGCTTACGATGTCCTTCCATCTTACATCATCGCATGAGAAAATTTCCTTTTACTAAAATCATTACACTCCCTCCCCCTACCTCTATTAAATTTTAGCTAAGTATAACCTTGACCTTGGAGAAATGAAAAGAAAACACATCTACCTCTTTGGGAAAAGAATCACGAATGTACAATTCTGCATACTTTGTTTGTTAGATTCAGCCAATTTGTTGGTTTGCCCTCCCTAAATGTTTTTCTTTATTGATTTTCCTTAAATGTTTTTCTTTCCTGAAGGAAGGTTTTAGTCATGGGGAGAGGAGTCTTTGGAAACTTAAAGGGAAATGCTTGATATTTTAACAGGGAATAATAAGAAACAAAAAGTTCGATGAAAAATGAAAAAAATTAAGCTGAATACTCACTATATTCATGAATTTGTCTAATAATTAGCTAGTCCTCAGTCTACAATCCTTTTCAAACCAAGTTAATTAAAAATAATTCATTTCAACAAGCACTTTCCGAGCCCTTAATAGACACTTATACTTTTTACTTATCTATAGATCATATCTGTGTTGGTTAATTGTTCTGTCCTTTTTTTCCACTATCCTCCCAACCCCCAAATAATGGCTAACTATGAATCCTCTTTATTCTTCCTCATCTTCTGAGGCTGACTTCCTTTTTATTAGTAGGCAGGGACAATGTTTAACCTTTACTGTCTCCCCTTACCCAAGGGTCTAATACAATGGGTATTTATGGTCGATTGAGGAATCACTTTGAAATCAGTGTGAGCCAGGGAGGGGATGAACAGCGTAGAGAGCATATGGTAGGGTCTGATAGGCAGCTCAGAATACCTCAGTTATAATTTAAACAGGGAAAGTTATTACCTGAGCGAAAATTAGACAAATCACTTAATCTCTCTAATCCTGTTTCCTAATTGGTAAAATTGGGATAATGATTCTTGGACTACTTATCACACAGGGTTGTTGGGAAGAAGGCAAAGTGCATTTAAAAAGGGCAATTATTTTTATTTTATAGATGCCTCGAGGCCATTTACAGTACTTTGTTTATAATAGAGATTATTCTGTGTCAGACTCTGCCTGGTTCCCCATAGCTTAACCTGAAGCACTTGTGTCAAACATTGATTTTGCCTTTACTGAACCATCATTTGAAATTCCTAATGGAAAAAACAGCACTGAAAACACAGTTTTTGTTCTTTTTTACTGGCTTGGTCGTTGAATTTAGATCAAGTAAAGCACAATGGTTGAAAAAAGGTGCCACATATAATATGCTCCAAATCAATCTTTCTTTACCTGAAATATATAATGCTTATAATCAGTAACCCATCCCTTCCTCCTCTTCTCATCTTTTTTTGCATGTTTTCTTTTACGCTGGAAGTGCTAAGTGTTCTATTAGATGAAAAGTTCAGTAATTTTCCACAGCAAAATAAGATCCCAAATGGTTTGGGAGAAAAATGATGATGTGAAATTCTCAGAAGATAGGAGAGAAAAGCATCGCCGCATTCTCTCTTCCTACTCTAAAGATCTGATTATCATCTCCAATTACAAAAACTAACTTAGTGCAAAGGTATAGGAGGCTAACCTGTTTCTGCCAACTTTTTTTCAACTTAATGATGGTTGGAGCCAATAGGAGGCATGGCTACAAAGTAATGGTGCTGAATTTCTTTTCAACAAAAAGACCAGAGCTCTTAAGTCAACCTTGGGCAGCCTACTGCTTACTTTCAATGGTGCTGCTACTGCTAAGGTCATTTTTCAGACTCCTCTCTTGTAATGATTTTTGTAGCATTTGCCATATTCTTTTGAATATTCTTGGTGGGGACAAATCTTTGGCCTTGGAGGATGCATTTAATTTTTGGAAGCTGACAAAGGACATTTAGAATCTTAAATTCTAGTGAATTCTAGTGAACAAAATCATTGATTGAACGAAGTAATATATTTTTTTTAAGTCAGAAATGAAGTAAGGAGATGGATTTTTTTTTTTGCATGTCTTCTCACCTAGTTGGCAATGCAGCTCCAAAGAGGAGCTCCAGAACTGTTTTTAGCTATAGCAGCACCCTTGAAATAATTGTATGTCCACCTAGGGGGACCATCTTGATGGTCAGTGATCATTTGGATATAAAACTTCTGAGTATAGTAGCATAATATATATGTATACACATGTGGATGTATATATCTGTTATACTAAATTACATATGTCTTCCTCAGTTTCTCTCAGAACATATGCCCAATACTGCAAAGAAAAAAGACTGATTTGAAAAATATCTATACATATACACATTTATAAATACATATATGTATGTGAATATATTAAAATATGTAAGTCTTGAGTGTAATAGTATAATATATATGTATATATTATACTAAGTCACATATGTTTTCCTCAGGTTCTTTTAGAACATATATGTATGTATATATTTTAATATTAAAAACACAATAATTAATTTAATATATTACTTAATTTATTAATTTAATGAAAATTAAAATATATACATATGTGTACATATTTAAACTAGTCTATGCATATTTTAAAATCAGTATACATACATGTATGTATATATATATATATATATATATATATTTCAAATCAGTCTTTTTTCTATGATGTACTGGAATATATTCTGAGAGAACCTGAGGAAAACATATGTGACCTATTATAATATATACTATTATACTCAGAATGTATACATCCAAATGATTATTGACCATCAAGAAAGTCCACTTAGTATTATATATACACACATGTATATGTATACATGTACATATGTGTACACACACATAGGTACACACAAATATATGTATAGGAATTATATGTATGTGCATACATATATATTTTTTAATCAGTCTTTTTTCTTTGCAATATTGGGCATGTGTGCTGAGAGAACCTGAGGGAAATATACATTCACTAGTATAATTGGTATTCCTTCTATGTAAAGCTATTGTAATTTGGGTGAATTTTAGTTGGAAGTGATATTTGAGATTGACCTTTACATATAAGTTGATACCAGGTTCACTCACTAGAGCTATAGATTAGGGAGGACTCTCCATTTTAGATTTTTTTTTTTTTTGCTTTTCGATGAGGCAGTCGGGGTTGAGTGACTTGCCCAGGGTCACACAGCTAGTAAGTTGTCAAGTGTCTGAGGTCAGATTTGAACTCACGCCCTCCTGACTCCAAGACCGAAGCTCTATCCACTGCACCACCTAGCTGCCGCTCCATTTTAGCTCTTACCCCTCACATTTGCTCTAGAGACATACCTTCTCCCTACACTGTAAATGTAGAGTTCTTTGACAATGTTTAAACTTATTTCAATATCCCCAGAGAGAATATGACTTAATGACATAGTTTTTAATATAGGGATAGAAAAACTTCACGAGTAGGAAAGGAATGTGGACATTCCTACATGCTTCAGCACACACACACACACACACACACACACACACACACACACACACACACACACACAATGGTGGAACTTGGGGAAGGGACCATGATAACTTCAGTGAAAGTTTAGTAAGATGACAGACTGAGAGAGGAAATAAAAATCATAGAAATAGGAAAATTGGAAGAAGCTGAGTCAAATATTCTAATTTCTCACTCCTTTTAAATAAAATAATGAAATCTTGATTCTTAAAACCTACTCCTTTCTACCATCCAAACTATTCACATATGAAAGAAGTACTTCTCAGCCTCAGTGGTCCCTCCTGGTACTTACTCATTGCTCTCACACCACATAACATAGCTCACCACAACCTTTGATCCTTCTACTACCAAGGATTTAGAAATGTGGCTAGTATAGAGTGATAGATGGTAGAAGTCAGACCAACTTTGGTGTTGGTAGGGAGGCAAGTGAAATTATGACAGGGGTGATAGCCTAGGCAGTAGACAGCAGTCAAGATGAGAACAGATTTAGTAGCAGTGTAGTCACAGAAGGAGATGAAAAGACTGGACATTTTGGTCAGAGTTAGAAATTCTAGAGATTGAGACCCTGGAAGTAGAACAGCTCTGTGCGATGGTGAGAATTAAGATATGACCACCCTACTGGTGGATGCAGTGGTCAGATTGATTTAGTAAAGGGAGAGGGTCATCATGGATGTGCTCTTCCCACAGGAAGGCCAGTTTTCTGTTTATTGGAGAAGTTTTTGAGGAAAAGATTAGATTTAAGGGAATTTGGGGACCACAATGGAACAGAAGTTCTGAAGGACAGATTTAGAGGGGCTAACAGGGGTGGGCAACCTGCAGCCTTAAGGCCCATGTGGACTTCTAGGTCCTTAAGTGCAGCCTTTTGACTGATCTGTAAAATTTGGATTCAGTCAAAAGGCCACACTTCAGGACCCAGAAGGCCACATGTGGCCTTAAGGCTGCAACTTCCCCACCTCCGAGCTAGAAGAGTGACAGGAAAAGACAGAATGGTACTAATGAGAGGTACAGGTGGTTAGGGATGAGAATAGGGGAGTGGAAGAAAGAAGAGGTTTGTGTCTTATGTGGTATTTCAGGGTCATGAGGATTAGGGAAGAAGGAGAGGATGCTTAGAGATGGATTAGAATAGCATTTAAATCCTAGTGGAGGGAGAATGATAAATAAGGCAAATTAGCATAAGTAATGGAAGAGCTTGTCAAAGTCATTAGTCCTAGCTGTCCAATTAGAATGCCAGTTAGCTAGAATGTTGGGTAGAATATTTCTTCCTCCTCAAATGTAGCTACCTAAGAAAGCGAATTCCCTCTGGCCAAGTGGTGCCTAATGATAAAATAAAGAAGGAGCCGGTTTTGAAAAAAGTTAGAGTTGAGGCACCTTTTTGACAATAAATTGGGCTTGAGATGCTTTTTATTGAAATCCGACAGTTGATCCCTTAGCAAAAGCTAAATATTTTTGAAAATTAAGAATAATAAAATGTTCAATAAAAATAAAGCCAGAAATATGGGGGGGGGGAGGGATTAGACTGTGGAGGACTTTAAATGCCAGGCCAAAGATCTTATATTTTATCCGAAAGGCATTAGAGAGCTAGTGAACATTTTGAGTAGGGGAGTAATATGGTCTGTTTCAAGTTTTGCTAGATTAAATCATGGGTCACAGATGTGATGGGTGAAGAAATGTGTGAAAGTATTGTCATTCTCATGGACTCTATGCTTTAGTCAAGCCTACTGTCCCCATAACTTGTCAGGCACTTTGCACGTTTGTTCATACTGGTCTCTGTGCTTACAATGTCCTTTCCTTCTTCTGCTCCTTGATTTTTCTGCCTTTCCCATCCTTCCCAGCTAGCCAGTTCCATTCAGCCACTAATTTCTTCAGCTATCAGTGACTTCTTCAAATAATCTCATAGCACTTTATACTCCTCTTCTGCATTTTATCATATTTAATTTGTCTAATGTGTATATTTGTCTAATGTGTCCTAAGGTGTACATCTTCCCCTTTTATGAGATGGTAAAGTTATAGAGGCCGGTTTCCTTGGTTTATTCATCTTTGTACTTTTCATGGTGCCTAGAACAGCTTATTGCATATCGCAAGCACTTAAAGGCTTTTAGAATGAATTAATTTTGACCCAAACTATTTAAAGGAAAAGGATAGGAAGAAGATTTTTTTTGTGTGCCAGAAGTAGTTGTTTTAGGAGTAATGTAAATCTCTGCATGCTTCCTGCCCTGTCTCTGCTGCCTGTCTGAAGTCAACATTTAAAATTTGGGTGGAGAAATTGTTAATAGAAGTGTATGCTTTGTTGAAAAGACAGACATAGACTGTATAGATTTCTAGCATCACCTATATTCATCTTGCTATTCCCTTATTTCAGTGACTTGCTGTCATCTGAATACCTGGAGAGACACATTGACCACGGAGGAAAGATCGTGGAAGTTAAAGTAAGTGAAATTTTTATCTTTGTGTGTGTGTGTGTGTGTGTATGACAATTTCTGAGACTTATGCTTTAGACAAAAAGTCAAAATTACATTTTTCCCCTTTGTGTGAATTTTAATTAAAATAGCTAGGTGGCACAGTGGATAGGGCACTGGACCTAGAATCATGAAGATTTGAGATCAAATCCAGCCTCAGATACTTTCCGTGTGACCCTGGGCAGATCACTTAACCTCTGTCTGCTTAAGTTTCTTATTTATAAAATGGGAACACTATCATTCTGGCACTTACCTTCCAGGATTGTTGTGAGGATAAAATAAAATAGTATTTTAAAGTGCTTCACAAACCTCAAAGTGCTGTATAAATATTAGCTATTATTGTTATTAAGTAGCTTGGAGAATGAATTTATAATTTATATTTTATTTGTCTCTAATTGGGATCACCCAGTTTTGGGAAGCTTCACCTATGGGATATAAAGACAACTGTCTCTGAGATACTGAAGTAGAATAATGTTGTATTCTTTTAAGTACAAAATATAGATAGATAGATAGATAGATAGATAGATAGATAGATAGATAGACAGACAGACAAATAGGATAGATAGATGGATGGACAAATAGATAGACAGACAAATAGGATAGATAGATAGGTAGATAGATGGATGGATGGATATATATAGACAAATAGGAGAGAGAGAGAGAGAGAGAGAGACAGAGAGAGAGAGACAGAGAAATACACGGGATGGATAGATGGATAGATAGATAGACCGACAGACAAATAGATAGGAGAGATAGATAGATAGATAGATAGATAGATAGATAGATAGATAGATAGATAGATAGATAGATGGATATGTAGACAAATAGGAGAGAGATGAGGAGAGACAGAGAGACAGAGAGAGAGAGAGAAATAGACAGAATAGATAGATGGATAGCTAGAGGGACCAATAGATAAATAGGCAAATAGATAGTCAAGATAGATAGATAGATAGATAGATAGATGGATGGATGGATATGTAGACAAATAGGAGAGAGAGGGAGAGAGAGAGAAATAGACAGGATAGATAGATGGATAGATAGAGGGACCAATAGATAGATAGACAAATAGATAGTCAAGATAGATAAATAGATAGATAGACAGACAGATGGATGGACAGATAGACGGATGGACAGATAGACAGACAGACAAATAGACAGTCTGGATAGATAGAAAGATAGATAGATAGATAGATAGATAGATAGATAGATAGAGAGAGAGAGAGAGAGAGAGAGAGAGAGAGAGAGAGAGATAGATAGATAGATAGATAGATAGATAGATAGATAGATGGATATGTAGACAAATAGACAAGGGAGGAGAGAAAGAGAAAGAGAGAGAGAGAAATAGTCAGGATAGACAGATGGATAGATAAACAGAAATATAGGTTAGATAGAGATAGACAAAGCCTATGCACACATAGATGTTACTTTTTCTTTTTAGCTATTTAATCCCTCTTGGTGTTTTTGCTTTCCTTTATTTCCTCTGGGCTCAGCCTGGTGCCTGGTGCCTGGCACGTAGTAAGCGCTTATGTAATAAATGCTGCTGACTGTTGACTATTGATTCTGTGTCCTTGTATTGTCAAGGAAGAGTTAGTTTCAGAAGACAGCCCCATTCAGAAACCTAAAAAATTGAGTACCACCACCTGCCTCCCGGGGCCAGCAGGAGGCAAGTGATGCTCTTCACCTGGGCCAGTTTGGCAGGTGTGGCTTCACTGCTCCTTGTGGGGAGTTGTGGGAAGGGCCCAGTTTTAGCTTTCCAACATCGGTAGAGGCAAGGCCTGTGAGTGAGAACTTGGAGAGAGCAGAGTCCTGCTTTGTCATCATTATCATACAGTGGAAAGAGCACTGAGTCCCTCACCTCCCTGGGCTTTTGTTTCCCTCAATGTAAAGTGGAGGGATTGGACTTGTTAGCCTCAAAGGTGCCTTACTGCTTGAAATCTGTGAATTTATAATTGACCTTACCTGTTAAATTTGCAATAAATGATTCTTCAACACCCCTCCCCCAAACCCCATGACTTGCTCATCTTAGTGTGATATAGGAAAACGAGTAGTTGGTTTTAGCTATAGAAGGAAAAATAAAACAGAAAACCCAAACTCTGAAAGTGCATGGTTTTCTTGGGTTTTGCTTCCTTTTGATGTACAGTAATATCTTACAAAGACTACAGTTTTGCCTTTGTAGAAAAACCCCTTCCTCTTTCTTTGCTGCACTATTGGTTTCATTACTTTTCTCCATTAGTTAGAAGAAAAATTCCCCAAGGCACTAAGCCTGGTGTGTTGTCACCCCTAAACTTTTGCCCTAGAAGGAAAGAATATAAGTCATTCCACCATTATCTTTAGCAAATTTTCTTTACTAGAATTTTTTTTATGAAGTCTTAATCACCTCCTAGCCTGCATTTCCAACCCCCACCCCCGAATTCCCAGTGTTCCAAAGCCAAGGGACATGGAATGCCAAAACATTGTCTGAATATTTCCCCTTCTCCTCCCCTTAGGAAACTGCGTTGATCCCATCCATCACCTTCACTTGTTTCCAATCCATTAAAAAAATCTAATTCTAAAACTTCCTCTGGGTTTTCTCCAGGAACGCAGTGCAACTGTTGAACTCTGAACTGCCAGTTTGAGTTTCAGACTCCATTTACTTCCCTGCTGGCCCTTATCTTGTTGTATCTTCAATATAGGTTTTCTCCCCTCCTGTAGCTGTACCCATTTAGGAAGTCCATTTTTTTTCACAGGGACTCCCTCAGCAACTAGCTTCTCCTCCTTTTCTTGGTGATCCATGTACTTACTTTCAGTTCTTTTTGTGTGGTTATTTTCAAGTGAGACTTTCTACACAGTTCTATGTTGCTTCTTTTATTTTTTCTTTTCTGAATGACATTTAAAAAATTAACCTCATAGCTTTTTGTTTTGAGGTTTGGGTTTTTTTTTTGTATGTACTTATTCAGCTTTAATTTCAGGGGCTATTTATTTTTCTAAGGACAAACAAAATCAAGCTAATTACTCTAACTCTTTATAAAAAGTATCTGCATATTTTTGGTGATGCTTGGCATGAATGAAATTATTATATTGATTTTTGAGGTCAATTGCCTAATAGAAGCCTGCTGTTAATTTCAAATGAATCTAGACTTTTTAGTAGTTAAATTCATGGACCTATAAAGCTTCATTTGTGAGTAAAATTATTTAAAAGGGTACAAATGTGAAAGGGAGACTGGACGTACTTTGGTAAGAAAAAAGTGTAGAAACAGCAGGAAACTTTAAAAGTAGCTGTCAGATTCATTTATAAGGAAACATTGAGATTTTTTTTATCCTTCTGTGGAATTACTTATGTATTAACATGATTGTTTTTAATTTTTGGTAGTTGAAATAAACCTGATTCAAAAAGAGGGGGAAAAAGATTATAAATAAACCAGCTTTAAGTGAAATGTGTGTTTTTGAGCTATTCATAACGTTAGGGTTTGTCTGAGTATTAGCTGCAGTGGAATTATATCATAGACACTTCCTCTACTGAAATCTTGCAAAAGAAAAAAGACATCTTTTAGAGGAAAAGTGGCCATATTGGGAGCCAACATATGTGTTTAGAATGGAAGGAAATATGATGCAATAAGAGTGGGGTATTTGGAGTCGTTAGACCGAAGTTCACATCTCAGTTCTGCGAGCATGACATTTGGCCTTGAGCAAGTAGTTTCACTACTCTAGGCCTCAATTTCCCTCGTTTAAAATGGACTCAATTATCTCTATTAGAATGTAAGCACCTTGAGGGCAGCCCCTATCTTGCACAGGGGCTGAATGCTTTTTTGAAACCTCAATGTTTAGCACACAGTAAGCATTTAATACGGCAGCTCGATGTTGCAGTGGATGGAATGCTGGGGCTGGAGTCAGGAGGACCTGAGTTCAAATTTGGCCTAAGACATTTACTAACTATGTGACCCTGGGCAAGTAGCTTAACCCTGTCTACCTCAGTTCCTTATCTGTAAAATGAGCTAGAGAAGGAAATGGTAAAACATTCCAGTGTCCTTGCCAAGAAAATCCTAAAATGGGATCATGAAAAGCTGGACACGACTGAGTAACAACAAAGCACTTAGTAGATCCTTTCTCATAATTCATTCTTTTAAGATAGCTATTAGTTATAAATCTATAATCCTATGAAGACAGGGCACTTTAAAAATGAAGATTACATATAAGACTTTGATTAAGCAGAATGTTTGGAGAATGCAATTTCCTGCTTAATTTTAAAAGTCCAGATTAATTTAGAGTTATTCTGGTTAATTTTTTTTTATTTTCAGCCATGGTTGAAAATATTCTTTAAATACACAGTAACAGCCATGTTGTGTGATAACTAACTTTAAGAGACTTAGCTCTTCTCAGCAATGCAAGGATCTCAGACATCTCCAAAAGTCTCATAATGGAAAATGCTCTCCACATCCAGAGACAGAACGATGGAGTTTGAATGCAGATTGAATATTTGCTCTTTTTTTCCTTCTGTTTTGCTTTGTTTCTTATTTCTTGTGGTTTCTTCTATTGGTTCTAATTCTTCTTTACAACATGACTAATATGAATATATGTTTAATAGGAACGTATACTTATAGCCTATATTGGATTGCACTCTGTCTTGGGGTGGGAGGTGGGAAGGGAGGAGAGAGAATTTAAAACTCAAAAGCTTATGAAAGTGATTGTTGAAAACAAAAAAATTAATTAATTAAAGAATATTCCTTAATGATATTCCTGCACATTATCTTATTGGCTTTTCATAAACATCCTGAAATTATGGTTATTTTATATATTTATATATAATATATATGGTTATTATATATGTGTATTATAACATCCAAGAATTATGATTCCCATTTTCTATATGAGGCAGCTGAAGGTTAGGAGGTTATAGGAGTTTCCCAAAGTCACACACACAGCTAGTCAGTATTGGAATTGGGACTCCAGCCGTACTGCTCTCCTAAATGTCTTAGCTCACTTTCCTGCCTTGGCAAAGACTTTAGAGTGAATATCATCTTATGGCTTCTTGATGATGGGACATCCTTTAGCACCTCAGTGTCAGTCCTGAACACCATCCTCATTGGACAGTACTATGGTCACAGAAGCTAGAAATGGAGGAGATTGAAAGTGGCCTGTACACTGAAGCCCAATCCTCCAACTCAAACAGCACCAAGAATAGCTCAGTCATTGATAACATGATTATCTTGTCCTTTATCCCTTTCCCTAAGGCTAAAGGCAACAAAATGTTCCTTGTAATTGAGATCTCCCATTTGGTAGGTGACAGATAATTGAGGTTTGTGCACCAGGGTAGAAAGAGAATGTATCACAATTTTATTGTGTTGTGTTTGTTTACAGCTTTTGTCTCGATGAATATTGTGTTAATTTTGTGGGAACCTTAAACTGTTTATTTGTGGTCTTTCATTCTTAGACTTAGAGACATGGTTTTTAGATGCACTTTCAATTATAACTAGTTATAGTTAATAATAATAATAATGATAATTTATTACATTACTATGTTATATAATATAATAGATTTATTCTAATAGAATATATTATGCCATGTTATAATAATATAATATATAATGACTATGTCATAATAATATATTAATTATATTGCAACAATGTATAATATATTATATAGCATAATATAATAATTGTATTTATAATAATATAATATATAATTATATTATAATAAAATATATTGTAGTATAGTATAATGATTATGTTATAATAATACAACATAATATAGTATAGTTTAATAATTTAATGTAATACAGTATAATATATTATTATATAACATGTTTATCTTAGCTATTATATATTATTATATGACAGTTATGCTATATATGATATTACATAACTATAATAATATAACTATAATATATAAATTAACTAATAATAACAATAGCTCATATTCTTATAGTGCTTTAATGTTTTCTTCACAACAACCCTGTGAGGTAGGTAGTGCAAGTGTCATCATCCACATTTTGCAGTTGAGGAAACTGAGGCCTAGAGAAATTGGGTGACTTGATGATCACAAAGCATGGCATACTGGATAGAGAGATGGCCATGCAGCTAGGAAGACCTGGGTTGAAGTCCTGCCTCTGATACACACTGGCTGCTCCCCTGAATAAGCCTTTTTTTTTTAAAGAGGCAACTGGGGTTCAGTGACTTGTCCAGGGTTACACAACTAGTAAGCGTCTGAGACCAGATTTGAACTCAGGTTCTCCTGACTCCTGAGCTGATGCTCTATCTACGGCACCACCTCGCTGTCCCTCCTGGGTAAGTCTTTGAACTTCTCGGTGTCCCAGGGAACTCTCTAAGACTGTAAGTTTCCAAGAAATCAAGTCATCAGTGAGCATCTATTGAAGATTTACTCTATACTAGACACTGTGCTAAGTGCTAGAGATACAAGAAGTTTTTTTTTTTGAACCGACCTTGATGTCAAGATGTTTACATTCTAAAGAGGGAGAGAACATGTAAGCAACTAGTTAATACAAGTTATATTAGGACTGAAAAAGGTCTCCTGGAGAGGGTGGGATGGAAGCTGAGTCTTAAAGAAAGGTAAGGAAGATAGGAAGTAAAGGTGAGGGCATAGAGCTTTCCAGACATGTTGGACAGCAAGGACTGAGATGGATTGTGATGTCTGGGAAATTGCAAGAGAGCCAGTGAAAAGGGGAATAAAGTGTAAGAAGACTGGGAGACCAAGTTATGTAGAGCTTCAAATTTGGCCCCAGGGGTAGTAGGGAGCCACTGAAGGTCCCTGAGCAGAGAGTGACATGATCAGACCTAAGCTTCAGAAACTCACCTTGGCAGCTAAATAGAGGGGTGGATTAGAATGGGGGGAAACTGAAGGTAGGAAGAGCAACTGGAAGGTTTGGGGAGTGTGTTTGAATGAGAGTAATGGTTGTGTGACTGAAGAGAAAGGGTTAGAGTTGGGAGAGAAAGCAGCAGTTTGCTGCTCAGTAAGGCTCTCCCCAGGAACCCCCTCCATCAGAGGAATCATGGGTCCAGTCCCCATCCCTTTCCTCACCAGAGCCTTGTGAGGTCGGTAGTGCTAGAATTATTACCCCCGTTTTACAGATGAGGAAACCATGGCTGTCATGCCTCTAATTATACAGCTACTAAATACCAGAGTCAGGATTTGACCTCAGTCTCCTAACTCCATATTCCAGGGCACTCTTCTTTGTACCACATTGTCCTCTAGATTTGTGGGTGAAAACCATTCTGGTGGTTGTAGGGTTTTATGCCCCGTAAGGCAGCCAGGTGAGAAGAGCAGGGGGGCCCCTCCATAATCCCATTCCTTCCCTTCATCCCACTCCTGGGCTGCCCAGGTCCCCTCTAGAGCTGCTGGGTGGGAAGAACAACAAGGCTGTTCACATTGTTTAGATGATCTTAGAATCACCATCTACCATCCTTCTGACCTCCTTTGGCTTGCTTTAAGTCCCAACTAAAATCCCAGTCTTCTACGGGGAGCCGTCCTTGACCCCTCAATCCTAGTGCCTTCCCTCTTTTAATTACTCCCTGTTTATCCTGTATGTAGCTTGCTTTGCATATATTTGTGTGCATGTTGTCTACCCCTTTAGATTGTAAGCTCCTTGAGAGCAGGGACTGTCTTTTGCCTCTTTTTGTTTTATCCCCAGCGCTTAGCACAGTGCCGGGCACATAGAAGGCACCTCATAAATGTTTATTCGATTGGTGAGATGGAGGGCCACCAGGCCTTTCCTTCCTGCATTTCTGCCACGGCATCTTAAGGTACTTCAGGCCTTACCATCTACCCTGCTGCTCTGCCTTCCAGACAGACCCCTCAGGCACTGGCATCTGATCCAGCAATGTATTGTGTGTGTGTGTCCTTGGGCCTTGCTGTCTACACCTCCTCTATGCCCTTCAGATTTCTGGGCTCTTCCATTCATGATGCAAGTCAACCCTCTTGTATGTGCTGTCTCTCCAATTAGAACTCCTTGGAAGCAAAGGATGTCTCACTTTTTCAATTTCTAACCCCAACATTTGGCATAGAACTTAATGTAGAGCAGCTGCTTAATGAATGGTTTTTTTAGTCATTCATTTTTAATTGGGGCGAGTGGGTGGGTGCAGTGGAGAGAGTACTGGTCCTGGAGTCAGGAAGACCTGAGTTCAGATAATGGCCTCAGATACTCACTAAGACTCTGGGCAAGTCACATAACTTTGCCTCAGTTTCTTCATCTCTAAACTAGGGATCATAATAGCAGCCAACCTAGGAGGGTTGTTGTAAGGCTCAAATGAGATAATAATCGTAAAGTACTTAGCACAGTGTCTGGCACATGGTAGGTGCTATATAAAGATTAGCTATTATTATTATTTATAAATTGGTTTGAAGGAATACATTGAAAAGGCAAAATCTAAGATAAAGCCTTTGACTGTTTCCTGGATGAGTGTCATACTGTAAGATTAAAACCAAAGCATGCAGCTGCAAACTGTTAGGTATCCATTTAAGTATATAAGAAGGAGATCTGAGTTAAGGGAGCATGTGTGAAGTAATGCCAGGAACTGAAGCTGGATTGGGTGTCTGTGCTAAGTTCGACATCAATATGGTGAACCCTTGGAAGTGGAAGTGGGGGTTGGGGAGACTGGGTTGCCTAAGTCTGGCCCATGCTGGGAATGGATTTTCTGCCACCTAAAGAGAATGGTGGCCATGAGTAGCCCCAGCACCCTCAGCCTGGGTGAGATAAAGAGATCTAACCTTTTTAAAAAAAAAAATTACAAATTAAAATAAAGAATATGTACAGAAAGAGAAAAAAAAGAAATTCCCTGGTGTCCCAAAAATAAATAGGTGGCTTAGGTGAGGAGTATTGCATCACTTTTACTGCCAGCCTATCTATTCATTATTCCAGGGTATTTTTCCTTAAACTATTTGTAAACCACTGAATGTGAACACATTCAGAACTCCTGTGATTGATAATTCTAAACTTTTCAGGATAGGTGTGTACATATACACATAAAACCTTTTGAGTGCATTGACCTCTTGACTGGAGATAACTGGGTACTAACCTTTTCTTTGGCCGAATTGAGTATATTCATGGATAAAACTATTTCAGGTTCTTAATGATGCTCATATTGTCAGGTAGACATGTTCGCGTAGGATCATGATAGAGAAGGCAAAGCATGGTGCCTTGACCATGGAGGAATAAAGATAGCAAGAGAGATTAGACCTGTCATTTTATTGATACAGGGAACTCCTAGGAGAGCAAAGTCCCTCCCCCAATGTAGGTCAACCCCTTCTCTATGTCACCTGGCAGAGCCCAGAGTCCCTAGGGCAGAGTTCAGGAGCCAATGGGAAGGGAATGAAGAGGCTGATCATAGTGCAGACAATGACTGGGGAATGAATAGAAGAGATAATTTCAAGGAGGAATCTATCCAGTATGCTGTAATGCTTCTGCCCGTAGTAGTTATTCAATAAATGTATGTTGCATTGTTGAAAACTATGTGGGTCAGTGTTGGGTCCTGAGGAAAGACCATGGAAAATGGAGGGGTGTATGTATATTGGGGGAGGTAGGGCGAAGGAAGCAGATAAGGGAGTAAGCCAAACCATTTCCTTGAAGGGCTTACATTTTTATTTGGTTTATTTTATTTTTTTTCCATTTGTATTTGTAATTCTAGGATCTTTTTAGGCAAATCTACAATTTTGTGGGAGTGACACTACAGTTTCCATTTTTAAAGGATTTTGCAACAGCTAAAGTGAACTCGGAGGCAGCAGAGATGGATTTTAGAGGACCCATGCTAGACTTGATGTCTGCCGTCTAAGGACAAGATAGGCTAAATTAGCAGAGATTGATCTCCAAGTTGGCTGGGGAAATGATGACTTTTTTTTTTGGCCACAGAGTCTCAAATGCTGTCCACCAAGTGGTCAAGGAGCTGTGATCTGTGTCTGTGGAGAGTGTACCAAATTCCTAGATGCTTGTATTAAAAGAATCAAACATAAATAGCTCCTGGTATCTCTGGGGAACAGTTGAGCGAATGAGTGTGATGGGGAAGGTGTTTTAAGAATGAGGAGGAAAGTTGTATTTTCCTAATGAATATCCTGCTTTCCATGTTGTACTTTTCATTTTTTAAAAAATTTTTGGACCTGAATCTCAATTATAAATTTCTAGTTCATCACCAACATTAGTTGTCTTAGGTGAGAGCTGCTCAGACATTTCCTGCCTGTGTGACCCTGGGCAAGTCATTTAACCTCTTCTGCCTCATTTTCCTCATCTGTAGTATATGGATAATAATAGCACCTACCTTACAGACTTGTTGTGAGGATAATATTTGTAAAGTGTTTTGCAAATCTTAAGTGCTATATAAATCCTAACTATACTAGTAATTTTTGTTGTTATGTTTTCTTATCGAATGGAAATCTTTTTATTAGGTGCTTATTATATTCTAGTGCTAGGATACAAATAGAAAATTGAGAGTCCATGCTTTCGAGAAGTTCACACTCTAATGGGGGAGACAACATATTAAAGAGGGCTTTGTTCCTGGAGGATGAGAAGGCCATATGGTACTTGAGTTTTTACAAGGAAGGTAGCAGGGCAGATACTAAGGTCATAAGGGCCTTGGAAAGTAATGGTGAGTCAGATGGTCCCTGACAAAGAGGGTAATGAGTTCAAAGGTTAGACTGGAGGGGGCTCTGAGAGACCTCCAGGAGAGGTGGGGCTGGGGCTGGGGCTGGGGGAGAGTCATCCACCAGCTGAGAGTGACTATCTAGTACTATATGCGGTTGGTTGAAAGGATATTTCTTCTCATTTGAAAAAAGAGAAATCTTCACCCCTGGTTTAGCCTCCTTTGTCTTGTAGAGAAGGCATGTATAGCAGGATGAAACAGTGGAAGGAAAGTTGTGAAAATTCATCAAAAATGCACTTAAAATCATCCTTTTGCCTTGAGTTTATGACGCAATGCTTTTGAACTCTTCCAAAATTGTGAAGTATGAAATGAGAGCTGCCTGCTTGAGTCCAGCGCCACCTTAAACCAGTAATACCCCTCCCTTTCCTTTCTTCTCCCCACCCTCCTAATCACACACACTGACACTTAGGGCTCTTGATGTGCAAAATGAAGGAAGCAATGTTTGCTACTTGTGTAACTCACCCGGGTAATGAGATAATATGTGCACGGTCTTGTAAGAAGGTTTTCTTCAGTAGAAAGATACTACATTAATAATATGGTGCTGTAATTCTGTGGGTTAGCCTTCCTTAAGAAATCAGTGTTCTGGATTTGCCGTGGTTACAGACTTTTATCTTATTTAAAGCACAGGTTATATTTGAGTGATCAGTCTGTTAATAAAGTGTTCTTTTTAAATGACAGCACTATTACTTAGCATAGTTTTTTCTATAGACAGACTATTCTTACAATATCATGGCAAATAATGGGACAGTGTGGAAAGCTCCAGCTGTTTCTCCTTTGACAAAGGAAAAACATAAAAATGGCTATTATCCTGCCAGACTGCAGCAGAGATGTAGTTTTTCCCCCCAAGAGGAAAACAGATGAACAAAAGGGTTAATCTGTTTGTGCTTACCCCAGAGTTCAAGTTTCTTTATCGATTCTCAAAAGTGCATTATCATCCTGAATCTCAGCTTGCCCTGCAGAACCAAGAAGACAATTACGGAGAGCCCAAACTCTGCCATGCAATACCCTTTGTTGTATAGGCTTAGCCACCCTGACTGGAGGTGCAGGGATGCAGCTTTGCCTTCCCCATCCCTTCGCTGCAGTGCAGCTCAGATCCTTTCCATCTCTCTGTAGGTTATCAGTCTATCACTGAGGCTGCTGCTGAGATCAAAGTCAAGTGCAGCTGGTGCTGCTGAGTAATCTGCACAGGGGCTCCTTCCCCCACCCCCAACCCTTTTGTATCTTGCTTTTCTTTCTTTCTTTCTTTCTTTCTTTCTTTCTTTCTTTCTTTCTTTCTTTCTTTCTTTCTTTCTTTCTTTCTTTCTTTCTTTCTTTCTTTCTTTCTTCTTTCTTTCTTCTCTCCTCTCTCTCTCTCTCTCTCTCTCTTCCTTTCTTTCTTCCTTTCTTACTCTGTAGCACTTAATGGAATCTCCCTTTCAAAATGCTTTCATTTTCTTCCCTCCATCTTTCTTTCACATTACAGCAGCTGGTGTCTTACCATACATAGTAGGGCTCCTTTTGGATAATGCAGCTATCAGTCATTTAGACAGTAACCAAGTCAGATGCCCTGGGAGCTTATTTTTAGCTTGAGTAGAAAGGTTTGCTGAAGCCAATCTAATTTTAGAATTTGTCTCATCTGCTCCTAATTTTATCAACCTTTCCTCTAAATCCAAATTTCGAAGTAGTGCCCTACCAGTCTCAACTCTCATTTCCCATGTGCCTGGAGAATCAGTGACATGCATTTTACTTAACACTGACTGACGGAGAAAATCAGTGACATGCATTTTTAACACCTTCTGACAGGCAACATGTTAAACCAAAGGCCCTCACCAGGATCCTTTGAGGGTCTGTGGCTGCCATGGTGACAGATTCTTTCTGCCTTCCTGTTGGCCCCTGGAGGATAGCGAGCTTTCTCTTCACCCCAGTGTATGTAAATAGAACTGATGAAAAATTAACCCAAGCACTTAGTGGACCCGTGTAAGGGATGCTTTGCAGATACAACTATCCAAATCTGAGAACCTGGATAAATGTTTTCCCTGTTTTTAGTGCTCATGGGGATGTAGGCTATGGAGACCCAGCTCCATAGTTCCACCTTGGTATTGATCTCTCCGACAAAAAGCATGATGAGAGACTTGCAAAGGTAGGGTAAAGAAGAACAGCAGGGTGGGCAATTCTTTAACTGCTCCTGATGAGAGCCAACCTCAGGCAGCAGTGTTTTTGCCTTATCTCTTCCTTGTAAGGGGGTAGGGATATCACCTTCTATAGTAAGTCAAAAAAGCAAAATAATCCAAAATGCTGTTAAAGTCTGTTTTTAAAGCTTGAAAGCTTAGAATACATTCTTGATAAATTCTTAATGAGGTAACTTGGAATAAGTTCAGAAATACCTTTCCTTATAGCTCCCAGAGATGACCTTGTTCTCTGCATCCCTTCAATCTGATTTCAGTAACTGACCATAAATTTTAGAAAACTAATTTCATATTTTTATTCACTAACAAATCTTCTTCATTCCTACATTTTTGGTTACCATTGAATGTCAGTTCTATGTACCACACTGTTTCCTGTGTGAAAGGCCCCAAATGAACACATCTGTGATTCTTTAGGGTTTTTCCTATATGAAAAGTCCTGAATGAACATACCTGTGATTCTTTAAAAAGAAAGAGAAAATGAAAAGAAAATGTCTTATGTCCTGATTGTATGTTCTCCTGACTTAGAAAGCTGTATTATTGCTAACCCAGTCTAGGCAGGTTTACGGTGCTATACAAAGTTGTGAAGATCATCCCTGGTGTGACTTCATTTATTTGCTACATTGCTAGTGCCTTATTAAAAAAAAACCAACACAAAACCTACCTAGTTTCATCCTGTTGTAGGAGAGTAGTAGACAATAAGAGCAGATACCTGCTAGTAAACTTCTTACTCAATTTCTTTATTTATATAACTCCTAAAAAAGTCTCCTTCAAAAGTCTCTTCCATAGACATTATGTGGACTATGATATAGAGACTTTTATCATCTCTTTAAGGAGAGACATTAAGAGTTAAGAGTTCTGACTGTTGTTCTGTGAGATGCTTCTCCCAACAGAATTGAGAAGAGTGTGTAAAGTTATCTCTGAGAAAAATGTGTTTTAAGGGAACAAGTAATACTCAGTTGTTTGTCAGACATGAAGAACAGTGAAAGAAAGAGACCATAGTCCATGTCACTTACTGCATGGCAATTCTGGTATGGGCCATTTGTGGTGGTCTGAAACTCTTGCATATACTGCCCTGAAGCTGTGCAGGATGCTGCCTGGTGAGAGGCCAAGCCCTTGCCTGACTTGGGAAGTACACTAATTCTCTCAGGCCACAGGACCAGATTTTGCATTAAGAAAAAACAACACTATTATTTACAGTTCAGGTCATTTGAAAGAGAATTGACTTCTCCTTTCACTCCACTAGCCCTGATCCACATTGGTTCAACCAAGTCTATTGGTGATACTTTCACTTTTATTAATGAAAAACTCACCTTCAGTAGAGAGACAGAGAGAGAAATGGAGTGGATTTCTGCTGCACCAATATTTCCGAAAGTCGTGTGCTTAGAAAGTTAGCATAAATCACTAACCATGTTGTTGTTGTTCAGCTGTTTTTCAGTCCTACTCTTCATGACCCCACTTGGGGTTTTCTTGGCAAAGATGCTGGAGTGGTTTGTCATTTCCTTCTCCAGCTGACCATTTTACTCTCATGTGAAATAAATAAATAAACTCCCATGGCTTCCTATTCTAGGGTAAAATATAAACTTCTCTGACATGTAAAGCCCTTCACAACCTGGTTTCAATTTACTTTCTGTATCCTTTTAATACACTTCTCCCCTTCATCCATTCTATGTTCCAATCAGACTGGACTTCTTATTCCCCACACACGAACTTCCATTTCCTGGTTCCCCATGTTTTCAGTGTGCTCTATTCTTAAGAATACCTAGTTTCTTAAAAAAAAAAAAGACTCAGCTTATTTGTCAAATCCTACATTAGGCCTTTCCTAAACTCTTTGCTCAGTCATCTCTCCCCCCCAATTTCTTTGTATTTATTTAATTATATCTTATAAATATACAGATATGTTTTGTTTATACTTACATTCACAGGTTGTCTTCCCCTAAGAATATAAGCACCTTGAGGGCAGGGCTTATTTCATTTTTGTTTTTGTATCCCTAGCACCTGGTACAATACCTAGTGCGTGGTAGCTGTTTATTAGTTGATAAGCATAATCTTATCATCTGGGCAGCTAGGTGGCATGATAGATAGAGGTTGCAAGGCCTGGAGTCAGGAAGACCTGAATTCAAATCTGACCTCAGACACTTACTAGCTGTGTGACTCTGGGCAAGTCACTTAACCGTTTGCCTCAGTTTCCTCATGTGTAAAATGAGCTGGGAAAGGAAATAGCAAACCATTCCAGTATCTTTCCCAAGAAAATCCAAAATGGGGTTGCAAAGAGTCAGATACAACTGTTAACGACTGAAAAACAAAAGCATAATCTAGATCATTATATTATTACATAACATGATATCCTGTTGAAACAAGTACTTCTTTTGGGAATGGCAAAAGTTCTACTCATAATAGCAAAAAAATTATAGTAAAATGTTTTAGCTATTATCATTTTTGTTTGTATTTTGCAGTTTAGTTTTGTTCGTCAGTTAGGATGCTTTCAGCAGTTTACAAATTTGTTTTTACAAATGGAAATGTTATAAATGGAAATTTTGATTATTTTGTTCAATTAAATCTTGGTTATTCAAATGACAAATTCTAAACGTTTAACATGAGGTAAGAGAAAATACTTTTTCTCATCTATCTTTGCTTGGAATTTCTTACACATTCCTCCATGTTCTCCATAGATAAACTAGATTAGATTGTACACTTTATTTCTGAAACACAGCACTTGGCATAGGGTAGTTCCATGACTACCAA
Organism: Phascolarctos cinereus; assembly: GCF_003287225.1. Lineage (NCBI taxonomy): Eukaryota > Metazoa > Chordata > Mammalia > Diprotodontia > Phascolarctidae > Phascolarctos > Phascolarctos cinereus. The sequence continues at coordinate 51,798,224 of NW_027555514.1, read as the reverse complement.
GATATTACAATTTGAAATTTATTGCCATCTTGGAAAAAAAGCAAATACATGAACTAGTTCTTGTCACTGACGTCTAACTTTCTCATAGTCTGGGTAAGGAGTTCCATTCAAAATTCACAGGGATTCTACAAATGGAGGAAACGACACTTTCGTGGTTTAGACTGGAACTAAGCCAAGAAAGTTATTTGATTGTAAACCTGCCAAAGCACTTGAACATTAACCCACCCACCCACCCAACCCGAGTAAAGCTGCTATGTAAATCTAATAAATGAATTAATCAGATGGAGGCATCTGATATTATTTATTGCCATGTGCATCTCCTAAATGTACTCTTTATACTAAATCCTTCCATTTCTTTTGTACCCTCTTCATGAAGCTTGATGAGTTCTGCCTTTTTTTTTTTTGGCAGACTCATCTAGACACATGCTTCTCTCCGATCTTAAAATCAATGTGGTTTCGAGAAGGCCTCAGATGTCATGGTTTCATTCTCTTCTGCATTATAGAAAATGATTCTTTGGGGATTAAGTAAAAATTGCCTTCCCCTGGGACTCATGCTGGATTCATCTAGTTCCATCGTCATGTATAATGTATCAGCTCTCTAAATGACCCTGTTAAGATTGCAAGTGGCCTTAACTTGTGGCTCGAAAAGAATATATTGGTCCATTATGAGTTTGTACAGGTTAGGCATATGGGGAAGGGGGTGGTAAGGAAGAATGACAGCGTTGTCAGCATGAGTCTTTGCTAAGCTGCGTTAGCATCTGTGAGTAGAAAGGCAACTCGTACAGGCTTACTTTTGAAATCATCGTTACTTCTTTTCTTGTTTAAATACAACCATACTGTGATTCTTTTTCACCAACAGTGCATTGAAAGGGTTAACTCATTTGTTCGGTATATGTGCATAGAATTCAGATTTTAGAAAGAAAATTGCTAATTTTTTGGCCATGGCCCCAAATCACTGTTCCAATAGATTTGCTCTGCAAAGTCCCCTGGATGGTCATTTTTCCGCTCAAGCCAGAGTGAACTATTATAATAATTATGAAGGACCAGGCATTTCCGATATTTCCTTTTTTCTCCATCAAAAAAAGTGCCTGGTATAGAGCAAATTGTTCAATTGGTAGTACTAAAAATCAGAACTGTTTTTTTTAAAAAATACATCTATATTTTAAATGTGTATATTTGGAAAATTCTGAAATATAGAATGTGTGTATTGAGATATGTATGTGAAATTCTGCAACACGTATAGATAGTCCTGTTTTTACATTCATTCATGGTCAAACAAGTTTTTTGGGATGAAGTGGTTTGTGTATTATCAGTTCTCCATTATTCAAGATACAGTATACACTTTATCACTCAATCAATAAACCAGCAAGCATTTATTAACTGCCTATTACGTGCCAGGCATTGGTCTATGTACTGAGTATATGGAGACAAAAATGAAACAGTGCAGGAACATTTTATCTAGGAAGACAGCATGTTTATAAACATAAGATCAGATACAAAGAAATGCAAAATAATTGAAGAGGGGGAGGGACAGGAAGCCTCACTAGTGGTTGGGGGGAAATCAAGAAAGGCCTGCAGGAAGTGGTGTATGATCTCAGCCTTGAAGGAAGCTTGGGATTTTTAGAGGTTAAGGTGAAGAGGCAGAGCATTCCAGGTATGCGGGGGTTGGAAGGCAGATAGCCATTGCCAACGTGCAGAGATGAAAGGAGTATCATCTTAGAAACAACAGGTAGGCTAGTTTGTTGGGATCATACAGTGTGAGAAGGGGATAACGTTAAATAATAATCCTCCTAAGGGGGGCTAGAAATGAATGCTTTGGACTTTGGGACTCTTTGCTGTGGCCCCTTATCTTGTTTTACATATATGTACATACATGCATATATTTATACACACACGCGTATATTTTATTTATATATGTACATTCATGCATGTATGTATGTATGTATGTATGTATGTATGTATATATGTATGTTCCTTTCTCTCCACTTGCTTAACCATTACCTTTAGTTCAGGCCTTCATCACCTTGACAATTGAAAGAGCCTTCTGATTGGTCTTCCTTCCTCAAGTGTCTTTCCTACTCCAATCCACCGCCCACTATCAGTAATTTTCCTAAAGCACAGGTCTGACTAATTCATCTTCTCTTCCCAACACTGCTAACACTCAATAAACTTCTGTGGCTCCCTCTTGCCTCTAGGAGCAAATATAAAGCCCTGTGTTTGGTATTTAAACCTCTTCACAACATCCCTTCTTCCTGCCTTTCCTCCTCATTGCTGCCTCTTAGTGTCTCTGGCTCTGCTCAAGACTCAGCTCAAATTCCACCTTCTGTAGGAAGTTTTGTTTTGTTTTTTTCCTTCCCCAGCTGCTAATGTCTTCCCCTCTGAAATTACCTCCTATCTACTCTATATATTTTACAATATCTCTGAATTTAAGGGTTTGTCTCCCCCATTAGAATGGAAGCTCCTCAAGGGCAGGGATTGTATTGTCTTTGTTGGTATCCCCAGTATCCCCTCTTATACCCAGTGTCTGGCACATGGTAGCCTCTTCATAAATGGTTGTTGACCAATTGATTATTTTGATTTTTAATAGAAATCTAAAATTTGTAGTAAGTCCAAAAGTGTATTTATAGCTTTTTGAGATTTGTAAGCGTGATGGTTTAGGGTACAAGAGGATGTGGAGGTTCAACTATTAGATTCATGATAATTGAATCCATGGGAGTTGAGATTGCTGGGTGAGATGGTACGGAGGGAAAAGAGGGGGAATCCCAGGACAGAGCCTCATGAGCCACCAAACAAAATGTGTAAATGGGAGGGAAGCCAGAACAGACTTTGCTGATTGAATCCAATTCTGATGAGCCAACACACACTTTTGAAACCATTTGTAGTGATGCAAAGTAGGCTGTAGAAAGCAAAATTAAAATAATACCGTACACACTGACTACAGCTGTATAATTATAGTCAACAAGAACAACAACAAAGACACTCAGGCTGCTCAGGAAAGAAGGGAAATGAGGGTCTGTAGAGCAAGTGGAATAATGTGGGCACTGAGGTGTGAAAGTTGGCGTTGTTGTTCAGTCATGTCATCTGTGTCCGACTCTTCAGAACCTCGTCTGGGGTTTTCTTGGCAAAGATGATGGAGCAGGTTGCCATTTCCTTCTCCAGCTCATTTTGTAGACGAGGAAACTGAGGTGAACAGAGTGAAGTGACTTGCTCAGGGTCACACAGTGAGTAAGTGTCTGAGGCCACATTTGAACTCATTGAAGATGAGTCTTCCTGACTCCAGGCCCAGCATTCTATCTACTGCACCACTTAGTGGCCCCTTGTTAAAGTTACTATACACATTTGTGTGTGTGTGTGTGTGTGATGTGCGTGCACGCACATGTGTTATATTTAACAGTCAGTAAATACCAGTTTATGGACATATTGACCATTGTTTCTGATCTTTTTGTTCATTTTTCTCATTTTTCTCATGTTTTCATAACACTTATAATTGCCAATGGAAATTGAAATTTTAAAAAAAACCTTTTTTTTAAAAAGAAAACTGTTTTGCATAGCTGTACAAGGACACGTGACCTTTCAGGTATACCTGATCAACTTTATTCTCAGCATTCTTACCAGACAGAGCTCTCTGCTTTGCTGTTGATGGCCAGAGCTTTATTTGGGGATTTTCATAGGGTCATAGGCTCAGAGCTGGGAGTAACCTTAGAAATGATTTAGTTCAATCCCCTTATTTTGTATCTGGGGAAACTGAGGCCTAGAGAAATGGTGTGACTCATCCAAGGACACATAGGTAACAAACTGCAAAGCCAGAATTTGAAACTAGGTCCCCTGACTTCAAATACTGTGCTTTCCCCCCGCCCCCCAACCAAGGCACAACGCTGCAGATGCCTTAAAGAACAATGCAAAAAAAAATTTAAAAATAAATAAACAAATAAATAAATAAAGAACAATGCAAAGCACCTGATAGGGAAAAAAAATTGCTCTTAGTTTGTCTAAATTAATATTTTTTCCTCCTCTTACTTTGTAAAGCATTAAAAATTATTGAGGACTCCCTAATGGCTTTTATTTATGTGGAGTATATCTACTGATATTCACTGTATTCAACATTCAAACAGTTTAGTATTATTATGAAATTCATTTTGATTTCACAGAGCACTTGAAAGGGTTGGGGGGCATGGATCATACTTGAAAAATTATATTTTAACATCATCTATTTTATTTTTCTTTTTTTGATGAGGCAATTGGGGTTAAGTGACTTGTCCAGAGTCACACAGCTGGTGAGTGTCTAATCTGAGGCAGGATTTGAACTCAGGTCTTCCTGACTCCAAGGCCAGTGCTTTATCGACTGAACCACCTAGCTGCCCCCTAGCATCATGTATTTTAAAGCAACCATATTCCCTTCTCTCAATCTTTCCTTTCCTTTTTGTTATTCTTTCCCCTAGTTTGGGAGTTTTGTTTAACTTGTTATTTTATTTTAATTTCTTGTTTCTATCTAGTTATTTAATTTTACCTCTCTTTTTTCCCTCAGTTAAGTAGTCAAGTAAAATCTCCCTTCTCTTCAACTTCAACTTGTTTGTTTGTTTTTTTCAAATTTCATCTTCTGCACCTTTTTCTAAAAAGACTCCTTTCCTTTGTTCTCCTCATTATTTATCCTCCCTTTCTAGTTTAGCCTTTTTTAATTTGATTCATGGACCTTCTAACTTTTTTAGTCTCTTTAATACCTTTTTAGACTTTTAGACTTTTTTTAGTCTCTGTTTCTCATGAAATTTAAAGCTTTTAAAGTACCTGTTCCCTCTTTGAAATTATTTCTGTGTTATTGCCTTGTACATCTTGCTCTAGGCCCCCTTTTCCTGTTGTGCCTCATTCTTAGAAATCACCAGGTCCTGAAAGTGATAGAAAGGCTGTTGCCCTGTGGTAGGAATTTTCCATATCCTGATTTGGCAGGTTATTATTTACCTTTGCCTTCCCAAAGTCAATTTTTTTTCTCATTTGCTGTGAAATATCTTCTCTGGGTCTTTATCTCTTTCACATAATCTCTATTTTGGAGAGGTCATGAGGATTGGAGAAAATGTCTAGTCAATCCAATTCAACAGACATTTAGCAGGACCCTTCTCCGTGTGCTAGAACTGGGCTAGTCACTGGGAGAACTGCCAAGGTCAGATAGTGCAAGGTATTTCCCCTTATGGAGATGGCAGACTAATAGTAAAGGAAACATGGTCATCTGTATCAGGGGCAATGATTCTGTCATGGTTCTTTTCTCACAAATCTGGGGCACGTCTAGAAATTTACAGGAGAAGAGATATAAACACATCATCAGAAAGCTAGAAGTGACCTCAGAAATCATCTACAAGTGAGGAAAGTGAGACCTACAGAGTTAACTTCTCTGTTAGGCATACAAGACATATTTAAGAATCAGACCTTATCAGAAGGGACCTCAGAGGTCATTGCATTTCACCACTTCACTTTATGGGTGAGGAAACTGAAGCACAGTGAGATTAAGTGACTAGCCCAGGGTCACACAATTAGTAGGTATCTAATCCAGGACTTTCTGACTACAGGTCCACTATACTATACCACCTCTTCCAAAAAATAAAAAAAGAAAAAAGAAAGAAAGAAAAGAGAGGAAAGGAAAAGGAAGTAAAGAAAAGCCAGTGTTTATATAGTACTTTAAGGCTTGCAAAGGTTTTGCGTGTATTATCAACCTTGTGAGGTTGGTGCTATTACAAACCCCATTTTATAGATTGGTAAACTAAGGCTGAAGACTTGTCCATGGTCACACAGCTGATGAGAATGTGCAGGATTTGAACTAAGGTCTTTCTGACTCAAAATCCAGGGCTCTATCTACTCTGTCATCTGGCTACCAAGCATTCGAAGGGAATACCTAGGCATTCATAGTTCTCACATGTGGCTAAGACCACTCCATGCTCTGTGCCAAATAATGTGCTCATGTGTTCTGCTTCAAAGGCTCTTTCCAGAACATGTTCAAATCACAGCTTATTCCAATTTAGATTATATTTCATACCTGGAAATAGCAGTGATCTATGGTTTAAAAAAAAAAACCACATTAGTTCCTTTTGCAAGGACATTTTTTTTTTCAATTTATAATCATAGATTTTCCTAAGGGAAACTTACAGTTGATCCAGTCCTAGAATTTCAAATGAGATAATGTATGTAAAGCACTTTGTAAACCTTAAGGTACTATATAAATCTTAGCTTTTAGGTAGTAGCAATAACGGTAGTGTTGGTATTATTAGTATCAGCATTCCCAATTGTCAACCCCATAGGAAAATGCCTGCAAAACTTTTACTACTGAAAGCCCTTGCTTCTTTAAAGCAGCAAACTGTAGAATTTTAGTATTTCTCGTCCTTTTCTTCCATTCTGACCTTTCATTTTGCCAAGTTCCTGCTTTTGACCTTGTGAGTTGCAAAGAGCTGCATTGACCCTGCTGAGGAAGAAAATCCAAATATTTTACTGGTCTGCAGCACTGTTTGGGTCTGGAGACACTAATGAGTCTGATATCCTCATTGTACAGATAAGGAAAATTAGTAACAGATGTGCCTCTGGAACCAGTTGCTTAAAAAAAAAAATCCCTCATTGCTCTTGTGTCCTTCCCTGGAATCGCCTTTCGACAAGTCCAGCCATGGAACTTTATGGTCAGTGTTGGAAAGCTTTGTTTCTTGGTGGCTATCCCATTTTGCCCAATGCTGCTTGAACTGAATTGAATACCACCAATAGAAATGGTCTCCACATCTTGATAATGGGCAACTTCTAGCTTAACGAATGAATGAATAAAAAGTATTTATTAAATATTTAACTATATGCCAGGCACTGGGCTAAGTGCTGGGGATATGATTATAAAGAGACAGCCCCTGCGCTTAAGGAGTTTTCATTTTAATAATTCAAAATGTTTTTAACTCTTGCTTTTAGCCCTTGGTTAGTTTGATAGTAGGGAAAGAGCTTGTTGAATTCTAGGGATTTTTTTTTGAGTTTTGGTAGTGGGATGGGGCAGTAGCTGGGAATGGACATTTCCACTGGATTCTCTTTTGGGCAACTTTCCATTTTTGAACATATGGAAACTGAGGACCTTCTGTACTGCCTCATCTTTCTTCACTTCCATGACAATATGGCAGATGGGTAGAAGGTAGGAGAGAAGTAGTAAGCACTGGGGGTTATTGCTTGTGGGAGGTACTTTGTTGGAAGGGAAAGAAGCCCTCCTGATTCACCTTCCCCCCACCCCCACCTCAAACCATGGTGTTAGGTCTTTCCTCTAAAAGGGAGAAAGGAGTTAATAATTGATATTTACATGGTACCTTAAAGACTGGAAAGGACTTTAGGCTCATTATTTCTATATTTGAGTCTAATGACAATCCTGCAAGGTAAGTTATGCTAGGTGTTATGACTCCTAGTTTAAAGATGAGCAAGCTAAGACCCAGTGACTGTATGACTATGGTCATACAGCTGATAAATGTCAAAAGCAAGATTCAAACCCAGGTCTTTCAGACTTCATATCTGTGCTCCATCCATGAGATAAAACTCTATCTTGAAATAAGACCCTCTTCTCCTACTTACTCCCAAATCTATTTTTCAGAACAAACACGATGTTCTGAAACCCATGTTCCAGAGTTATCAATATAGGGCTTATCAGAATATAATTTCTAAACAAGTTAACTCCTACTTCCTAACATTTATCCTCATTATAGATAGCACTCAGCCTTCAAATAGAGAATTATTCTTGGTAACATGTTGATCTCACATTAGAGCTAACGTTAAATGTCAGAGGTTCAAAGTTGGAATAAGCCTTAGAATCAAGCATTCATTTTACAGGGGAGGAAACTGAGGCTAGGAAAGGTTGACTTGACTAAGGTCACAGATATAATAAGAAGTAGTCAACATTTTAGTTCAGGCTCCCTGACTCCATGGCTAGTGCTCTATTCTCTGTATCACAGCTTATCCTGCTACAGATATTATATGTTCAAGTTCAAGAATATTTTAGATATCAAAGTCTTTGAAAATGTATGAGAATATAAAAAATATAAGAAAGCAGGGGTTTCCCAGAAGGAGCTATAATAACATGAATTTGTAATTAAAGCCTTTGGATGTGGTCAGTATTGATTCTTTTCACCCCAGTGCCCATCTCCATTTCAGGGAACCAGAAAAATGCACTTCTTACATTGTAGTTTCATGCATTTGTTGTTAAGTAACACTTTGTGGGAGTCTAAAAATATGTAAATAGCATTAATTGGTTGGTGATACCATCACTTGGAATTAGTGTGTCTTCAGTGACTGATGGCTGAAACAAATATCTTAGGCTATAATAGGTGGTTGGAAATAGATCCTCTTAGAGGATTTGTTTGACAACATTAAATTACACAAAATTGATTTGTAAATGAAGCTGTAGAAGAATTGGTTGGTTAATTCTTGACCAAATGAAGGAAGCTTAAACCAGGTATAGAAGACTCTTGGCAATGTGGTCACAAGGGTTGTTTGACCTCTCTACCATCTGCAAAGAGATGAGAGTGAACTTTGATGATTTGTTGGGGAAAAAAATGTAGAATTGTTGACTATGATAGAGTTTTGATCTACTTTGCTGGAGGGTGTAAGTTGATACCATTTAAAGTACATTCAATCTCCAAGACTTTTCAAAATGCTTGAGAGTAAGAGCTCTTAAAGAATGAGCATATGTGAGTTGTTCCACTTCATTTTCAAGGGTGGATATTGCCCAGAGGGAATAAGAACTACTGGGAAGCCCATCTTTTCAACAATGGTTGTTGACTAAAAGCCCGACTGGCTTCATCGAGCATACTTTGTAGAACCTCAGAGGCATTGTGGTGATGGTCTTCTATGAAGTAAACCTTTGATCTCTCTTCCAGCAGAACTTCATGGAGGGGTAATTGATGAATTTTGATTTGACTGTTTCTGTCCACGACCACCTGGAGATGACCATTTGCATGAGAACTATAAGGACGGCAAGGCTAGGAGATACGTGGCTTCACGAAATTCAGAGGAAGATGAGAGGGCTGACCATGCTAAATTCAATTCCCTGTTGTCTACCTCAGGATTGAACCCTTGCAGCCTGATCCTTGGTCAGTCAGTCAGTCAGTCAGTCAATTAGCAATTTATTAAGTGCCTACTTTATGTCCAGCAGTAAGCTGAGTATTTGGGATAAAAAAGAAAGACAAAAAACAACAGCCCCTGCTCTCAAGGAGCTCCCAGTCTAATGGGGGAGTTAACATGTAAATAACTGTAAAAACAAGATATGGGATGATTTAAGAGTAGTCCCAGAGAGGAGACGTTAAGGATACAGAGGACTGGGAAAGGCTTCCTGCAGAAAATGGGACACTTGAAAGAAACCAGGAAAACTAGAATGCAGGGAGGAAGGAGAGAGTTCTAGGCATAGGGGATAGCAGCAAGCCCAGAGCCGGGAGGTAGAGTGTCTTACACTATGGGGACCAAGGAGGCCAGTGGTACTGGATCATGGAGTGCGTGAAAGGGCATGGGGTGTCAGAAGGCTGGAGAGGCTATGTTGATCCTGGTTTTTACCCTGCTTCTGCCCCTTGACCTTGCTTTCTGCCTCTGGTCATGTTGCTGCCAAGACTCACATCCCAGTTACTGACATTAGCTTCTCCACATGACTCCTCTGGCCCTGGCAGTCCCTTGTCCCTCCCAACTAGAAAGGCTTCAAGCAGTGTCAGGGAACCGAGCCAGCTGCAGCCCATCCTGAGCCCCATGCTTCATCCTAGCCTTGTGCAGGACTCGAGAGAACAGAAAATGTGACGTCAGTGATATCCTAATTGTCACTTGTCTTTTCCCCCTTCCTTGTGGGAATTTACTTCACATGGTGTTCTGATGGGTCCCTTTCCTCCCTACCCCCAATAAGAATTATTTTTTTCTTAATGCCAGATTACATTATTTTGCTTCAGTAGCTGGAACTGCCTCTTGTAAGGTTTCAGACTATGCATGCATACATACACACACACAGAGATATATATTTTTGCAGGAAGTGTTGAATACATAGGCTCTATAAGATGGTTATGTAACAATATATTGCTCACCACCATCATAAACTGCTGGCATATTGCACAGACTTTGAACGGCTATTTAACTACAGACCATAGGAATTAAAGAGCTTTTCATTTTCAAGAACAATTAGAAAACACAGCACTTGGAAATACACTGTGTCCCTGCCCAGAAAGATGGGAAATGCATTCTAACATTCATTTACAGTGTACCAGAATTTTACAGAAGTTGGTTCTGTCTTCACTGGATCACAGATTGAGAGCCAGAGAAAGGACTTCAGAGGTCATCTGGCTTAGTCTCTTCAATTTTCTTATATGGAACTTGAAACCCAAGAAAGTAAGTGGCTTACTGAGTGTGAGACAGGTAGTAAGTGACCTAGCCCTGATGGGCTGTTATTCTCCACCCAAGAATGCATAAATAAAGGGTCAGCTGTGTGGTACAGTGAATAGAGCTCTGGCCTTGGAGTCAGGAGGACCTGAGTTCAAATCTAACCTCGGACACTTAACTGTTACTAGCTGTGTGACCCCGGGCAAGTCACTTAACCCCGATTGCCTCACCAAAAAAAGAATGCATAAATACAAAAGTACTTCCAAAGGCCTTGTTTATAAGGCACTTGCAACTATGGGAAGGTATTACTCTATAAAGCACTTGCAACTTTAAGATGTTATTCTATTTAGTTTAATGGAGTTTGTGTCCTTGGCAAAGGAATTGGGGTTCAGTATAACATCTGTATGGCGCAATCTTCCAAATAACGTAAAACTTTATAGTTTAGGCATGAAGTCTTATGTCAAGGATCTCAAACTCCTTGAACATCTTTAGTTGATAATCCCAAAGCTTTACCTCATTGGTCTCAAAAAGCAGTTTGCTGGGCTTATCCCCTACCCTGTCGTAACTTCCCTTGGAGACTTCTCATGAGAAGGAGATGGTGGCCACCAGCAGCTTCTTGCAGACCCTATTATCAAACTCCCCGTATCTGGACCATTATAATAAGCTAGCATTTATATAGCCCTTTAAGGTATATATCTATATCTATATAGCTTTATAAATATCTTATTTCATTTTCATAATCACCCTGGGAAGTAGGTACTATTATCCCCCACTATACAGATGGGGATACTAAGGCTGAGAGAAATTAGGTAACTTTCCCAACTTATTAGTTGGGTTTGAGACAAGATTTGAACTCAGGTGCTCCTAACTCAATGCCCAATGGTCTATCCACTTCAACCTAACTACCATTACTTCTCACATTATCTCAATCCAGTGACTAGAACACTCAGATTGAGACCCCTTTGCTGTTTTATGATAAGATCATAAACCTGGGGAAATTGAAAGCTGTTTTTTTTTTTTTGTATTAAGGAACAGGCTTGGAATCTGTGTCTCAGGGAAAAATGTTACCTTAGTCTATATTTCTGCCCAAGGCACTTATTAGTAGTGGTATGACATATGAGAGAGAGGGCTAGCTTTAAAGATAGGAAGACCTGATTTTAAGCCCTACTGCTGACATATGCTGGTTGCTATGGTAGAAAGAATATTGGTTCTGGAGTCAGAGGGACTGGGTTCAACCTCTACCTTTGATACTATTGTATAACTTAAGAAAGTCACTTAACCTCTCTGAGGCCCAATTTCCTCATCTTTCAAATGAGAGCAGAGGTGACTAGGCTCATAGATTTAATGCTAAGAAGGACTTTAGCAGCCGTCTTCATTTTATGTATAGATGAGCCCAGATAAATGAAGGAACTTGACTATGGTTGTTGTTTCTCCAACAGAGTCTTACACATTGCTTCCCTTATTAAAGATGCTCAAAAAATGTTTGTCAAATAATTGAAATGGGATGCATCATTGCCTTGCATTAGTATTAGGAACGTGGAATGAGGTGTTGGGTATCCACTGTGCTCAGAAAAGAGGAATTGGTTCTGTCTTGCTCCATTTCCCAGCTGGGCTTCTATACTGTATGTGCGGAATTTATGGCCTAATGTAGGTATTTTTATTGACTTCTTAGGTTTTTTCAATTCGCTTTTTCTCCTTTTTGCTAACAAAGCTCCTTACTGCTTTTCTAATTTCATATCTGGAACCCTGAGATCTCTTCATCTCAGATGCTTCTGAGGCCTCAGTGATTACAAGGCAAGCTGTTTATATAATTTTGGAAACTTGTAGAAAGAAAAATGGTTTGGGACTCCCTCTAGAAACAAGGCTTTCTAGGACAAGCTTAATTTGAAAAAAAAAAATGAAACAACAAATAAAAAGCCTTTCATAAAAAACAAAGTATTGTCTGGGAGTCTTGAAGATAATATCAGAAACTTCATTTCTGATCTTTCAGATTCGTGAAGAGCTCAATATTCTTCTCTGAAATCTGTTAATCTTTGCAAGGATTTCAGATTATGAAATTAAAGGCCTACAGGCCACAGTGGACCTAGAAATATATTGAAGAGAAGCAGAAAAAGCAGAAAGAAAAGAGATTGAAGAGAACAGAAGTGTCAAGGGGACACATAGCAGGAAAGTCTGTAACTACCATGTTCAATCTGTTATATACTTAAAAAAAGAAGTTGTAAATATGTAATAGAGATTTGTGTTTTCAGACCCTATGATAAATGATTGTGTTTGGTGTTTGTCAAAGTTGTAATAAAAAAGGACTTTTTCAGAAAAAAGATTTGCATTAGGGACAAAGGGTCCTGAGTTATATTTCAGAATTCCTTCCAAGAAGTTATGTTGAATTTTTATTTTTAACTAGTTATCCATATTTTCTATATCTTTGCATTTATTTGTGTATAATAATCTTGGTAAGAGTTACATAAGGACTGTTTAAACACATACACACATACATGTGTATTTTTCTTTTCCTTTTTTTGGATATATTTGTGCAGAAATCCTCTTTGTGATTGTTTCATATTATGTTAACTTATTATTAGAAGACAAACCTTTCCCCCCCTATCTTTCTTATAGAATATTTCAAATAGCAATCTTTATTCTGCACGTGAAGAGTTTATTTCATGTCCTCTCTCTGTCTTGGGTCCAGTTCTGTCTGGCCCCTATGAGTTCAAGCCAAACTGAGCTAAAGGGTAGGCCTAAATGAAGCTTGGGATTTCCTAGAAATTGATGACTTTGGAGAAACAGTGATTATTCTAGGGTGAAGACTGGGATTTACATTCTCCTTGCCCCAAGCTTAGAGTTGTTCTGAGGGCCCTGAATTAAGTGAAGAAGCCCCAAACAAAGACCTGCATGATTTCTGGAAGCATGTCTAAGTGCCCTGCAGATGGAGATGAGCCAGTGTTACCTTGGATGTCCCTTACTGCCTTCATAGCATTACTTGGTTCCACCCCTGAGGATTGGGCAAAAATTAGATTGACCTTTAGGGGTCAGGTTTCAGGAAAATGGCTCTGAAAAACCTCCCTATTTGTGTACTATTTGTGTTGTTCCATGCTTTAATTCTGTCACCTGCTTATCTCAGCAATAGCCTGCTACATCCCTTGTGTTACCATAACATGTTATGTTGATAAAACTCAGTCTCATTTTCCTTATGAGTTTCTTTATGATCCTCTAAGAAGTGTGTGATGAGCTCTAAGGCTGAGAATGAACTCATATTCACAATGGATACTAAGGACAACAAAAAGAGATTTTTAAAAAAGCTCTGCTGGGGAAAAGAAGAGGATAAAAGAAGGATATAGATCCACCACTGGGAGATAAATGTAATTATGATAATAGGCTTCCATGGCATTCGTGTTGATTTGCAGATAGCTAACATGGCAGGTAACAAAATCAAGATTCAAAAGGCCCTCAACATGCTAGAACGATGGGGCAAAGCTAGTGAGATGAAATTTAACAGAGAAAAATGTAAAATTCTATACTTAGGTTAAGAAAATCAATTTCACAAGTACAAGATAGGGGAGGTGTGGCTAGACAATTCATTTTTTAAAAAATCTGGGGGTTTGTGTGCTCACCCTGAGTCAAGGATGTAACATGGCTGCCAAAACCCAGGGAGGCTTCGGTTTTTGCCCTGTTCTTTGCCTGGTCAGACCACAGCTGGAATGTTATTTTTAGCCGTGAACTCCCTGTTTTAGAAAGGACATTGTTAAGCTGATGACCATCCAGAAGAGGGTGATCAAGATGATGAGAGGTCTGGGGAAAATGTTCTTTGATGGTCATTTAAAAGAACTGGGGATATTTAGGCTAGAAAAGAGAAAAGGCAGGGAGGGTGTGATAGTTGTCTTCAAATGCAGTCAGTCCTGCTATAATATAACATATGTGTTCTAATGCATAATGAAAACCATAGGGATAATGGGAAAAATGGGGTTACAGGCACAACATTCAGTGGTAGGCACTTAGTAAAGGTTTGTGAAATTGAATTTTAAACTTCATTCTCTTCCTTGTGAACAAGACCCCAAGAGATCACAGGAGAATTTATTTACAACTTTTTGTGGAAAAGAACTAGAGTGATAAACCATTGGAACCGGAAGGGGATTTAGACACAGATATCTCACCTATGGATTGTCTGATCTCGGAGTCAGCAGTATCTAAACTGATCAGGTTTGATCAGGGCTGTATTCTACTATTTGAGTTCTTGGGGAGTGTCATGAAAACATTTGATAATCTTGACAATTCAGCCATATTGAGCTCTGAACTACATTTACAGTGTTGATCTTCATTGCCAATTGTGCCCTGACCATATGTTCTCTTTGGAACGACTCCTGTTTTGCAGAATCTCAAATTATGAAGAGATTTTTTTCATCTTCTTGTTCCTTCCTCTCCCTCTCCTTTTTTCCCCATGTGAGATTTTTTTCTTTAAAGTATACTTCCTAAATATTCATCTGCTTTATACTAGTATGTGCCCTCGGGGTTAATGTTTTAAAATCATGTTGAGTAAGTGAAGAGTAGCTATTTATTTTTGATTAAATTTATCTAAATCAGAACCTGCTGTCCTTGCCTGGAGGAGGAGGAGGATGGTGTTACAAGGCAAAAGCCAGTGTGGATTCTTTGCCAGGTGAAGACATCATTATTGTGAAATAGCAGAAGTTAAGCTTAGGTGTCCTCCTTGCCTGGGCAGTTAGGTGGTTCAGTGGATAGAGGGCCAGACCTGGAGACAAGATGGCAAGACTCATCTTCCTGAGTTCAAATCCAGCCTCAGACACTTACTAGCTGTGTGACCCTGGGCAAGTCACTTAACCTTGTTTGCCTGAGTTCCTCATCTGTAAAAAATGAAATAGAGAAGGAAATGGTAAACCACTCCAGTATTTTGCCAAGAAAACCCCAAATGGGGTAACAGAGAGTGGGGCACGACTGAAATGACTGAACAGCAAGATATCCTTGCCTTCTTTCTCAGTGTCTCCGTCTTTCCCTTCACTGTACCACATGCTGAACTCTGGCTGGCCTGGCCACCCACCACAACAGCTCAAGCGAAAAGGCTTTCCCAATGGGAAAGCTAGGTGGTGCAGTGGATAGAGCATCTGAGTTCAAATCTAGCCTCAGACCAAACACTTGACACTTACTAGCTGAGTGACCCTGGGCAAGTCACTTAACCCCAGTTGCCTTACCAAAAAAAAAAAAAGGCTTTCCCTTAAATTATCGGTTGTATCACATTTCCAAAGAAACTTTCCTTATGCAAGATGGTCTGAAAAACTTATCCATATTAACGTGTTCATGGTTTCCCTTTGGTTACAAAACAAGCTGTTCCTGCTATTTCCTAGGCCTAATTCATCTGCTCAAGCCTTGATTCCCATCTCCTTCTACATCTTCCCGTCCTTGCTCTAGCTGTCATCCCTTTTCTTTCATTAATCTTCATTCTTTCCCTTTGCCCCCCACATCTTCCCTTTTGAATATACTTCGCTCTCCTTAAGCCTAAAAAGCCTTCCCTTGATTCTTCTACCCCATATAGCTAAGCTCTCTGTCACCTCCCCTTTCGCTTTTACATTTCTGAAGGGAAAAAACACCCAACCAAACAAACATTATCTATATCCTCTGCCTTCAGTTCCTTAGCTTTTTAGCTTTTTGCAGTGTTTTCCCTCCTCATCATTCTACTGAAACTTCTCTCCCAGACATCGCCTTTGCCCTCCTAACTGCCGAATCCAATGACGTTTTTATAAAACCTTCTTCCCATGGACTCCTTGTAGCATTTGACACTGCAGACTGCTCCCTCCCACTGGATTCCTTGGCTTCAGAGACCACACATCATCCTGATTCTCTTCCTTTTCTAACTGCTTCTTTTCTGAATTACTCACTAGCCTCTAAGCCTTTATCCGATTCTTCAAAGTTGAATGTTGCCCAAGGTGCTGGGCTGCTTTAACCTTCTCTTCCTTCTGAAAGCTTTCTCCTTTGGCATTCCTGCAGAATGTAAGCTCCATTTATTTTTTGTCCTTGTTGCCCTAGTGCCTAGCTCAGTGCTTGGCAGGTAACAGGTGCTCAACTAATGCTTGTTGAGTTGAATTCCATTCACTCCCATGGTTTCCACTACTCTCTCAGTTCAAATGGCTCTTTCTTCTATTTGTCTAGCCCTAACTTCTGTTCCATATTCCAGATCCAAGCCACCAGTAGCCTATAACACTTCTCTACCTGAATGTCCTGCCATCACTGCAAATGCAATATGTCTAAAATTGGACTTATTATCATTCCTCTTAAATCTGCTTCTCCTTTTTATGTCACTGGAATGCTGCAATGTTCAAAAGTATGTGTTCTCTATGACTCTTCCCTCTCTGTCTCACCTCTCATATTCCCTTTGTAACATCTCTCACATTCATCTCCTCACCTGTTTTCCTCCTGTCACCGTCATAGTAAAAGCTCTCATTATTCCTTACATAGATTATTTCAATAGCCTATGAAGAGGTCTTCCTTCCTCTACCCTTTCCTCCTATTTCCACATTAATCTTCCTTATTTATACATATATTCATGATGGTCTTCCATTACAAAAAAAAAATCTTTACTGGCTCCCTATTACCCATCAAGTAAAGTTCAGATTTATCTCCCTGGCGCTAAAGACCTCCACAATATCTAAGAACGCTAACTTTCCAAACTTATCTCATATTACTTTCCTACACCAAGTCTATGCTCTAACCAAACTGGACAATTCTCAGTCCCTCCCTTGCCCCACCCTGCCTGACCAGTGTCTCTCACACACACTTTACATACTTTGCTTCTTATATTTATTCAGTGTGTTCCATATGTCTAGAATGTCATCCCATTTTCTCTGCCTGCTGAATTCCAAATTATCCTTTTAAGCTCAAATGCTACCTTATATAGGAAGTCTTCTCACATCACACTTTCTAATTTTTCCATGTGATTCTATTTTTTAAAACTATTTTATCAAAAGAAAGGCAGTGTATTTTACTGGATAGAGAGCTGCCCTTAGAAGACCTGGATTCAAGTCCTTCCTCTGACACCTATTGGCTGGAAAGAGGTTACCCAATATCTGAATGTTCAAGGACCTAAGACTCTACCTTGCAAAGAAAGTGGCAACTTGTATTGGTAGAATTCTCTATATCAGTGAAATCATAGGGCATCTCTATCTGTATTCTATTTTATTAGAATTTTAACAATGAACATCGATCCAACAATTCAACTTGTTTCATAACTTTTCATTTGAACAAATTAATTACAGTGCATAAATTACCGAAGTATTTTTTCATGCACTCTCTAAATCCCCTTTGATATTCTTATATATATTTGCATTTCTTCATATGATCATGGTTAGTGTGTGCTCCACCCCTCTGCGTTATGGTTACCTTACTGTCTTAGTCCCTACTGGATTGTAATCTCCATGTGGACAGGGACTCTGTCACATCTGTACTTTGCATCTCCCTCAATACCTGGCCCAGTGTTGTACTCAACCTTCTCTTCCCTTTTCCTTCTCTTTCCCTCCCCTTCTTCCTCTCTTTCTCCCTCTAACCATAAGTGGTTAATAATGTTTATTGAACGTGGGTGTTTTTGTTTAAAAGATTAGCTTGTCATTCTTTCCAGGCAACATTTTTAGGGTCTTTTGGAGTAGCTAAATTAATACAGTGGATAGAGTTCCAGGCCTGGAATCAGGGAGACCTGAGTTAAAATCCAGCTTCAAACACGTATGAGCTGTGTGACCCTGGACCAGTCACTTAACCACTGTCTGCCTCAGTTTCCTCATCTGTAAAATGAGAACAACAGTTGTATCTACCTCCCAGGTTGCTATGAGGATCAGATGAGATAATAATTATAAAAGTGTTTAGCACAGTATTGGGACATAGTAAGCATAATGTAAATGTTAGCTGTAGCAGCTGCTAATGATGATGAAGAAGATGAAACTCTGGAATTCACCCAAAAGAGCTGGTTGGGGCAAACATTACAGATGAGGGAGATATTTGAGAGAAGAGGGTTTCTAGTGTACCATGTAGGCAGCTGCCTGTTCTGCCAGTGTTCATGCTCTACCTATTTGCATGGCCAACCCAAAGATGATTGTACCTTGGAATGGCTCTGCTGCTTCTTTATAATTAATTGATCTGCACAAAGGAGACCAGACTCAAAAATACAGAAACAAGATAATTCTAGGAAGAACTCGGTTTTGCTTTAAATAACCTTGCTGGAATTCTTATTGGTGCCTTCGTCCCCAAATTAGACCAGGGTTATTCTTGTTTACCTAATCCTCCCGTCTACCCATCAAACTCTGAAGGGGCTGTGCTCATGAAGAGTGGGCTCATTCCCAGACACTGTGGTTAGGCCCAGAGTGTAGAAGACACACTTTCCTTTCCTTACTTCTATCCCTTTTCCCCCCTTCATTGAAGGACTCGGTATCTTCCTGGTCCCCTCAGCTACTCAGGGTTCCCTGTGGCAATATCCTGCCCACACCTGCTATTTCTAGGCAGTGTCTTATGCTTCAAAATTGCTTCTCTTTCCTTCCCCACCTAATTCTTTCCTCACTGCCTTGCCCTTACCTTCAATGAAAACTGCCATTCTCTCAATGTGCCCTTAGATAAAAAGGATTACATTAAACTGATTCATACATGGATATTTTAAAAAATCTTTTAGCTTGTTACCCTGCAGGAATATTTACCTTTTAAAAGTAGATACCTGTTTGAGATAGGTAGATAGATAGAAAGAAAGATAGATCGATAGATGGTTTAATAGCTAGATGGATAAGACAAGCATTTATTAGGCACATAGTAATGATGATAATACAACTACAAGCAAATAAAGACAGCCCCTACCCTTGAGAAGACAGCCTTAGGTGTTATATTGACTGATTGATTGACACATAAGAGGGAGCTGGAAAGAGAGGGAGGTCAAGGAGAGTACAGGGGGAGGAGGAGAGGGAAAAATCCTGAAGCCTGAGTGGAGGCAATGGAGGCAAGAGTGAAGTGATCATGATCTGGGCACCTCATGAAATGGAGTTTGGGGATAGGTGCTCCCCTATCTGAAGAGAGGGACACAGGGCAGAGGCATCTGTGAGGTGAGAAGGCCGGGGATATTGGGAGGGTAGAGTGGAGACATGAGGTGGGGACGGTACCCATGATGTCATTTGGTATAGGAAGCTTCCAGGTGAGGAAATCCCCTCCACCAAATCAGATGGCTACTTTCTCTGCAACTTACAGCCTTAGAGTTGCCTGGAGTACTAAGATTAGTTAAGTAACTTGCAGAGAATCACAGAGTCAGAATGTGTCGGAGGAAGACCTTGAACTTGGGTCCTTCTGTCTTTGACAACAGGGATCTAGTCACTATGTCATGCTGCTTCTGGGACAGTGGGTTTTAGGCTATGCCACAACAGGAAGAAAGGGCTGGGAAGGGAAGGAAGGAGAGATTTGGGGTAAAGGGGACTTTCTTAGTCCCTTAGATTTTAAATCACAACTTGTTGGCAGTTGTCTACTCTGCTTACTGGTAGAGCCAGCCCTTCGGAAAGGAATTCGCTGTATCATACTATTTTTGGACCTTACAAAGGCAGAACAAGCAGATGTTTTGTTTTTTGTTTTCCGTGAAAATCCTATGATTCACAATCACTTTCACTCAGGGGGGACCAGGTAAATTCACTGCTCTGCAAGGAGTCCTTAATTGGTGGGGAAATAAATAGATTAGTCCCCCTTTCCCTGTTCAAATGCTGCTTGGGTTTCTTTCCACGTCTCTCTCTTTTACCAGCATCACTTAGATGAAAAGACAGCTAAGTCAGGTTACATTTCCCAGTACTTTGATTTGACTGCACACTGACCTGCCTTTTGGTTCTGGCTTACTTGGAGAATTTATCAGTTATGCTACTTTTAATGGCTATATGAGGCTGATGTCAACTTTTTTCTCATTTCCTTCTGTCTTTCCCTCCCTCCCTCCCTCCTTCTTCCCTCCCTCTCTCCTTCCTCTTTCCTTCCTTCTTTCCTTCCTTCCTTCTTCCTTTTCATCCTTCCTTCTTCCTTCCTTCCTTCATTCCTCCCTCCCTTCCTTCCTTCCAAATAATTGTGGTTTGAGATCTATAAGAATGGAAATAACACTCTGGGAAGAACCTGTGTGAAATGATGCAGCCTTTTCTCCCTGTGATGGCCAAAGCTTTATTTTCTCTATTTCCACTTGCAGGGAGGAGAACATTGTTACTACCATGGCTACATTAGAGGATACCCTGATTCATTTGTTGCCCTGTCGACATGCCATGGACTCCAGTAAGTTTCCTAAGTTACTCAGCTATGATTTTTCTCCAGTACCTTTTAATGCTCTATCTCTGATATTACTGTTATCCTGGCCTGTTGTTGGCTACATCAGGATAAGGTTTAACTGCAGATCAGGGATGGACCAGGCTCTTCCCTCTTTTTTTTCCCATCAATTCAACAAGATATTAAGTATTGACTACATGCCAGATTTTGAGTTGGGTGCTGGGAATGTAGAAGTAAAAACAAAGCAAACCCTACCCTTAAAGAGTTTACATTCTAGGAATATAATTTTTCTTCTGAGGACTATTTTAGTCTTCACCTAGAAATTTTGATATGTTGTCTCCATCATTATCTCATAATCATTATTCATCATTATCATCACCTTCATCATCTCTTTCCACATATATATTGTTTCTATGATTTGTTATTTAACCTACTTATTCAGGATGTCATTATTAAGCTTTTTAAAGCATTAATTAAGCATTTAGCTTTTGCTTGTGTCTCCTATATTTATTATTTTATTGTATTGTAGCCTGTAAATGATGCATTTAGTTAAATCTTCTTTATGTACTTATTTACATGTTCTAACACGTGGTCTGTTTTTGTAAAGGTACCGTGCTGAAACCTATGTATATTCATTAATCTTCCTATTCATAATATTGAATGTCTTTCACCTCTAAATTCCCCAACATTTTTTTTCAGTTCTACATTTTCCATTTTAGCTATCTTTTTGTTAGATTTGTCTAACTAGGAGCTTACATTCCAGCTGTTTATAAGCCGAAAGGATTTTCTGAATCAGAGCTATTATTGAAACTATGTTTTCATTATGTACTGCTTAGAATTTTTCCTTAAAAATAATAATCTTTGGAGGATGTCTTTAACCTAATTTTCATCTGATTGTATAGCTGTGTGAGGATTGAATAATTTGGTTGATTTTTCTATGGCTTTTCTCATTGTTGATCTTATAGTATTTTTCAACACAAATATGCATATATATGTTTATACACATACATGCCTATGTATATGTGTATATATATGTATATATATGTATGTGTGTATCGATATAGATTAGATAGATAGATAGATAGATAGATAGATAGATAGATAGATAGATAGATAGTCCAAACTCATGATTTCATTAGTTTGGGTTAACTACTAATGTGACAGTTCTCTCCACTGACACAGATTGGCAGGTTCTCTATAACTTAGTTTTTAGAATTGCCTGGGAAACAAGAGATAAAGTGACTTGCCTACAGTCACCAAGCCAGTATAAGTCAGAGGTGAGACTAGAACCAAGGTCTTCCTAGCTCCAATGCTCTATCCATTATACTAAGTCCCTCTATTAGTACACCTAACAGTAATTTATTGGTGTGTAACCCAATGATCTTGTATTTGGAAATGGACAACAGATAGAAGTTTGTGTATTTACAACTTTGCTTTCAGGCAAACTAATCCTAGCCCATACTAGATTCATGGTGGTTCTGTTTCCCTAGCTCTTCATAAAAGGCAGTATGTGCCTTTTCTCAGTCACCTACTTCTTAGCTTACAACCTTCATGGTAAGAAAATTCTTTCCCGACTCAACTTGGGTTTGCGTTCCAACTCAGGCACTAACTAGCTTTTTCACTTGATCTTCCTTGTCCTCAGTTTCCTTATCTGTAAAACAAGATTAGACCAAATTATTTCTAAGAACCTTTGAGACCCAACAATGCTGGGTATTATACAATCTAGAGTTGGTGCCAATTTGTAGTTGGAGATTTTTCAGCCCCAAAACAGAAGTCTTATGAATAAGTATCTGGTGAGGGAGATGCTACAGGGAACCATCATAGAGTAGTCTTGGAATCAGAAAGACCTAGATTCACTTTCTACCTCTGAAACATAATGGTTGTATGACCCTAGGTAAGTCATTTAACCTCTTAGTGGTCAGCTCTTGGAGACCTTAAACTGCAGAATCTGCATTTTTGGAAAGAGTTTCGTTACCAGAATCACAAAAAAATAAAAGAAAACTTGATTAAATCACATTCCTTCTAGGCACAGATATCTTTTCATAATTTGTAGCTTAGTGGTATGCTTGTATCTGTGTGCATCAGATTACTTTGGCTTAGATTTCATTAGATAAGAATTTGGTATAAAAATGCTTTGCTCATACCCTGTCACAAATAGTTTGCCACAGTTTTACTTGTGGCATCTTCTAGACTGTCAGTCAGATCAAGAAGCCCTAGATAAAATGTATTTTGTGAGAAGTTATTAAGCATTAAATCATGGTGTATGATGTTTCAGGCAGAGGTATTATGCTGGTCTAGCCATGACTTGTCTCTTGTAAATAACCAAGAACAGAATGACATAAAGATAGATTTTTTTTTCAGTCTGTAGCCTTAAGATAAAGAAAACAAAATGGGAAATAGGAAAGTTTGGGTGCTTTTTCACATATAACTTGCAAGGACACGAGATGAAAGATTGTTCTGTAATGTCCCAGGTCTGGGGGGTGCAGTGACCCACCAGCTTTGATTTTAGAACAAGTTGTCAGAGCATCAGGAAGGAAGCAAGTCATATATGAGTTTACCACCCCCTGGTGGTGATTTGTTAAAATGGCTGCTTTCATCTCATTTCAACAAGTTATTTTCATAGAATCATGACATTTTAAAATAGGAAATGATGTTAGTAGGGGTGAATAAGTCTCTGTGGGCTCTAGGCTTGAGGAATTTGGAAGCATTTCCTCATGATTTTTAACGTTAAAAATTGTGGTATCATTTTAAAAAAGATAAAAATGAGAACATTATAAAATGGAAAACAGATTTATCATGTTATTTGTTTGCATTTTTAACAGTTAAATTCATATTTTATTATTGAAATATAAAGATATTACCTTATTTTTAATTTTTTGACTTTCATAGATAGAAAAGAAAAATTGAATTTAGAAAATAAAAATATTATTAATTATAAACTCAATGAAATTAATTATAAAATCAAATAATTTGTAAAAGAAGAAAACCATTTAGTTTGCTTTTTAAAATGCACAAATTATATATTTTCCCCAAATAACATAAAACTACTTGTCTTACATATTAACTAGATTGCCATAGTCAGAAAGACCTGGGTTTAGGTCTTCCATCTGGCACATGCTGACTATGTGACCCTGATCATAAATTCTTCCCTTATGCTTAGATCTGATAGGCAAAGTTTTGCATGCTCCCCTAATTTATTTATAACATCACCCTTAATGTCTAAATCATTTATCCGTTTTGACCTTTCTTTGGTGTGAGATGTTAGTCTATGCCTAGTTTCTGCCAAACTGCTCTCCACTTTTCCCAACAATTTTTGGCTAATGGTGAGTTCTTGTCCCCAAAGCCCCCATTTCTGGGTTTAAGGAACACTCGATTACTATGATCCTTTACTACTATGTGTTGTGTACCTAATCTGATCCACTGTTCCACCACTATCAGTGCCTGTGGCAATTCTCTAAGACTGTAAATTGTAGAGCACTTGATGATCCATTTACACTGGTAGAAGTTCCTCCCTGGTGGTTCCCCATACCACTGAAATCATGGAGTGTGTGCACTTAAGACTTTTTGGACAACATATATGTGAGTGATATTTACCAGACTATGAACATTTTTTAAATTCCAACTGTGTGCAGAGCAACGTGCTAGGGCACTGGGAGAGCTATCAAGTGCAGATAAGATACTGTCCCTGCCACCAAGGAGACCGTAGTCCAGAATAGGGACGAGATGCAGACACAGTGTTATATAGCACAAGAAGGAAAAGGAAAGGGAAGGACAAATTTCTTTATTAAGCATATACTGTGCTCCAGGCACTGTGCTAAGTGCTTTGCAAATATTATCTCATTTGATATTATCAATGGAGCAGGGAGGGTCAGGGAATCCTTCCTGAGGGAGTTTTACATTTATGTTGGTTTTAAGGAATGAGTAGGCATTCAAAAGGAAAAGAGAAGAGCTGGTATTCCTAGCAAAGGAAGAGGATGTGAAAGAACACAATTCATATTCAAGAGGAAGAGGAATGATCCATTTGGGTGGAGCATGAGAGAAGAGTAATAAAAGATAGGCCTAGAAAGGTAGAATGTAATCAAGGTGTCGTGTCCCATGCTATCAACCAAGTACTTGTTTGCTTAATTGTTTAATAAACCATATGTTGTTTATTATGAAATTATATATTATTCTAATACATTGTTTAATAAACATGTTAAATAAAATTACTTAATTAGTATTAGTTCCTAACAAAAATACTCTCAAACTCATATGCATATACTTTCCTAAATGAATATAACATGATAAGTTTTGTTACCAAGTATTGTTACCAAGACTGAGGTCCATAGCACCTTAGAACATTTGATATGTAAGGGGTCTTGGACATAGTCTAGTCCAATCTCCATTTTATATGAAATTCTGGGATTGAATTGGTCCTGGGATTGAAGTCCAGCTCCTTCCTTTATCACTTGATTTAAGACTTCCTGTTTATATTTCTGGAGTCATAATTTTTACTGCTGACCTATAGGTGGTAGAGAGGGTAAAGTGCTGGACTTGACATTTGGAAGACCTGAGTTCAGATACTGCCTCAGATACTTAATAGCTATATAGTCCTAGGCGACTACTTAACCTCTGTCTCAGTTTCTTTATCTGTAAAATGGGGATACTAGTATAATAGCCCCTACATCCAAGGTGCTATTATATGAAATGATATTTTTAAATGAGATAATCTCACTTAAAATGAGATAATATTTTTGAAGTGTTCTTGTAAACCTTAAAGTGCTGCATAAATGTTGGCTATTATAATTGTTATTAGCATTAGTATTTTACAAGCTCACATTGCTTGAACCTACATCCCCACTGTGACTGCCCTCACTCCAACAATTTCTTCTAGTATCTTAAGTGTACTCACACAAGTGAACAAATAGGTAGAAGTAGACAATAGTGTAATGGAGCAGGTAGAATGAAAAATTGAGACTCATTAGAGGTATTAGTCATTTGTGATTCTAAAGTTCATCATAACCAACTAACATCCCAATAAGTGGTAATCAGAGCAGTGGCTGGCTACATTTCTTAGTTGGAATCCCAACCTCATAATATGTTCTCATTTATCCAAAATGATTGGACAATATTGTAAGAAGTAATAACTTCCCAAGGTTTGGTGCTACCTCATAATATGTTCTCATTTATCCAAAATGATTGGACAATATTGTAAGAAGTAATAACTTCCCAAGGTTTGGTGCTAGGTCTTTCCTTAAACACAGTGCTTTATATGTAGTGAGAATTTATTGTGAGAGTTATGCATGTGTTATTATTGTTCAGTTATTTTCAATCATGTCCTACTCTTTGTGACCCCACTTGGCATTTTCTTGGCAAAGGTACTGGAGTGGTTTACCATTTCCTTCTTTATAGAAATGTCATATATGCATTACTAATTTCCTTAAAATTAGACTACAATAAAGTACAATGGCATTGGCATAATTTTAAATCTTAGAATCAATCAACAAACATTTATTAATATCCTAATATTAATTCTATTAATATTAATATCCTACTATGTACTGTGATCAGTGCTGGTAGAACAACTACAAGCAATGAAACAAACGCTACTTATGTTTATGTGAGAAATTTATAATGAGAAATATAATGAGAAAACACCAGAATATATATAAGCATGTATAGAATAAATTGGTAGCTGTTTGGCACAGTGCATAGAGTGCTGGTCTGGAGTCAGGAAGACCTGAATTCAAATCCAGCCTCAGACACTTACTAGCTGAGTGACCCTGGGCAAGTCACTTAACCCTGTTTGCCTTAGTTTCCTCATCTGTAAAATGTACTAGAGAAGGAAATGGCAAACCATCCCAGTATCTTTGCCAAGATACTTTGTGGCCTAAATGGGATCGCAAAGAGTCGGACACAAACGAAGCCACAGAACGGCAACAACAGAATAAATATAAAGAGAATAAATCAAAATAGTTAAGTATAAGACAGTTTGGGAAGGAAGGCACTGTTATAGGGGATTAAGAAGGGTTTGAACTGACCTCTGGAAGGAAGAAAGGGATTCTGTGAGGCAGAGGTGAGGAGGAAATGCATCCCAGGCATGGCCAATGTCAAGGCATGGAGATGGTAGATGGAGTATCATGTCTTAAGAACAGAGAGAAGGCAGTTTGTCTGGATCACAGAGTAGGAGGGAACGTGAGGCTTACTGAGACTGCAAAGATATGTTGGGGCTTCGTTTGAAGTGCTTAAAAAGAAGAGCAATTGATATTTGGCTTAAAGGCAATTGTCACTGGAGTTTAGAAGAGGAGCAACATGGTCAGATCTGTGCTTAAGAAGACTGCTTTGGTAGCGGAGGATGGAATGAAATGGGGAAAGATTTGAGATAGGGAGACCAGATAGGAAGGGACCTGTTGAAATAATCTAGGTGAAAAGTGATGAGCACCTGAACTAACATGGTAGCTGGGTGAGTAAAGAGATGAGATTCAAGAGACATTGTGGGAGTAGAAATAGCAAGATTTGGTGACTGATTGGACACAGAGGTCACAAATCTGGGAGGCTGGAGGGATGGTGGTGCCTTCAGCAGAAATCAGGAAGATTAGAAGAAGGGAGGGTCTTAGAGGAAAGAGAAAGGTTCAGTTTTAGATGTGTTAAGTATGAGATTTGGGGAAAGGAGGTGAGAATATGAAATGATGTCCTGTTAAGGAATTGGGAAGAATAGAAGAAGTTCATATTAAATTGCCTCAATTTTCTCAGTGAAAAAAGAGGGGGCAAGTTGGAATTATCATTGCAAGGTTCTTAAGTGACTTTTGTCCCTAAACCTAATTTTTACCCTTTGACTTATTGGTGGCAGAAGTCACTGAAGAACCTTGTATGATTGTAATGATAATAATATTGATAGCCTGAATTATGTAACACATTAACATTTATAGAATGAGTGACAAATGTTAATTCACAAACAGCAGTTTTGATCATACCTTAGATAGCCTTTTAGAGAAAATTCTGGTATTTTGATTATCTCTTTGTTTGATTCTGGGTAAATGGGAAGGTTCTTTCATGTGGTATTTTGAAATGCACTGAATTGATTCCCAAAGGTAAGCACTTTGGATGCCTCTGACATCCATCACTTTGCTGTCCCCATTGACAAACAGAAGACAGGGTCATATGAGTGGGAACCAGTTGAGTGACTAGTCTTTGGGCAGTAGTGTGAAGGAAAATCAATAGGTCTATTTCATGTTATAGGACAGATGCTAAGCAAAAAGAGCCATCTCAATTCTTCTGTCCTCCACTTCTGTTAATCCTTCCCATCCTCCATTTTTTTTCCTGTTTCACTCCTCCTTTAGCTCTAGGCCTCAATCTGTAGCTTTCTTTTCCTTTCCCTTTTTCTCCTTTATTCTCCCTTGACTCTTCCCACTCTCCCTCCATCCTCCCTTCCATCAAAACAATTATATAAAACAAAACAGAAGATTGGAGAACTCAATAAATAATTTAAGGGGTTGCCGATAATGCTGTTTGGCCTCCCATCACCTACGCTGTCAGAACTTACTTTTCTGTAGCTTATTATCTTCTTTGATAGCAGAAACCCTGTAGTGTAACTTTATTGTGCAATGCCTAGCTAGTACTGAGCCTTGAAAACTCAGACACTAAGCATTTCAAGACTGGCTTGTTAATGTTGTTGGAGGCGAATGAATATAGGAGTGGAGAAGTCAGACAGAATAATAACCTGAAGGTGTAGCTGCTTGTGATTTCTTAAGTGATTGGAATCTGGAGAATAAGTCAATACCTCTGACTAATCATTTTCCTATCCTTGACAGCGGAATGTTCTATGATGGGAACCATACATATCTTATCGAGCCAGAAGAAAATGACACCTCCCAGGTATGCTTGGTTCCATTAGTCCAAGTGGAAGGCAAATGTTTTATTGGTCAAAGGCAATAAGTAATGCCAGCAGCTTTATGCATCTTCCTCCTTGCCCTTTTAAAATCTTGATATTGGATTTTAGGGAGGGGAGAGAAGGCAGGATTTAGGGGAATCTGGCCTGTGAGATTGAATATATTACCAGGAGGGCTTCTGAAGCTAACAGTCTATGAGATTTTCTGTGAGACTAGACATATTTTCTCTTTGAGGCTTCCTGAAACATCCTCTCCCTATATCACCCTATGTTTTCCCCAGATACCATTCCCCCTCCCCAAAGCTACTCATATTTGAAGTCTTTTTAAATTATTATTTTTTTAATTAACAAGATTCTATTTTTCTCTTCCTGTTTTCTTCCCCCTGTTTCCACTGGGGGAGGTGGGAAACAAAAACAAAATGCTCTTAACTAACTTGTAGAGTCAAGCAAAACAAAATTCCACATTGGCCATATCCAAAAAATGTCTCATTCTGTACCCTGAGTCAATCACCTTTCCCTCTGTCCAGAGGTAAGTAACATGGTTCCCTATTAAAATCTGAGGGTAGAAATGGCCCAAGACTCTTAGGACATCCTCTTCTTTTCCTTTGTTGTGATGGAAGATCTCCTCATCTGTAATTAGATAAAGATTGAGTTTATATCATTGACTACAGCTAAAAATAGGGTCCATTGCCATAAAGGAAAGCCAAGAATGTTTCCTTGCATCCTGCAGTAATGTTCAAATGACTTAGTCAAGCAAAATAATTATGATGAACCCACAAAGATTTTTCCATTCACTGGCAATCTTCTTTCAAAACCATCTTAATAATATAAATTTTTCCCTTCTGCCAACTGCTCACTGCATCATTATTTGGTGCGGTAATGCATCTTTGAGGGGATTTTGCAGATAACTCTTGACCATGGTGCTCATTCAGTAGTATCAAATTCTTAATAATCAGTATCATGAATAAATGGATGAAGAATAAGGAATTCTTTCTAAAGCCACTGATTGTTCTTAGAGGAGAAGAGTGCTGCGTTGTCTGTTTTCACCTCCCTTTGTATGACACTTTGATTTTAGTACAGTTTTTGCTTGAGACATTGATCATTTCCTTCGGAGCACCAGAGAGCTCTGGCGCAAATATTTCTGGGGAAAGGGGCACTTTTGAAAAGCCAGATCTTAAAGTGCAGCTATTCAAGGGAGACATGGTTTAAGGCTAAGAAGAAATCACATAATCTACAATGCAGATCTTTTCTTTAACTGGCAGTGTGACCCAGTAGAAACGTGCTGAACCTTTTACCCAAAAGTCAATGGACCAAAACCTTCTTCTGTTAGGGCAACTAGATGGCATAGTGGATAGACCACTGGGCTTGGAGTCAGGAAGACCTTTGTTCAAATCTAGCCTTAGGCATTTGCTAATGGACAAGTCACTTGATCTCTCTTGTCTCAGTTTCCTTATCTTTTAAATGAGGGAATTAGTCTCCATGGCCTCTAAGGTTCTTTCCAGCTCTAAATCCTGTGATCTTATGATTTCCAGTTGGCTCTTCCATGCAATCAAATTGATCAACTCATTTGTTTTCAGTGCTATAGCACCCATGTTATTAGAGTTTGGACTTCCAAGAAACAGGGCTCTAGATGGAGTCAGAGGCCCCAGTTTGACTCTCAACTCTGACACCTAAACCTCTGAGACTTTGGTCAAGTCCTTCATTACTTTGAGGCTCAGATTCTTCATTTGTAAAATGAGTGGGTTGGAGCAGGTGGACTAGATCACCTCTGAGTTCCCTTCCAATTCTACACCTAAATTCTGTGCTCCTGAGGTTAGTCAAAGACTCTTACCTCTTATGTAATGACTTGCACTTCGATAATGCTTTATGATTTGTGAAATGCTGTCCTCATGCTAACCCTGTAAAGTAGATAGTACCAATATTATTACCTCCAATTTTACAGATGAGGAAACTGAGGCTAGGAACTGTTAAATGAGTTACCTGTGCCTTCTTAATTCAAAAGTACTTACCTATTATGTCCTTATTTATCAGTCCAAGCTGAGATCTGAATCCAGATTTTCTCAATTCCAGGTCCACTATGCCACATTTCCCCCAAATAATTATTATTAATAATGATAATCAATAACTTATATAACACTTTATAGCTTATTATTTATCTTTGTGGTTATATATAGACAAGACTGTTGGAGTACAGAGAAGAGGATGGATGGTGCCTCATTTCCCCTCAAGGCCAAGACTGGGAATAGAATGAAAGCATGATGTTTCTAAATATATCCAGTTTTGTAGCCAATGTAGGGGATTGCCTGAGGCTGTGAGATGGTTTGTTTTCTATGCTTAAACTGTGCTGATTTGTGTTATTTCAGGAGGACTTCCATTTCCATTCAGTTTACAAATCCAAACTGTTTGAATATCCCTTGGATGACCTGCCATCTGGTATGATTCCCATCTGCTCACTTAAAAGTTCTTTATTATTTCGTTTCAGTGCCTTGGAACTAATCTGCATGGAGAATGTTGTTAGCCCCTGGTTGTTCATGAGAATTTCAGATGCAGAGTCATGCTGAAGTGTGAAGGAAAATACAAATTTCCTTTATGTTTATAATGCATTTGCTGGGGAAGGTATCCTGGGCAAACTGAAGGAAACCTCTTTAAATTAGATTCCATGCAAGCTAGCAATGAAGATGCTCAATTAGAGCAAGATTGGTTTATATCGATGGATTGTTTATATGTTCACATTTGATAAGTTACAAAATTGTAGTGAGCTGGCAAAAATAGTAAATGTTTTTCATCTAATTCTAAGAATTCTAAGAATTCTCCCCCTCCCTGCTATACTATATTATGCCTGTTGCACTAATACCTTACACCTAATTTTCTCTTGCTGGGGGCAAGGGGTTGCCCTGAACTTCTATAGTTTTAAGTTGCCTAGTTTGGAAATGGCTTCTTCCTCCCTTCAACCACCTATTCACCCATGATTGGGCAGTGTAGGTCAATGAATAGGCATCCAGAAGAGGTGTGTGGGGTAGTGGGAAAAGCCGGGGAATTGGAATCAAGAAACTTGATTCTGTCACCAATTAGTTATGTGACCTCAAACAAACTAATTAACCTTTCTGGACTTGCTTCTTTACTGGTAAAATGAAAGAGTTGGAATACGCTTCCTTACATCTCTCTGATCCAGTGATCTCTTGACCCTGTTACCAGCAGATACATGCCTTCACGAAATAGAATAATCCCTTTGAAGGATGTGCAAATGAGAAAAGTCAGCCGGTTAATGAGGGACCTCTATGAATGTACATGTATCATCCTACCACAAAACCCATCATGCTGCTGTTTCTGTGTTTTTGTGAAACTTCCCAGGATCCTTCTTATGTGAGGAGAATTAGTAATAACCATGAAACAGGAAACAAGAAATAGGCATGAAAACAAAGGTGTGATTTAATAAGCATTCCAGGGAGTGATATCTATCCAGTAAAGCAGTAATGATGTAGGACTAATGGTCCAAGTAATTAAGGACATTCTTCCCTCCTCTGATACTATTGGATTACCGACTTGCTAAAAGATGCTCTATAATTTCTCGTTGTCACCCAGGGTTCTTTTAAAGCAGGTAGTCTGTGTGATGACTTAGCAGTCCTGTCATTAGTATTAATGTCTATCAAACAGTTCCTTCTTCAGAAACTTGTCTTTGGATGAATTTAATTTCTATGTGCTCCCCTCCCATTCTTCTTTCTCTGTGGCATCCTACTGTTTTCTTCTCATTTATGAATTTGCCTGTCTTAGAAAGGCAGAATGCATTAATGGTAGCCTTTCATCTCTTGAGAAGTTTAGACATATGTCAATTAAGAGAA
This sequence comes from Phascolarctos cinereus, assembly GCF_003287225.1. Classification (NCBI taxonomy): domain Eukaryota; kingdom Metazoa; phylum Chordata; class Mammalia; order Diprotodontia; family Phascolarctidae; genus Phascolarctos; species Phascolarctos cinereus. The sequence continues at coordinate 51,765,923 of NW_027555514.1, read as the reverse complement.
AAAGAAGTTCATTTGTGTACATTTCAGTAAATTTTGGTTTAGAAGAAGCACAAAACCTACTTTGAAAAGAAAATTTACTGCCCAGACCCAATAACACAATCAACCCTATTCTACTTCTATATAAGATAATAAGAAGGTTAAGGACATCCACTGTGGCTGTGCAGTACTTGAAACACCCACTATGGCCATATGGTAGCTATCTATACCGATACCTGGAAAAGAATTTCCTTTATCATGTTGCTGACACATGGTCATCTCACCATTGTTTCAAGACTTCCAGTTAGGGATAACTCACTGTCAGCCATAGTTGCCCATTCTACTTTGGGATATCTCTAATTGTTAGGAAGTTTTTCTAGACCTCAGCCCCAAATTTCCTTTTTTGCTACCAGCTGGTCCTTTGACTCCAAATCATCTAATGATCTTTTCACTATACTACAATGTAGTTCATTATCAATGGTGAGGAATTGCATGCAAAAATTATTCCAAATGATGACCCACCTCACAAATACAAGATGAGGGAAACACAGCTAGACAGCAGTGCATCTGAAAAAGATCTGGGGACCTTAGTGAACGCAAGCTCATTTGGCCTCAGTTCTGTCCTGAGGGTTGAAGATTCTTCTCCTATATGACATGTTTTTAATTACTTGAAGATAGCTATAACGACTTTCCTAAGTCTTCTAAAAATCTTCTGTTCCTTCAACCAGTTGTCATAGGGTATGAACTCAAGGTTGTTCGCCATCTTAGATGTCCTTCTCTGTCCACTTTCCGGCTTATCAATGTTCTTCCTATCAGGAGGTACCCAGAACTAAACATGGTACTCTAAATGTGCTCTGACTGAGGCAAAGTACTGCTGTGTAATGACTACTTAGTCCTGGATGCTATGCTATCTCTGTAGCTTTCTTGACAACTGTATCCCACTATTGTTCAGCTTGCATTCAGTAAGGTCCCCAGATCTTTTTCAGATGCACTGCTGTTTAGCTGTGTTTCCCCTATCTTGTATTTGTGAAGTGTTTCATTGGTTGGAAAAGTTTTTGCATACAGTTCCTCACTATGGATAATCAACTGCATTGTGGTGTAGTGAAAAGATCCTTGGATGATTTGGAATCAGAGGGCCTAGGTTTAAATCCCAGCTCTGCCACCTTAGTATCTTTGTGACCTCAGGCAAATCACTTAAACACTGTGGGCCTCAGTTTCCTTATCTGTAAAATGAGGGATTGGACTAGAAGGTGAATAAGGTCCCTTTTAGGGCTAAACTAATGATCCTAGAAGAACATTTGATAAAGGCAAGATAAAATCCAACTATTTCAGCATTATTGATTAATGTGAATTGGTCACATGGAACATGATAAGAGGTCAAATACATGGTATTTCTTGTAGTCCTAGCAAGTTTTCATAAGTAAATAGACAGATTCTTTCATATATTGCCCAACTGGTAAACTTGACCAAGAAGATATTTTGGCAAATATACTTAAAAGGAACCTTGCAACTTTAACTTTTACTTATTCTGAGAAGAAATCTTCTTATCCTGAGTAGAAATTTCTTTATTCTGAATATTCACTACTTTCCTTAGTGAATATTTGCCTAGAAATTTCAGAATTCTCTTAGTGTTACATAGATTGAGCATTTAGTGTGATTTTTTTCCCCATAAACATAGTACATGAATTATGTTTAGAAAATAAAATTAGCCACAGCCAGGGCTGTGGTATGAATTCAGTCAAACATTCAGTTCATCTACGTGAGTAGTGGAAATAATGATAATTGCAGGACATAGATCACATGGATAGCCCACCAAAGGGTTCCTTCACTCTGCCCTTTGAACCATCACGTTTTTAGAAGGTTAACAGCCCCATAGGGAAATTTGTAATATTTCATCTATTTCAATACAAATATTTCCCTATTTATATGCAAGATCCATAGTGTAGGTTATATACATACATGTAGTCTATGTGTAACTCTGCCCTGAGAATTGTCATGGGGCCTGCGGGTCTAGGGTTCTAAAGAGATTAGGATTAATGAGTATTATGTTGTTGGCAAAATGAGTTTGTTTGTTTTTTTTAAATCCAGAAATATAATTTCTCTACCAGAACAGATAGGCTAAATGAGCTACAGTTTGGAGTTTCAGAGTATGGAGACATTAAGTGATTTACGTGTGGTCACATTGCCCACATATGTCAGAAATGTGAGTTGAGCCCAGATCTTTCTGACTCCAAGGTGGACCCTGTTCCCTGTTGACTCTATCATGCTGGCTTGTGCAATGCTAGTATCCCTTCATCAACTCTTGCTTATTTGTGAGTTTTTGGTGTGGTTACAGGTTATTCAAGTTCATTTTCTTCTCATGCTCTCAATGTCCTCTATCCATTTCACTACTCTTTAAGATAAATGGTGGTTGATGTCAAAGATTAAAATCAAATTTTTTGGACAGTAGTATCTAATGAAGAGGTGATAGCCATTGGAGGGGTAAGCCAAAAATATTGGGGGTAAAATGAAGATCTCATGAGAAATTGTAGATTTTCTTTATGATCTCCAAGTGTATCATTATTGTGGAACAGTCAATATCTGGTTCTGCTTTTTTAACTGTTATTGGTGAGAGGTCTGGAATTGAAGTCAGAGGACCCCATACCTCTCACATTACCATTGTGATCTTGGGCAAATAACTTAATCCCTCTAGATATCAGTTCCTCATCTATAAAATGTGGGGTTCAGACTAGATAGCTTCTAAAGGCAGACCTTTTGAGTTCTAAATCTATCATCTTGTGAATGGGTTTGCTACCATCAGATGCATGATTGTTGTAGAATGACTAAGTGTAGGATATAGAAGAAGTTTTGGCACACCTATTATGATTGGTAAAATATAACTTGTTTTACTGTATTTCAGAATTTCAACAAATGAACATCACTTCTCCAAAGTTCGTTGTGAAACCAAGACTAAAAAGGAGTAAAAGGCAGGTAGGCATGTGCCAGTGCATATAATTACCTTGGCAACTGCTGATTTTGTGAACTCAAACTGAGTTTTTATGAGATGAGTGAGTACTTGTCGGTCAATGTGTTTAACAATGGTCAACAAGGATACTACCATGAGAATGTTTAAACAATACTATTCAGTAGTAATTATGATGGTGGTGATGGTAGTGATAATAGAGGAGAAAGAGAAGGAGAAGAAATCACAGAATTATGGGATTTTAGGAATTATAAGGGACTTCAGTGACCATTTCATCCAACCCTACCCCAAAAGGAATCCAGACTACAACATACCAGAGAAGTGGTTGTCCAGAGACCAAAGAACCTCTGAAGAAGAGGAATCCCAAGATTTCTGCAAGATTGTGATCATGAAGTTGGCAGATCTGGCTGAAGAATCCACAGTCTGACTCTAAATCCTGGGGTCTCATTTGTAGAGCATGACTTCAAAGTATGACCTCCTTGTCTCCCAAAAAGTTGGGAGATGGGAATTATGAGTTGAGATTAGTGATATCACTGCAACACTCCCTACTACAGTGATGATTGTGATTCTCACTCAAAAACAAGTAATAATAGGATTTTTTTATTCTGTCACCTTGGAACTCTGCTCTGGTCTACGTAATGAGGTCTACCTAGCTGGTGTTTATGTCTCTGTTGCACCTTGACCTTGAGAATGCACATCGGGACCCTAGGTTACTATTATCTCATTAGGCCTTAATGCTGTGCAGTAAAGAAAGCCAGGATTTAAACCTAGTGAATAAGATCTTATATTTAATGGTCTTTGGAGGGAAGTAGAATTGGGGAAATGCATTCCCAGTTAGACTAAGCAAGTTAGAGAAAAAAATTGAAATGAATCAAGATAATAATAGCAGCTGACATTTATATGTTTTGAAGTTGCCAAAGCCAACATATATTTCATCTGATCCTCATGACAGCACAATGAGGTATAGATAGTATCACTCTCATTGTGTATGTAAGGAGATTGTGGTTTGGAGAAATAAACAAACTTGGTGATCACATAGCTTGTGAGAACCAAAGGTGGAACTCATGTTTCTTTAGACTCTGAGTTCAACACTCTTTCCACTATACCATACTTCCTTTCCAAGATGGAGGCAGAATTGCCATCATGAAATTTTAAAGTTGGAAGGAAGCTGGATCATCTGATCCAATCTCTTTATTTTTACACATGAGAACACTGGGTCCTCAAAAGGTAAGGCTTATCCAAATCACCCAGCCAGCTACTTGCAAAGCTTGGCCTGAAACTTAGGACGCTGGCTCAGAGGAAGAAATAGCTGATTTTCTTGAGTTCATAAGATCATAAATTAATAGCTGGAAACTGTCTTATATATCAGGACATCCAAACTCTTCTTTTTACCGAAGAGGACCTGAGTTGCTGAGACATTACAAAGGTAATGCAAAGCCTATTGGGCATACCTCCCTACATTATTAAAAATAAAATAACTAAAATTTACAGGGACAGGCTGCTTTATTAACTTGTCATGTCCCAACCCTACATCCCAGAAAAACATAATTAGAAAGAAGCTTTAAACGGACCTTCTACAAAACAAAATTTTTGAGGAGTTTCATCTGACTATATTTAGTGTTATTCTTTTGTTTTCAAGCCTACAAGTACTGTCTGCATTTCTCTATTAATTTTAAATCATTATTTCTTCTAATATTTACCTATACAACCTGAATCGGCTTTAATTTTATTATTGATACTGAGAGGAGAGTAGTAATTATGCAAATTAATGAGTTCATGTACATTAGGCCTGTTGAGTTTTCCAGGTGGAAGACTACATGAATTAATATTATTGTTTTATTCTCATACATAAATGATTACTGTGTTCATTCTCTTGACACTACAGGGTATATACACAATCTTTGGCTCTAAATAGAAGAAAAATGTAAAAAAGACCTTCCCTCCCCCCAAAAAAGACTACATTATCATTTCCTGTTTGTTTCTCCCATCTTGATGTTGTTCTATAGGTAATTTTTCTAAGGCTTATTTAGAAAGCTGGGTTAAAAAAATATCATCTTGGCATTTGAGACCCTCTGCAGCATGGCACCATCTTGTTTTTTTTTTCTTGTATACTACTGTTCTCTTTAGAACATAATGTCCTCGTAGGCAGAGACTGTCTTTGTATCCCTTAGTCCCTGACATGCTAGGTACTTAATAAATGCTTGTTAATGGATTGATGGTACCCTGTGTACCAGCTAAGCTGGACTACTAACCATTCCCTGGGCTGTACTTTCCTGCCTCTGCTCATACTGTTCTTTAGGCCCGACCTTGCCTCTTTGATCCTCATCCTCCACCCAGTGAATTCCCAGCCATGCTTAAAAGCCCAACTCCGATGCCACGCCCTCCAAGAAGATTTGCCTGATGTTTACTCCAGCCTGTCCATTCCTAGAGCTAATATTAGCACATCCTCCCTCAGACCTCACCCAGCCCTGTGGTTATTCTTGTCTAGTGCACTTACTATCTTGTCATCACTCAGTTGTTTTCAATCATGTCCTGCTCTTCATGAACCCATTTCGGGTTTTCTTGGCAAAGCTTCTGCAGTGGCTTGCCGTTTCCTTCTCAAGCTCACTTTACAGATGAGGAAACTGAGGCAAACAGGGTGAAGTGACTTGCCCAGGGTCACACAGCTGGTAGGTATCTGAGACCAGATTTGGACTGCAGAAGATGATTCTTCTTGACTCCAGGTTGGGCCCTCTGTGCACTATGGCGTCACCCAGCTGCCCCACTTAGCATCTGTCACGTGATATTAGAGTGATTTTGGTGTGTCTCCACCTCCCCCCACCCCAGATTCAATGTTCTGCACACAGTAGGTATTTAATAGATGTTTGTTCTTGTTGTTTAATGTTTCTGCAGCTTCGTCGGCATCCACGCGATGTAGAAGAGGAAACAAAATATGTTGAACTGATGATCGTGAATGATCACCTGATGGTAGGACTTATTCTTCATTTGAAACCTATGCATGCTCTAGGGTAAGAATGGTGAAAGTCCCGTGGAGTCTAGAAGTGAAGTCTGGCGTGTTGTACTAAAGAGGGTGCTGAAGACAGGCGATGTGTATCCCTGTATTATCTAGCGGTAATAGGCAGTTCAGCTGTGTTCCCAAATGGAAGTAACCGCTGGCCACATTGAATGTAACATGATGGTTATAACCATGGTCATGGTATGTGACATCATGGATATAATAGAAATAGGACTGAATTTGAAGTCAGAAGACCTTGGTTTCAATCCTCTTTCTGACACTCATGGTGACCTTGGTCAAATCATTTCACCTTGATGTAAATGAGAAGGTAAACTCATTGATCCTAAAGATTCCTTCCACACCTAAATCCTAGAGCTCATTTCAGGTGGGCTTGAGTAGAATTAGTGTTGATATGTGCATTTCCTTTAAGACTAGATTAAAAAATAATGTTGTTGCTTTTCAATCATGTCTGATTCTTGGTGATCCCATTTGGGGTTTTCTTGGCAAAGATACTGGTTTGCCGTTTCCTTTTCCAGATCATTTTACAGATGAGGAAACTAAGATAAACCTTGCTGCCCTAAATAAAATAATACTTCAATATTTAAATGCATTTTCAACCTCATAGTTTCACATGAAATAAAATAATACTTCAATATTTAAATAGTTCTTCAATCGTATAGTTTCACATACTCCCTCCATCAGGGCAATTTGCAAAGCCATCACTGTCTTTTGGTTTTGTGCAATTCTTATCCATCCTTTTTTTCCCAAAAATTCCCCACAGCATATCTACCAAACATATTGGAGACATTTTGTAGGTAGAAGTTAGGATGTCCATCTGTTGCTGGTTTTTCTTGCTATACAACTGGACTATCTCCCTTCATACAGTTATCATATGCTTCCTTGAAAATATCCCTTATAGCACTTTCTGCCAAGAGGTTGTCGTAGGAAGTATGTTTTCTATTTTTTTCCCACACGTGTCTTTCCATTATTCTTTAGGTCATGTACAACTTTGATTCTTTGGAGAATATTGTATTCCAGTGTTCACAATCATGCATCATCACAATGCAACATTTGTGTTAGAAAGATGGGTTTTGTGGCAGCCTAGCATTGTTGAATATATTGCATAGTTTCCTCCTACTTGTTCTGGGCCCAGTTCATTGTCCACATGCAGGATGTGTTATAGATGGATAGAGAGAGAGAGAGAGAGAGAGAGAGAGAGAGAGAGAGAGAGAGAGAGAGAGAGAGAGAGAGAGAGAGAGAGAGAGAGAGAGAGGTAGATAGATAGATAGATAGATAGATAGATAGATAGATAGATAAATGGATGAATGGATGGATGGATGGATGGATGGAGAGATAGATAGGTAGGTAGGTAGGTAGGTAGGTAGATAGATAAATGGATGAATGGATGGATGGATGGAGAGATAGATAGGTAGGTAAGTAGGTAGGTAGATAGATAGGTAGATAGATAGATAGATAGATGGATGATGGATGGATGGATGGATGGATTATAGATAGTGATATACTAACTCTATGGACTGGCTATTCAACTTTGTGTTATAGTCTGGACAATAGGCATTTTTCATGTATTTTGTTTTTTTCCTGAGTGGATTGTTGGACCGATTTCTTTTGAGTAATCATCAATCTCATTGAGAAGGTCTCATAATGTTTTGGGGCTAGGTGCAACCAGCATAATACCATGTGCAAATAGGAGTATTTGGAAGACTTCACCATCTACAGGGGATACTACTTCCATCTCTATCTTGTACAAGATAATCTCCTTGACAGTGGTGAATAGACATCTTTGTGGAGCATACACATCCCTGTTTTACACCTTTCTTGAGATTAATAAACAGTGGGATATTGAATAGGATTATTGTTCTATGTTGCCTTTTGTCAAGGGACCTTATGTGAACTTAGTATCTGCATGAGAGATTCATTGTTGGAGGAGAAACTTTGATATTTTATCTTTCTCTGTTGAATCAAATGTAATTTTTGCCATCCAATAAATACCATAGCGTCTTGTATTCTCTGAACCTTCTGGGTATTCACATGACTAGAAGGTATGATTTGCTATAGCAAAACCGTTGGTGAAAGCCTGCCCCATTTTTTTTCTCATATGTGTGTATGGTTCGTTGTCATAGAGTTACAAAGATGACCAAGTAGAAATATGGGTTAGTGGTTACTGGTGTCTTTTTGATCATCTTTTTAGGAAATAAGTATTATACACAATTTCTCCCATTTTTTGGTATCTCCCCTTCCCTGACATATCTTGGAATATGACCCTTTAACACTTTTAAGCACCCAGCATTGATTCTTCAGCACATTTTTGATCTGATCTACCTTCTCTTTCTGTCTTGAGTACCACTTAAACTTCCTCATATAGCACATTCGGGATTAAGAGCTCCTTGAGGTCTTCCTCTAGGTCATTGGTTCTTAACCTGGGGTCCATCTCTGGACAGATTTCAGGGCATCCATGAACTTGATTGTGAAAGAATTACAGCTTTATTTTCACTAACCTCTTACTGAAATTCTGCATATCTTGCAGTTATTTTAAACATTACTCCGAGGTGTCATGGGTTTCATTAGAATGCCAAAGGGATGTATAACAAAAAAGTTGAGTATTTTTATATTTTGTGGGTGATTGATCCATCTCCTTTGCTGATGGTACATTTCCTTGAAGATGTCCCTTATTCTTACATGTAAATCATCTTAGGAAATAATTTGAAGCCTTTTTGTTCCTACCATGTATCCCTCCATTTGGGCAGCTAGGTGACACAGTGGATAGAATTCTGGGCCTAGAGTCAGGAAGACTCATTTTCCTAATTTTCAAATCTGGCTTCAGACCTTTACTAGCTGAGTGACCCTGGGTAAATGACTAACCTTGTTTGCCTTAGCTCCTCATCTGTAAAATGAGCTAGAGAAGGAAATAGCAAACCACTCTAGTATCCTTACCAAAAAAAAAGACCCCCAGTTGGGGTCACAAAGAGTCAGACATGGCTAAAACAACTGAACAACAACAAAGACATCTCTCCATTACCCAGTGGGCCAAATATGGTGGCTCCATTTTCAACAATAATGCAAATACACGTAGAATTGTTGACATGTCTGGTCCACATTCTGTCTGTTTCCTTGCTGCTCTTTTTTTCGTTGGATGCATATGCTGTTTGCATCGTTATTGCTCCATCTGATCTCATCAGGTTTTCTGTAGATTTGTCTCCTTTCATTGCTGTGCACTGGTTTGCGAAGTGATACTGCTTGTGATTTTACACCACCCTTCTCAATAGTGTTTTATAACTGAGTTTATACTCTAAACTGATGTCATCCTTGGCTGCCATCATGCTGTAATGACATTAAATGTTTGCTGGCTAAGGGTATTTGGAGACCCTTTTGGCCTCCTCACTTGGCAGCTGTTTCTGTTGTTTAAGGCAAGCTTTTGTAGGAATTAGTGATGAATTCTGTAAGTATCTTTGCCTTCTTCTATTCCCGTGATTTGGCCTTGATGGCTCATTTAAATGGGTACAGTTGAACTTGTTGCTATTGTATATGGTACTTTCTTCTCACCTTCTTTTTTTTCTAATCTGATATTGACTGTAACTTTTATTCTGATCATATACAGATGACTGTTTCTGAAATGACTGCTGCATCAGTAACCAATCATTTCACATGTGTTAAAATATAGTCCATTTCATTGTGTATGTGTGTGTGTGTTGCTGTTTGGTGCTCACCATATCCAGCACCTTTAGACTTTCTTCTGGAAGTAAGTATTTATAACATATACCCAAGAGGCTTCTGAGTATTTACAAGAATTTAACTTCTATCAGTTCTCAAACCTGAGCCCTATTTTCTGACATGCTTTTCACTATCTTCACCTGTGTCCATATTCACATTGAAGTCTCTTAGTATAAAGCATATGCTTGCCGGGTTTGAAGGATCTTGTTAAATTCTTCAAAGTATTTCTTTGCTTCTTCTGCAACAGCTGTTGGTGCTTAATCTGCAACTATCTTTATGGTGGTCTTTTTATTATGATCTTGCTTCTCCTGGGAGAACCTGTGAGCCATCTTTCCACTGAGCTACAATTTCCTCTTGTATTCTGGTTTTATGATGAGAATATCTATATTGACACCACTCGGTTCTACCAGTATTATGTCAGTTCATTGTTCACTATACACAGATTTCACATTTAGAATACCAACAGCTAAGTTAATGTTTATAGATGGTCTGAAATTATGGCACCCCTTCCTATCCTTCTACTACTCTGTGCAGAAAAGTAAAGGGACACACAGGATTGAAGGCTGGTTTGCTTAATTCCCAAGAAATGTTCAACAATGTCCACATTTCTGAATGTCACCTGATGAGTTCAGGTATGGGTGTATTGATTCACTGTGAGAATATGGATTAAAATGTTGGCACTAAAGGGGAAATGCTTTTTGCTAGTGAATTCCTTCATAGAACAACTCTCTCTCTCTCTCTCTCTCTCTCTCTCTCTCTCTCTCTCTCTCTCTCTGTCTCTCTCTTCACATGTGCACACACACACACACACACACACCCGATAACCACCTCCATCAGTCTCTTTTCCACACAGATTAGAGAGCTAGAGGGTGGAGTATTAAACTCCTCCCAATGCCTTTCTTTATAGAAGGTAAAAACCGGACTTTTGGTGTCAGTCTGTTCTGCTTCTGCAGCTCTGACCACTTTTAATTCCATGTACTTCATGGTGTCCCATTCCTTCCCTTCCTCGTTTCTTTTTGTGTGTTCTCTTCCCATTAGATTATAAGTTCCTTGAGGGCAGGGACTGCCTTTCTTTTTATTAATTGTATCCCCAGTGCTTAATATAGTGCCTGGTGCATAGTAGGCATTTAATAAATGTTTATTGGATTGGAGATACATATATGTATATTCATATATGTACATGTTGTTCCAATCTCTCTTTTCTGCCCCAAGTGTTTGTGTGCATGCGCACGTGCACACGCACGCGCACACACACACACACACACACACACACACACACACACACACTATAGAATGTAAGTTCTCTGAAAGCAGGGACTGTTTTACTTTTATCTTTATATCCTCAGGGATTAGCATAGTATTGGTATAAGGAGTACCCAGATGAAGAAACTCTGCCAATGTGGGTTGGCATCTTCTCAGTGTTTTGTAGTCTTAGAAGGTTGCCTAGGATACTGAGGGGTTGAGTGACTTGCCTATCTGTGTCAGAGCCAGGACCTTCTGGCTTTGATTCTACTCTCATTTCATTATCCCACACTGCTTCTTGTAGATTTGATAAGAACTTTGTTCTATTTTTTTTTGTTTGGACCTATGATTTCACTGAAATGACAAACGACTTCCATCACTGCAGATCAGCAATTCATCTGTAATTTATATTATATGTAATAATATGTCATTTATGTTATATGTAATTTATATAATTAGAGAAATGTCTGGGACCCTGAGAGTTTAAATAATTTGCCCAGGGTTACATGGCTAGGATATATCAAAGACTGAGCTTGACCATGTCTTCTTCACTCTAAAGCTAGCCCTTTGTCCACTACATAATACCACTCCTGATTTTGATATTGTAACCATAAAAGACAATTTAACTTTTGGCTGCTTTAAAAAATACTTTTGAAAAGATCAGAGAGTGGTTATTCCTACTAGTGTGTGATTGTTTCCTGAGATCACTAGGAAATGTTTCTGGGATTTTCAGACCAGCCTTCTGTCCTAGTCATAGCATTTTATCAGTTATAGGGCCTTAGAAAAAGAAGGATGGACATCATCTCATACAATCCTCTCTTTTTACAGATAAGGAAACTGAGGTAAAATGATTCATGCAGTGCCCCACAGTCAGAACAGTAGACCCCCCCAGTCTCTGAAACGTAGACCTATTGCCCACTTTCTGTGAGACTATGATATCTCTTTTCTGTTGGGGGGAAAATGTCTTTCAGAAATCTAGTTTAACTTTAAAATTTGCATTAATAACATAATTTCTAATCATATTTATGTTTTCTGACTTTTCCTTAGAGATGCTGATTTACTGATGTTTGACGTCAGAAACTCTTCACTTATTTTCTTTCATTTTCAGTTTAAAAAACATCGGCTGTCAGTGATGCATACAAATACCTATGCTAAATCCGTGGTGAACATGGCAGATTTAGTAAGTATAAATCCAGTTAAATGCCATTCTCAATAGGTTCTAAGTCATACTTGCTAATGATGCGAATAATACATCTTATCCTTTTATATTGTAACTGATGTGGATGGTGGAGATTTCAAATGAAGTCATGTGCTTTTCTGAAGTTTCTGGTAACCTTTTAATAGGCTTTCTAAACCCAAATCTGTGGCTGGGAGGATGGTCAAAAAGAGACCAAACTTGATGAGTTTATGTCTGTAATACCTTCTGTAGATTCTACCCATAATAAAGACAAGGGTTGATTTCTTCCCCAAAGGGCCACTCCAAATAGAGGAACCCAGAGATAGAGCCAGGTTCCTTCCACGTGAGAATGAAAACAAGACAGGGGCTGATACCTAGACCTCGGGTTCTTATGGTCTCAGCTACCATGGCTTACCTCTAAGGCTCACATACCCATGGTTTCTCCACAGCTTTTTAACAGCCATCATTAGGTATAAATGATTTACCCTGAGACTCTTCATTGTTTTGGTATTCTTCAGGGAAGCTTTAGACTGTCATACACTCTAAGATGGCAGCAAAGGGACACAAATTGGTTCCCTTATTAACAATGTCAGATCCTGGCATAACAAGATCCTTAAGTATTGTCCCCTGGTGTGTGATTAGTCATTGTGTTACTTAGGAGAAATATATGGAAATTAGGGAAAAGATACATCCCGACCCCATCATTTTTCCCTTCAAAATCAGCAGAGAATCCTTTCCTACAGTCCTGTCTTTCACCCCTCTCTCCACGCCAGCCATTTAAAACTCAAGAGGCTTCCTACCTCTAAAGGGCTTCCTCTAGATCTATTCATGTGTCCTTTGATATTACAACTTGTGTGTTCATTTCATTAATATACTAGATCTATAAGGAACAACTTAAGACAAGGATAGTGTTGGTTGCCATGGAAACCTGGGCAGCTGACAACAAGTTCACCATATCTGAAAAACCGCTGACAACCCTACGTGAGTTCATGAAATATCGGAAGGATTTTATCAAAGAGAAAAGCGATGCCGTCCACCTTTTCTCGTATGTCATTTCACATCATGTTTTACTGCTTTCTTTTCGCTATTCCCTTTTAAATCCATTGCTGTTTGTGATTGAGGTGTATCTTTGCCCCCCTCCCTGATTAGATAATTATGAATAATTATGCAAAAGCTATTTTGGTAACTTGGAGATTGGGAGATTGAAATGCATAGATTCTATTGTTTTTCATGTAAATTGAAGAGTCTTAATTTCAAGATATTTTTAATGGATAAACAGGCTTTCATTTTTGTGTATTCTTGTGTTTGTATCTTAAATGGCTATCACAATTCCTAGTGCGTAATAGGATGTTAATAAATGCTTATGGAATGATCCATTAACATCTACTTACTTTCATTTTTCCAGTGTCCACATAGCTAGGATTTCACGAGAGTGGGTTCTCTATGATATAATATCACACTTCTACCAAACATCTTCTCTCACTAAAAATGTGGCCTAGAGTACCTCCCGTGAATCTTTTAGGCAGCACAGGCTAGTGTTTTTCCTAAGCATGCCTGCCTTCTGGTACTTCTTCTGAAACTTCCTACCTGATAGCACAGTATTGGCAGGTCCATTTTGTATTTTTAGTAATTTTCTGAAACTTTTTTTTGATAGTGAAACATCAACTTTTTTCAGATCTATGATAGTTAGGAGTTGCCATAGAATTTATTCTCTTAATTATTCATTTGTTTATGTATTTATTCATCCATCTGTCTATTAATTAATTAGTTTGTTTATTTATTCATTTTTTTTTGAGACTGGGTCTCACTATTTCACCCAAACTGGAAGTGCAATGATCTGTCATGGACCAACCCCACTGCTGATTGTGAAAGAAGTTTTGACTTACTTTGTTTCACTCCTCATTAGGTAGCCAGTCCCTGCCATGCTCCCAGGGGCACCATATTGGTGCCAGACTTTCTGAGAATATATGATCAGCGTTAGCCCTGCTGCAGCTCAGAACTCCTAAACTCAAGCCATCCACTAGCCTCTGCCTAGGATTATCAATGTGCATCACTATGCCTGGCATTGTAGGATTTTTAAGAAATCATCTTCTAAAAGCACCCAAAAAGAATTCCATGGGGAAGTGGGGGAGAGAATTCTAGAAAGTGTTCTTCTGTTGAAGATGTTCCTCTTAATGGGCCTGCTAGTGAATGATTTGTTATTTTATGTCTGCATGCATAAAGATCCTTATCTCTCACAGGCTGATGCAGCATAGAAATGGTGACTTGCCATGAGTGAATAAATGTAGTAAATTAACACTTTGAGGTGCTGTGAAACTGTGGACAGTAAGCAATTTTTTGTTTGTTTGTTTCCTTTTCTAAAAGGGGAAGTCGATTTGAGAGTAGCCGGAGTGGGGCAGCTTATATTGGTGGCATTTGCTCGTTGCTGAAAGGAGGAGGAGTGAATGAAGTAGGTGTGCACATCTGGGTAATAGAAAGTGGTACTGAGGCCAAAAATCTTCCCACCATTTACAACACAATTACCGAATAGTCCATGACTTTCAGATATCCAGTTACTTGTGTTCATTGTTTATTAGTGTAGAACATTTAAAGGGGCAGAACATAGTGGATAGAAAGCTGGTTCAAATTCTACCCCTGACAGTTATAAGCTGTTTGACCTTGGGTAAGTGACTTAACCTTTCTGAAACTTCAGACAACTCTCTAAGACTAATTCATAAAGTTACAGATGCCGTTTGTCCTGACACTGCACTGTGGAAATCATAGATCCTTGATGTGTTGAGCACATCATCACTTCAAGGACTGGAAGACAGAACAGAAAAAGATTGTGGAAAACAATTTCTGTTTTCATTGTCCTAACTCTGTGTGACAATAGTTACTATGAAAAACATATTCTACTTAATAATAACCAATATTTATATAGTACTTTAAATGCTTTATAAATAAAATTTTCTTTGATCCTCACAACAACCCTGACATATAATAGTGTAATATAATATGTTACATTATATTATAATGTAATACAAATATAGTAATATTAACATTCTATTACCATGTTATATAATAGCATATAATAATAATAAAATGCTATTATTATGCCCATTTTACAGATGAGGAAACTGATACAGACAAAGGTTGGATGACTTGCCCAGGGTCCCACAGTTAGCAAATGTCTGTGGAAAAATTTGAACTGAGGTATTCCTGATTCCAGGTCCAATGCTCTATCTACTGAGCCACCTAGATGCCTACTTTTGTAAATTATGTAAGAAGTGAATAGGAAAAAAAAAGTATACGAAACTTAAGTTCTACCTGCATTCAATAAAGCCTTGTCTGTTCCTCAGAAATTCTTCAGAAAATTGAATCATTCTGTGGATGTCGTTACTGACTAGCAGATTTGGAATTCATTAACCCCCAGAGAATTTGGACACTTCTGAAGGAAAGCTTGACCACTGGCTTTTCATTAGTATTCTCCAAAGGCAATTTCTCTGGATAATATAAGGCTGAAATAAGTGAGCTAAGAGAATATCTTCTAGAACTTCTAGAACCATTGGGAGGTCAAGTATAAATTATATATTTATGATACTCCCCAACTTTGAAGAATGTTTTTTTTATTGACCAAGAACGAATTCAAATGTTCCTCTCAATCTCAGGCTTCTTTATATTGCATTTGCATCTAGACGCAATTGTGTTTTTTGGGGGGGAGAGGGAGGAAATATTTTGAATCTGGAAGTTTCCCAAGTGAGAATAGATTAACAAAGAACTCAAGGAAGATTTTCTCTACGCACTTCTACCTGACAGCAGCCCAGTTTTTTTTTTTATAGAAAAGTCACAATTTTCAGTTAGAGACAGGTGTCATTTGGCTTCAGTTTTAAATTAAGGTACCAACCCCAATAGATCAAAGCAAGATCAAACAAGTGACTTTTTGCTGTTTCCTTCAGCACAGTGCCTGGCACGTTGCTGGTGCATAATAAATGTTCATTAAATTGAATTCTCTCTGAATGCCCAATATTCTAGGTCAACTGAACGTGTTGAGCCTATGCTGAAGTAAATTCCTGAAATTTACTCAAGCTTGATCATATTCTGAGATCTTTTTTCTGGTCCAGTTTGATAAGAATGATGTTTTCCATATTTTGTTATTTGTTTGCTTTTTTCCTAGTTTGGGAAAACGGATTTAATGGCAGTCACTCTTGCCCAGTCATTAGCACATAATCTTGGTATTTTCTCAGACAAAAGAAAATTAGTAAGCGGTAAGTTTTAGAAATTTATTTATCAGTATATATTAGTATCAGTAAAGCATATATCAGTAACACTTTACACATAACTTTGTTTGGAAGAAAGTTTTATAAGTTTAAATTTGAGAATGGATACTGGAATTCAGATACCCACCTGAAAGCATTAGACTTTGCAAAGTAAGTAGCGGGGGGAAGTTATGGTTTTTGGTAAAATAGGAGTAATTAATATTTGTGATGGTAAAATAAAATAATATTTAAAATAAAATAGAATTTTGTAAAATAAAAACACATGACTACTATACTGATAATTTCACAGAAGCAATGTGAAATTGTAGATGGAGAGCCAGCCTTGAAGCCAGAAAGAATTGAGTTTAAATCCTGCCTTTGATACATATTGACTGTGTGATCTTGGGCAAGTCATTTAACCTCTAAGTGACTAGGCAACTCTCTCTGACTATAAGTTTCAATGAAGGTGCCAACCTGCATTGGTAAAGGGAGTTTTCTCATTTGGGAGTTCTCTTTACTAACGAAATCATGAATCTAGTACATGTTCCTAAAGCTTATGAGAATTCATAGTAGAGGTGAATGGGGGTAACTCTAAGGTCAGGCTGCTAATTTTCCAAAAATTGAATGGACAATCCTAGCTATGTGGTGCCACCTCATGGGGTATATATAATACTTTTTTTCAAATGAGTTTATATTTGTAAAGCTATTTAACATGGCAATATCTACAGACTAGGAATAATTAAGTACTTAATTCAAAACCGAATGAATTTCTTGCTTATTTTAAAATAAAGTTATTATTGTTCATGGGACCAGTAAAATTTGCTTAATAAATAGCTGCCAGGAAGTCAGATCTATCTGTTCACTTGTAATTGGATTTTGTCCATGAATAGTCAGTTTCACAGGTAGCCATGGCACAATTTACCTATATCTATATTTAGGAGGTGTCTTTTCTGCCTTGGCCCAAAGGATGCTCCCTCTGATCCCCACTCCCCACTCCCGTGCATAATTGTAATATCACCACATTGTTGTGAAGCTGGTCTCTCTAGAAGTATTTTGATTTTATTTAACATTTTGTTGGGAATTTAAAATCTTTAGAAGAAAAAAAAGTTTCAATAGAACATTCTGAATGAATATTTGCTTTGGTCAGGCTAAAGTGAATACTGAGGAAAAGACGGAATCATAAAAATTCCAGAGTACAGTATTTTAGTTAATCGATGTGTAGGGTGTTGGAAATGGGGGAACATATTTGAGGAGAGGGAGTCACTATATGTTGTTTGTAAGTTAGAAATGTCAGAAAAAAAATAATAACGAACAGTACTTTTGAAAAGATACTTTGAGGAAGGAGAATAAGCCAGAGATCTGTTTTTAAAATGGAAAGCTCTATAATGTATCTATTTGAGATGTGTTTTTATGTTTTTCTTAGGTGAGTGTAAGTGTGAAGACACATGGTCTGGATGCATAATGGGAGACACGGGGTAAGTGATTTCATTTTTTTATACTTTCACACATAAATGATAAGAAAACAATGCAATATTACTTGCATAGGTATGCTTTACTACTCAGAATTGTGATACTTAATAACCAGAATTAGGATTACTCCAGACAGGAAGCCTCACGATAGGTATTTATGGGAAATCGGAGTATTGTCTCTATGAAGATGACTCAGACACCTGTATTCTAGCTCTAGGCACTTTTCTGAGCTTTGGTGCCATATGACCAAAAGACCTATTTTAAACCAAATATAGCAGAGACATCTCCAACTCAACACAGCTTTTCTTCCAAACCTACCCGTCTATCAGATTCCTCTGTTTCTGTTGAGGGCATCACTGTGCTTCCTGTCACCCAGGTTTGTAACCTCTGACCTCATCCTGGCTCCCTGTTTCATTCCCCCATCATATCTAGTCAGTTACCAAATGTTGCCATTTCTGTCTCCATGACATTCTTCTAAGGATCCATCCCCCTCTACTCACTCTGCCATCAGTAGTGAAGGCTCTCATCACCTCTTGCCTTGACTAGGGCAATTGCCTCCCACTTCATCTCTCTGAGTCGAGCTGCTCCCCAGTCCCATCCATGCTCCCCACAATGTTATTTTCTTTAAATCTGCATTTAACCATGTCACTCATTTCTTCACACAACTCTGGTATCTACCCCTTTTCTGCAGTATAAAATGTAAAATGTTTTGGGTTTTTTTTTAAACCCACTGTAGCCTGACTGCAGGCTGTTTTTCCAGCCTTATTATACGTCATCCTCCTTCCTACACTCAGCAGTCCCTTCATACTGGCCTTCTTTCTGCTTCTCACAAAAGGTTCTCTATCTCCCATCTCAGTACCTTTGCACTGACTGTTCCTTCTGTCTGGGATGCCAGCCTTTCTTATCTCTTCTCAAGGATTCCCTCCCTTACTTCAAGATGCTCTTCAAGCTCCACATTCTGTGTGAAGCCTATCCTGATGCTCCCCGCTTCTAGACCTTTCCCCTCATAACTTTATTTTTAATTTCTTTTTATTTACTTTGCATTTATCCTGCACATATTGATTTTCATATATACTTCTATATGGACACATTGTCCCCCCACTAGGATAACTAACACAAAATTCAATTCGAATCCAGAAAAGTTTAATGATAACCTGCCATGTGTGGGAGCACTATACTAGGAATTCTAGGGGGTAGAAATAAGTAGAGTACTTAGTCTCTGCTCTTATGCCTCTTACAGACTATTTATAGAAACAGAGTAGGAAGGAAGGAAATAAAGAAGGAAGGAAGGAAGGAAGGAAGGAAGGAAGGAAGGAAGGAAGGAAGGAAGGAAGGAAGGGAGGAAGGGAGGAAGGAAGGAAGGAAGGAAGAAAGGGAGGGAGGGAGGGAGGAAGGAAGGAGGGAGGGAGGGAGGGAGGGAGGGAGGGAGGGAGGAAGGAAGGAAGGAAGGGAGGAGGAGGGAGGGAGGGAGGGAGGGAGGGAGGAAGGAAGGGAGGGAGGAAGGGAGGGAGGGAGGAGGGAGGGAGGGGAGGGAAGGGAGGGAGGGAGGGAGGGAGGAAGGGAGGAGGGAGGGAGGAAGGAAGGGAGTGAGGAAGGAAGAAAGGAGGGAAGGAAGGAAGGAAGGAAGGAAGGAAGGAAGGGAGGGAGGGAGGAAGGAAGGAAGGAAAGAAGGAAGGGAGGGAGGGAGGGAGGGAGGAAGGAAGGAAGGGAGGAAGGAAGGAAGGGAGGGAGGAAGGAAGGGAGGAAAGAAGGGAGGAAGGAAACGAGCATTTGTCAAACTCTGTACCAAATATGGTTCTACCTAAGCACTGTACAAATACAGTATTATCTCATTTTGTCCTTACAACAGTCCTAGGAGATAGATGCTGTTATTATTCATGTTTTATAGAAGAGGAAGTTGAGGCAGGCAGAAGTTAAGTGACTTGTCCACAGTCACACAGCTAATAAGTGTCTGAGACTGAATTTGAACTCAGGTCTTCCTAACTCCTTGGGCAGGTAAGTGGTGCAGTGGAGAGAGTGCAAGCCTTGGAATCACTCATTCAGACACTTACTAGCTGTGTGACCCTGTTTGCCTCAGTTTCCTCATTTGTAAAATGAGCTGGAGAAGGAAATGGCAAATCCTTCCAGTGTCTTTGCCAAGAAAACCCCAAACAGAGTTGTGAAGAGTCGGACAAGATTAATTAACTAAACAACAACAACAATTTCCCAACTCCAGGCCCAGCTTTCTATTCACTATTGCCAAGGATAGAAGAAAAGGCAAAAAAAGCAATGTAAAAGATAACAATAATAATAGTGGCCGCAAGCGGTCGATTGACAAGTGGTTAATAGACACAGAAAGATCAAGAGTGTAGGGATTTGAGAGCCTTCTAATCTTCCAATTCAATCTCAGAAGTCTGTATTAGATGCCTATGCTGAGCGAAGCACTGTCCTAAGCAATGGCAGAGGTTACAAAGACAAAACAAATAATACTTCCTGATCTCAAGGAGTTTGCATTCTCCTGGGGGTAAGGATGGGAGGGGTGGGAGGGAGCAGGGCTGAAAAGGATACAGCACATAGATAGATAGATAGACAGACAGACAGACAGACAGACAGACAGATAGATAGATGATAGGTAGATAGATAGATAGATAGATAGATAGATAGATAGATAGATAGGTAGATAGATAGGTGGATGGATGGATGGATAGATAGATAGATAGATAGATAGATAGATAGATAGATAGATAGGTAGATAGATAGATAGATGATAGGTAGATAGATAGGTAGATAGATAGGTAGATAGATAGGTGGATGGATGGATGGATAGATAGATAGATAGATAGACAGACAGACAGACAGACAGATAGATAGATAGATAGATAGATGATAGGTAGATAGATAGGTAGATAGATAGATAGGTGGATGGATGGGTGGATAGATAGATAGATAGATAGATAGATAGATGATAGGTAGATAGATAGATAGATAGGTGGATGGATGGGTAGATAGATAGGCAGACAGATAGATAGATAGATAGATAGATAGATAGATAGATAGATAGATAGATGATAGGTAGATAGATAGGTAGATAGATAGGTGGATGGATGGATGGATAGATAGATAGATAGATAGATGATAGGTAGATAGATAGGTAGATAGATAGGTGGATGGATGGATGGATAGATAGATAGATAGACAGACAGACAGACAGACAGACAGACAGATAGATAGATAGATGATAGGTAGATAGATAGGTAGATAGATAGATAGGTGGATGGATGGGTGGATAGATAGATAGATAGATAGATAGATAGATAGATAGATGATAGGTAGATAGATAGATAGGTGGATGGATGGGTGGATAGATAGATAGATAGATAGATAGATAGATAGATAGATGATAGGTAGATAGATAGGTAGATAGATAGGTAGATAGATAGGTGGATGGATGGATGGATAGATAGATAGATAGATAGATAGATAGATAGATAGATAGATGATAGGTAGATAGATAGGTAGATAGATAGGTAGATAGATAGGTGGATGGATGGATGGATAGATAGATAGATGATAGGTAGATAGATAGGTAGATAGATAGATAGGTGGATGGATGGGTGGATAGACAGACAGATAGATAGATAGATAGATAGATAGATAGATAGATAGATAGATAGATAAGTATTCAGTTGTTGTTTAGTCAGTTTTTACTTGTGTCTGACTCTTTGTGACCCTATTTGGGTTTTCTGGCAAAGATACTGGAGTAGTTTGTCATTTCCTTCTCCAGTTCATTTTACAGATGAGGAAACTGAGGCAAACAGGGTAAGTGACTTGCTGAGGGTTACACAGATAGTAAGTGCCTGAGGCCAGTTTTGAACTCAGGAAGATGAGTCTTCCTGACTCCAGGTCTGACACTCTGTGCACTATGGCATCACCTAGCTGCTCTAGATAAATGTATATATTTATGCATACATATATATTTATACACACACACATATAGGGTCATTTGAGGTGTGAGATCGCTCGGGGATTCTGGTAGTGGAGCTGAGTGGTGAAGGATACTTGGGAATCTGAGGAGCTCAGATAAGGGGGGAGCACCTTTCAGATATGAGGAAACCTTCCATGCAAAGGGATGGAGATGAAAGATGGAATACCTTGGTTTTTAAAAGGTAAACGTGGTACACCCACACTGTAAGAATATAAGGGAATCTAGAAATACAGCAATGTAGAAGGATGAGAATCAGTCCTAGTGTTTTGATTGCAAGCATCTATCAAATGACATGGAGGTAACATTAAAGTTTTCAGGCAGATTGCTCTGCTGTAAATGAGCCTCCTTCTCCTCCAGGTAGGGGCGCATGTGAGGCGAAACACATTCGTTTTCATATAAACCATTAAGAAGCCTTAAGCTACATCTTTCATGCATATGACCCATATGGCTTGAATAAAGGCATTGTGGATGAGTGGAAGCTGTCTTTTTCTTTCACTTTTAAGAGGAACGTACAATATAATTGTAACTACCAGCAAGGGAGAACAAAGGTACCCAACTACTGATTTTCTTGTTTCTTTCCAGCTATTACCTCCCGAAAAAGTTCTCTCAGTGCAACGTCGATGAGTATCATGACTTCTTAAATAATGGAGGTGGTGCCTGCCTCTTCAATAAACCGTCCAAGGTAGGAAAGCGAGTTCCCCTCACAGAGTGCAATGCCGAAAAGAGACCATTTATTTCCCATTCTTCTTCTGGGGTGGGGAACCTGCAGCCTCAAGGTCACATGTTGCCTTCTAGGTCCTGGGGTGCGGCCTTTTGACTGAGTCCAAGTTTTACAGAACAAACCTTTTTTTTTTCTTTTTAGGCAGCTGGGGCTAAGTGACTTGCCTAAGGTCACACAGCTAGTAAGTGTCAAGTGTTTGGTCTGATTTGAACTCAGGTCCTCCTGACTTCCGGGCCAGTGCTGTGCCACTGTGCCACCTAGCTGCCCCAACAAATCTTTTTATTAAGGAGATTTGTTCTGTGAAGTTTGGATTCATGCAAAGGACCTCACTTGAGGACCTAGAGGTTCCCCACCCCTGTTCTAGAGCTTCAGAAACATACATTCAAAGACATTTTATCTCCAGAGATAAAAGATTTCTGGTCAAGTCAATGATCCTCATTGTCTAGACAAGGCGAGACACCAACATCATCCTTTCTAGACCTGTGCTGGAGCTGGACCTAGAAGGATGAGAAGAAGGAACTAGAACCTGGGAAAGATTCACAAATGTAAGGGGAGAGGGCAAAGACCCTTTGGATTTGACTGGACGTAGCTGCATGTACAAGGCCAGGAATATGACTCCGAAGGTAGTAGAAATGAGGACCTTGCCTTCAGAGCTTGGTGTTGTGTCTGTGTTTACTGTATTTACTCATCTCTCGACAGGAGAGGACAGCAGTGACTAGGGTTGAGAAAACAGGGAACCCTGAACTCCCAAAGCAGTTGGATTCTTGTTGTTGTCAGTGGTGGTGGTAGTTCCAGTTGGACCTGTGATTTTACTGCTGTGGGGACTCTTAATAAGGAAATTCCTTCTAACAATTTATCTTGGCATCTACTTGGAAACTTAATGGCCTTAGAGAATTTTGGCAATTATTGGGCAAACAACCATGACTTAGCTTACAGCCTGAACTTGGGAGATTAAGAATGGGAAGTGTATGGAATCATCTCCATAAGCTAAGGGGAGGTTTCTGAATGAGGGGCTAAAGCCCTGGACTGGGTATGGGAATGCATTCAAAGCAAATACCATGCAAAGGGCATTAGCTAGCTGAACTTTGTACCCAGGGCTGAGAATCTCCTCTTGGAGACTGGCAAGAAGGTTCACTTTTGAAAAATTTCAATCTTGGTTTTATATGGACAAATGTTGACACAGATTTAAGTCGGAAAAACAACCTCACCTCAGTTTGCATTCTCAGATACTTTAGTGTGTGCGTGTGCGTGCGTGTGCGTGCGTGTGTGTGTTTTCTCAAAACGTGTGGTTTTTAATATTTTCATTAAAAGATACAAATGAAATGAACTCTGTGAGGAGAATCAAACACAAGACTCAGGCAAAGGGGCCCAAGGAGATTCTCAGATCAAAGGTCAAGTGCATCCTTATTCAGATGACTATGTCTTCATCCTGGCCCCCCAAAACAAGCATTTTATTTCAACTCTCTCTCTCTCTCTCTCTCTCTCTCTCTCTCTCTCTCTCTCTCTCTCTCTCTCTCTCTCTCTCTGTCTCTCTCTGTCTCTCTCTCTCTCTGTCTCACTGTCTGTCTCTCTCCTTCCTCCCTCTCTCTTCCTCTCTCTCCTCCTCCTTTTGTCTTTCTCTCCCTCCTTCTCTCTCTGTCTCACTGTCTCCCCCCGTCTCCTTCCTCCCTCTCTCTTCCTCTCTCTCCTCTTCCTTTTGTCTTTCTCTCCCTCCTTCTCTCTCTCTCTCTCTGTCTCACTCTCTGTCTCTGTCTCCCTCTCTCTGTCTCTCTTCTTCCTCCCTCTCTCTTCCTCTCTCTCCTCCTCCTTTTGTCTTTCTCTCCCTCCTTCTCTCTCTGTCTCACTGTCTCCCCCCCGTCTCCTTCCTCCCTCTCTCTTCCTCTCTCTCCTCTTCCTTTTGTCTTTCTCTCCCTCCTTCTCTCTCTCTCTCCCCCTCCTTTCTTTTTTTCTCTCTCTGTGCATGTGTGTGTGTGTGTGTTTCCTTTCTCATTTGGTTCTACTGCCAAGGCTTTTCCTGGTGCCTAATAAACACATTTGGGCTTTACCTCCGCACAGGGTGGCTGTTGACACATCCTCCAAGCTCTGTCATTATCCTTGCTCTGCCTTACAAGTACTTTACATTAGCAAAACCATTCTTCTTATTAAGAAGTCAAAATCTCTTGAAGGCAATGAGTAAAGAACTTTCCATACCATGTACTTGGCCACAGCTTATTAAATTCATAGAGAATGTTGTGGTCGCTGATTAGAGGCAAAAGTGGTACCAGTTGTTCTCATCAGGCATTTTGGATACATTTACATTTTAAGCTTTGTCCGGGCTAATTGTGTGAATTAGATTTTTGGCCTCTGTAGCTCACAGCGGTATGTGGAACTGCCTAGTAATCATTTCCTCTTTCATTCCACATGCCTTGCTAGGGAATTTAGAAATTGTATCACACTGGATTGCAGAACAGCCAACCCTTTCAAAAACCTCCGGGAGGTGAGGGGATGTAATGAGAGGAAACCACTGCTGCTTTTAACAGTGAAAGAGGCTGAGGGCTTTTTACTGAAACAGCTTTTGTCCCGAGTCCAAAACAAGTGAACAAATGTATCTTTCATCTGCATCACTTGCCATCCTAGGTTTTCAAAGCTGCCTCGCTTTCAACCTGGAGTGGAAAGTAAGGAACAGTCACTTCATTTGTGAAGGCAACACTGGGAATGGGGTCTTTCTGGGTGCAAGATTTTTAGATCTGGGTAGTTACAAAAGGCCGTATGTGTACATCTGAATTCCTGTTGTCTCTTTAGCGTGTGTTGTATTCCTGGTAAATTAAAAAAAAAACAACTCATTTTCAATTATAAAAATTTATTATTCACCAACTTTTCTTCCTATCTCCATGTCAAAGAACATAAAATAGGGTCAACAGAGTAAAAGTAAGCCAGTATGTTTTAATCACAAAGTAATAATGGCAGAGATAATGTGGCAGAATGGTAAGATGGACTGGATGGAATGTAATCTATTTGAGAGTAAGATTTCTTTCATTCTTGGTATTTCTATCTGTGGTGCAAAGAATTGATGCACAGTACATGATGATTGATTGACCAGACATGTCGTTTCCTGGGAAATTCCTCTACTAAGACATGTTGGTATCTCAGCTGCCTGGGCCTCTGAGAGGAGGAGTAGCTTGCCCAGGGGCAGGCTACCATTTTGGGTCAGAGGCAGGACTTGGAAGCCAGGTGTTCCTCTGTACCTGAGCCTGGCTTGCTAGGTGCTACACCATGCTGTCATTTAATAAGCATTTGTTCATTGATTGACCAGACTTGATGACCTCCTTCTACAAGTGAAACAACTTGTCCTTATTTACCATTTCAGATCAAAGGTGGATCTCCTAAGTGGGTCAGCTTTACAAACCCAAAACTCCCTTATGGAATTCTTTGTTTCTTTCAAAATTCTGCTCAAATGCTACCAGCCATTGAAGTTTCCTCCTGAATTGTTGCTAATGCCCTCCCTGAAAAAAAAAATATATATGTACACATACATACATATATATATGTATATACAGGACCTAGGAGATCATTTTATTCAGCTCCCTCATTTTATAGGGGACAAAATTAAGGTGTTAAGAATTGAAGGAACATGCCTAAGATCACGTGGAAAGTAAGGAGTGACAATAGGATTCAAACCCAGGACATTGGACTCTGTATCAAGTGCTTTTCCTATTGTACTCCCACTTGAAAAAAATCACAGTATGTATATGCCATTGACAGATTCCATCTGTGCCAAACTCACCTTCATGATTATTGAATCTCATTTTCCCCTGGATCCTATAAGAGAGATCTTTAACATTTGGATTTCCCTCCTGCAGTTATTAGATCCTCCCAAGTGTGGCAATGGCTTCATTGAGACCGGAGAAGAGTGTGACTGTGGCACACTTGCAGTAAGTACTTGGTGGTGGTGAGACAAACCTGAAATCCCCTGCCTTTCACACTAGGGTAGTGGAAGCCTAAAGAAGCATAGAAAATGCTTAGCATAGACATGCAGAGAAAAACTGTTTGGATATCTCATGGAAAGATGATCATTTGAGAGGGAGGAATAGAGTAAATTTAATTGAGGAATAAGATGCGTGTCTGATGTCGTGCGTGGTGCTTTACCAATGTTTATGTTTCTCAGGAGTGTGCCCGGGAAGGAGCAGATTGCTGTAAGAAGTGCACCTTGACAGAAGGCTCTCAGTGCAGTGATGGTCTCTGCTGTAAAAAGTGCAAGGTAAGAGAATGCTAGCTCTTAGCCAATTGACGGGAGGTGTTTAATTCACTGCAGGTCACGGAGAAGATGGGCACAGTCCTTCATGGGGAACATGGGCATACTATTTGAAATTAGGTCTTATTAGTCTCGCTACTGTACATAAATGGAAACCAGTATTCATTTAACCCTTCTTCCTTCCCGCTTTTTCTCCTCCTTTACCTTCCTTTGGAACTTATTTCCAGATCCCAGCTCTATTGCTAATTTCTCTTTGTGACCGTATCAAGTTACATAACTTCTTATCACCTTTGTTTCCTCAGCTGTAAAATAGTCAATCCATTAATAAATATTCATTAAGCCCCTACTATGTACCAGGCTCTGTGTTAAAGCACTGGGGATACAGAAAGAAACAAAGACAGTCCCTGTTCTCAGGAACTCATAATCTAATGGGGAAGACAACATGCAAACAGCTATGTACAAACAAGCTGTATACGAGAAAACCAGGAAATAATGAACAGAGAGAAAGCACTAGAATTAAGAGGGGTTGGGAGAGGCTTCCTGTAGAAGATGGGATTTTTAAAGAAAGCCAGGGAAGCAGAGAAGCCATATGGCAGAGATGAGGAGGGAAAACATTCCCAGCAGTCCATGAAAAGCCCAGAGCTAAGAGATGGAGTGTCTTCTTTATGGAACAGCAAAGAGGCTAGTGTCACTGGATTGAAGAGTAATGTGGTGGAGAGGAAGGTGTAAGAAGACTGGAAAGGCAGAAGGGGGCTACTTTTTGGAGGACTTTGAATACCAGAGGATTTTTTATTTGATCCTGGAGGTATCAGGGAACCAATGATGTTTATTGAGTAGGGGAGTGGCATAGTTGGACCTGCGCTTTAGGGAAATCACTTTGGCATCTGAATAAAGAATGGAACGGAGTGGGGAAGAGATGAGACAGGCACTGTCACCTGTAGCTGTTACAATAGTCCAGATGTGAGGAGAGGAGAGCCAGCACCAGTGTGATGGTGGTATTAGAGGAGAGAAATAAGGGTCTTGGCTGGGATGACTTCAAGGGGCTCTTCCATTTCTACATCTATGAACCTGTGATTCTCCTTCTGTGAGGCATTTTTTAAAAGCTTTCTATGGGCTCAGCCCCATTTTAGTTGAAATTAAGGGTGAAAAAAGAAGCTTAAGGCATAGGCGATTGAATATAAAATTTAGAGCTGGATTTTAGAGATCAACAACTCCAGCTTTCTCATTTTGCAAATGAGGAAACTGAGGCCTAGTTTTGGAAATGACCTAACCAAAAGGCACAGGTGGTAGAAGAACCCATTTCAGACCAGTTCTTCATCTTCCAAATTCAGGGCTTTCCCCACTAGACCACATAACTTTTTTTTTTCCACAGTGAAATTTTTCTCATCCTTTCAGTCTGAGAACTAAATGCTCTGGGCTCAGTAATTTTTGTCCTCTTTGCTATAATCTGTCTGTCTGCAAAGTACATTTTGGGGATTTATTTTATTCACTTCTTTGATTTATGTAATTGTTTCTTTTGCAATAAAATTATTTCAAAGTCCGAGGACAACAAAATATAAAAATGCCCAAAAGAGATTAGAGAAATGGTCCCTGTCCCTTAGAGGGCTTTTGATTTTATTAGGGAGACAAGAAAAACAGATAAAATGGCTAAATAGCAATGCAAGCCAGGCTATATGATGAACTGCCTAGTGAAAGATAATGCTTTGAATTTCTAAGAAGTTCAAGGTCAGTCTGGACAAGGCTGATGGGGAAAGGAAGGCTTCAAGGCTTCATCTCTAACAAACCTAAGGTTCAGGGCCCAAATCATAAGAGGATTGTTGCTCAGTCCAACTTAGGAAAAGACTTTCACTCCTTTTTAAAAATTATATATTTTTTATTTTATTTCAATTTTTTTTTGTTTGATGAGGAAATTGGGGTTAAGTGACTTGCCCAGGGTCACACAGCAAGTTCCAGGTGTTTGGTCTGAGGCTAGATTTGAGCTCAGGTGTTTCTGGCTCCAGGGCCGGTGCTCTATCTACCATGCGACCTAGTTGCCCCTTTCACTGCTTTTTGGATGCCAGATCATCTCATGCTTTCGTTTGTGTTCATGTTATATCCCTCAGTAGAATGGAAGAATCTTGAGGGCAAGCATTCCCAACTTGAGCCCTTACCACTTCCTTTATCACCATTCTGCTCCCTGAAGCCTCCTGCTAAGGTTAATTTGCTTGCCCTGTGACCCATAGATCTTTTTTCATAAATTGTGAACTAGTCCATGGTTTTGCATCTTTTTTATCTTGCTACAGAACCTGGTACAGTGCTGTTTACACTAGGGATCATGTAATGAATAAGCTTTGATTAACTGTCTGGCCTGGGTGGAGGCTGTTTGAATTTATCCCTTTGGGGCATCCCCTTAGGCCACTTTTGAGGACTGAAGGAAATAGTCGGGGGGTTTTTGCTGCCAACAAGACAGTAGAGAACCTCAGGTCCCTTCACATGCCCTGTGAAGCCAAGAGATTTGGCTAGATGTGTCCCATGCTAGGTTTTGGGCTCCTTCCAAGGCCTCTTTCCGCCACATGAAGGAGGTAGAAACACATTCCGGTCAGAATATGGCCATCAGTGTATTTTCTGGAGATTGCAGCCTGTGTATGCCTGCCTATACATCACTAAACGAGACTCAGGAAGCCGGGGACCATCTCCAACTTGATTCCTTTTTCACTGCATGATCTGGGCCCTGTTACGGCAATTTTCCCTGCTTTAATCATCTCAACTATAAAGCAAATTGTTTATTGTTGTTTTTTAAATTTGCTTCTTTGATTTACAGAATTGTGGTTTCAGTGATAAAAATCATTCCAGGACTCAGGAGCAGCAGAACACAAAAAATACACCAAACAGGGGAGCAACAATAACTCTCCCATAAAAGCCTGTTATAAAATGACTTTGAAAATGTAATAAAGTCACAGCTGGCCCCATGCTCTGCTGTCAGCAAACAAGGGCTCTGAAGGAGACAGGGTGGCAGAGGGGAAAAAATACTAGCTTTAAAGTCAGAAGATCTGTGTTCAAATCCTACCTTTGATGGTTAACTGTGTGACCTTGGGCAAGGCACTTAAACTCACTGGACCTCAGTTTCTCCAACTGTAAAGTGATGAGGTTAAACTAGATTGCCTCCGGGGTCCTTTCTGTATTTAGAGCCTATGAACATGTCTACAAATATGTCCAAGGTAATGAAGGAGAGAGCATTGAGAAGTAAGTAGATCAGGGTAGGCTTCACCTGAATGAGTCTTGAAAGGAGGTGAAGATTCTGTGAGAGGAGATGAGCCGGCTTATATTCCAGGCATGGAAGATAGCCTGTGTGAATGTGTGAAGGGCGTATTTATATAGTTCTTTCAGGTTTACAAAACGCTTTCTTCACGAGTAATATTTGAGGAGGCAGCTGGTAGAGCAACGGATGGAGCACCAAACTGGAACTCAAATCTGGCCTCAGACACTTACTAGTTAGGCAAGTCACTTAACCTCTGCCTCAGTTTCCTCAACTGTAAAATGGAGATAATAAATAGCAACCTGCCTCTCAGGCTTGTTGTGATGATCAAATCAGGGAATACTTGTAAAATCTCTTAGCATGGTACCTGGGACATAGTGGTCACTATGTAATTTCTTCCCTCTTCCATTAATATTGTCCCCATTTTTCAGGTAAGGAAATTGACAATCAAAGAGGCTCAGTGGCTTTGCCCAGGGTCACAAGGCTAATAAGTACCAGTACTCGAACCTGGGTTCCATATAGAATGGCATCTCAGAGTTGGAAGAAACTTAATTTCCACCCAAATCCAACCTATAATTAAAGCAGGAATCTTCTCCCCAACATCCCCAACAAGTGGCTGATTCTCCAGCCTCTGCTTGAAGACCTTGAGGATTTACTAACTACTAGGGCTGCCTTTTTGTACAGTCCATATCCGTATTTGAGCTGGAATTAACTTCTCTATGGCTTCCAACCATTGGGTTTAGTTCTGTCCTTGGCCCAAGGAAAATAAATAGAATCCTTCTTCCACTTGATACCCCTGTAAGATACTTCAAGACAGCTATCATGTCCCCGTTAAGTCTTCTCTAGGCTAAATTTTCCCAGGTACTTCAACCACTACTGGTTGGTGGGCATTGATTCACTTTTCTCTGTGTGCTTTGCAGTTTGTTAATTTCCTTTATAAAATGAGGTTCCTAGAAGAGAAGGGAACGAGCATTTATTAAGCACCTAACTATGTGTCAGGCACTGGGCTGAGCATTTTACAAATATCTCATTTGGTCTTCACAATAGCCCTTGGAGGTAGGTGCTGTTATTATCCCTATTTTACAGCTGAGGAAATTGAGGCAAACAGAGATTGAGTGACTTGCCAGGGTCATATAACTAGTAAGTGTCTGAGGCCATATTTGAACATAGGTCTTCCTGACTCCAGGCTCAGCATTCTATCCATAAATTCATAACATATCCTAATCATATCCATGGTCAAACTCTGAACCACCCTTATGTGGTTCAGATCCCCCTGAAATGCTTGTGTTATAGATGAAGAATTCTTAGTCACAGTTAAAAAATATATAAAATACCTCATAGAACCTGCAAAAGAAAATACAGTATTTGCCCCTAAAATTCTCTGACTTTCACAGAGCTTCATAGTAATAGCAAAAAGCACTTGTCTCCAAAGAGTAATTAAATTACCTCCATTTTGATATTTGAGATAAAACTGTTCAACTATTCTACCAGCATTTGCATTTAATGTTTCCAGGGGCTTTCAGCCTTTTCTTTGCTTCTTTTAGTTTCAACCTATGGGAACTGTATGCCGGGAAGCAGTGAATGATTGTGATATTCAGGAGACGTGTACGGGGAACTCCAGCCAGGTAATTTTCTTAAATAAGGCGTTCTCCAAATCTGAAAAAAAAAAAAAAAAGAAAAAGGAAGAGGGGGGGGAAAGAGTGGCACCCAGACAAGGTCTTGTATGGTTACCTTCAGGGCACTGATCCTCCAGAAAAATGTAAACCATGGAGACTCTCATGTTCCTCTCTCCTGTGACATCTAATTCCATCTATTTTTAGTCATTCCTCAGCAATCTTGGTTTCAGCTAACAGCCTAGGCAAGAGGAGAAGCTGCCCGCAACTTGGTTGTAAAACTAAGGCTGTGTTCAGGCCTTAAAGCATCTTTTTAAAGTAAAGAAGTATGCCATAGATTTACTTACATGTCCTTGATGAGGGGAAAAATAGGAAGGACTATATTTTTGTCTCATAATCCTTTAAAGTGGAGAGTCTACAGGAAACATACTCCCATAATGCATCTCTAGTCTGAAGGTGTTCCTATCTCTGACATTGACATGAACATGGTTTCTTCTGATAAAGCCCATTTATTGACTGGTCTTGAATTTAAAATAACTCAGTTAAAGACAGACTGTGATCATGTATGGTGGTGAATCTATAAATTTCAACATGAACAGTGTCTTTGCTTTAGGGGAAGAGGAATTTGGTAAGACTATATTTACTTAAGTCATGTAAGGATGTTTATTATTAAGGGATATGACTTCCTAGGAGATTAAGATTAATTGTCTTGCCTATTTAACATTCTCTCCAAGATATGTATTTGTAAAAATGTCTTGGTCATTTGTTTACTATTTTTCTACTTCAGATAATAGACTATACCCTGAAAAAAAATGTGTGAAATATCATTTTCCTTTTGTCAATCAATCAATAAGAATGTATTAAATAACTATTATGTACTAGGTGCTGGGAATACAAAGACAAAAAAAATACCTCCTACCTTCAAGGAGTTTATATTCTATCAGGGGAGAAAACGTATACTTTTATATAGGTATATACAAAATAAATAGAGTAATTTTGGTGGGGGTCAGAACAGGCATTAGCAGCAGGGATCAGGAAAGACCTCATGCAGATGGTTGCCCTCTGACCTGAGATTTGATCTTCTCAAGTCACCTACGTCCATTAATGATACACTCAGTAAGTCTTAGAAAGTAAGAGTAAAACAGTGGGTATTAAGTTGCACTAGTTATATCCATGACCCTGAAAACAAGGACAAAACTTAAACTCTTTCCCTCTCCATGTCTCCTTTTTCTCCTCTCTCTGTATGTCTCTTCATTTCTTTTTCCCTCTCTATAAATATATATAATCATATATTTATAATATTTGTATATTTGATATTATATATTTTATATTTACATAGTAATAGAAAGAATAATTAAAATTAAATTATATTTATATATATGTATACATACATATATGCACATGTATACATATACATAAGGATGGATGGATGGATGGATGGATGGATGGATGGATACATGCATGATGGATAGAAGGATGGAGAGAGTGGCAGGACAACATGCAAGCCTCCCTACCGAATGCCTAAAACAGATGCCTCTTGATTGCATTTTGCATGTAGAGACTGCCATAAGTCCCACAACTATAAAAAGGGGGCTCTTGCTCCATCCTTCTCTTTTTCTTGCCAGTTGTTTGGATGCAGATGCTGTTCCCACCATGGCCATGGGCACTCATGTGGGGCTCCACATGTGGCTAGATGCTGCCAGCTGTCAGTGCCCTCCATGCCCATCTGTCCAGTAATCTGCACTGATGTGTGTCTGAATGTGCTTTGCCCTTGTTTTCAGGGTCATCCGATGAAGTGAGTGGACTTAAAGAGATTTTATTTTTTACTATTACCTTCTCTTCCCTTATTGCATATCATTAAAGGATTGAAGTCAGGAGTCCTCAACCTGAGATCCATGGATCCCCAAGGGCTACATGGATGGATTTCAGGAAATCTGTGAACTTAGATGGGAAAAAGATTTATAGATTTATTTTTGCTAAGCTTTGGTTTGCATTGTAACACCAAATACTACATGTATTTAAAAACTTTCTTCTGAAAAAGGGTTCATGGGCTTCACCAGACTACTACTGGGGTCCATACCACACAAGAAGTTAAGAACCCCCAATTGAAGTACACGGTGGTAGTGGCCACTTTGACCACCTTTTGCGTCTTGGACAGTCAGGTTTTTCAGTAGTGGCCGCATAATTGGAAATCCGTGTATCTTCAGATTGTGTGCATAGAAGTATGTCATTAATTAAATGCAGCTGTAATTACAATTACTAATTGATTCAAGCCCTCTAGCATGGCACCTGGCTCTGTCACTTATACTGTGGTAGCATTGGATAGGTGATTAGGTCTTACTACCTTACCAGTTTGTGTGCGCTAGCTAGCTAGGTAAAAACATTTTTTTGTTGAAAATCTCAGGTGGGCCACATCCCAGGGTCGGTTGGGCTGCTTTCGACTTACAGGTTTTGCAGGTTTGACCACCTAGTCCTTTAAATTAGGACAGCTTCAAGGTTGTTTTCCAGATTATCATTGCTTGCCTTGTATTGTTTTGACGTGGCTGTTTTCTTCTCTCCTAGTGTGCCCCAAACGTCCATAAAACGGATGGCTATTCATGTGATAATTTCCAGGTAGGCAGCTCAGTTCTTGAATTTGATTTGTTTGAGTGCTTTGGAATGAAGGAAATATTGACATCAATCAAAATATCAGCATTATTTTAAACCCGTTGCAAGCAACTCTGGAGAATTAAACCCTTACATATTTCTTTTTTAAGAATTTGTCTATTTTATTTTTAATTTGTGGAATAAAACAAGCTTTTTCATGTATAATTTTTAAAAAGATGATTGCATATGAAATTGCAAATCTATTGTATACAACTTAATATTCCTTTTAAATATGTAATAAGGTTAACATGTAAATGTCTTTTTTTCTTTTTTCTTCCCTCCTCTGCCCCCATCCTAGAGATGAATATAAAGCCCTTATATATTCCTAAAGAAATATTTCTTCTTTATATTTTCTTTAGTCGTTGAATTACTCCCTATGTCCAAATGGTGTGGGAAGTTTCTGCACAATCTTTTTCATGTTATGTGTTTCAGGGCATTTGCTTTGGAGGAAGATGTAAAACCAGGGACAGACAGTGCAAGTACATCTGGGGGCAAAGTAAGTAAATGTGATTTCTGCTCCATGGGGTTCTGGTGGGCACGAGGCACACAGGCTAAATGGGCGCATTCCCTCTGTACCCCTGCAGAAGATCCTGCGGATCTGAAGGCCGTGACTGGAGGTTGCCACGAGAGGCGTCCCTGTCACATCACTTGTCCCAGAATCCATTTCACTACCAAGTTTGTTTCCTTTTATGTATTAGCTTGCTCTCCCAGACTTACATTGTGGAAAAAAAAAAGCTGTGAGTTCATAGTGCAACTACTTCCTGCCTTGTTGTCAAGGACAACCCTCCACACCTTCAGAGACAGTTTGCATCAGTTGGCCGTGGCCAGAAATGATCATCCCCAAATCACTAACCCTGTGGAGAGGAACCTTCTTGCACTCAGCTATGTGGGACCCATGGTGAAAACCAGCCTGTTACCTGACCTGTGCCCAAAGCTTTTCTGGCGTGGCAGGACTTGCCCAAACTGGCGCTCTCCTGGAATCATTTTGGAGTGCCTTGTGACCACTTGCACACCATTTAGCTTCTCTTAGACTTGGGTTGAGGAGGAGTGTGGCATAGTGTAATAAGTGTTGAAACTGGAGTCGGAGGACTTGGATTCATAGCCTGGATTGGCTATGTGACCTTGTGTGACCTTAGGCTGGTCAACCCCACCCCTTTCCTTGGGCCTTTGTTTCTTCATTTGTAAAATGAGGAAATTGGACTAGATGGTCTAGAAGGTTGCTTCCAGATCTACCTTCAATGGACCCGAATCCTAGGTCACCTTTGTCCTTCATACAACAGCTTTTCAAACAATTGAAGAAAGCTCTTCAGCTGTCTCTTCTCTAGGCTAGATATGTGTGTGTGTGTGTGTGTGTGTGTGTGTGTGTGTGTGAGAGAGAGAGAGAGAGAGAGAGAGAGAGAGAGAGAGAGAGAGAGAGAGAGAGAGAGAAAGAGAGAGAGAGAAAGCGCAAGGGTGAGAGAGAGGAAGAGAGAGAGAGCAGGGGTGAGAGAGAGGAAGACAGAGAGAGAGGGAAGAGAGAGGGAGACAAGAGAGACAGAATGGAAAGGAGGGAGAGGGGTAAAGAGAGAGAGAAGAGTGAGAGAGAGAGAGAGAGAGAAGAGAGAGTAAGAGAGAGAAAGAGAGAGAGAGCAGGGTGAGAGCGAGAGAAAGAGAGAGGGGTGAAGAGGAAGAGAGAGAGAGAGAGTGAAGAGAGAGAGAGAGAGAGAGAGAGAGAGAGAGAGAGAGAAGGAGGGAGTGAGGGAGAGAGAGGGAAGAGAGAGGGGGACAAGAGAGACAGAATGGAAAGGAGGAGAGGGTAAAGAGAGAGAGAGAGCAGGAGTGAGAGAGAGAAAGAGAGAGAGAGAGCAGGAGTAAGAGAGAGAAAGAGAGAGAGAGCAGGAGTGAGAGCGAGAGAAAGAGAGAGCAGGGGTGAGAGAAAGGAAGAGAGAGAGAGAGAGCAGGAGTGAGAGAGAGAGAGAGAGAAGGAGGGAGTGAGGGAGAGAGAGGGAAGAGAGAGGGGGACAAGAGAGACAGAATGGAAAGGAGGGAGAGGGGTAAAGAGAGAGAGAGAGCAGGAGTGAGAGAGAGAAAGAGAGAGAGAGAGCAGGAGTAAGAGAGAGAAAGAGAGAGAGAGCAGGAGTGAGAGCGAGAGAAAGAGAGAGCAGGGGTGAGAGAAAGGAAGAGAGAGAGAGAGCAGGAGTGAGAGAGAGAGAGAGAGAGAGAGAGAGAGAGAGAGAGAAGGAGGGAGTGAGGGAGAGAGAGGGAAGAGAGAGGGGGACAAGAGAGACAGAATGGAAAGGAGGGAGAGGGGTAAAGAGAGAGAGAGAGCAGGAGTGAGAGAAACGAAGAGAGAGAGAGAGAGAGAGAGCAGCAGTGTGTGTGTGTGTGTGTGTGTGTGTGAGAGAGAGAGAGAGAGAGAGAGAGAGAGAGAGAGAGAGAGAGAGAGAGAGAGAAGGAGGGAGTGAGGGAAAGAGAGAGAGGGAAGAGAGAGGGGGACAAGAGAGACAGAATGGAAAGGGGGAAGAGGGGTAAAGAGAGAGAGAGAGAGATTTGTTAGCCCTTCACTATCTTGGTTGACTTCCTCTGCTGCCATGATTATCATACCTTGC
Source organism: Phascolarctos cinereus (assembly GCF_003287225.1). NCBI lineage: Eukaryota > Metazoa > Chordata > Mammalia > Diprotodontia > Phascolarctidae > Phascolarctos > Phascolarctos cinereus. The sequence goes on along the minus strand of NW_027555514.1, from coordinate 51,729,139 downwards.
CTATTAGGTTTACAAAGTGCTTTCCTTGCAAACACATGCATTTCACTCCCAGGTATGTGAGATTTTCAGAATTGAAAATGTGCCTCTTATGCTGAGACCACAAAATTTAAAAATCTCAAGTTCTATTTAAATGCTATTTTAAATGGTCTGTTTTAGAAGAGGTTCTAGCTGTGTCTCACTTGATGACAGCTTAACCCTAATAGCTAGATGGTACAGTGGATAGAGTGCTGGGCCTGGAGTCAGGAAGATGCGTCTTCATGAGTTCAAATCTGGCCTCAGACACTAGATTTATGACCTTGGGCAAGTCACTTAAGGCTGTTTGCCTCAATTTCCTCATCTGTAAAAGAAGCGAGAAGGAAATGGCAAACCACCACATTATCTTTGCTATGAAAACCACAAATGGGGTCACGAAGAGTCAGACATGACTGAAAACAACTGAACAAAAACCAACCTTAACAATAGGCAAAGAACCCAGAAGGAAATTAGCTTAAGTATCATGCTTGTCATCCTATATCCCTTGAACTGACAGTGATGTCACAGTATTCCAACCCCGCTAGGGGCAAGGTTAATAAATATCTTACATTCTACTAGGCTTTTAACAGATTGTAGTAGTAGGGGTAAGAGGAAAGGGAGAGAAAGGAAGCCTGGAAACTAGATGACACAGTAGATACACTGCTGGATTTAGCATCAGTAAGAATCAAGTTCAGGGCCTTTTTTGAGTTCATATACATTGGCTACATGACTCTTGACAAGTCTTTTAAGTTTTCTCAACCTCAGTTTCCCCATATGTAAAATGGGGATAATAATGGTGTCTATCTCATAGGGTCATTGTAGGGATCAAATGAGATACATAAAGTGCTTTGCAAACCTTAACAGGCTATATGAATGCCAGTGACAGTGATGATGATGATTATGGTGGTGGTGGTGGTGATAGTAGTGGTGGTGATAATGGAGGAAGCATGATGCAGTGGAAAGATGTGGAATTCGGGGAGGGGGAGAAGAAGGTTAAAATTCTGGCACCAGCATTATCCAGCTGGATTATGGGAATCAAGTCACTTTGAGCCTCAGTTTCCTCATCTGTAAAGTAGGGATGGTCGAACTGTACATGCACTAGTCTCCTCATGGAGTTGTTGGAGGAAAGCAGTTTGTAAAGTATAGTTATGGTGCTGTTGATGGAAGAGGTGAGAAGACCCCATGTCACGTCATCTGTGACTGAAGGAACTAGGAACCCACTTCAGCCTGGAGAAGAGAGATTTACCTATGTGCAGGTTTGTGGAAGGGAGGACTAGGCATTTTGTGATATTCCGCAGGAAAGAGCTAGGACCAGTGGGCAAAAACTGTGATGGAAGGGGTACATTTCAATAAGATATGAAGGTGAATTTCCCAGTAATTGGAGCTGGCTGAGAACAGAGCAGGCTGTCATGAAGTAGGAAAGTTCTGGACATGGGAGGTGTGGTCACCTGGCCTCTGCCTGAACTTCTGAGGGGTGCCACGCTTTAGGAACACCAGAAGCCCTCTGAAATCACTCCCAAAACACTGATGCTAGGAATTACCTTCCCTCTTGGCATTCTAAGAATCCATTTCACACAGGAGTTTGGAATATTTTTAAAATCTAGCAAATGTGTTGAGAATATTCCTTTGACCAATGGATGAAGGTTTTGCTAGACTTCTGAGTGTTCAAAATTATTTTGTAGTTGATTGGGACATATTTCATTATCATGTTTCAGAGAGGTTTATTTCCCACATTCTGAGATAATTTTTTATTCTTAGTAAATTTGAAGTTATAAAGATTCAAATTTTGTGGGTACATCTTCCAAACACTCTTTCATGACTGACTTCCTTTCCCTCAACTTCTCTGGGACCTACTACTTAGTTAGAATCATTGCTTTCTTTAGAGCTTGGGATTTAATTTTTAAAAAAAGACCCAAAACATGAAATTCAGTTTGGGATCTTTGCCAGGCAAGACATCTGTCTTAGGTCTGTGTTTATTTTACTTTGCCAAATTTCAAACTGAGATCCATGAAACATAATCCCCACTTGAAAATGTGCATTAGCTACAAGTGATGTCCGAGGATCATTTTTTAAAAAGTCTTGCCATATTTGTCGAGAACTTTTTGAATGAGTGACCTGACAATTGGTCCAGTTCTGTAGCTCCACATTTCCCTTTGTGCCTGAGCTTGAGAAATTTCTACCTGCCCTGGTTTGCTAAAGAAGGCTACTTCTCTGTTTCAGAAGTGACTGCTTCTGATAAATACTGCTATGAAAAACTGAATATTGAAGGGACCGAGAAAGGCAACTGTGGGAGAGACAAAGACACTTGGATTCAGTGCAACAAACAGTAAGTTGGGGAAGTAGTTTGGGAATTTATTACCTAGTTTCTAACTAAATTTTGGAGGAACAGAATCTTACTATTGCACTTTTTTTTTTTGGCTTCTGGACTCCCTCCTGGAGCCAGAGAGTAATATAGAAGAAATCTAAACTTATTTGAGTATTGAGCATTCCTGTAGAGGGAATGGGTTTGTGCATGCAGAGCTTAAGTCCCCTCTTAGCATCTAAACACAGGAGATTGTATTCATTAAGCCATATTCCACTCTCCTCCCTTGCCCATGATACTCATTGGAGAGGCTCCTGCCCTACTAAAATGTCCCTCAGTTATCAGCACCAGGTGGAAGTAGTTAGGTGATGCCCTGGGTAGAGTGATGGAGAAGAACTGAGTTCAAATGTAGCCTCAGATATTTGTTAGCTATGTGAGTCTGGGAAAGCCACTTAACCTCTGTTTGCCTTAGTTTCCCTAATTGTAAAATGAGGCTAATCATGGCACCTACCTCACAGGGTGTTTATGAGGACCAAATGATGTGATATTTGTAAAGTGCTTAGCACAGGACCTGACACATAGTAGGTGCTTAATAAATACTTATTCCTCTCTTCCCTTCCTACTTTAATTGTTGTTTACATTATTCAGTAATTACATGCATCAGCATAACCTCTATCCCTCTTCAGTTTATCCTGGGTCTTGCTGCCTTTTATCTCTTGGTTGTAGCTATAATTCATTTATTATTTTCTTTTTTTCTCTTTCACATCTAATCTACCCCATTTCCAAGATAACCAGTCATCAATCTTTAGAATGCAGTCATAATAACTAGCAATAATCATCACTAGGTTTTATATCACACTTTAAAATTTGCAAGACATTTTACAAATATCTCCTTTTATCCTCACAACAACCCCAGGAAGTAGGTGCCATTATTATCCCCATTTTACAGATGAGGAAACTGAAGTTGACAGAAGATAAAGTGATTTGTTTAGGGTCATACAGATGGAAAGCATCTGAGGGGGGATTAGAACTCAGGTCTTCCTGTCTTCACGTCCAGTGGTCTATCCACTGTATTAACTAACTGCCTTTCTCCCAATAAGATGGGTTAGGGAGGGAGTAGAAGAAATTTTCACAACTCCCTTAAAACAACAGGGATATGCTCAGATTTTGTGTCTTTGGCCGTATAATTTCAGTCTTAACCTCTCTCCTAGATTCTAGTCTCATATTTCAGTGATCTGATGGAAATTCTCCTTGAATATCCTGAAAACTCAACATCTCTCACACTTTAACTGAACTCATCACCATCCTACTCAGAATTAACTCCTTCCTATTCCCAGTTACTCAGAATCATCTTTGACTCTTTTCTCTTTTTCCTTCCTCAGCAGAGTCCTGTTGACTCTTCCTTTTTATTTTTTTCATATCTGTCCCTTCCTATCTTTTTTCTTTTCTCTATTTCTTAAAAATGTTTTTACTAAAACATTTTGTTTTGACATTCAGTAACACTCAAAATCCTGACAAAGTGCATTCCCCAAATACAGCTAAGTAAAACTGCCTAATAGAATCATTGAAACTAATGATGCATTTCACTGTCTACTTTTATGATTTACTGATCATTAACATAAAGGAAATACAAGTGAACTTTAACCACTTAGCAACAAAGTCTATTGTCTTTATTTTGAATTTTGCTAACTTCCATTTTCAGTTACTTTCTTGTAGTCACTGGGTGTCATTTTCCTTTGGCATTGTTTCTTTCCTTCTGCATCACATAAGTCTTTTCATGATTCTGTGAAATCTTCATTACCATTGTTATTTTATGTTTCTTTTGTTTGTTGAATTTGGCATTTAAGACCCTGTTAATCTCTGATTTTCTTTGAATGAATATTTGAAAATACGTTCTTCTGCTAAAGGTCCATTTTCTTTCATGTAGAAATGTACTTAGCTTTGTAGGATATGTTATTTTAGAACGTAGACTGATTTCTTTTTATGTTAATTATGTCATATTTCTAGCTTTTTCTTTCATTTTATGTTATTAGTGAGTAGTCCTGCATAATCTGAACTGCTGTTCCTTGATATGTAAATTGGTATTTCTTGCATACTTAAAATTGAATCTAGATTTTTGGAAACTACATTTTTAGGTAAATTAAAATTGATATTCCGCTCTAATAAGGTCCTATTGATTTTCTTGACCTGAATTTTGCCTTCTCTTTCTAATACTTGTAGGCAATGTGGTATATGATTTCCTGAAAATTACATTCATGCTTTTTGATTCTGGGCAACCAGCAATTCTCAAATTTTCTCTCAGACTTGTCTTCCAAGTCTTCCATTGCTATAATTTATAGAGGCTTCATGTGTTCTAATTTTGCTTAGCTATCTATTACTTCATCTCTTTATTTTTGTTATCTTGATGCCATTTTTACAGAGTACTGTTTTATTAATATCTTTTGCCTTCTGCTCTAAACTGTCGGTTCTGATTTTTCGAATTTTAAGAGCTCTAATATTTCTCCTTATCTTTTCCTTTAATTATTGTATTATGTTTCCATCCTACTTTAGGGGTTCTTGCAATTTAAAATAAATTTTTTCTTTTATGTACATTTATAATCTGCCCTTTCACCTCTCAGTTGAACACAAAAAACCTTGAAAAATAATACTTCAGATTCTTGTGATTATTCTATTTGCATTTCTAAGAGTATAGTTGTTGTTTCCGAATTCTTTCTTTCTTCCAGAGATTTCTACTCACTTTATTATACCCCCTAGACTTTATTATGTATTTATTCAGGCTTCTTTGTTGTTTACCTAATTCTTCTGTCTCCTGGTTTTTCTTTTAGATTTTCCTTATTTGTTTTTTCCATTCCCTTCTTTTTGTTATTATTGTTTGTTCACTTTATTTGGCAGATTTATGGAGTGAAGGGAAACTGAGGTTGAAGCTGGCTTTTCTTTCACTCATCTTACTGGAAGGGCCCATTCTATAGGTTCTTGAGGAGGGACTGATCCTGCCTCTCTCCTAGTTCAGGTTTTTATCTTGTCTTGTTTGGGTTACACATAAGGCTCATAATTAACCTCCTTGTACTTTCTCCCCCCACCAAAAGTTAATCATTCAGTATACCAGAGGTGTCATACTCATGTCCTGTGAAAACTCCCGAGCGTGACCAGAATGAGATTAAAATGTAACTGGGAAATACTTAACAAAATAAGTAAAGAATACAGTGTAACACAGTTAATGCTGATTTGTGGTTTTCTAAGTCAGTATGCAGTCGTGGGGCTTTTTGAATTTGACTTCACCAGTCTTTACTTTATGTGATTTCCTCTGCCTCAATCACTGCTTGAATTGCGTTGTTCTCCTGTTTGAAAGCCTCATTAGGTTCCCATTGCTTACCAAATAGAGAACAAATATCTGCATCTGGCATCTTCCGTAATTTTTAGGCTTCCTCCGCTCAGCTAGACTCCAGATGAACTGGATTTCTTGTATTCCTGAACATGCTTCAGGCATCTCTGGAGAGCATGAGGAGAGCATGTGTGGAATTCTCTTCTCTCTTATCTCCTCTTCCATCTACTTATTAAAATCCTTCTCATCCACCAAGGCTGAACTCAAATTCTACCTCCTCTGTGAAGCCTTCCAAGATTGTTGTAGTCAAAAGTAGTTTCTCCTCTTTCTGAGGTACTTTCTGTACCTCTTTTGGTAACTGCCACATATTACCTTGTGCTACAGTGGATAGAGCCTGGAGTTAGGAAGACCTGAGTTCAAATTCTTCCTCAGACACTTACTAGCTGTATGGTCTTGGGCAGGTCACTTAACCCTGTTTGCCTCAGTTTCCTCATCCGTAAAATAAGAAGGAAATGGCAAAACACTCCAGTATCTTTGCCAGGAAAATCCTAAATGGACTCAGGAAGAGTCAGACACAATTGAAACAACTGAACAAATAACAAAAACCTTATGTTATAGTTGCATATACATATGTCTAATCTCCCTTTCTTCTAGGCTCTAAATTACTTTAAAGGTAGACACTCTCTCTAGTCTATTAATAATGTATTGTATCAGCTTTTTGTGGTGGCAAGGAATTGGAAGCTGGGAGGATGCCCATCAACTGGGAAAAAGCTGAACGAGTCATAGTATATGACTGTGATGAAATATTGTAAGAAATGAGGAGGGGGTGTTTTTGGAGAAATCTGTGAAGGTGTATGAACTGATGCAGAGTGAAGCCAGTAGAACAATTTCTATAATAACTACTATATTGTAAAGGCAAACAATTTGAAAGATTTAGGAGCCCTAGCAATATAATGAGCAAGCCTGTTTCCAGAGGGCTGATGATGAAATATGCTTTCCTTCCTGTTGATCCTGCCTCTATCCTAGTCCAGGCTTTTATCTTGTCTTTTTGGTTTGATCAAAGCCAATGCAGGTCTTTTCCTTGATTATAAAGTTTTTAACAGGGTTTAAGTTTTTCTTCCTTCTCAGTGGGGTTAGGGGTGGGCGAAGAAGAGAAAGGTGTCAGATCTCCATGGACATAAAATAAAATTTAATTTAAAAAATAATGTATGGCATCAGGTACAATCCCTTGACTATAAAAGATATTCGGTATCTATTGAATGAAGGGATAATTTTTTCGTGGAGGGTTGAAAGTTAAAGATTTTCATCAGTGTCAAAGGGACCTCTATGTTTTGCATAAATAGAAAGAAAATAAGGCTGAGTTAGTAGAATTTTTAGGATTTTTTTTGCTTGATGATATCCAAGTCTTCGTATTTTTTCCATTTAATGAAGTCTGATTTTTTCACATTCATCCTTGCTGTTTTATTCACCAATCTTCTGAATAACTATTAATGTCAAAATCTTTCATTAATATGTTAACATCATCAGGATTAAAACTGAAAATTCATTAATCATACAGAACATTTTAGACAGTATTTCCGACAGAGCAGAACAGTGAAAGTTTTCTTTTTTAAATATAAGAATATAATGTTATAATGAAAACAGAGAGTCAGAAGTAATTAGTAAAGGAAACTAAATAAGTAACAGTGTAGTTATGTAGGAGTGAATAAAAGAAAATTATGTATAAGGTACTCTTTAAAATGGGGGGCAGCTAAGTGGCGCAATGGATAGAGTGCTGGGCCTGGAGTAAGAAAGACATGAGTTCAAATCTAGCCTCAGATGCTTACTAGTTGTGTGACCCTGGATAAGTCACTTACCTCTGTTTACCTCAGTTTTCTCATCTGTAAAATGAGTTGGAGAAGGAAATGGCAAGTATCTTTGCCAAGAAAACCCAAATGGGGTCAAAAAGAGTTGGACATGGCTGAAAAAGACTGAACAACAAACAAAGCTCTTTAATACTCAGAGTGGAAGGTAAGATAAAATTATTCATTGTGAAAGAGGACTGTTCTTAAGGTCTTTGCTAAAAAGGAACTGGTTACATTGATAAGTTCATGTGGATGGAAATTTTGCTGCTAAGCAGTATTATGTAAAGGATAACTTAATTCGGTAGTCCTTAATTTGATTGAACAGTTCAGTGAAGTAAGTGCATAGAGCAAATACTTGAAAGCTTGCTGGTTGTGTCTGACCTCTGACCTAGAACACTGAGAGGCAAGCGATTGGACCTGGGTCACATAGCCAGTATGTATCAGGGCAGTATTTCAACCCAGGTCTTCTTGGCGCTAAGGCCATCTCTGAGGCCATATCCAGTATATGACACTGCCTTTTGTTAGAAGAAGTAGAGTATGCTGGCCTGGTTTATTTTCTTAGGATTTGAATGAATTCTGTAGTTAAACAAAAACAAGCACTATGGTATCATAATATGTTTCCCCTAAATTGGAATGCTCCGTGTAAATGATCAGCCATCCCTTTTAATAGTTATATCCAAGCTTCTCGGGTAGAAATAACCTGTCCAACCACTTTGTATATGAAGTAAGCAATTTGTGCCCTCTGTTGATTTAGGGATGTACTTTGTGGTTACCTCCTATGTACCAACATTGGTAACATTCCAAGGCTTGGTGAGCTAGATGGGGAAATCACATCCTCTCTAGTTGTGCAGCAGGGAAGGACATTAAACTGCAGGTAAGTAGAATGATTACCACCTTATTGTAAAGCAAAGCATGCAATGCCTCTTCCCTCCCACCCAGAACCTTGGAATCACCACTGTCTTCAATACTTCAAATGATTGGCTATTTGATTAGTGTGGGTTACCTCTTCAGCCAGCGCAGATTACAATCCTTCCATGACTGAGGAGATGAGTTCATAAGTTACTCCAAAACCTTCATCATCTGATAGCCTCCCGGAGGGTAATGACGCTGCCCTCTCAGTCTGGTCCCTGGATGACAGCCATTGGTAGCCTTGGACTTAAAGCATTTTTTAAGGTTTCCAAGGTAGATTCCTCCTCTTTGGAGGTCTTTGAGCAGAAACTGGACGGCCAGTTGTTGGGCACATTATTGTCGGAATTTCCTTCTTCTGTGGGTTGGATAAGATGGTCAGCTCTCCAATTCTGTGATTACCGGTGTGGTGGCATCTGCCAGAATTTGTGCTTGGCTGCTATGACCTTTAACATGGGTCACCTCCGTTGCATGATGAGACAATAGAATTGGGCTTTAGTCGGGAAAATGAATTATTTGTTAAAAATAAAACCACAGAAACCTTGTTCAAGGGGCCGTTGTTCAAATCAAAATAGAGTAGGAGAAAAGGCATTGAGTCACAGTAGGAAAAAAAAAAACAAACCAACCACCACTTTCTGTAGTCAGAGGATCTGAATTCAAATCTTACATCTGATATTACCTGTGTGACCTTGGGAAAGTCATTTAAACTTCTTGGGCCTCGGTTTCCCCAATAAATGAAGAGAGTGGACTAAATGGCTTCTGCTGCCTTTTCCAGCTATCTCTCTATACGATTCTATGAAAAAAGAAAAGAATCGTAAGATGATAGATTTAGAGTGAGAAGAGACCTTCAAGGTCATCTAGTCCAACCTCCTTATTTAAACAAATGGAGAAACTGAGGCCCAGAGAGGGACAAAATTGGGATTTGAACTCGGCTCCATTGATACCAAATCCCATTTCATGCTGCTGCTTCCCCCCTCCCCCCATTGTGTCTGGATTTGGACAACAACTTTTTGAACTACAGTCAAGTGGTTGTCAGCATGTGAGCCAGCACAAGAACAACTGTTCATCTTCTCAGGCCCAAATACAATGATTAAAATATATGTTTCCACTTCTTTTCACCTCGAGTCTTTCAAGCTTCAGTTTATCAGTTAGAGAGATTGCTTCTTCTTGTTTCATCTTTTCATGGATGATGAGTGGGGAGTTTTGAATTAATAGATCTATGAAACAATGATCATTTTTGATTGCTGAATTAACAAAATGGTGGCTGTATTAAATAGCTTCCCACTCATGTCTTCCTCTGATGTCTTGTTGGACTGGAGAGGAGACCTTGGCTCCTTGGAGGCTGTGCTAAACAGAGGGCTAAGACCAGCACATCCTACTTTGCTGTTGGGAGGGTTGTGACGTGACCCATCAATGGATTGTAATCCCAATTAAGGACCAGGCTAGCTAAATTTGGAAAGCTTCATCAACAGGTTGACTGCGACATGATGATTTTGGCCATGGAACTCTCAAAGGCTATTTACTACTGAGGTTCTCAACCTTGTTTGCATCATGGACCCCTTCGGCAATCTAGTGAAACCTATGGATCTCTTCTGAGAACAATATTTTTAAATTAGTAAGATAAAATACATAAGGATTACAAAGAAAACTAATTCTATTAAAATAAAGTTGTCAGAATATTGAAAAAACAAATTCAAGAACCCCGGGTTAAGATTTCCTCATTTACTAAGTCATGGAAGGGTTAGAATCTGTGATCATGAAGGAAATACTCCTGCTGATTAAATCTTTGACCCCCTAAGTATGGAATTACATTGAATAGCATTTTTATAATCATATAGTTCTATTATTGCCCCATTATAGAATATAATATTGTGAATGCAGAAATTTCTTTGAAAAAGGTAAGTTTTTATTTATTTTATTTTTTAAATTTATAGAATAAAACAAGGAAAAGGTAATTCAAAAAAACTTTCATCCTCAATGTTAGAACTGAAATGGACCTTAGCGAACCCACTTGGTTATAAGATTAGAATTTGGTGTTGAGCAGTAATTATGATTGACTTGGCCTTAGGTGATAAAAATTAAGTAGAAATTTGATTTCAGTTCTTATATCAATTGTGTTGATATATTAGAATGCATTGTTCTTGTTGATTACCCTACCAATTAGTTTAAAGATTAAGTTACTGCCATGCCTTTACATGTAGGAAGATGTACCATCGTTCTTCATTCTACTGTCTTTCTAAGGATAAACAGAATACAAATGCAGTGATATTAGTCATCATTTAGTTAATGAAGGTGGTTTCAAAATCAATTAAGGAATGAATATATATATCTTTAAAAACACACACACACACAATCTGCTCCAAAACATAACTACATTTTTTTAAAATATTGCTTACTTACTGTAGTGGTGGTCATGTTAAGCTTGAAGAAGAGATAGACCTTGGCTACGTTGAAGATGGGACACCATGTGGCCCCGAAATGATGTGCCTAGAACGTAGGTGTCTCCCTACTGCCTCTTTCAACTTCAGTACCTGCTTGAGTAAAAAAGAAAATGCGATTTGTTCAGGAAATGGGGTATGTTTGTGTATTATTTACTCTATCTTAATGTGAATTATGTATTTAATTTTTATCAGTGAAATGTATGGTCTTCAACAAGTTACTTAAACTCTCAGGACTCAGTTTATTGATCTATAAAACAACAGAATTAAGCTAGATTATCTTTAAGTTCCTTTGAATTCAAACTTTGTGATGTATACTCTGTGAAATGTGCCTGGTTCTAAACCAGTTATTTTTCCTGATTCTACGAAATAAACTAGATACTGAAAATTTACTAAGTAGCATATGAATATGAAATCCACATTGTGTCCTTCTACCATAACTATTGGGCAGCTAGGTGGTTTGATGGAGAGAGCACCAGGCCTGAGGTCAGGAAGACATCTTCCTGAGTTCAAATCTGGCCTCAGGCACTTACTAGCTATGTGACCTTGGGCAAGTCCCTTTACCCTGTTTGCCTCAGTTTCCTCATCTGTAAAGTGAGCAGGAGAAGGAAATGGCAAACCATTCCAGCATCTTTTGCCAAGCAAACCCCAAGTGAGGTCATGAGGAGCTGGACATGACTGAAAAACAGCAACTATAACTATTACTATTGCTTGACTGAGGGGGGAAAAGAAGTAAAAATTATTGTATCTAATTATAATCTCTGATTCTCCTCTCTCATCTATGTTAATGATATCTGATTTGCTTTACTTTGTTTTTTTTCTTTTTTAAATGAAGTAGGAGATGTAAAATTTCACAAGCTAAAATGGGATTGAAAAAGATAAGCATGTAATGCTTTGGGCAAATATTTTTTAACAATGAATAGAAAGGAAGGAAGCCTTTGATAAGCCATGTAACTGAGATTCAGGTGCAGTGAAGATGGGTTTTTGCTTGATCAATTAATCATTATAGTTTCTTGGATCATTGTTCTGGAATAAGCAAAGTACATATTTATTCCAGTTCTATACATTTCTATGTGTATTTATGAGAGATACACAGAGAAGTGTCTTAGTGATTTATTGTCTTGGGAACCATTGCCCCTTCCGAAGGAGGGTACCAGGAATTAGCTGTCACTCTCACAGTTACTATGGGCCACCAGCACTGAACAAGGTCTAGCTGATTCACCCCATGAGGGCAGAGCTCCAAGTCTTCCCGTCTTTCCTTTTTAAAATTTTTTTAAGGCAAACAGGGTTAAGTGACTTGCCCAGGGTCACACAGCTAGTAAAGTCAAGTGTTTGGTCTGAGGCCAAATTTGAACTCAGGTCCTCCTGACTTCAGAGCTGGTGCTCTTTCCATTGCGCCACCTAGCTGCCCCTCTTCCAGGAATTCTTGTTGGGTTTGTGTCCAATTGTACTTTTTAGGCTTTGCTTATATTTTAAAGTCATTACATTGTTCATGAATTAGTGACTTTCTCCAGCTCACGTAACTTGTCATCGGGCAAGATTCAACTTCGGGTCCTCTGCTTCCACCATCAGTTCTCTTTCTATCGTACTTGTTTCTATCTAGTGCTGGGATTGAAGAGAAAAGGTTGAGTTTTGTTCTTGTGCCAGAAACCTTCAGATACACATGTGAGCCACAAGCATGACCTTTCCTCCCTACTCAATGATCTGTAGCCCCAGCCTGAGTAGACCTGTCTTCCTTCTATGTCAGTTGTCTGGCTGTAATCTTAGCTCTCCTAGGTCTAGAACCCAAGACTTCTTTATCCTTTCAAGGACCCTTCTCTATGAGTTAATGGAAGATTTGCATGGATACTGTGGAACTGTCTCTGTTTCCATGTAGATTTCTCCATTATCTTCCTTTTGTGCTATAGCTGAAAGCAAAATCATCATTTTATAATTTTGCTTCATTTCTTCTAGGGATAATCATTGTTCTTTTTTTATGCCCCATTGTTTTCTGTAAGTTGATGTGAGAATGACTTGCAATTGAGGAATGAGAGAAGACTTTTTAGACACACGATGAATGAAATGAAGGATCAGGAAAAGATATCCTAAGGAAAATAAGTGTAATCATTGTTAATTTTTGTTGTTTGTAACATTGTATTATGATCTATTTATGTATGATTTTTATTCTCAATCCACATTTTGGCTTTCAGGTTTGCAGTAATGAAATAAAATGTGTCTGTAACAAGCATTGGATAGGTGCAGACTGTAATACTTATTTACCGTACAATGATGGCTCAAAATCTGATCTATCTGGGCCTGGCAATGGTAAGTACACACTTTAGTCTCAGTGAATTATAGTCCTCAAGAAGGGAGAACAAAAATATTGCCTCAGCATTGTCAACTAAATTATTATTTTTATAGTTACTTCAATCTGTACGTAACTGAGGTATACCTGGCAAAACTATTAACTGTCCTCAAATGATAACTGGTTTTCAGGGTTTATTGAATTAATTTTTTCTATAAATTTTGGATGATCTTGACTCTCAAAATGAAATTTTCAAACATGGAATGCTATGAGAATGTCATTAATTTGGATCAGTAATCTCTCCTGAAATTTCATTATGATAAATAAATCTTTTTTGTACTAACTTAATATTCCCCAACCATCAAATTTAAATGCAGGGTTCATGATTGATTTAAAATTTTTTTTGAGTATTTAAAAATCATCAACAAACAAAAACATTTTCATATGCAAAAATATTAAGAAAAAAGCCTATGAACATGTGAACTTCTGTATATATGCATACACACATGTATTTTTGTTGTTCAGTCATTTTTTTGGTCACGTCCAACTGTTTGTGATCCCATTTGGGGTTTTCTTGGCAAAGATACTGGAGTGGTTTGTCATTTCCTTCTCCATCTCATTTTACAGATGAGGAAACTGAGGCAAACAGGGTTAAGTGATTTGTCCAGAGCCACACAGCTAATAAGTGTCTAGGCCTGATCTGAACTGGGGAAGATGACCCAGCACTCCATCCACCACACCACCTAGCATATATGTGTAGAAGTTTAATAAAATACTAACAAAATTACTCTGTATCCATTTCTGCAGTCCTTTTTGATTTTTTTCTGTGAATTTTAAAAAATATTTTATTGGTGATCCTTTCTAAATATACATTTGTTGCCAGGAAGGGCTTTTATTGGAGCAATCAGTCAATTATCTAGCATTTATTAAGTGCCTACTATGTGCCAAGCATTGGGGATACAAAAAAAGGTGAAAAAAAAACCAGTTCATGCTCTCAAAGAGCTCATAGGATAATGCAGAAAAAAGTAAGTGAATGACTAATGATCAATACACCAAAAAAGAATATTTTTGTGACTATCTGGGGGGAAGTGTCATATCCAACCCTTGATTCTCTAACAAGAACTGCAGCATTTATTTTATAGCTTTCCTGTCTCACCAAAGCCAGACTGTGAGCTTAGTACAGGGATTGGCGCGTAGTAAGTGCTTCATGTAGAAATGCTTGTTGACTGCGACGTGACATGAGGTTTGGGGAGGAGCGGAAGAAGGCTTAATAATGTGCTGTTAAGAAGGAGGAAGAAGTTAAATGAAGCCAAGCAGTGCTCACATCATTCAGAACCCTGTAGACCTTCCTTGACAGTGAATGGACCCTTCCCAAATGTGTTGCTGCCTTTCAGTACATGAATACTTCACTGTAGGAAATGATACCCAAGGGACCAAAAGAATTGTTTCCCTTCCAAATAATGAGAGAAGTCATGAACTTTCTAATCCCCCAAACTAGGCCATCTTTTGCCTCAGTTCTTACCTGGCCTTTAATTATTGAATGGGCCAATGAGCCAATGCTCAGACAAACTGAGACCTGGGAAAGACCTTAGCTTAAAAAGGCCACTGCATCCGGGGCGTTGCCAGTTGTTTTGACCTGTGTGTTGCCACTGGACTCCCGTGACTCTGGAGGAGAGAGTGAGGCTGGTCACTTTGCACAGCCCTGCCTCACTTAAATTCAGTTCACTTGAGAGTCAAGACATCGCCCTCCTGACATCATTGGTCCTCTTTGAGAATGAAAGATGAACAATAACAACAATAACAGTTTTTTCATGAGCTCTTCCACATGGATTTATGAAGAAAAGGCGTTTCAAAGGTTGACACAGAAGAGCAAAGATTTACAATTGAATAGGGCCTTATATAACTCAATTAATCTAACCTTCATATTTCACAAATAAGGAGGGAGTAAGAGATTTCTTCAAAGTCACATAGGTATCAGAGAAAGCATTCAAAGCAAGGTAGATTTGGGCTGATTATAATATCATTAGTCATATAATAGCCATGAGAAATTAAAAAAACTCAGTTTCCTCATTTGGATTTATTCTTTCTCCATATATGATGGATAATTCACAATGTAAGACCTAGACTAGGGGCGGGGAACCTGCAGCCCAGAGGCCCCATGTGGCCTTCTAGATCCTCAAGTGCAGCCCCTTAACTAAGTCCAAACTTTACAGAACAAATCCCCTGAATAAAAGGATTTGTTCTGTAAAACATGGACTCAGTCAAAAGGCTGCACCCAAGGATCTAGAAGGCCACATGTGGCCTCAAGGCTGCAGGCTCCCCATCCTTGACATAGTGTCTTCTCTATATTTGTGCCTTGGGAATTATTCAGAATAACATTTGGAAGACTTCTTAGTTAAGATATTTAAATCACATTGAATAACCTTCAATGTATTTTTTTTTACAGGTGTTGCTGGCAAAATATCATAATAGGGATAATTACTGGCACTATTTTGGTGCTGGCTCTCATATTAGGAATAGCTGCATGGGGTTACAAGTAAGTAACATTTCTTGGTTTTGTTAATGCTGTGCTATACTTTAGGGAATACAGCTTTAAATGAACTCAAAAGTTTAAGTTTAATACCATTAAGTAAGTGAATATGGCTGGTCATTCCCAACCTGGTTGGAGATGTGATATTATTTGTTTAATTTTGTGACATGTTCTTTGCACTTAAAAGGGTTTCTATGGAATTTTTTAAAAATCAGAGTGAATGCAGTGTGAATGAAAATTAATGTGAACTTTGTGGCAGAGATGAGTGTGAAATGTCACTTTTCTCTTGCTTCAGGCTTATGCCTAGAATTCCAAGGAATGTGCCTATGGGTTAGATTGGTACTTACCCACTTTGTTTCTCTTAGAACACCAAGGATGGCTCAGTATTCATAAGCTCTAGAACTAGAAAGATCCTTCAAAGTCCAGAGGTGTGAAACTCACATCCAGGAGCCCATGGGAAATATTTAATAAAATAAATAAAAATACAATAAAACATAGATAATGTTAATTTGTAGTATTCTAGGTCAACATGTAGCCCACAGTTTCTGTTTTGAGTCTGACACCACTGATCTAGTCCAGCCTCTTGATTTTTATATGAGAAAACAAACATGCCCAGGGAGGTAAAATTATTCATTCAAATTGGGGAGAAGGTAAATACTTGAGTTAGGATTTGAACTCAGGTCCTTTCTTTTACTAACAGCAAACAAGTGACATATCAACTATCCCTAGATACTCTGGATATTATAGATTATTGTTATTTAATTTTAATTAATTAATTAATATTAATATTATACATAGATTATTACATACGAGCTTGGGAACCTTCTTCCTGCTCTTGCCTTGTTAATAAGTTTTTCAGCACTAGTTAGCTAATATTATCAAAGTGTTAAACAGAGGCTGAGGACGTGCTTCCCCTTTAAAGACTGTCCCAAGGCAGACATGGTGGGTGGCACACACCTACAATCCGTACTGCTAGGGAGTTTGGGGCTGGCAGATCACTTCAGCTCGGGAGTTTTGAGCTAGAGTAGACCCAGAGCCAATCCGGTGTCCGCACTAAGTCTGGAACCAATATGGTGGCCCCTAGGAGGAAGGAGGGGAGAACATGACTGCCTAAGGAGGGGGAAACCTGCCCAGGGAAGAATCAAAGAAGGTCAAAGCTTCCTGCTGATTTGCAGTAGAGTCAGCTGGACAGCAGCTGATACACTTCTGACTCGGGGGGATAGGAGGACCCAACCTCAAAAAACCAAGACTAACCCAACAAGAATAAAACTCATCCCACTCTTGATGTTCAGTTGCTTCTAGAAGTTCAAGTTCAAGGGCGAAGATATCTAGGACACAGAGAACTACTGAGCACAGGATCAGTCAGTCAATTGATCAATAAAGAAGGATTTATTAGGCACCTAGGTGGCACAGTGGATAGAGTGCCAGGCCTGGAGTCAAGATGACCTGAATTCAAATCCAGCCCCAGACACTAATGAGCTGTGTGACCCTCGGCAGTTTCCCCAACTGTAAAATGTGGGTAATAACAGCACCTACTTCCTGGGGTTGTTGTGTGGATCATCTGAGATAAAATTTGTGGAGGCTTAATAGTGCCTGGCACATTGTAGGCACTACATAAATTCGAATTCCCCTCCTTTTCCTTTCCCTGTTTACTGTGTGCTATACGATAGTGCTAGGAGTAGGGGATACCAGAACAGAAGTGAACCAATCCCTGCCCTCAGGAAACTTACATTCTACCATGGGAAAAAAATCAAGAATCTGAATAAAGTAATTTTGATCCAGATCTTCCTTCAGATCGATGCACTTATCACAATGTGTCAAACTAAGACTTTCTAAAAGAATGATGCCTATTCATTTACTGCACTTTTTGACCACAAAGGGTCGTGTATCCCTTTTCTCTAAAGCCCACACTCTGTCCTGACATTGACTTTGGCCCTGGAGCGCTGGGTCAACTTGCTTGGGTGAGGGTTGTTGGGGGGAGGAGACCATCACCGCTCCATGTTCAGAGCACTCGGGACCTCACCTCATCCATGGAGTCCTTTCAGGCCCTCATAGAAGAAGGTGAAACGTCCAAAGGATTACAACTTAGGTCTGCAATATCATTAGGACACCTTAGCTTTACCTTTGTTCACTCTCAAAGAAGCACGCAAATGAAATGCAAAACACCCTCCTGTAACCACAATGAGCCAATCATATATATCCACACACATGTGTGTGTGTATATATATCTATATATAGAGAGATATATAGATACACACCCTCTAGTAACTGCAATGGGCCAATTATATATATATGTGTGTGTATATATGCATGTGTATATATGTGTGTATATATGTATGTGTACGTATATGTACACACACACACACACATATACATATACATATAAACAACAATGGCCCAATTATGTATATGTATGTATATGTGTGTGTACATATCTATATCTATATCTAGTAACCACAATGGGCACATATATATGTATATATACATACATACACACACATATATATGTGTATATATGTATATATGAATGTATGTATGTATTAACCACAATGGGCCAATTATATATATATATATCTGTGTGTGTGTGTGTATATCTATATATCTATATATATATATATATATCTATATATCTATATCTATATATATATCTGTATATATATATATTCTTTTGAGAATTTGGTAACACTTCCTAAGATAGCTGGAAACTCTCTTGTGTTACAAAATTGGTGGTGGATCCCTGCCTCAGAAAAAATATTATCCAGGCCTATTGTTTGGGCTTCTTTTCTCCTGTGTTGACCTTAGGTTATCAACAATGTGGAAAGTTGACAATACATTTTTAAGAAATAGAAGAGTCATATCAAAATACTTCTCAAAAAGCCCCCTTTTCATGAGAATGCCATCATGGCCACAGGTCATAAAAATGATGGTGAAATCATATTGTATTTTTACAGTAAAATACACATCCCAGGAGGCCTTTGGGAAAATGACCTTTCTCAGGTCTGATGTCTGTCGAGAGCTCCTTTGTCTCTCAAGGACAACATTTCACCACAGAATATCTTTGGCATCCTGTAAATCCTTAAAATACAAGAATGACATTTGTAGAATAGTATAAGACAAATTCTTTAATTTGACAACAAAATCGTTTGGGGGAAGGAAGGGAGCCTTGTATTAGGTTTATGAAATTATAGAATCCCAGAAGTAAAGGAAAAGGTCTATGAGATACCACGTGCTAACAACAGACAATAACAACAGCTGTAACTTCATGAGCTGCCTATCACAAAAATCACAGTAGTACAATCCCTTGTACAAGACTGACCCACAGATTCATTTTACCAGTCTGACCATTTGAAGCAGAGCTGAAGATTCCAGTGGTTCTTAAACCAGGTGAAAGAGAGAAGGAAATTATTATTATTATTATTTTAATTATAGTTGATAATAATAATACTAACTAGCATTTATATAGCACTTTAAGGTTTGCAAGGTGCTTCACTGATATCTCATTTGATCCTCACAGCCCTGGGAAGAAGGTGATATTATTACCCCATTCTACCCTTTAGGAAACAGACAGATAGCAGTTCAGCTTGCTTGGGTGAGGGTTGTGGGGGGAAGAAGACCATCACTCTCACATACTTCATGCATGTGGGGAGGGCGAGGAGAAGATAGACAGATACTAGCTCTTTGGTGTCAAGATTCCCATAGTGATGTTCCCAAATTGTATATATATCATGAATTGTACAATCCTGTGACTCAGAGCCTGCTGATACAAAGCTTCCAAAGAGTACCAAAACACTACAATTATGAGTAGTGTCCTCCCTGATCTAGATGCATACGTAACTAATTATTGTTGTTGTTTTTTCCCTCCTCTCATCGATGGAAAGAAATTATCGAGAGCAGAGGTATGTGGTAAGAAAAACCCAAATATGCTATCCTAAAATGATTTACATCCTAAAAGGTTCTTGTCATCCAAGTTTCCTCCCATGGAGAGTATTCATTTTATTTTCTAACAAAGAAATAACATGGAAACTAATCTTGTTTTTCAATGTTTTCATAGAATCATAGAATCCTGGAATGTCAGAGCTGGAAGGAGCCATAGAGATCTTAGTTCAACATCCCTTTTTCCCCGACTTCAAATTTTTGGTTTTGCTATTGTTAAAATACTTTCATCTTAAAGATATTGAATTTTTAAATTTTGACTTTAGGGTTGCTGGAAAGTTTCCTTTTTAAAAATAGCTATCTTGCATTTTAGTGGTTAAATGATTCTATGAATTTCTTCTTTCATATTAAAACTAGTATATATTCTATTTTGTGTGGCTAATAGAGGGACCTTTATGGAAATTTGTTTTAAAATTTTATATTGAAAAAAGCTCCAGAAATTTGACTTGCTTTTGTATTTACATTTTTGACATTTCTCTATTTTTTCATAGTAACACTACATTTTTAGTTATATAGGTCAGCTTCCTTTCATGCAAGTCCTTCTGAAAAGGATTTTTTTTTATTAATATCATCTTCCATTTAAAGATGGCCAGATTTGCTTTGGGCACAATGTTGCTCTCAAGGAAATGTTCAGACACTCACAAAACTTCTTCCTGACTCTCTGCTCATACTTGCAAGAGAAAGTAATGTTTTATGTGTTATGTAAGTCTACAGGCCAATAATCTAATTTGGACAAGCTAAAAGCACTTTGACACATGAGGGTGTGAGCATCCCATGGGAATACTAGGCTTCGTGTTTCACAATAATTTCGCAGTTCTTATTTTAAAGTACAAATTGACCCTAGGTATTGATAGGAGTCCTCTAAGAATACCATATTGTCACAATATAAAGTAGACAATAAAATGGAAGGGTTTGATTTTTTATACACACACACACACACACACACACACATAAATATACATATATATATCTTTTCTTTTTTACATCACTTGGGATTTTCCTGATATTGGGATATTACTGACTATATCCTTTCCCTTCTCTTACCCAAAAAACCATCTATTGTAACAAAGAAAAAAGAGAGGAAAAAAAAGCAATCCAGCAAAACCACCCAACAGATGAGATGCCTGACAGTGTATGCGAT
This sequence comes from Phascolarctos cinereus, assembly GCF_003287225.1. Classification (NCBI taxonomy): domain Eukaryota; kingdom Metazoa; phylum Chordata; class Mammalia; order Diprotodontia; family Phascolarctidae; genus Phascolarctos; species Phascolarctos cinereus. The sequence goes on along the minus strand of NW_027555514.1, from coordinate 51,708,427 downwards.
ATTCCACCCACATAGTGTACCACTTCTGCCAGGAAAGGAGAGATGTACATTTTCTTGACTCTTTAGAGGGCTAAGTTTATGTTTCACATTTTAACCATTTGATTGCTTTAAGATATATATAAAAATGCACATTACTTAACATTGCCTTTGAATTTGATCATTTCTACTCCCCTGCTCCTAGCAAATAACTAAGGTGCTATTAGAAATAAAGTAGAACCAATGTTGTTAACGCCTTGTCAGGCCCTAGCCTAACTTTCTCTTCACTCTTCTCATTCTTTGAAATTGTCTGAACTTTTAAAAATGAAATCATATTCATTATTTTCCCTTCCCTTCTCAGTGCTTTTGAAAGCAAACAAAACAAAAACAAACACCAGAGAGCCTTGAAAATTATGGATGGAAAATCCATAAGAAAATGTTCATTCAATGTCCATTATATACACATTATTATTTCAGTCTTGAGAAGAATGATAGGAAGAAGGTTGGAGCATATCATCCTTTATTAAAATAGTTTGCTACCCTTGTATTAATACTGATTAATATGTACTATCTTGTTTGAGCTGCAGGACAACCCTGTGAAGTAGGCAGTGCAAGTATTGTTATCTTCGTTTTACAGATGAGGAGACAGAGGTTGTAGAGGAGAAGGCATTTGCCCAAGGTGGCAGAGCTGGGTTACTCGAACACAATTTCTTTGTTCCAGGCCTAGGATATTTCTATTCCTAGGAGAAACTGCCTGCCTCCTTGCATTCAAATGCATCGCAGACTGTGGGGTAAAGATTAATCTAACTGTTTTTGTTGGGGTTTTTTTCTCTTCATAAAAAAGTACCTGGTTTATGTAAAAGCTGCTTCCTTGATGACAGATAATAGTCTTTATTTCCAAGGAGGCTTTCTACATGAGTTAGTACAGTTCATTAGCTGATTAAGTCTGGGACTAATTCTAAGAATTTAAAATAAAGTTCACTTAATATTTAGGCCAATGATAGTGATAAATGCTGCTAAACTAATCCCATTTTTTCTACCACAAATGGGCATGATACAAGGAGTATATGTATAAAGCAAGGATATTAACAATGACAGAGAGTGCTTACATTCATGTCATGCTTTTTAGCGTATGAAATACTTTGCATATAACATTAGTAAAATGCAGAACTAAATAGAAGACACAAAGAAAACGCTGAAGTCAGGTTTTCAGTGGGGAGGTTATCCAGATTAAGATGACCTCCATTCTCCAAAATCTCTTACTGTAAAGGAAACAAGTGAGCCATTTATAGCCTCTCCATACCCCCTTGCTACATTGTCAAGGTGTGCAACAGTTACAGCGAGGAATTTATTCACTTAGAATCTTCCCTTCCCATCTCTCTAAAATTGAGCAGTCCGTTGAGGTATTCAGTGGACTCTAGTCAGGATTCCACCCACATGGCCATTTGTGTCTGGTTTCTAATTTAAGGCTCCCTCTGGGCTCATCCACAGATGAGTATCATGTTTATTTCAGTATACCCTCACCTCTATCACTTCCCATCCCCCTTCTTTGTCTCTGGCTGTTGAATCCTGAATTTATGCATTAGTTCTCAAGTTGCAAGGAGAACTGGGATTCAGGCAAGATGGTTGAGATGCTTTTTGCATCTTAAAGTGGTACATAAATGTCACTATTATTCTGAGACAAAGCTTGCCCCCCTTACATAAAATATAGATGTGTGGCAGACACCCAAAAGCTTGAACCACTAACAGAAGGAGGTGGTATGTAAAGAGCCTTAAAAGAGAAGTACTTTTATAGTCATTTAAACTCATATCTGCCTAGTTACTAAAGAAACAAGAAACAGAAATATGACATTTGACTTTTTATTGCCCTTTTGGCTAGGCTTTCATGGGTTTGCTGGTCTCGTGACGATTCTTGTGCTCTCTTAGGCTTGATAAGAAAGGGTAGATATGTGGAGTTAGGAAAGAATGGAAGTGGCTTTCAGTGAGGTCCCCGTAGATATGTTAAGCTGTTAGAAATGTGGGTGAGCCTGGCATTTTTCTTGAAACTGTCTGTAAGAGACGAGGGGAGATTAAGTGATGCTCAGGCTCTTTCTTGGTGGTTTGATGCCACTGAAATGCTAAATTAGGTATACTAGACAGTTGGAGGAAGAAGGAAAGTAAATAATTCTATGGATGTATCTGATGAATAATAATTCCTACGGAAAACTCATCCTCAGTATCTGAATTTAGTTCAGTTCAGTAAATTTTTATGCTGACCATGAGCCTGCCTTGGAGCAACACAAGACCTGGGTTCAAATGCTGACCCTTGCATAAGCTAGCTGTGTGAGGAGAAACACTTAACTTCTCATGGCCCCTGGCATCTCTGTTTCTCTCTGAGGCCATCATGTTACAAATAAGTTGTAGGTTTGTGTTAATGGAGAGAGTTTCCATAGTAGAGGTACCCCTATTGATGGAATTACAGGTCTGGACCCACCAAAAAAGGAAAAGAAACAGAGCAAGACAATAAGACTCTTAAGGTGTGCCCCATATGCCTTCAAAGGCAAGTCTGAAGGAAGGCTGAGATTTCTAAGCACCATTGACATCTCCCTCCCTTCAGCCACTCAATCGGTTGTGAAGGAAATGAGAGTCCTTTCTATAGTCACTGTGAAAATGACCCCAAATGCCGCTGTAAATGTAGAGAACCAATTTATGTAGCTCTGTGCTACATAAAGCCATAGGATTAGCGGCCTGGAAAGTAGCCTGAGAACTCATTTGGTCCACAGGGATGACTCCTTATCCCACTATTTTAAGCCTTCTGACTTCCCATGTCCCCTATAGATTATTCTTTGCTTGTGTGCTTTAGAATAGACTTAGCAGCAATATGTAAATTTTCTTATACTGAGACACAGCAATACAAATATCTGCAGAAGTAAGAGATCTGGCCTTGGAGAGAGGAAGTCCTGGATTCAAGATCTGTCTCTGGCACATACTGGCTATGGGACCCTGAGCAAGTTTCTCTAGAGCTAGGTGACTCTCTAAGATTGTGCAACAGAGGTACTTAACCTGTTTTGGTGGATGAAGTTTCCTTACCTGGGAGTTCTCTGGGCCACTGAATGATAGGTCCATTCCCTATCCCTATTCATTTTGCAATAGGAGTTTAGGCTTTCTACTTTTGATAATAGTTTATGAATGGTGCATCAACATCATAGGCTCATAAAAGCAAACAGTTTGATTTGGAGATTCATGGTTTCATATAGAATTCTCTTTTTTGTGTGGTTTGTTGCATATATGGAAATGCTCTATTTTTAAAAATTTTAAAGTGGAAAAAACCCAAAAATTAAAAGTCATAGGCTCGTAGATCTGGACCTGGAAGGGAACTTAGATGTCACTTAGTCTGGTGATGTCAAGCTCAAATAGAAATGGGAATGCTTGTTTTATTTCTTAAGTTCAGAATAAGATAAAATTAAATTAAAAAAGAAGAAACAGAGGCCACTACACTCTACATGAAGATCTCTGCAGGCTGCATATTGACCTAGAAAACCACAAATTAACCTTATCTATGTTTAATTATATTTTTATTTCTTTTGTTAAATATTTCCCAATTACATTTTAATCTGGTTCAGGAGGCCTGGTGGTTCCCTCTGATCTAGTCCAACTTGTTCATTTTATAGATGAGGAAATGGAGGCCTAGAGAGGTGAAGCAGCTCACCCCAGGTCACACAAGCAGTACATGGGAGTCCTAGGCTTTGAACTGTGACTACAAGTCTCTTTCCACTGTACTTCCATTAGTTCAGAATATTTGGTCTATTTCAACTAGACAGCTTGGAAAAAAAAACCAGCCTAATGAAATTTAGATAAGAAAGAAAAATCCATTTAAGGCCTCAATCTTTTCCTCTGTCTTCACTTAATTGAAATCAGTATGATATATAAGAAATACAATAATTAAATTATATCTCATTGACCTCAGCATTCAACTTTATCAGGAGTACTCAGTGTTCCTTTTGTTTTTTCTTTTTTAAAAGTATCTTCCTTATATGATCTTCCCACCTTCTCTTAAACCTTTCTTAGTTTGTTTTTTGTATTTATTATTTTAATGATTTCCATTGACATGCAATGTGACATTAGTATGCAATACTTCTAAAAGAAATAACACATTAAAGTAAAATCCCAGGCAGATGATCTGAATGACACACAAGGCCTTGGAGAATTACCTCCCCTGGAGTTGGAGGTTGATTATTTGACTTAATTTACATGTGTCTTACATCACCTTGAGTGGACCTTAGGTCTAGTTAATTTAAACTCTAAGCTTTTTACCGTCTTTGAAAAGGCTGGACTGTCCCAAGACACTGTCAGCCATTTGCCTAGGGGCCTATGTGGTAACTTACACTTCTCCAAGGATGAGGGAGGACAGGAGTGAGTTAATTCCAGATAATTTGGCCTACCAGTCTAGGGTAGGCCAGGGTAAAGCTTCCAAAGCTTTAATGTAAAGTATCCTGACATGCTTTTAAAGATTAATTTGGCCTTTCCTCTCAAACCCAAAAACAAAGTCCTAGAAAGGATTCCATCAGATTTCTTTCCCAAGGAAAGATTCAAATTTAAGAGAGGCTAAAAAAGTACTTAGGTTTCTCTAATAGAAATAACATACAAAATATTATCAATGTGAAAAAATACAATTTTATCCTTTCCTGATTTGACAGTGATTATAAAAGACTCCACAGATTACCTGATACAGTCTCAGTGCCAGGTCATTAAAAATTCTCACTAAAAACACTTAGTCTGAGCTTTCTGGGAGTCCTGTATATTGAATGAACAAGCTTCAGCTCAGAAAATTAAATGCTGAGCTTTAGGACAAGTAAGCATGACTCAGGGAGGCTTGGGCAAATGGAAATGTTTGCTGGGCACAATGAAAGAATAAGAAAGACCTGGAGCAAAGTAGTTTGTTTCTGTGTAGAATTGTAAATAAAAGGCTTTGGTCTTGACCATGTAATTGAAAGGGAACATAAGCTAAGGGAAGGAAATAATGAATTTTCTGAGGATCAAATGAGAGTCAATCAAGATGATAATAATAATAATAATAATAATAATAATAATAATAATAATAATAATAATAATAATAAATAATAATAATAGTAAACACATATATTGCTTTAAGATTTGCAAAGCATTATAATATCTCATCTGATCCTCACAGCCATCTGAGGAGGTAGATGCTGTTATTACTGCCATTTTAGAGATGATGAAACTGAGTCAGAGAGAAGTTAAGTGATTTGCTGATGGTCACACAGCTGGTCTGTCTATTTGAACACAGGTCTTTCTAATTCCAAGTCTTGTGCTTTTGACCCCTATACCACCTAGCTTGAAGATGTTCCAATTAAGATTATAGGATGACAGAACTAAAAGATATATTTGAGATCAGCTAGGTCATTCCCCTTATTTTCCAGATATAAAAACTGAGGCCCAGAAAGGGAAAGCAACTTGATAAAGTCATGCAGCTTTGGTGGATCCAGAACCTAGAATCTAGCTCTTCTAACCCCAAGTCCAGTATCCACTCCAGTATAGCACATTGTATTGATTAAGGATAGGAGGAGACTCTTATCTATTTTAATTGAAATTATTAGTCATAGGAACATCATATAATCCAAAGAATCAGATGAGATAAGTAATATAACAGCACTAGAAAAAGGTGGAAATTAGATGATGATCAATTAAATTTTGGACGCAGCCCAAGAAACATCGGTATTCAGCTTCCAGTCTTCAAACCCAGAAACTCGGCACTAGAATAAATTGTAATTATAAAATAGGTTAGACTTTTTTCCTTCTGAAGTAAAGTGAGAGTAAGTAGTCCAAGTGAACAAGCAGTGTCAGCCTGGGGAGACAGAATAATTGGTGTTTTATATGGGTCAGCCCTGACATTTTTTGTCAGTTACTTGGCTAGGGATGAGTCGTTAGGATAACAAGGGACACTGCGGTGTGAGGAGCGGTCAACACTCTGAAAGAGAGGCTTAGCTTTCAAATAATTCTTTTAAATTATAGAAGTATTTGGGAACAAAGAATGGAGGCAGCCTGAGGAACACATTGAAGGAAAAGAGGCAAGTCCGATGCATAGTGGGATAGACTTGAAAAGACTTTTAACGGCTAACAAATTGAATATCTCTTTCAATGTCATGCTTTTGTTTAAAAAAATAATAATAAAAATCAACACAGTGTCAACATTTTCAGAGAATTAGGATACTAGGATCATTAGAATTGGAAGGAGCTCGGAGCCATTTACTCCCATTCCCTCATTTTACAAATGAGGAAGCTAATACCCAAGGAAGTGAAATGTCTTGCTCTGGGTCACGCAGGTAGAATTTAGCAAAAACATAGAAAATATTTAGAACTTGCCCAAGAAAGATTTTAAGATTATCAAAGGATTGGGGCAGGAGTGGGAGAAATTTGAGGAAAAAAATGACAAGTGAGATTGAACCAGATGTTCTGCATCTTCAGTAATGACTGGCCAAGATGAAATGGGTAGTAGGTGCCTGATGTATCAAGGTTAGGCAGAAGGGCGAATTTCATGACCAGGAAGGTAGCTAAGCATTCTACCTGGATGCACATCAACAATGACTGATATTCTATAACAAGCAGTGGTTGAGTGGGATGAAGAAGATAAGCCTTTGAGAAGTTTACAATGTAGATGAGCATAGAATCTTATCTGCCTGACCAAAGGAAGTGAGTTGGACTACATTAAAATATGGAAAACCTTTCCTGTCTTTGACTCCTTGGCTTCTTCCTTCTCCAAAGTGCTTGATTTGCACTGAGCCTTAGAATATTCTCCAGAAGGATAAAGAATGACACTCGAACACTGAAAAAAAAAATAAAGCCATGTAACAATGGATAACATGTGACCAGCAATGTGGAAAAGAAAATTGTATTTTAGTGAACCAGAAAATTACAGAGTTTCATTAATAGTAAGATAATCAAATCCTTTAAAAGATGGAGTCCTTTTTGGAAAATGATAATGGGAGAAATGATTATCATTATCATTTCAATATTGTCTTCACTATTTAAGTCCAGTTCAATGAATGTCACATTTCATTTGGCCTATGAAGATTGTGACCAGAGTAGCATGCAATTCTTGGGCATTACAAGGATTTGATGATTGAGGCATTTTTATTGATACCATCATTACTATGGCCAGTATAACCCAGAGGGGAAATTTTGGCCATGGCAAGACAAACCTCAAAACTTTCATCAAGAGGCCATTACTCCCCCCACCCCAAGCACTGATGAAATTAATCAACTAGTGAGGTAGGTGCCAGAAATAAAAAAGAAAATGATTCAAGAGATTGAAAGGGATAAATTTAGTTTAGAAAAGGAATATTCACCTGTTATCATTGATCCCTCAAGCACAGAGGAAGACATGATAGTTTTGTTTATTTTGGGAACATATGTGGCCATTACCAAGTCAGGTCATTGTGTATATTTTAAATGGGTGCTTAGAAGAAACACATTCATTATTTACATGAGCAATTGAGCTAAAAATGCAAATCTAATGAAGAATACTAATATCTTTTATCATAATCAGAAATAGGCTGAAATTCTACAACTCAGAAGAGAGATTTTTTTGACCTTTAGTTTAAAATTGCTTCTCAAGTCATATATGACAATGTTGAAATAATTCCCAGAAGAAGGCGTGTTATTATTAAAGAAAACAAATGAACAAGATTTTTTAAAAAATCTAATTACAATGTGGGACTCAACACAAATCAAATACGGCAAATACAAATCAAAATTTAGCATCAACATGTTTTCTTAAAGCCTAGCGCAGAACATTACGAATATGACGCAAAAAGAATGATAGAAGCAGTCACTTAATTTATACCTCTGCATAGAGAGCAATTAAAATCCAATTCTTTGTAAGACAGCCAACCTGATACTAATTTCAACTTTAGATTCACAACAGCATTAGAATTGAACCACGTTAAGTTGTGGTCATGCTTCTCAACCCACTTACACATTGGGAATGATCAAATGATCATTTGGTACAGATGAAGAGTTGAGTGAAAGTTACGAACACCCAAGATGACCTAAGGATAATGAAAACTTAAAATTGGATCATAGAATCATAGGATTATGGATTTGGAGCAAGAAGGGACATTGGAGGTCATCTATTTGAATCCTGTCTTTTACAGATGAGGAAACCAAAGCTCAGAGAAATTAAGGGATTTGCTCAGATCACGTGGTTATTAAGCATCTCAGGCTGAAAGTTATGGTATCTACTCTTCTTTCTCTAAGAAAGACCTCATAGAAAACAAATGAGAATGCTTCCAGTCTTCAGTCTACAATTTAGTCTAGAGTTGAATGTTACCTATTGTTGGAACCTGGAAGGGACCTTGCAGGTCATCTCATCTTTAGCGTTCCTTTTACAGATAAGGAAACTGAGGCCCAGAGAGGTGAAATTCATATATCTATCTTAATCTAAATCATATCTGGTATATTTTAAATTTTATTTTTTCATGTTTTTGTCTATCCTCAGAGAAGATGGAAAACTGTTGTCACCATCCTTATATACCCTTTCTCCACTCCAGTAGAAAGTTGCTAAACCATTCCTTAACTATCTCTTCTTTAGGTTAAATAATTCCACTTTTTATCCTTCTTCACACATTTGATATTCCAAATATTTAGTTACTTTTTGGTTTCTCCACTGAATCATATTTCATTTATTCACTTTTCTTTTAAGCAGATTGTGAAGCCCAGAAAGGAACACAGAACCCTAATAAGGCTATAGTTGTATCATATAATAGAACAAGCGGGAGAGAGTAATTCATTCATTTTAAGATAGGGGTTCTTAACCTTTTTTGTGTTATGGACACCTTTGGCAGTTTGGTGAAACCTTTGAACCTCTTCTCAGAATAATGTTTCAAATGCATAAAATAAAATGCATAGAATTACCAAGGAATCCAGTTATGTTGAAATCTAGTTATCAAAATATGTTTTTAAAAATCAAACAAAGTCATAGACCCTGGCTTAAGAACCCCTCTTTTAAGGTTTTCTCAGTATATGGGAATCACGAAGATGAGTTTCTTCAGCCCAATGGTAAAGCTGCCCCAAGGTTTTCTACTCTAAAACCTTTCACTTGAAATGAATTAATTATTAAATATAAAGGTGAAATTAAGATTTGTGAAGATAATGGGGGCTTACTTACCAAAACGGAGCACTTCATCTTTTTGAAAGAGTGTAAGGCTGTTTTAACCAACCATTTCAGCATGGCATTAGTGGCCCTTTCAAATACTTGCCTTGAGAATGACTTTCATTTGTCACCTTTAGTAATAATCTTGTGTGTTATGATAGACTTGATTCATATAGATCATTAGCCCTACCTCTTTTTTTCCTGAACTAATATTTGTATATGTCTGTGTACGTGTGTCTTGTTTTCTGACTTTAAAATGTTTATTATGCTTTAGACAATTACCCCAGGGAGATTATGTAAAAAAGCCTGGAGATGCCGATTCTTTTTATAGCGACATGCCTCCGGGAGTCAGCACAAACTCAGCATCTAGTTCTAAGAAGAGGTCTGCTTTTCTGTCGCATTTTCAGATTTCTACCTGTTCCATCCCACATTATTCCATTAGTCAGAACATTTCATTATTTTGCAGCAGGTTTGATTACTTCTTCCTTCTTTCTGGAATGTTATAAATAGTATCCCTTGTTCTTTGATTACATGCATGAGTTCTGGGGGTACTCTCGAAGTACCCTATGCTCCAAACTGCCTGTTTTCGTAATCTAATGAGTAAAAATCAAATCAATGAAAAGCAGCTTTATGTACATAGCAACCCAAGAGGGTGTTGAACAATCTATTTCTCATATGTCTCCAGAAAAGATGGTGTTCACTGATATTTTAAATGGTGGGTTTCATATCATGGTCTTGTAGTCAAAGAAAAAGGTTACTATCATGCTTCAATAAAAAGCAATAAATAAACTTATAGTATTAATGCTGTTTAGAAAATTCTTTAAATACTATGCTGTGTTTTTGAAAGCAAAGCTAGACATGAAGCAAAGATTGATTGTTATGAAATGTGCTTTTGAATGTTGCATTAAGGATTGCTAGTTTTGCATTTTATTCCTGGAATGATCTTTCCTAGACGTATGCAACTTTGAGTTTAGTGCTAGCTTAACTGGTTTGATGTGTGTTTGCCAGCATTCATATCAATACAGTATGGGTAGATGCATTATTCATCTGTTCTTTAGAGTTTGATGATATATTTTTGCTCCAAGTTCATAAAATACATAAATAGCTCTTAAAATTCTGCATGATTTATAATTACCCAGCTGGGTAAAATGAGGGAAAACAGAAATTGCTGGAATGCTTTAGGAAATGTGTATAATTGTGAGCCTATTTTCATAGTGAAAGAAAACTGCTCCATAGAAGACTTTCATTAATTGGTAATGGGGAGAAGGAGAAGTGGAGGGAGGAAATAGTATACATATGTATGTATATATTAATACCTTATGTGTTACCTTTGAAATGGTAGTTATTTTGGATTGTGAAGGCAATTGCTATTCTACTGACAGAAAGAAGGCAAGTAGAGTGATAGATAGAATTTTAAAGCTGGAAGGGACTTAAAATTCTATGATCTCTAGCCTTATTATCTTCTTTCTGTTAGCAAATGGGATCACTTCTGAAACTGTTGATATTATAAAACACCTCCCCTGTCTCTCCCCAGTTTCTTTTCCACAATAGATCTTACTCATCAAAAACACGTATGAATAAGCAATGAAAGTAGTAAGTTTGGTGAGGTATGGAAACCTTTTAAAAAGTGCCCAGAAACTCTGCTTTTTCATTTCAGTGTTATCCTTCATTATAATAAGTTACCACAGCCAGAAGAGAAAATATAGTTTATGCATCAGGAATGTAGAATTTGAGAAGGGAGCAAAGAGAGTGTGGGGTTTTTTTGTGGATTTTTTTTGTTGTTACTGTTGTTTTGGGTTGTTTTTTGTTTTGTTTTGGGGACTTTTTTTTTTGAGAGAGGGGACAGGTACAGTTAAAGGAGACAAGGATTTGGGCTGCTTCTGTTTTCCATGGCAAAGACATATTTTCTCTGTAAAACAGATGTAAATTAAGTAACATAGTAGAGAAATGGCGGGAGTTGAGTAGATTCCAGTGGTATTTCTGTTATTGTTGCCCCAAATAGGACACCACTTAATTAGCCAACAATGGGAAGAATGTTATCTTAACTTCAGAGAACCAATAATTTATTCGTGCCTGGTATGTCCATTTAACTACTTGATCAGAAATAGTTCAATAAGAAGTCTCCCTTTCAAGGGAAGATTTGTAACAATTTTCCATCATGATGTATGATGTTTGAAACATGACACCATTTTCTAAAGCACAAAAGCAGTCACCAGAAAGACCTGAAAAAGCATTTGGATGGTTCCCAGAACTTCCTCAGTGCCCAAGGTTGCAAATCTTAAGCAGCTTGGAAAAGCATGTTGAGTATTTTGACTCTTCCTCCGTGCCACTGGGTGTGTAGAATGTCATGAAGGGGTTCTTGTGTTCTACCAGGTAGGTCTTGTCCATTTTGTTTCTAATAGATATTCCATTTCAAGATGATGGGACACAAGTACGCAAATGGTAGTAAAGTGGTGAACGGAGCCAGCCCACAAAGGTGTCCATGGTCCATGTCTGACCAAGTTCGTTGGCATTTATTTAATGAGTCAGTAGACTTTTTAGATGATATTGGTGCAGGAAACTCCATTCATCGAGGGCGGGGAGAATTGACTTACTTTCTAAGGAAACAACAGTATCACCTTTATGGCTTAATCATATTTGTCTTGAGTAAATCTTAATCAAACTCTATCATGGCCTTATACTTAAGAAACAAGTACAGCAGGACCTCTTTATAACCCTGGTATTGGTAAACAGCACTAACCTGTTATAAGCAAATGGACTATACCAAGCTTTTTGCTGCATGTTATGAGCATAATCAGAAGTTGTATATCCAAGTCTATTTAACGATGAACCATGTTAGCTGGGCATGATGGCGTACACGCCTGCGATCCCTGCTGCTGGGGAGGCTGAGGTTGGTGTTTTGCTTGAGCTCGGGAGTACTGAGCAGTAGTAGGACTAAAGCTGAGCAGGTATCTTCATTAAGTCCTTTACCAATATGGTGAGTTCCTGGGAGTGAGATTACCAGGCTGCCTAAGGAGGGACAAAGAGGCCCAGGTTAGAAGTGGAATAGGTTAAAGCTTGCATACTGATCAGTATTTATTGGGATTGGTCCTATGAGTGGTCACTGCATTTCCAGCCTGGGTGAGATGATAATAATAACGACAATAACAACAACAACAATAATAATAACCATGTTATAATGGGGTTCCTTTGTATTTGATTTTTCTTAAATTGATTTTTTGTGCAATTCTCTTCTTCATGAAATACTTTTTATTTATCTTCATTCTTTCATTTTCCCAGATTATTAATTTAGTTATTGCTTCTTTTATGTATTATATAATGATATAAGCAGTTTTGTTTACTAATCTCAAACTTAGAAAGGTAAGAAGGGAGTTAAACATTACATGCCTATTTCAATTTCAGGTCAAACGGACTCTCCCATTCCTGGAGTGAAAGGATTCCAGATACAAAACATATTTCAGACATCTGTGAAAATGGAAGACCTCGAAGTAACTCATGGCAGGGTGAGGAAAATTGAAATCTCTTTGTGAGCCCACCCCAAGTTCCCTTTCAGTTGGGCTGGCTTGTTTCTTTTAGCATCTCTCTCTCCATTCATTTTCCCTTGTAAGACCATTAAGGTCAACAAATCACCAATCAAGGAGCATTTATTAATCACCTACTGTGTGCCTGGCAGAGGAAAGGAAATATGGTAATATGGCTGTTTTTACTTGGAATAGGAGTATAACTCTTATTAATGATAAATATAAGAGGATTTAACAGCTAGGGCACACTATGTAACTAGAGATGGCTGTAGGATGCTTTGAAATGCATATCTGATTGAGGAAAGTGATCTTCTGAATTCAAAACTCTAGCAAACAGATTGAAAAAATAATATTTATTTACATGCCTACTTACCTAAATCATCTATCATCAACCCATCTTTTTCAGGTAATCTAGGAGGCAACAGAAAGAAAGTCAGAGGCAAAAGATTTAGACCACGATCGAATTCAACTGAGTAAGTCTGACCTTCTAATGAAAAAGGAGGCTCCTGTGTTCCTTGTGATTTGTTCTAAAGAAAATGGGTCGATCATTTACAAGTTAATCAGTCATCTGGTCAAAGACGTAGAAAGCAATGCTTTGGTATAATCTGTTTTATTCTTACTTTTTAACTCTCCTTTTGTCCTTGGAAAATTAACCGTAACTCTTCTTTTTCACATAGGCCTCTTCGCAACTGTGCCCATAGCAATACTCAGTGACAGTGAGGGTCTCTACCCTCATTGCAGGCTTAATTCTACAGTAACTTTCCTTTGTGGAAAGTTCAGTGTTTGAAGGGAATGCTGCTAACTTTCCTTTTTTTTTTTTCTTTTCATCACACTGGGTTGAGCCATTCCAGAGAGATAACTCTCTTTTTCTCCCCAATACTCGCTTCCACCTTGAAAGCATTAGGAAAGAGTCCAACTATACTTGGATGTTCTCCCAACTTGAAGCTGCTGCTGCTCAGAGATTTTCATGGCTGCAATCTAAGCATTCTCTCAGACTAGTCAAAATAAAGCATTACTATCACACTTAAGACTATTTACATTTTTCCTGCTCCTTAAGTTGCATTTACATTTTTGAATATAGCATTGTACATAAGATTGTACATGCAAAAAACTAAATAAGAGAGGAAGAAGTTCACACTAAAATATTTTAGAGTAATGTAATCACCTTGCACTCTTTTCTGTCTCTCTTTTTAAATATATATATGTAACACCAAGCTTAATTAAATTCTTCAGTGACCTTCCTGGAATCGAGCATAGCCCTAATCTGTATCTTTATATATAAATGCTTATCACCCAGTTCAATTTCCATTATCCTTGTCCCATATCAGAATCTTTACTTCTCTCTCACTCTGGTGATAATTGTTATTCCCAGAATCACACTTGGTATTTCATACCTTACTAATGATTTTTTTTTGGTTGATTTTGTTTTTGGGGGAAAAAAAACCTGAATATCAAGTATTTTGTTAACTGCTTGCTAGAAACTTATGTTAGCATTTCCATCACATACCCTACCTTTTTTAGTCCAGGTATAATAACATTGCCCTGAAATTTGGATCTTCCAAGCTGAATGGTATTGTCTGTAAGTGACTTGTCAAAGTTTATATAGAGGATTCATTATCCACTGGGAAATAATGGGCAATTCAAGTAATTCCATTGCATGATTCAGAATGGCAATAGAAAATGACACCATTAACTCCCAAGCTCTGAGAGTTTATCTTACACACTCCCAAAGCACTTGGGTGCTTTAGGTCTTACTGTTGATAAACTCCTCTTGGAATGTTGTTTGGTTTGGTTTTTTTGCATGGGGCTACACAATACAATACCTAAGCTAAGAGTTACCTAGCTGTGTTTCATCCAGTTGCTCCCTAGAGTGAAATTGATAAAGGGCAAATTTTTCTCTATTATTTTCTTTATGTACTCTTTAATTTTCCAAATGTATTTCCTATAACAAGGCTTAAAGATCTCTAAAATTGGGAATGGAGGGGATGACAGTGACATTAGAATAGAGCCATGGGTTTGGGGACCAAAGAGTTACTTACTTTTTATCTGTACTAAAGGCATAAAGTAGGGTTAATATAACGCTTTTCTAGAGTAATCACATGATTATCTTTGGTTATAAATTTCCCAAAGCCTTGTTAAAAAAAACAACCTGATGCCACAAATAACTTTTGAAAAACTTTGTCTGGGAGTTCATCAAGTGTAAAAAGAGAAATTGGCCATGAGTCATCTTTGTAGGTGAGAAACACACCAACTGGTAAAATTTCAAAGAGTTTTCATTGATTTTCCAAAATGTGGTCCTGTATTTATTTCCCTTTAACAATATACTTAACAACATATTTCCCTTTAAAAATAATAACAATATAACAATAATAATACCAAGCCTTTGGAAATTGATCGCTTATTATCTCATGTACCCCTTTTGTATCTGAACAATTTCAACAAAGAGATAAAAACTTGTTCCTAGGCAATCTTGCTACACGTGGATTCCACTGACACCTTTAAATAGCTAGTGTTTTCCAGATTTATTGGATACTGCCCCCTTCCCCTCACTTTTGATATAGTAACATCAGTTGGGTATAGAATATAGAATATAGAATATAATAAGAACAGAATGTTAGGCATCAGGTGGGACTTTCCTCTCATAGTTAGGCACATTCCACAAATGAGGGAATCTCCTTAAGTTTGACTTGTACAGGGCCTCATTTGGAAGAGTAGGATTCTGCTGAAAGTGGTAAGGGAAACCAATGGAATGCCCTTATCCTGAGGAGTACAACATGAAGACGTGTGCTTTGCTGATTGACAGCCTGTGGTATCTTTGTTAAATCTGCATTGTTTTTCCTCAAAGCGTATACATCTTCCTCACTGTTGTACATAATACTGACCTTTTTTTTTTTTGGCTTAGACTTTCTATTATATATTGTGTTTTTGCAGGAGGGAGCCCCAAGCATCCGAGCCTGGGCACTCCCTCGACCAGCCAATCCCAACCCAAGGCATAAGCCCAGGGCTTTCCGACCCCCCCTTGACAGGGAGTCAGGACCACAGGTCAGTTTCCATCTGCCCCTTTATTCTGGGCTACCAATCAATTCTCCTCAAAGTCTTTTCCTTATCTGAGCTCAGTTATTTGATTTATGATGAAGCCCCCTGTGACTGCTTGGAGATGTTCCTGATGCAGCCGGCGCTAGCTAAGCTCTCCCTGCCTTTCCAGCCTGAAGAATTAAAAAACAAAAAACAAAAAACTCTCAAGCCTGGGTATGAGGCATTTCTGCATGCTGCTCTATGAGGCCAAGTTAAGTCACGTAGGCCAAGTAGGTAGGTTTCAGGGCAATTTTATTTAATTCCATTAATCCAACCACCATGCCTTGAGATAATTGGGATGATACGCAAAAGCTTACTGGGCAGATCCCTACAAGAAGCAAGTGAAAGGCTCTATTCCACGGCCTTAAGTAAAGAGATTCCAACTCTCTGAAATGCTACCCAGTTGGAAAGAGTGAAGCTGACCTTGTGAATGTCAAGCCTTGTAGCTTTAAGCTCCTCCTTATGGCCATTGTCTCGATGATTTGTCCATCGAATTTGCATTTGAAGCGCAGGGAGCAAACTGGCCTTCAGGTCCCTGCAGTTGCAGGGGGCCTGTGAGTGTCTCGGTTCGTGGTATGGCTATGTCAGTGTCTTACCTGGTAACAGCTGCATGGGCTTTCTCTAATATCCTCCCCCAGCCCAGAGCTTTAACTAGCACTTACTTCATCTGTGGCTGTATTGGCTTTTTCAACTTTTTACTTTGGGTTCAGAGACTCTATTGAGAGCTTCAAGCAAGTTTTGATTTGCTCTCTCTGTAAAAAAAAAAAGACCCATTGAAGGTGGTTGTGGCTAACAGCAAGGCTCTGTTGCAAGCTGGTTCCTCCCTTGGGGGACAGCGTATCCATTGGCAAAAATGGTCTCAGAAGCTCTTCAAACAAACCCTTCTTTCACAGACTGAACTTTCTAGTTTTCAATGGTGTAACATGTTGGGTACATTTAAAAATGAAGGGAAGAGAGAAAGGGTCAAATCTGGAGAGAAAGAAAAATCTGATATGCTTTAAAAAATTAAAAAAACAATTACAGTAATGAGTATAAATCAAATGCACTTGTAAACAGCTGTTTGAGAACTAAATAAAGATGGTTTGTCATCATAAAACCACATGTTTTTATATTTGGCTCTGGCTTATTTCCAAGGCCTTTACATGGCTTTATGGGACTGATCTCATCAATTCCCATAATGCCTCTGTGATGTGGGCAATAGAAAAGACATAATCTATTTGTGTTACTGATGAGAAAACTCCTCCAGGCCTCCTGACTCCTCTCATGCTCCATTGTTTGCACTTACAATTTTTTTGCAGGTACAAAAACCCAAAGGGATGTTCATTTGGCCCTAAAAATGAAACTCAAAACTAAAAACCAATCCTCTAGAGACTGGAATTTTTCTCTCTAAAGTTTTCTCTTTTTGGGGGGGTGATCCCTCCAGGTATGTGTTCAGACGTACACAGTGCTTCTCTCAGGAAGGAAATGTGATGAGCCATTTATGATGACCTTGTACCCCAGACCCTCAACTTAAAATAGAGTTGGTGACTCTCATGGGCTGTTTTTTAATTGCAACCTGAATCACTGTAGCTGGAATGCGCAAAAGAGGGAGGGGATGTACATTGCAGCTGCAACTAAACACCAGGAGCCATCCTCAATCATTATTATGGAGCCCTCCATCCTCAATTATTGTTATGGAGCCCTCCATCCTCAGTCATTGTTATGGAGCCCTCCATCCTCAGTCATTGTTATGGAGCCCTCCATCTCAATTATTGTTATGGAGCCCTCCATCCTCAGTCATTGTTATGGAGCCCTCCATCCTCAATCATTGTTATGGAGCCTTCCATCCTGAATCATTGTTATGGAGCCTTCCATCCTCAATCATTATTATGGAGCCCTCCATCCTCAGTCATTGTTATGGAGCCCTCCCAGGATGGCAGTAGTACTAATGGCTCTGGAATCCAAGGACTTGATTTCTCATTGCTGCTTAGGCATGAGTCTCTTAGAGACTCCCTGTATAGCACTGTTTCTGGATGGAGAGAAGAGTAGAGCAGGATATGAGAGGTCTTTCCTTCCCCTGTGAAAGAAGGCAGACCGGTGGTACTATGTAAAAAGATCACTGGATTTGGAGCCAGAGGACATGGGTTCGAATTTTGGATTTGTCCTTTGTAACCCATGTTACCTTGAGTAAATCAGTCCATCCCTTTATAGGCCTCAGTTTTCTCATCTGTAAAATGAATCGGTTGGACTACATCAGGGGTTCTTAACCTTTTTTGGGTCATGGACACCTTTGGCAG
The DNA here is from genome assembly GCF_003287225.1 of Phascolarctos cinereus. Classification (NCBI taxonomy): domain Eukaryota; kingdom Metazoa; phylum Chordata; class Mammalia; order Diprotodontia; family Phascolarctidae; genus Phascolarctos; species Phascolarctos cinereus. The sequence continues at coordinate 51,690,428 of NW_027555514.1, read as the reverse complement.
ATATGTGAAGCCTATGAACCCCTTCTCAGAATAGTATTTTTAAATGCATACAATGAAATGCCTAGGATGACAAAGGAAACCAATTATGTTGAAATATATTATTAAAAAAATTTTTTAAACAAGTTCACAAACCACAGGTTAAGAACTCCTGGGCCAGCTGACCACAAAGGTATCTTTCCTAGCTCTAAATCTCTGGCCCTAAAGTCAGAGGTTTTTTCTGTTTTGTGGTATTCTTAAAGTTTCCTGTTCTCCAGGTAGTAAATTTGATTTGTTGCACTCTGAATGGCCAGAGCCGTTGAACAGAAAATGGTCGGAGTAAAATCATTTGGAGATGAGACTGTGAAGGGCTGTGAGCAGTTGTCTAGAAAAGAACCTGGAGTCCCTTAGGGAGCCCACAGGAAACTGTTCTCTTGATACACTGACTACGTTCCAAAGTGATTGCTTCGAGCCTTGTTGTAGCTGAGATTTTGCGCCCTCCCCCCCTTGTATATGATGCCCTTGTACAGATGGGCATCTCATCACCACCCACCTCATCCCCATCCACCACCCACCATCCACCCTGGTTTGTTTGCATTTGAAGGGGGAAGACATCCTTGCTAAGCTTGTCCCGTGTGTTCTCAGATTTTTCTATCTTGTTCTTCTGCTTTCTCTGTTCCTTCCATTGCTTTCTGCAGGTATTTAAACCCATGGTTCAAAAGAGAATATAATGTAGCTAAGTGGGTAGAAGATGTGAATAAAAACTCTGAAGGACCATACTTTAGGTATTTGGTTAATTAATTCTCTATTCTTTTCAAACTAGCTCCACACCCCTTCTCCCTCCCCACCCCACCCCACCCCACCCCCAGCACTGAATAATACTGGGGCAGGGCTGGACTCTCTATCTTGTATCTCTCAATACAAGTCCCTGTGTGTGGAAAGGGCTCCTTGTTCATTTGCAGTCTTCTGGTCTCTGTCTTCTTTTTTGTTGTTATCGTTGTTGTTGTTTTTGGCTTTCCATGCAATTCTCTTTCTTTTCTGAATGTTTCAAATAAAACCATTTGAAAGGGGTGTCATTAGTGCATGTCTTCTCCTCCTACCATCTCTCTAGCTTTTTAGTAGCTTCCTCTTCATTTTATGCTAAATAGTGTTTTACAGGCATGAGACATACCTTCCACTAATAAAGAAACATTAACCCAACCCAAATTTAGTATGTCTAATCCAATGGCTCCATAATGCCTTCTCCCTGCCCATTGCCTCTACTAGAGAGGGCATCCTAAATTTGAGTGATAAGAGGATGACAGAAGGCTGTGGAATTTTACCTCCTTTAAACAATGGATTGGATTTTTTTTCTATAACCATGAAGCTCATTGAAAGCATGATGACTGCATGTGAACATGTAGAGGGTGGTCTTCAGCACTTTCTGGTTAGTATGATTACTAGGTGTTGAGTAACAGTTACACCAAGAATATATTTTCAAATCATTTTTATGGATTATCAATAATATAAGCAATCTTCATTATTATTATTAATTATTATTGTTATGTTTGGTCTGGACTTGAGATGTCATCGGTATGGGGATCTCCCAGTATGGAAACCCCCTTCTTCTAAAGCCTGAAGACTTCATGGTCTTTAAAAGAGCTGTCTGGGACACTGAGAGTATAAGTGACTTGCTCATGGCCACATGGAGCTAGTATGTGTCAGATACAGGACTGGAATCCAGGTCTTCCTAACTCCAAGAATTGGCCCTTTATAGAGTAAATGCTACATTGCTTCTCACAGTTTTCACGCCAATAAGAAATTCAGCTCTTGACAAAATTTCTGGATACTTGAGCTTCCTCTGTGGAGGCCACTTCAAGTGAAGGCCAAAAGCTTCAAGAAATCAATGCTCTTGACTTGTACATGTATGAACTGTAATTCTTACATTGCAGAGGCTACCCAGTCTCCTGTTTAGATCATGGAACTGGACTCTGTGAAACTCTACAAGTCAAAAACCATTTGCAGCAGCTCTGAATTGTGTTTCTAGTATTCAGTTGACAAGAACCACTGTTCATCCTTGTATTTTCCCATAGGCTGGTCCTCATTTTTAACTTTGGTAACACTGAAGGCAAAGAAAGCTATCATTAGAGGGGAAAAAAGGGGTCCTTAAATACCTTCTCTTTTCACTGCAGCTTACAAGAGCACTTTCAGATAAGTGACTAGAGCTGGTATTTCTCAGGCAAGATTTTAAAGCAATCAAAATTTTAGAAAAGAGAGAGAGAAAGTGCACTAAGCACCCACATAGGTGGACTTTCTCTTCCAGGGTACCATTTAGAATGACCTTGCAAATAGTTTGAGAAAATGATTAGGCCTACCTGCGTTTTAGCTTGACTCATAATTTGCATATACCCTACCCATGGCATAACCCCCTGCCTGACTTCATAGAGATGCCGTCCACTCACTTTCGTGTACCCTGCCTCTACCTTCACCCTTGGACATATCCTACCTTCCCACACTGGACCCTCATACACACACACACACACACACACACACACACGTGCTTCTATTCAAACATCCCACCCTCACCTACAGCTCCCAAGATGGCCAAAGTCAACAAGACGGTAAGATCATTTTTACAGTTTCTTTAAATTGTTGTTCACCCTTAGCCCTATATTTCTAAGGCTTATGGGCAGATTCTAGTTTGTTCTACCCACCCCACCGTCATTCCCCCAAAACTTGTTTGGTCCTAGACCAAATGAATGGCCATTATTTTTAGTGAACTAATTTAATGCCTATTCATGATAATTAACAAAATGGTACTCCGGAAGAGGTGTTTCCTGTCCACAAGGTCAGCTGAGTCGTTTATACTGCTCCCAGAGTCATTCATAGTCTTTGGGATCAGGCCTCAAGTCTTCATCTGCCCAGAAGCTGCATGGATGCACGAAATATGGGTGGGAAAATGCCTCCATATCCCAATTGCACGTGCAAAGCTTTCCGGGCAGTTTGAGAGGATGTCTAGTGTGCCCGCTGACAAGGTGGCCACTTTTTTCTCCTTAGAAATAGGCTCCTGCAGTGATGGGTCAAATAGAGGTTTGGTAAATCATTGAAAAGCCATGTCTTGATTACAAGCAGTTGTTAATGATAGCTTAATAGAAGACTACAACCCAGGGTTGTGCCACTCTGAGATAACATGGCGGGAGGGGAACGACCTTTGCTGCAAGTCTTGGAGATCGGCCAGTTTGATGGCTCTGTGGCTTTGGTGAGTCAATGAACTGTCCCAGAACTTTACAATGAAAAAAAAATGTCTTAAGGCGGTAGGAATGAGTCTTGCTTTCCCTGTGGTTTTAACCTCACATAGGGTATCTTGGGTGTACCCACAACTCCCTGGCTTATGCTTATAGCAACCCCATGCTTAAGCTCAGCTCTGCTTTTCTTGCCTCTTGAGATTTCAAGGCTACATCTGTCAATAAAATAACCTCTAAGAGTAAAGAATACGTTGTTAGTCTCTCCTGTTATATGATTCCTGACTTCCAGAGTAAGATTCTCTGACTGTAGCGGGCTTATATGACAGAAAATTCAGTGCCTAAGATAGAGTACCTGTACTGTTTGTTTTCTACTCTGTTATTCTGTTTCCATTCTGTTGTTTGTCCCTTGTTCTTGAGGAGGACCATGACATCAGGAAGGAGATGTCATGACTTGTAAGTCAATTGGATTTAAGTCAGGGAGGGTTGTGCAAAGTCACCAGCCTCACTCTCTCCTCTGGAGCCGTCTGAGTCTAGTAGTGGGATTTAGATCAGGACAACTGGAGATGGCCCCAGATGCAGTGGGAGACCTTGGCATTTTTAAGCTAAGATCTTTCCCCAGCTCTCAGTTTGTATGAGGCAATGCCCATTCAGTGATCGAGGGTAGATAAAAATGAGGCAAAGAATGGCCTCTCTTACCTAGTGAAAAAATAAATATAATCAATCTGGGAGGGGAAGACCCTCCGAGTTTCTGGCCAAAACAGAAACAATTGTTATTTATACTCTGAGCCATCAGGGCTGGGAGATTTTTTTGATTGTTGGCCAATCGATGAGAGCCAGAGTGATTTAGGTTTAAGGCATGGTCCTTAACAAAGAAATCTAGCCCCTAGACCCAAGATACCTTTGCTAGGTTTCAGAGATCAAAATTTACATTCCTTTGGGCAGAGCAATCACAGGTCAGAGTATGATTCCCTATGTGGACAAAGGGGGAAGAAAGAGAGAAAGGAAGGAAGGAAAGAAGGAAGGAGGGAAGGAAGGGAGGGAGGGAGGGAGGAAGGAAGGAAGGAAGGGAGGGAGGAAGGAAAGAAGGAAGGAAGGGAGGGAGGAAGGGAGGAAGGGAGGGAGGAAGGAAGGAAGGAAGGAAGGAAGGGAGGGAGGAAGGAAAGAAGGAAGGAAGGAGGGAAGGGAGGAAGGGGAAGGAAGGAAGGAAGGAAGGAAGGAAGGAAGGAAGGAAGGAAGGAAGGAAGGGAGAGAGGGAGGGAGGGACCTGTGTTGCCCAACTGGAATTGGCCAGTTGGGTTCCCATTGGGGCAGCTACTACTATTCATAGATTGTTGTTTGTCCTTGTTCTTGAAGAGGACCATGACCTCGGGAAGGAGAGGTCATGACTTTCAAGTGAATTGATTTAAGTGAGGGAGGACTGTGCAAAGTCACCAGCCTCACTTTCTCCTCCAGAACCATCGTAAGTCCAGCTGGATTCCCCTACCAAAAGGCTTAGCTTGGATAATTAGAATGTTTGAGTATTAGCTGCTTCTCTGGCTCTGATGTGACTGTGGTACCCTCAGAAAGGACAACCACAGAACATCAGCAGACCTTGGTGCAGCCAGGGGAAGAATCATTACCCCCTGCATTGAGAACAGAGTTCAAAGGATATAGGGGTGGTGGGAGCCGTGTTACTTTAGAGTCCCAGAAGGTGTCCTTGCTCTTGATTGTTATTCGCCTTTTTTTTTAGAGTGTCTCATTAGGGTTATTGAGGGTCTTTTTGTAAGCCCATCTGCTGGTCTTATTGGTGGTTCCAGTAGCCTTGAAGAATGAGATAGCACATATAGAATTGGTAGCTGTGTATCTATCCAAGGAGCACCTCAGACCCACCCAGAATTTATACATCTTGCCCTGGTGTTTGCCTCATGCCTACCTCTTGAGGGGGTTTTCAGGGAGAATAATCTGTGACCTTAAAAGAGCAATAAAAAAAAAAGAAAAACAAAGGTCAAATAACAATAGCAACAATAGCTAGCATGTATGTAGCACCTACTATGTGCTAGGCATTGCACTCAGCATTTACTTGCCCAAGGTCACACAACTAGTTAAGTATATGGGACCTGATTTGAACTTAGGGCTTCTTAGTCCTGGGCCTAGTGCTCTATCCACCATGCCACCTAGCTGCTTCAGTGAACTGATACCCAAGATAGGTCAAGAGATTGAATTCAAGTTACAAGATTTAGATGAATGATATCTAAATTACATCCTCAGATACCAAAATACATAAGTTTTGAGCCCCTGGCTGCCTTTGAAAGATCATGATGGATTAGACAGAGGAAAGTATCCAGATTTTCCCCTAAAAGGGAAGAAAACAGATTCTTGAAAACTTCAGTTAAGTCCTGATAAAGTGTGAATAGTGAACCCTATAAAGAAAGTGTCTACATTCTTTGAATTTGCACTAGTCAAAAATTGTATGTAAAATATGAGAATTGACTTCAACCCAATGGAAAAATACAGTGCAAGTTCATCCACTTCATGGAATTTGCCCTGTCGTTTGCACTAATCAGGACCTAACTGTATAAACCAAGATTCCAGGAGGTGCTATATTAATAAAGGAATGGTGAGTGTAAGTATTGCTGTTGTTGCTTGTCCTTTGTTCTCAAAGAGGACCATGACATCAGGAAGATGATGCCATGACTTGCAAGTGAATTGGATTTAAGTGAGGGAGGGCTGTGCAAAGTCACCAGCCTCACTTTCTCCTCCGGAGCCATCTGGGTCCAGTGGCCAGATATGGATCAGGACGACTGGAGATGGCCCCCAGTGAAAGTCTAGAAAAGGAGCTAACAGATGCAAAGAAGCTTCATCAAGAACTAGTCATGTCAAGTTATTCTCATATTCTTTTCTGACAGGTGAACTAGACTGATAGGTTAGGAAAATGCCCTAACTGTAATATGTCACCTAGTTTTTAGGCAACATTTGATAAAGTCTCTTATGGTAATCTTATGGAAAATGAAGAGAGATGGTTCAGAGTTAGGTGGATTTGGAGTTCATTGAATGGTCACTTAGAAAGAGAAATCATTCATTAATTCATTCATTAATACTTCCATTTGAAGTTGGAATGGGGAAGAGGTTCAGGGATCTGTTTGAACCTGATCTTATGCTGTTTAATATCATTATCAATAATTTGAATAGGTAGAATTTTTGCCAGATTTACAGATAACACGGAGCTAGGAGCCATAGGGTCAAGATCTAAAAATATCTTGACTATAAAACATTGAACTGAATCTAATAAGGTGACATTGAAGAGGGATAAATATAGAGTTTTACACTTGGGGTGAATAAAATGGGCAACCCAAGTAAAAGATGGAGAAAATACTGCTAGTTCCTCTGAACTGTGGGATGAGGATTGCAAACCCAATATGAGGCAAGTGTTATATGGCTACCAAGAAGGAAAATGTAATCTTAGGTTGCATTGTAAGCGTCACAGTGTCCAGGAATAGGGAGATGTTCCTGTTGCCCTGGGATCTGAGTAAACACTTGTGGTCCCATTTTAAGAAGGACATTGATAAGCTAGAGAGTATCCAGAGGGAGGCAACCAGAATGGTGAAAGAAATGTAGACTATGTTATATGAAAATTGGTTGAAAGATTTAAGGACATTTAGCCAGGAGAAGAGAAGATGTAGATGTTCAAATGAGGCAAATAGGTGGTACAGTGGATAGAGCACTGGTCCTAAAGTTAGGAAGACTCATCTTCCTATGTTCAAATCCAGCCTCAGATACTTACTAGCTATGTGACTGCCTCAGTTTCCTTATCTGTAAAATGAGCTGTAAAAGGAAATGGCAAATCACTTCAGTATCTTTGCCAAGAAAACCCCTAATGGGGTCACAAAGAGTTGGACACAACTGAAAAATGACTCTTCAAATGCCGCCTTCCTATATTTGAAGGACTGTATGGAAGAAGGAAGTAGACTTACTCAGTTTGGTTTGGGTCTGACTAGACTTGTGATTTTATAAGAATTATGGGGAAAAGTCTCAAAATGACAATTTTAGGCTTAATGCAAGGAAAGGTTTTCCAAAAACTTGAAACTGTGCCAATAGGGAATGGTATGCTTTGAGAGGTAGTGAATACTCCTTCACCAAAAGTCTTCAGTGGGTGGGTCATTTGTCAAGGATGTTTGGTTTATATTGTTGTATAGGTTATATTAGATGGTTCCTGAGGTTCCCCTCAACTCTGGGATTTTGAGATTCTAAATGGCCTGATTCGGTCCCAGTCTAGGAAGACTAATCTGAACTGAGCTAGCTGTAGTTGTGGGGGTGCTGATGGTGGTGGTGGCGATGGCGGTGGTGGTGGCAGTGGTGGAGGTGCTGGTGGGGAGGATTGGCAATAGTGGGGATGGGAAACTTATCTAAAAGGATTCACCCCTAGGGGGATCTGAGTCTACCCGGGTATGACCCCATGGCAGTATTGAAAGTCCGGAAATGTGGGGAACCTCAAGATCACTCTCAAGTGGCCTTACATTGGGGGCAGCTAGGTGGTGCAGTGGATAGAGCACCGGCCCTGAAGACAGGAGACCTGAGTTCAAATCTGGCCTCAGACCAAACACTTGACACTTACTAGCTGTGTGACCCTGGGCAAGTCACTTAACCCCAATTGCCTAAAAAAAAAAATCAAGTGGCCTTACGTTTCCAGGTCTAGCTTAGAGCTATGCCTCAGTTTCTTCATATATAAAATAGAGATAATGAAACTTAACTTCTGTCTCCCTCATAGGAGTGTTGTTATGATCAGATGGAATTATAGACCCAGAAGTGCTTTGGGAAAGTTTAAGAAGAACTGTGCAAATGGCATCATTGTTACTCCTAATGCTCTCATTTGTTATTACTTGTCTTCCTTCTCCACTCCACGTTACAACTGATAACCACGAGGAGAGGCAGTATTTGTAATGGCTAAAGAGTCTGCTCTGGAGTCAAGAAGACCTGTCTCTGATAGGAACCAACTTTGTGACTCTGGGCTAATCACTCTAAGACTAGATTCTGCCTAGCCTTTGGAGTCTAGGACTGCAAAAATAACAGAGGAATGGCTCATCGGCATCAGTGGAGGGTGTTTCCGTGCCAGGAATTCCTTGTACTAATGAAATCATGGGTCTGATATCTTTCCACTAAAGTTAAAAAAAAAAAAGGCTGCTGCTGATATTTCAATCATATTCAACTTGGATCTTTCAGGACCTTGGTGGCAGGATGGAGCCCCCAAAGTCAGTGCTGGAAAGGATGATCTGCTTTCAGGCTAAAGGCTGGCTAAATCTGTTACCACGTCTCTGATGAGACGGAGATCAGAGAAATGAAAGTGATCAATCAACAAGTTTTTAAGTGCCTACTATGTGCCGTATACAGCGGTGGGCGCTGAAAAATAAGAAATAGGCACGCGGCGTTTCTGTGACAGTCTTACCCAAGATAATCCATATGCTGAGGAATGAAAGAAGATAAGTCCTGTGGTCATTTGTGAATATTTGAAGGCAGTGATTTGCGTGAGCAGTTGGCATGCTAAACATATCTTTGTTTAAAGAGCACGCAGCACCTTTAGAAACTGTAGCTTTACAAGCTGAAGCAGTCTCATAATATCCCCGTTGCAGAGGATTGAAAGGCTAATGAATCAGTTGTATTATATAGCAGCCTAAAACGCAGTTATAATCTTGGGTTGTATTATAAGAGGCGCCGTGTCCAGGACTAGGGAGATGATGATGATGACCCTGTGTTCCTGGAATACTCATGAGAAATAGCGACAGAAAAGACAGTAGAACACCTTTGTTGTTGAGGCAATCGGGGTTAAGTGACTTGCCCAGGGTCACACAGCTAGTAAGTGTCAAGTGTCTGAAGTTGGATTTGAACTCAGGTCCTCCTGACTCCAGGGCTCCCTATCCTCTGTGCCATCTAGCTGCCCCTACAACACTTTTTTATATGTTTTGGGATAAAGCAGGGGGGAAATCATGCCTCTCCAAACATCAGACTGATCTATGTATACCTCCAATGTGGGGATCAGCCATATTTCCTGATGCCAACTTTCTCACAGGATTCCAGGTTTTATTTGACTGATAAGGAAGTGGATTAGTAGCAATGAAGTGCCTTAGAATATCTATCCAGCAGAAAGGGAAAGAGACTGGCTGCAAAATGTTAAATAACTAATATATTGGATAAAGAGAGCCCACATGCTGTGAAATCTGATCCAGTCCACAAGCATTAGCAACTGGCTTCCTCCTAAGTGCAAGGCACTCTCTTAGGAGTGGGGGATGCAGACTAAATAAAAAACAAAACAAAAACAGTTTTTGCCCTCAAGCTGCCAAAATGGCATCGCAAAAACACAGATCAGACCATGGCACTCCTATTACTCAAAAGCATCCTTACCATTTCTCTATTGCCTCAGAGTTTACTTAGCATTTCGAGCTCTCTGTGATGTGACATCCACCTTTCCAGCCTTATTTAGCATTATTCCCCCTCATATACTCTCTGCACCAGTACAATCAGCCTGCTAGCTGTTCTGCATCCCACCTCCCACCACCATCCCATTGCACAGGCTGTCTCCCCATGTCTGGAATGCATTCCGTCCCCAGCTCTACTTGTGACTTCCTTTAAGACACAAGGCAGGTGCCACTTTCTACATGATGCCTTTCCTGACCTTGCCAGTTCTTTCTGCTTTCTCCTTCTTTGTATGCTTTGTGTATACTTTGTTGTTTCCTCAGTAGAAACTGTAAGCTCCTTGAGGCAAGAGGCTATTTCATTTTTGTCTCTGTCTCCCTAGAGTCTAGCCCAGTGCCTTGTACATAGTAGAAGGTTAATAAATGCTTGTTGAAATTGAAGTAGGTAAAAAAAAAGAAAGAAATTGAAGTAGGTAGCAGTTGGGAATATATTTGAGTGGGTAGACTGGTTTTGCAGGATCATTCAGGTCACTCCATGCAGTCATATACCCATTTTGCCATATACTGGGATAACCACACACACACACACACACACACATGCATATATATATATAGATATATATCTATATATCTATATCTATATCTATATATATATCTAGAAGGTAAGCTCTTGTGTAGGGATTGTTTCATTCTTTTATTTCCAGTACTTAGCACACACAGCAATTGCTTAATAAATGCTTGTTGATTGGTTAGAGTTGGATAGCGACTCAGAAGCCATCTTTTCCAGCCTCTTCATTTTACAAATAAGGAAACTGAGGCCCAGGGAAGTTAAATGATTTGCCCAGGGTTTCACAGGGTGTTTCAGAGGTAAGATCTGAACACAGACCTTTGACTCCAGAGCTAGGGCTCTCTCTCTATAACACACTGCCTCTGATAAACCCAAGATCAGTTATTTAGACAATTGACTTTAAGGCATGACCAGCAATATTGTAAAATTGTCAACAGAGATCTTTCATTCATAATCATGAATGCTACAGCATGCCCCCTGCAATAAAAGACAAATTTTAATTCTTCACTAAAACTTAAAAATGAATGAATTATCCCGGAAGAATTCTAAGAAGCTACCAACTCTAGCCTTCTTCGAGTTTAAAAACCTGGTCTTGGATCAATACCATTCCCTAAAGTCGGTGAGGCCCATGAAGATCTCAAAATAGAACATTTATCCTGCTTCAGTTTATCCATTGCTTAAAGAGGCCTATTTTAATAGGATACATTTCCTTGCATAGGCTTTCCCTTTTAAAGGAAATTAGTCTTTTGAACTAGGAAAATGCTCTGTGCTAGAGTGGTTCAGCTCAGTGCTCCATAGGAATGGAGGGGGTCTAGACACCATAGACCACATGGCCTCTTCCCACCCCTCTTAGCCATTCCTTCCTCCCAACAATCAATAGCATATACAACTATGTCAACAGAACTAAAAAAAAGCAGGCCCCCACTAAAGGCAGGTCTTGCATGCATTCAGAGGCCAGTCTGAAGCAAAGGACAGAGTTAGGGGAAATGATCCAAGACTTGAGTGTCCTTGATAAAAATGTGAAGAGAGTGAAAGTATTCATCTTAGCGTCTCCCTCGTGGTTTGTAGGAAGATTATGCTTATCTAAGAAGGGGTGAAAATGACTAAGACCTGTTGAAAAAGGAGGAAAAGCTGGGGGAGAAGAACAATAAGAATAACAATACGAATAACATTTGTATATTTCTACATAGACATGGTCCAAACCACTCTAGCACTGAGCATTATTCTAGATCAAAAGATGAATTTTCTTTAAAAGAGAAAACTTGTGCAGGGGGCTGTATCACGTTAAAATGAACCTCATTAAGCAATGGATAATCACGTAGCCCTTTAAAGTTTGCAGAGTGTTTTACATATATTATCTCATTGGATCCTTACAACAACCCTATGAGGCAGATGTTATTATTATCATCCCCATTTTACAGAAGGGGAAACTGAGACTCAGCTTGAGTGCCTTGCCCAGGGTCACATAACCAGTTGTTGTAGTTACTGTTTGTCTTTTGTTTTTGACCAGTGGTGTCTAAGGAAGGATTTGAAATGAGTTCTTCTGTCCAACACTATCCATTGTGATGTGAAAAAAAGGGTGACATTTATGTGTGAAGAGAAAACTATCCCTCTAAATAAAAAAAAAAAGACAAAAGGGGTTCTCCCTCCTCCCCATTTTATTGGGTGCTATTTGAGGATTAAGTCTCTCCAGACTCCCAGAAGCTGGTGGTCTCTCTTCCAACCTCTGTCATTTCGGTGTGTGCCATACAGCAAAACATATTGAGGTTTCCATTGGTACCCATCAGACAGTTTTGGCCAATACCCCCTTGCTCTCTGGGAGACCTACAGAAAGAAAAGAATCCAAGAGCACCAGAATCCAGAGGTGGTGGTAGCTTACTGGGTCACTCCTGTGGACCTACAGCATCCATTGATATCCACTGGGCTGACTGAGGTCACTCTAAGCCATTTGATGGCATGGAAAAACAGAAGCTGATGTAAGGTTCCCAGACAAGAATGTTGGTTTGGGATGCCAGGGTAACAAGTCTCACCACCATAATAGCAGAATGAAAGTGGAATAGGCAGGATAGACCACTGGTAACTTCCATTTGCTTATTTCAGACCTTTTTTTTTTTTTTCTGGAATACATCCATTGTTAGGAAAGCGCATTGTCTTAGAACAGGAATGTAAAGATTTGGGAGATTGATGGGGATGGTGGGTAGGACAGAGAATGGTGGTGGTAATGTGTGTAAAATTCCAGTCAATAAAGTGCTGCCCCCTGTCTTACTGACACACAGAGTGTCCTGTCCACGGTGATACCAAGGTTTACAGGCTACTGCTTAGTCTACTCACTTCTTACAGAAATGCTGATTGCAGTGACTAATCAGACCATTTTTGTATGTTCTCATCAAACTCTGTTTGGCTGGAACTCTGCGCTCTCTGACGCTTGCATGCCTACTAATTTACTCTTAGCATTTCTGTACTTGCTTTTGTAGCTTCACAACTAACCGACTGGCCTCTGAATGCATGAATTCTGTGACTGACCAGCAAACAAATGTTACTTGTCATGTTGTATTTTAAGAGTCTTGTAAGATATAATTGCAATTCCTGTTCTTTTGACCATTCCCACACTGACTGGTAAAAATCAGCCAGAAATTACTTTTATCATCTATTTAATGGATCAGTATTGCTTGCTTTTACTAGCTCTTCTATCTTCCTATCTAGCGATAGACCACTTGGTCTATTTGCTTGCCATAGTTTTGCAAAGTATGATTCTCCATAATTTCATTTGGGCAAAGCATTATAATTCTGAGAGTCAAGAAATAAAATTTTCAACATTCCAGAGTTGTGAATGACATCGTGATCTATTCACAAACAGTTAGTGAGCATTTCCAGGGGGAACCATATGCCATACGAAAGAGAATTCAAACTAAGAGAATACATTTGGTTCTGAGCCAGATTTTTAAATAGTGGGGGTTGCTTTTGGTCAGCGACATCCCATTTATTTCATGTGTTTTCAACATCTCAGGACTTTGTCTCCTGCCAAGTCTCCTTCTTCCTCTACTGGGTCTATTGCCTCTAGCAGGAAATACCCGTATCCAATGCCTCCACTTCCTGATGAGGAGAAGAAGGCTAACAGACAAAGTGCCAGGGTAGGTACAGCTACTTTTATGTGTTTATTTGTTAATATGTGTATGTATTCTTTTGTACATCATTTAATCTCTCTGGCTTTCAGTTTTCTCATTTGTAAAATGAAGGATGTGTGTGTGTGTGTGTGTGTGTGTGTGTGTGTGTGTGTGTGTGTATAACTCTAACCAAATGTCCCTTCCAGCCCCAAATCCTATCAGTTTTACGGGAGACTACATTTCCCTTACTTTGTTTAAAATTGCAAGGCGTAGTCCTTACATCAGATATTTAGAATATTTATTTTTGCATGAGATCTTTGCATGTAAATCAGTAAAGTCTACTTGGCCATTTTTCAGAAGTATTTGACTACTGAAGCTGGTGTGTAGGTCTTCAATTAGCCAATAGACCCTATAGAAAATAGTCAAGTAGAATATTTTGGGAGATTGGTTTGGCCTCTGGTTGCGTTTTTGGTTTTATTTTATTTGGTTTGATTTTATTGAAGAGAGGGAGAAAATGCTAGGGAATATGTTTTGACTTTGAGAAAGACAATCCATGCACTCAATTTCATGTGCATAGGAGGCATCTCTCAATTTGAGTATATTTTATACATGAAAACTCCAACTTAAGCAGTTAGGTTAGGGAGTGTTTTTTCTACCTGTAACTGATTCCTTTAAATAGCCAGCTCTCTTAGTACATTTGAAGGAGGATTCCGCTTAAAACATGATTTTCTAAAAAACGTCTCCAGGATGATGAGATATACTATGATAGGTTAGGGAGTGTTTTTTCTACCTGTAACTGATTCCTTTAAATAGCCAGCTCTCTTAGTACATTTGAAGGAGGATTCCGCTTAAAACATGATTTTCTAAAAAACGTCTCCTGGATGATGAGATATACTATGCATTGAAAGATAAATCAACATGAGAGACATAAGAGGGGAACACAGACAAAACCTGCCTGGCACTAGTGATAACCAGTCTCTGTTGTGGCCAAATCTATTGCAGTGCAAAGTAGAATCCCAAACTTACATCAAAGCAAAACTCCAGAGCCACCTCCTCCATGAGGCCAGGCCTGTTGCTCCCTTCTCCCGCCATTTTGCCAGTTACTGTCATTCTCTACATCTCAAAATAATTCTGTATATACTTTGTATCTCTGTGTGTATGTGGCATATTCCCTCCATTACACCTCCAAAGAAGTTTTCTGGGGCCAGGCATGGTTTCATTTTTCTTTGTATCTCTAATTCCTGGTGTGAGATGTAGTGTGGTGTTAGGGACAGTGTGGGGTTGGAGAGAGTTGGAGAGAGAGTGAGAGAAAGTGAGAGAGAGAGAGAAAGTGAGAGAGAGAGAAGGAGGGAGGGAGAGAGAGGGGGAAGGGGAGAGAGAGAGAGAAAGAAAGAGGGAGAGGGAGAGAGAGTGAGAGAAAGTGAGAGAGAGAGAGAGAGAAGGAGGGAGAGAGAAGGAGGGAGGGAGAAGGAGGGAGGGAGAGAGAGGGGGAAGGGGAGAGAGAGAGAAAGAAAGAGGAAGAGGGAGAGAGAGTGAGAGAAAGTGAGAGAGAGAGAAGGAGGGAGAGAGAAGGAGGGAGGGAGAGAGAGGGGGAAGAGGAGAGAGAGAGAGAGAGAGAGAGAGAGAGAGAGAGAGAGAGAGAGAGAGAGAGAGAGAGAGAGAGAGAGAGAAAGAAAGAGGGAGAGGGAGAGGGAGAGAGAGCTGGAATTCAGATGAGAAGATCATCTGCTACATTTATAAACTGTTCCACCCTTGGCAAGTTACCTGCCCCTAGGACTTTCGCCCACTGTCTGTAGGAGTTCTTAACCTTTTGTGTGTCATATGGTCTTGTGAAGCCTACAGATCCCTTCTCCTAATTATGTTTTAAAACTGATAAAATGAAATACACAGAATTACAAAGGAAACCAATTACATAAAAAGACAAACAACAAAGTCACCGACCTCAGGTAAAGGATCCTACACCAAGACCACAGATATAGAGAAGGAGCTGATCTGTACTGTTAGAGCGGGTTTTCTCCTCTGGGAGTTCCCTGTGCCAGTGAAATCAGAAACCCAGGAGGCCAAGGTTGGGTATATGACTTATCACAATTTTTTCCCTATTGATCTTGACCTGTGACTTCATTGGTGTGGGGCACTCCTGATGAGGAAATTATCCCTATGGATGCTGGTTGGCAACTCCAATGCAATATGGTTTTAGATTTTTTTGGGGGGGGGTGAGGCAATGGGGTTAAGTGACTTGCCCAGGGTCACACAGCTAGTAAGTGTTTTGTGTCTAAGGCCGGATTTGAACTCAGGTCCTTCTGCATCCAGGGCCTGTGCTCTATCTACTGCGCCACCTCGCTGCCCCATGGTTTTAGATTTTGAAAGCTGTGTGGGGGCACTGAGAGGGTGAGTCACCTGCCCCATGTTATGTAGCTAGTATGTGTCAGAGGTTCACAGCTCAAACCCAGATCTCCTCGACTCCAAGGCTGCCTCTGCTTTGCACATAGCAGATGATGAATAAATGTTTGTTGAATCTAACTGAATTGGATTCCAAAGTCATACCTGTAAGAGCAGGCGGGCAAGTCACTGCTGTCTGGGACCAAGCTTCCCTGCTCATAGGCCCGTCCCTGTGTTCTTTGGTTTCATGTCAAAGACAATGAAGAGGAGGGTCTTGGTTATGAAATGAATGTGCTTTCAGGTATTTATAAAACTAGCTTCTAAGCCAAGTGCAAAGGGAGCCTTGCAGTATCAGTCAGTCAACTAACGTCTAAGGATGTGATGAGTGCTAAGCTTGAACTCTGCCTTTCTCATTCCAAGTCCAGCTCTTCTTTTGTGCCTTTGGCTTTTTACAGGGAAACAATCGAATAAATTGTCTGAATAAGAGAAGCCCAAAACGTCCAACTTCTTTGTTGACTCCATGTCAACAAAAATTTACTAAATGACTGTTGTGTGCAAGGCCCCATCCTCAGCACTAGGGAACCAAGGCAGAAATGAACATTTACGTTCTCCTGGGGTGGCTTTCCCCCACGCCTGGAATGCTCTCCTTTCTCCCCTTTGATTACTGACTCCCCTTCCCGCTTCCTTTAAGTGCCAACCAAAATCTCACCTTCTACAGGAAGCCTTCCCTAACCTCTCTTAAAACCACCACCTTCCCTCTGTTAATTATCTCTATTTATCCTGTGCAGGGGGAGCTAAGTGGTGCCATATTGGATAGAGTGCTAGGCCTGGAGTCAGGAAGACCTGAGTTCAAACCCAGCCTCAGACACTTACTACCTGTGTGACCCTGGGTGAGTCACTTAACCCTATTTACCTCAGTTTCTTCATCTGCAAAATGAGCTGGAGAAGGAAATGGAAAACCACTCCAGTATCCTTGCCAAGAAAACCCTAAATGGGGTCACAGACATGAGTCAGACGTGATTGAAGAACAGTTTATCCTGTATATAGATATTTGTTTACATGTTGTCTCCACCATTAGATTATAAGCTCCTTGAGGGCAGGGACTGTCTTTTTTTCCCCTCCCTTAGGCAACTGAGGTTAAGTGACTTGCCCAGGGTCACACAGCTAGTAAGTGTCAAGTGTTTGGTCTGAGGCCAGATTTGAACTCAGGTCCTCCTGACTTCAGGGCCGGTGCTCTATCCACTGTGCCACCTAGCTGTCCCACTAATTGGGTTTTTATTAGCACTGCATGAATTAAATCAACAACATAGGTACAAGTAGGGATACTGGTAACCAAGACCAGTGATTCCATTTCCTGGAATCACTAAGACAACACGCCTTTGAAAAAAAAAACCAACCCATTCTCCTTTGTTGTTGAGTCGTTTTTCAGTTGTGTTTGACTTTGTGAAGTTTTCTTGGCAAAGATACTGCAGTGGTTTGCCATTTCCTTCTCCAGCTCATTTTACAGATGAGGAAACTGAGGCAAGCAGGG
This sequence comes from Phascolarctos cinereus, assembly GCF_003287225.1. Taxonomy (NCBI): domain Eukaryota; kingdom Metazoa; phylum Chordata; class Mammalia; order Diprotodontia; family Phascolarctidae; genus Phascolarctos; species Phascolarctos cinereus. Next base: position 51,673,263 of record NW_027555514.1, on the reverse strand, counting down.
TTGAGTGACTTGTTGTGGGTCACATAGCTAGTAAGTGTCTGAAGCCAGGTTTGAACTCAGGAAGAGGAGTCTTCCTGATTGCAGGCCCTGCACTCTATCCATTGCACCACCTAGCTACCCATTCTCCCTCTACCTTTTTAAATATATTTCTTTTCTAGGATCCCATGAGGAATGTGGTGAACTTGATTCTGACTTTCTAAACTCATGTTTTCCCTTTTGTTTTGTGCAGCTGTGGGAGACATCCATTTAAGACCAACTGTTTACGTGTGACACATTGGAACTGTTTACTTCAACTTTTATAGAAATTCAGCCTCACCGAGTCAACGCAAATGTATCTGCTCCTCAGATGATGTGAAAGACCCACGGAGATGCCAAGGAGGAGAGCAAGCTGGATCTCATCCCTGGATCATTTTTTTTTTCCACTGCTGGCTTAGATTTTACTCAAACCATGTAAAGAACCCTGGGAATCACATAACATAACACAGAATAACAAATAGTCTGAATAGAACCAAGGATAATCCGCATGACAGATAGATAAATAGGACTACGAGTATTTCACAGGTCCTCAATATGGCAAGTTTCCCAGATAGGAAATGCAAGCCAAATGAGGCCAATCGTGGGTCCAGAACTGGGTACCTGAAGCACATCCTCGCCGTAGACCATAATGCTATGTGCATGAGCCTTTTTTCATTTGTTCTCCATGTTTAAGGAAACAACATACTGTAGTAGAAACTAGCATGCAGGGCTAAGACATAACAGGACTCTTTCTGCAGGACTATAAGCTATGAGAGGCTAATAGCCTACATACACTTTAAAAACCACATCCTTTTTTACTTTTTATGTTTATATTCTCAGTCTAGAAGTACAAATGTACATAAGTAAACATTTTTAAATGTCAAAAACAGCTGTTACACACAAGTGTATTTTGCCAAATGCCTAAACAGTCTCTTATGACTAATAGCCATTGTTATAGATCCAATGGTCTTCTAAAATGATGAGCAGGTTAAATTGTAAATGTAGCAATCGGTGATGTAAATGTGTCTCTCCAACACTAGTGTCTGACCAGAATATCTGATGTCCCTTTAAATTGTGGGCATCCTGGAGGCTTGGAGTAACTGATCAAGACGTCAAAATGCCAGTCTGGGCTTCCTGCCCCCAACATTGTGCTAAAGCAGCACGTGACAGCTGGTGCCCTGAAATTAGGTCCTATGTAACTCCTTGACCTAAAGGTTGTCCAATTGTCCACCTTTTTCTTCCAGCAACGTCAACAATCCTAACTCTATCAGCTACTGTTTTTCCAAGTATTTATTACTGGCACATTTATATTGCTAGTCACGAAGAAAATTTGGAGCTAGGTAACAAGAGGTTACCTGGAAAAAAAAACAAAAAACAAAAGAAACGCACCAGACACTGCTCAGCCAATTGGAGAATACCAGAAGTTTCCATCCTGGTAGGCTAGTACATGAAATCTGAAGAGGCCATACACATGTGTGTAGTATCTGCAAGGTTATAAAACAGCTGATGGGAGAAAGCTTATATTTTGAACCTGGAATTTTATTTTTTGATTCACAGAAAAATAGGAATTCTAATTTAAAAGACTTCTTCCTCCAATTCAGCCCGGTAGAAGACTGGAAGTTGGTGATGGTCCCACTAGGCCTTTCTAAATGTGGGACCTATTCTGATGAACTCATCAAGTGGTGGAATCAATCAGACACTTGGTGATGATTGATATGGACTGTATTTCTTTCTCAGTCTCCTCATTTCTTGACCCTTTTCCTTGAGATGAGTGGACAGGAACAGGCAAGATTTCAAAGATGGCCTCTTAATTTGCGTGTTGTTGTTCGATCATTTCAGTAGTGTCAACTCTTCATGACCCCATATGAGGTCTTGGCAAAGACACTGGAGCGGTTTTCCATTTCCTTCTCTAGCTCATTTTACAGATGAGGAAACTGAGGCAGCAGGAGTAAGTGACTTGCTCATGGTCACACAGCTAGGAATTGTCTGAAGCCAGATTTGAACTCAGGAAGATGAGTCTTCCTGACTCCAGGCCTAGCACTCTATCCATTGTACCACCTAGCTGCCCCTCTTAATTTGCTTCCCCCCATTAATTTCCATGAAGGAAGAACTCACATAGAAACAATGTGAGCATTCAACATGGAGAGGGCCACACTCTTAAGCAGACTTCTGTACTGTGTTTATGTTCATGCTTCTGTAATGTACTTCCTTTGACTATATGTCTTCAAGTATATTTTTTAAAAAGGAACCCCACCCACTTTTAAATACAAAATACATGGAGCATTTTAAAGGGCAGGGCATGATATGCCTTGAATGTTGATCTTGTATCAAAAATGCAAAACCTTCTTGCAAAAGTTAGGGTAAGAATTTGGCAACATGACCAAATGGCCGATGCCAAGGAGGGCCAGGAGATTTTGAAGACTGTGCAAATAAAAGTGGCTTTTGAACAAGACCTCTCACTTTAATGTGGATTGAATGTTCTCCAGTATTGAGTATATGATGGGTACTTTACAGCTTACATGGAAGAGATGAAAGAATTTAACGATTTAAACTTAGCATACCTCATAGGAGCCTGTTGTCCAGTTAGAGTTTGCTCCAGTTTTGTCAAGGAAAGAACCCACTTGTAACTACGTGGCCACAGGCTGGTCTTTCTTTCATTCCCTTCTCCTCACCTGTTATTTTCAATGGAAATGATGAACATGTGCCTTCCAGGGGATACTGTTTGAAGGAGATCGACAATGGTGGGCAGCTGGGAATCTGCTCATGAGCACTGTTGGAGCTCCCAAGCTGTCTAGGTCACTGCCTTTGGTGGTCTTCAGCTAGAAGTGATGGAAAAAGAACTTTACGTTTATTACAATGATTATGTTGTTAGAAGTGGAGTGATTGTCATCAGTGTTATATTGTGGCTTTCCAGTCCATGCCATTTTATTGGGTTCTTTCACACAGATTATTAATGATGATTAATGTGACTGGAAACACATTCTTTTGGAACTTGAGGTATGTCAGATCTAAAATCATAGGGCTTTTGATGAACTCACCCAAAAAATGGGTGCATAACATTAAACACAAGCACAAGCAACTTTTATAGTTTGGTTTTAGAGGGATTATGGGGTCATAAATTTGTAGGTCTAGAGCTGGAAGGTCATTTAGTCCTAACCCCACCTTTACAGATGAGGAGAGTGAGAGGCCCAGAGAGTGACTGCTGAGGTGGAGTGCCAAGGTCACACAAGAAATAAGTAGGTTTGATCCCAGGTCTGACTCCAAAGCCAACTTCTTGCCATGTGCCATCCTTGTTTCCGAGGAGGGAAACAAAGGCAACCCCTGAATCATATTCTAAGAAACTGACCCATTGCAGAAGGCCATTGTAATATGGTTGTACTAAGCACAGAATAACAATATTGGGGCCTTTACACTCTTCCTTTGAACCCCAGCTCTTTGTCCTTCAAGCTTTGAACCATGACAGAATGTCAGAAAATTTCCACGTGTCAAAGACAACTGGAGGACTTAAAAACAACCCTTGATTAAAAGGAACCGTTCAAAGTTCCCTGCTAATTATACTTCTCATTCTCAGCCACCCTTCCCCCCGCCCCAATTAATATAGGTGACCAGGGAGACGTCTCTAAAAGCAAGGTCTGCCTCAGCTTTGATGGTGAAGTGGCCTTGCATTCTGACATAGCCATACTTCTTATAGTCAGGAAGCACAAACTGCCATGGGATTCTATAATGACAGTTAATGGTCTCCAGGAGGGTGAATAGTCCATAAAAAGGCAAAACCCCAGCATGAAAAGTGGCCACTGGAAAAGAATCAACCAGTCCATGGATATTGTGAAGCATTCTAGGAAAATGTTTCCTAGACCCTTTTGTCATGCCTGTATCATCCCTAAGGAAAGAAGAGAGAATTGTTCTGTGTGGCTTTTGTTTAAGCTTATTAATGAATCCAAGGGTCTGTGTAGGATCAAGCTGGAAAAATAGCCTCTAGTTCTGAACCTTTGCTTCAATTAAGGCCATTGAGATATGTGGTTTTTCTAAAAGGCTAGTTTAGTAAAGTTTCTTGAGGTTGATAGGAACTTTTCTAATATTTCAAAAAAAATTTTTTTAAAGTTTTTGGTTAAAAAGATCAAATGAAACATTCAAGGTCATATAAATGAGTTAATGACAAAGTTGGGACTAATCCCTAATTCATATTTCTCCAGATATCTTCTGGTTAGCTAACTTCATGTTATACTGTTGATTATCATCTTCTGGCCAGACTTAGTATTTGTTTCCCTTTTTTCTGGTGTTATTTAATTGATTTAGACTTTCAGGCCTTAACTCATTCTCCTAATGCCATAGTTTAGATCTGCTTAAGCCTCACATACAAAGCTCTATTAAAATTTATTCAAAGACCCAGCCCTACGAATCTATAGTAGTTTTACCATATCAGCTGTTACACAGCATGATTGGGAGAAGTATTTCCCTAGAGGATAACATAGCAGGGTCTCAGTAATTCCCTGCACATGCCTCTCATCTAAAGCAGAACCTGCCTTTGTTAGCACTTTATATATCTAATATATATATATATATATATATATATATATGTATATATATATATATATAATGTACACACATATAAATACATGAAACAAGATATTGTTTATCCCTCAATTCCCTGTCAGTATCTCATATATTTTTCCCAGTTATTTGCAACGCCACCCAGATCATCTTTCTCAGCTGCCTGGATTGGATTTCAAGGAGAAACTCCTTTGTCCAAAACATTCCCTTCATAAGTATCCTCCAGACCCAAGCCAAGTGCTTGGTTTAAGGGTGCAGATGTTCATCAGAGATCTTTTTAGGGGTGCAGTCATGCATCAGAGATCTTTTCTAAATAAAATAGGCCTTTATGATTATGGAGATTATGGATGGGGAAGAGGGTTCTTTCAGCTTGATAAGGGCAAATTTTCATGGGGAGGAAGGGATCTGATCACTCCTGCACTCTCTAATGGAAATTGACTGATAAGCAAGCAGCATGCACATGGCCTCCATTTCAAAATGCTTGCTGTTAAGGATGGCCTCACTGGGAAATCTTTGCAGGTGCTCACCGTCAAGTCTGCTAAGCACAGGTATTTCCCAAACATCTACCCATGTACTTGTGGAGCAAATGAATGCCCAGCACCATCTTAGACAACTCCCCTTTTGTTAATTGTTTCAAACGTATCCTAGAACACAGACCCTAAGTAACTACATTTGTGTGGTAGGATTTGTTCTTATAAACACGACTGCACATGTGCACTGGCTACATGTGGCCAACCTATCTGGCGTGCTATGAGATACTGCAAAGTTCTCCATCTTCCTCAAAGGCTTGCTTTTTCCACCCACCTCCATCACAGAAATTTCCACCATTGCAATCATTTTTGAGGGCTAGAAAGCAAATTAAAGCACATACATATACAGCGAGGAAGCAGGGAAGGAGAGCCCTCTCCAGCCTTCTCTCATTGCCATATCAGAAAGGATTAGTTTATCAGGGTTGGGGAATTGTTATCTAGGAAGGCAGCAAGATCTTGCTTCAGTCTCAGAACAGATACAACAGCATGAATGGTTAAAGATCACTTCTGACTTAGGGTGTGGGGCACCTGGGCCCTCTGGGCAGCTAGGGGAAAAGCCCTTTCAATTCACCTGCTCCCCAGTTTTGCTCAGTCTGCCACAATGTTGCTGTTTATCATACCTGTCTTATTATTCAGAATAGTTGTGTCAAACAACGGGAGAGACACTTCCTCTGCTTTGCTACTAACCAGCCCTGTGTCCTTAAGCAAATCACAAGTACTCTCTGAAGTTTGTTTCTTCATCTTTAAAACTGGGGGGTGAGGGACTGGACTAGATCAGGGGTTCTTAATTTGGGGTGCAACACTAACTATATAATCCCAAGGGGTCCATGGTTAAATTTCAGGGCTTCTGTGAACTTGGATGGGGAAAAAATTAGATCTTTCTCTTCACTAACCTCTAACTGAAATCGACCATTTCTTTCAATTATGAATGTAAGCAACAAAGCATTATTCTGAAAGGGGATTCATGGGGAGGGTAAGGGGGCTAAAGGATTTCATGACAAAAAAAAAAGTTAAGGAGCCCTGAACTAGATCTCTGAATTTCTTCTAGATCTAACAGTTTATGAATCTAAGTATACAATCAAAGGGTTGCTACTTCAATTTGCCCCACTGGGTTTCCTAAAAGTACAAATATTAATGCACAGAAAAGGAGAGTATATAAAAGCAAAACTTATAGAAATGTATACAATGAGTCACCAGAAGGAACTGGTAAGATCCAACCTATAAAGGATGAATGAGTCTGTGAAGAAAGCACTATTCTCTACCTTGTTTTTCCTCCTCCCTTTCCCATCTCTCTGTATTTCTGTGATTTAAAAATGGTTCATTCTGGGCCTAAGTGTCTTCTTATTTTTACCCTGAGGGCCTCGGTCAGTTGTTTATGGTCAAGATAGAAATTCTTGCAAATAGCCCAGATCTTTAACTATAGCGGTGCTAGTGACAATACTATATATGATACAAGACAGCCATGTGCTAATACGATTTAACACATTTATTCAATTATAGTACAAAAATTCCTATTAAATTATATCTGTGTATCACTGCCTGGTTATGAAACCTGAGTTTTCTAGTTCAGTACATATTCAAATTGTGGGACTGGTCATAATCAGTCTTTTTATGGGCAAAAATTACACCCCCCCCGTAATGTTTTATATAGGATAATTTTTTTTTTTACAATAACTGTACAAGTACAAAATAGTTTCTTCACAAGAAGAATCACATATTCTTTTGTAACTGGCTGGAAAATGGACTCTTTTCCCAAACTGGCATCCCCAACTGACAACTTCATTCAGAAACTAGTTATGATATCAACATAGTTATCAATTTGTGCTAGAGCTCTTTAAACATTACTTTTGAGAAGTAAAATTCAAATAATCTGGAGCTACCCCATGGTGAAGTGTTAATAGCAGCATGAAAAGAATCTATACTGGTTTCACTGTCAGGGGAAGGAGCAATTATTTGTATAAACTTAGATACCCATTACTTAAGGTATTACATTTTGCTTGGCTGATCGACACTTCCCAAGTTCTTCTTGCTACTTAAAAGATACCAGGTTCTGGCAAAGACCAACATGAAATGTATCACTGCAGCTGCTTTCCTGAGTGCTTTTGTTATATGGGCTGTTCTGGCTATAATTCTTCCTACAATAATAGCTAAATGCAAAATTTTGCTGTTTTTAAAAGTCACTGTAATTTGAGGCTCTGAATCCTTCCACAATTTTATTAGTGTCAACTGAGTCTAATAAAAAAAAAATCCAGTTTTCTATGTTACTATTACTGTAACATCAATAAAGTGACTTTCAATGAATGTTTTGTGGTTGTTTTTTTTTTCATAGCCCTTTAATTCTCTATCTTGCATATGAATTTGTTGTCTAGACTCTTCTGTTTGCAGAGGAATGGAGAGACAGAAGACAGAGTGTCATAGGGTAGAAATTAGGTGTAGTTTCTTTCCCCTCCTGGTGGTAATGACTATGCCAGCCTGTCTGGTGTATAAGAGGGTTAGGAAGAGTTGGAGCACTAATTTTTTTTTGATGCTCAAATTTTTAGGGAGACTATTGTAGACCCTCTATTTGTACCCATGAATGAATGAATGAAAAAAGCAATTATTAGGTTCATATTATGTGCTAGGCCAGTCCCTCTCTTCTCAAGGAGACTACACTCTTCAGTGGGAAGAGAAACCATAGAGAATTCAGCTGTAGAGCAGATGGAAAAGCCTGATGATCCTTGAAGGGGCATCTTGTTTAGCATCATTTCTACTGAAAGAACCAAACCAAACCCATGGCCATTTCTGGTGTTAAGCCATCTGTCAGAGGCAGACTTTGGTGCTATGGCCTTCCTTTTGTGGGTCAACCTGGTGACAGTTGCCTGGAGAGTGCCCCTACCAGGAGCCTCACTTTAGCTCTTTTCCATTAAGGCAGTTATGGTGCCATTTAAATGTGTGAAGAGATTCAGAAAACACAAGACTTGCAAATTTCAACTGATTATCTTTGGAGGTTGTCCATGGTAGAATTCTTAAGCCTATTAGAACTCATGAAGATATATATTTTGCAATGACCACTGTACTTAACCTAAACTGATTAACATTATGTTCTGCCCTTTCAAAGACAAAGGATAATAGCCAATTGTCCTCACCCTATCAGAATAATTCAAGCACAACTTTATTTAAGCAACCAATCATCTACAACAGCTGCCTCAAAAACCTGGGTCATTTGTTCATCAAACACTTAATGTACCTAACAATATGTGTAGTGCACAGTCTTCATGCAGCCACTTCTGTGGAATTCAGAACTCTTTCCAGGTAATTTCATTAAGGTTAAATATACTTTTAATGTAATGTTTAATTTCATAGATCTGAAAGGTCAAGACAGAAGCACCTTTGTCCTTGTGGTGATGCTAGCTAGATTGGCTTTAGTTGGAACAACCAGAGGAACTTATGTTTAGTACAGTCCTAAATCCAAACCAAAGTATTCAAGTTGTATTTATGTGAGCAATTATCCATATGGTTTAAATATAAGCAATAAAACTCAGAAAAAAAAGGAAATGATGAAGAAATGAGTGTAGCTAAAATGAAAGTACACAATGGGTGAAATAGATTCCAACATAAAATAGAAATAAGGAAACATGAGATTCCAGGGTAACTTAGAGGGCCTCAGTTATAATTAATGAGGGGGAGAGAGACTTCAAATTTGTCAAGAAAAGGCCACTTCCTATCTTCAGGCACTATCTCAGGAAATTGCTTAAGAAAGTCACCTAACAGAATAATCAGGTCACTTTACTGTCTTGTAGCAGATTCTTAATTATATTAGAAATATGTTTTCATATGCACCATTTTATTATAATTTAATACTAAATAATCACTGATTTATGTAGTATTTTAAAATGTGCAAAGAACTCTACATATACTATCTTCACTGGATCATCTCCACCCTTTTAGGCTTTATAGATGAGGAAATTGAAGCTGACAGGTCAGGTAATTTGGTCAGAGAGGTCATAAGTTGTCAGAGAGTAGGCTTAACCCAAGCCTCAAATGTGGTCAACCAAGTCTATCCGATATTTGTTCTGCTCTACCATCAACCAAGCTCTTCAGCAGATGGGTAAATGCATCTGAACAAGCAAGCCAGAAATGCAAACCTCAAAATGTGAGCTGGGGTCTTGTTCTCCTTCAGCATAGCAGTCCTTTCTATCCTGCTTCTCCGCACCAACACATTTCTAAAGGAAAAAATTAGTAGCAGGGCCCTTGGAAAATACCGAGGCAGGGGTTGGGTGGGCAATGATGTGTGGTAGGGAAGAGAGAGTGGATGAGGATCCTTCCTTGTTGGCACCAAATCAAAGTGGCATGCTGAACCTCTTCCAAATGGATTGTAACCCATATGCAACCAGTAGCCCTGTACTGGGCTGTTCCAAATTTGGCAAAGACCTTACCTGAACTAACTTTACAATTAGTGGGTCCAAAAATAAAATAAGGAAAGGCGTGATCCTTAGAGTACAGTGTCAATGTAGGTGACATAGCATCTTCTTTAGCATCATTCCTACTGAAAAAATCATGGCCATTTCTGACATATGTCAGACAACCCCCAGACTTTAGTGCTAAGAACTTTCCTTTGTGGGTCTTCAGGGGCTGTGGCTGAGAGGGCCTGAGAACCTGAAGATAGTTGCCAGGTTGATACCCCCTCCTCCCATGAGCCCCACTTTTCTTTCCTCTTTAACTTATTGTCATTATGGCAATTATAGTGCCATTAAGTCAGTGAATGGGTTCACAAAACAGAAAACTTGCAAATTTCAACTGAGAATTTTTGGAGTTTGTCCACATTCATAGCCTATGAAGAAAACCCAAGGGGCAAAATTCAGAACTAAAATTAAATAACAAATCATTTGGTTTTCAAATGTGCATAAAAAAGAAAGCCTAAATACAGATCTGGATCACCACATTCTCTTGTCTTTTTACACATAGGATGGGTATGAATTATTTAAATAATGACTTATTCAACACTTACTGCCATAAAGATGACAAGCTTCTATATAAAAGGAAAGACAACCATCACACATTCATTAAAAGGTTTTAGTAGATTTGATGGAAAATACATAGTATGGCTCAAACATTTTACCATCTTAAATTTATGTAATAGTAGCTTAGCAAGAAAATAAAGCATGATTAACAATGGCTCATGGGAATGCCCAAACTGAAGGTAAGATGTGTTACACTTGATCTCAAGTTATTAAAATTCTTTTTTTTAATAAACATTTATTATCAAAACTAAAAACAAAAACCTTAATTGTATATAAAGCAATAAACCTTTACAAAATGAATCTTTGAGAACATGCCAATGTTAAGTTACACACATTACAGATGACAGATAAACAAATGCAAAGCAAAATGCAAACAGGAATGTTGGTTGTGCCCACCATCTTCTTCCTTTGATTTAGACACTCATCACACACTGTATGAACTGTGGGGTGAAAAAAAGTCAATGTTACAATGTGCCCAAGAATAGATCATTTACACATGGTGTTCTGTACTTTCATTATGAGAAGACTTCCTTTCTATAATAAGGAGGTCTTTCCTGTTTCAAAAAATCTTCACAATTTTAGGGATTCTCATATAAAAGACTATTGAAGCAACACCAACAAATGTCATGGCATGCCTTCTTTCAATTAATATACTTACAACTACTGATTCTATTATTGTTCGGTGTTATTTAAGACTATGGAAATCTTACTGGATAGAGTATTGCTATACACCCCATGATGATTAGATTTTGTATTTATGCTATCAATCATTTAGGGTCTTCTAAGATTGCAAGGAAAAGCCTTTAAACATTATCATCATTGTTTTTAAATCTGTTTTTAGTAATCTTAACAGTGGTTTGATAAAATAATGCAATAAGACCATAATGGAGAAGAATACCCATTAATGTGCATAAGTCTTAAACCTATTCCTTGGAAACTATGCTATTGTCTTCATTAGCACCTTTAGCTCCTCAATCTTAATTTTTTCTATTACCTTACTCTGAAAAACTACTTTAAGTTTATCCAGAAGGAATAGCTAGGAGCCCCATGTAATAGATGCTGGGAATCTCTCAACTCAAAATTATTTCTGCAGTTTCTACACAGAAGAAAACAGAGAGTTAAAATGCCACCGCTACTTTCAACTGAGGCCTAGGTGAGTTAAGTGATTTGCCCAAAGTTAGCCTCGTAAGTAAATGTTGGAACCAGGTCTCCTCCCCATATCTCCTGACTACCCAAAGTGCTCTTCCCATTCCTTTTATTGATTTCACAAAGGCTACAGTTATTAAAGTTCCTTTCAAATCTTACAACACTACTGAAGTGGGAGCTATTGTGACCATCTCAGACTTCATGTCACAGAACCCTGGGAGAAATCACAATGGTAGTGACTCAAAGGGCATGAAGGTGGTAGAAAGTAGATGTATCTCATTATGCCAGTGATGCCTTCCAAACAAGGGCTACCCTTTAACTAAGAAAAAAGGTTACCAACTCTTATAGATCATGGAAACCTTGATTTCAGCATCATATTAGTAGTTTCAAGAGTAGAATGGACTTCAAAAGGGAGTTTGCTAAAGTTCAATCAACACAGGCACTCTTATTCCCCCATCAAAACCTCAAGCAGTTTACTAAAACTTACATCATCATATGGGAAATTCACAACACCTTGTTGAGCTGTATCCCTTCTTCGAAAACTATCTGAAAAAAATAGAGAAATTAAATGTGCAATATTTTGTCATGATATTCACATGATTTTTTTAGATTTTCAGAAAAATCCAAATAATAGGGGGTTAAATTTACTAAGCAATGGCAAAAAATTAGGTTATTTCAAAATAAACAAAGGAATAAAATAAATCTGTACTACAGAAAGGATGAATTTAGGGCAGATCTTTCGTAAGGACTTGGGCCAAGTTATAAGGCAGCATAAATATTACAAACAATTACAATTATTGTTAAAATTAAACGATTTTGGACTTTTTCTAAAATTCCTATTATTTGCAAATTTGGCCTCAGGCCTGATAATAAAGCTCAATTCATTTTGTACAGTTAGACTCCAAAAAACTTCCAAAGAAACAAAGAGTATATTTGCATATAGTTTACAAGAAACCAAACAACTGTAACTGCTAACTCCTTTCTAAAATGATGGCTAGCATTTATATAGTGCTTTAAGGTTGCAAAGCATTTTACAAATATTATCTCATTTCATCTTCACAAACACTTTCATTTTACAGAAGAGGAAACTGAGGCTCAGATTAAGTGACTTGCCTGGAGTCACACAGCTACTGTATCAGGTAGGAAGTGAACCCAAGTCTTCCTGATTCCAAATCTACCACTCTATCCACTGCGTCACAGTTACCCAGATTACTAGCTAATTTATGAAGACGTGACTTTTCACATTCCAAATACCTAAAGATGACATATTAATTTGGCAGTAAATAAAGGGATCATTGACCTCTACTACCCCCAGGACAGTGACTCTCAAATCACTCTACAATTCATTTCAACTGTGTTCTGTAAGGGAAAAATCATATATATATCTCACAGATGTTCAAGACATGTTTGTTGAATGAATGAAATTTGTCCTACAATTTTGTGGAAACTGGAGTCATGCAAAGGGAGAAGAGATATGACAGATGTCATGTAATGTAAAAATTATACACGTGGAAGGAAAGACAGAAGAAACAAAGAGAATAAAATATTAAAATATCTTTCTTCCAAAAAAACCTGAAATAGCTGGGCAATGTTTTAATTCTTTCCCAAAGGATCTAATCAGTTTGTATTCAGTAACAAATCACTGGCGTCCTCCTGTGACTTGATCAAAATCAAATAAAATCAGCACGCAGCAGTTATTTATTTTATCTATTTCAGGGGCAATAAAATCTAGTTAAAATTAGCACAATGTTAAGGAAATTATCTGCCAAAAGATTTTACTATGCCATCTTGGGAAGAACAAATACAAAAAGGGGATGGGGGCGGTAAATACATAAGCTGTAGTATTATCATTGCCCATCATTAACAGCATTAATTGGCATTCCAGTTAGGAAAGAGCCCAGCGCTATCGAGGAAGAGCAGCATCACAAAAATGAAGTCTGCTAGAGGATACCAGTAATGTTACTTTCCTAGAACATACCAGTGAGAGCTCTAAGTTTTACACAACAGGCAATGTAGTCATCAAAGGTTATCTTTCCATTCGTGCTGTATCGTCTTGCAATTGAAGTCACCGCTGGGGGGCTCAATCTAAATCCTAAATGGGAGGGAAAAAAAAGCAGAAAAAAAAATCAAATGACAATGACTGAAAGTCTATTAGGGATATGAGGAGACACCTTCGATTCTCCTTTGCTGAGGTGTGTGCGGGGGAGCAAGAGTCAAATGGTATTTGTCAAATTTGTTTTTTGATGGACTGATCAGTTTTGCCTATTTTTCCCTCTTCTTTTAAAAAGATGTTTTTTAAAAAGTATAAGGAATGGCTCTCTTTCATTATGAGGCAAGGTGACTTACTAAATTGTACATGTAGGTTCAATTTTCATAGGGAAGAGGGGGAAGAATATGGTGGAAACAAGCTACATTACTAAAAAAAATGTATTTCTAAAAGTCTCTCAAATTTTTTTGGAGGAGGAACTTCAAATAAATTCTGTGAACCAGAACCTATTCCAATTACTAACATCATATTAATTTCTGGAAAATCTAGGAAAAGAATAACATCTATTTTTTGGTCTGGGTCAACTATGACCTCTAACAACAAGAAAATTGTCTCATTATGATCACTTACCCATAGTCTCCAGGGCTTTCTGCAGCTCTTGTGGCTCCACTGTCCCACTTCGGTCACTGTCAAAGCTTATGAAGTGTTGTCTCCAGCCATTCAACACAGCCCAAAGTTCCTTAAATTCACTAAAACCCATGGTGCCAGACATGTCCCTCTGAATGACAGTCAAGGAATATGACTGGTTTACTTCCAAAATAAACACCGTATACAACCAACGGAAAGATCCAGAAGTGAGGAAATGTCATCATTTCCTGGGTGGGGGGGAGGGGAATCCCATACTAAATCACAGCTGTAGTCTACAATGAGGTGGCTCTACATCTTTATTTATGTTAGGCAGAATTTTATATAATTTCCAATTTTTTATAACCTGTATCATCTGGCATATGAGGTATGATCATAAAGTCAAGAGAACCATTCTATCAGCTAGGCAAAAGAATTAGTCTTGCTAACAGAAATGCACTCACTAAACTGGATAAATGACTCACTAAATAATCTTGACCCAAGGTCTCCAATTCCCTAAGCTCCTACCCAAAATGAGGCTAAACCAGGACCAAGGCCTGGCAACGCCATCTCAGGTAACAGTTCAGCTCTAACTGGTCTTTAACAGGCCGGGTGGTTTGCCACTTAGATGCCTACGTGGGATTTGGAGGAGAATGGCTTTTCCCACCCGAGACCATTCCTCCAAGGTTACTTAGTAAATTTTCAATCTGCACATGAAGAACAGACATATGCACATACATACATATATATGAAGTGGAGGTGTGGAGAGAGAGTACATCTGACATTATGTGAGGAATGACTGCCTTGTAAGAGAGGTGCTGTTGCCTTTCTCCTCTAAGACTGTCCTTCCTGAAGGGTTCAATGGGCCTACCCTAACCACAATCAGTCTCATCATCACGAAGTTTCCAAGAATCTATCAGGAACCCTTATTCTCTACAGAGATGGCTTTGGAAATCTGCCAATCTTCATTTATAGTAAATATTTGTAAGGTCAGGTTATCCATTCTGGACACTGGTCTTAAAATTACAGTTTTGAATTTCTTCAAAATTCTGAGGTCTCTGTCATACAGTCATGGTAGCGTAGCTTTATCTCATACCTACTTTAGATCTGATGTACTAACTAGAATTTAAACAGCCCCACAAATATTGCCCAGGCTTTCACCTTAGGAAACCACCACTTTCTGAGTTACCCTATTCTGTGTTTGGATGGTTGGATTTTTTTCTTTTCATTGAGCCAAAATCAGCCTTTCTACAACTCTGCATTCTAGGGGCAAGTGAAACAACCCTAAGCTCTCTTTCATCTGCCTTTGAAGATAGCTTTCTTGCCCCACTGAAGCCTTCTTTTTTCTAGGCTAAAAACCTGCAGGTTTCTCCGCCCATCTTCATATGCTGTGGTTTACCGTTCCCTCGTGATCCTAATTGTCCTACACTTTATCAATATCTTTCCTAAAATATGGTACCTAAGATTGAACCTAATACTCCAAATATACTCTTACCAGGATGAATAAAGTAGAATATCACTTCCTTTATTCTGGATTCTATGTCTCTTTGAAAGCAGTCCGAAGTCACATTAACTTTTTTGGCTAACATGTCAAAAGACCGACTCACTCTGAACTTACAATCCTCAAAAATTCCTGTATATTTTCAAGTGGAATATTATCTAGCCACGTCTCTCCCACCATGTTCTTATGCAGTTTGTTTTTCAAATCGGGTACAGGATGTTGCATCACATTATAGGATGTCATATCACAATACAGGATCTGACTCCCATTTTTTTTGGATCCTAATCCTATCACCATACAGATTAGCTACTCTTCCCAGTTTTGTGTTATTGGCAAATTTGACACAAGCACATCATTTTGTTCTTCACAGAGTTATTAATTAAAATGCTGAATAGCATAGGACCAAGGACAAATCCCCAGTCTATTGGAGACCTCTTTCCATACTGACATTAATCTACTCAGAATTACTCTTCAGGTCTAGTCATTCAACCGATTCTGAATCCACTTAACACTATTATTCTGGAGCCATAAAACTTGATGTTCATGAAATGTCTTTACTTATATCTTTAAATCCAGAAAAAAAAAGGCACGACTCGGGCATAACACACAAGCAAACACATCTTCTACGGGCTGAATAACATTAGTTATGATATTTGTCTCACACATATGGATTATTTTTTAAATGAATGTAGCTGTTGTGATAAAGAAAACAAATTCATTTAAAGGCATTACTGAATTTATAGAAGCTCTGTCATCATCTATTTTCTCAATCAACAGATACCACTAGTAGAAATTATGGTCATGTCTAAGAAATTCTGTTGCATTAAAACAGGTCCTCCAACTGAAAAGATTAGGGATCACTAATTAATCCTTTGTCCACCTAAAAATCATAAAAGACTCCAAAAAATTATTTGCTGAAATCCAGATATTCTAAATTTGTTACTGCCCTGATCTAAAGCAGTCTAATAGCCCTGGCAAAAAGGGAAAGAAGAGTATGGCTAGATTTTTTTTTTTGCTATTTTCTCGATCATCTTGCTAATCAACTGATTAAATTTTTTTTTGTTCTTTCCTTTTCCAATTCAAAGGCCCTCCTCAGCCGAGAGAGCAGAAGCATTCTCTGTTGTCTCTGTTCCAAACACACTGAATACTCACCTCCACCTAAAATACCTAAGTGACAGAGAACTTGCTACCTCCATTTTTGGACATGTTTGTTTAAGTTTCTCCTCATACTGAATTAAAATCTTCCCTACAATTTCTACCCCTTGGTCACATGGTTCTACCTTCTAATTATTAAGAAGAATAAGTCCAAGCTCACAAGACAACTTGCAAATATTGGAAAACCGTTATCATGTCTTTCCCTCACCTCCAGGCTATCCTCAGTTTTCTTCAACCAATCCTCATGCCCCACCACTTCTGGATATCTTCTAGTCAACAAACTGGAACTGGACACAACAGCCCAGTCAATGAATGACCAGGACAAAACATCAGACTGTCACTTTCCTTATTCGAGAATCAGTCTAGGACCCTACACTTCTACTTAGGCGCCCCTAAAATCAAGATCTTCAATGGCTGTCATGCCATCCTCAGACATTCATTTGTTCTTTTAAGATTTGGAGGTCAAAAATAAAATCTATGAAATTTAAATAAAATAAATTGTTTGATGTATAGTCAACACCACCCTTATGTGTTTGGTCAAAAGAATGCATAGAAACTACTATGCAAAAAAAATTGGCTGTCCCCCCTGCCCCCCGAATGACAAGAGACACAATACAGTATAGTCACTGTTCAAATCATCTTAGCCTTTGAAATCTCAAGAAAAATGATACTTTGTTGCCAGCTCTGAATTGCACTTAACTTGATCTTTTTTGGGATATTGTTTTTCATTCATAAAGAGGTTAACAGACTTCCTTTATTCCCTCAAAATTCTATCAACATTTTATAACTGCTTACTTCAATAAAATGCTAATACTATTTTGTTTAGCACTGAACACTACCTTTGGATTAAACCTGTTCGTTAGTCTGGGAAAACACCACTGTCGCAATTATAATATTGATTTCAGCATTAAAAGGATACATCCAACATTGAAACCATAAGCCTGCAAGTCTCCAGGTTGAAAGCTGTGAAAGCAAAAAGAATATATAGTCAATATTGTAATACCATTACACAGATTCCAGTTTCATTGGATACAGTTAAATTATTCTCACATTTATTAAGCATCTACGCCACTGCAAAGTATATCATAAATGTGACAACTATTTCTTCCTGGAATCGATTTAATAACAAGATAGTGATACATCATTTTTTCAGTATCCTTGGAGAAAAAAAATTATTTCTTTATATGAATTTTATAGATAACTGAGGCATTTTCCCCCTTCAAGACACAAAAGTGTTCATTTTCACCATTTTGATGGACATCTTTCTAAAATATATCATGTACTTCCCCACCTTCTGCGGTATAAGGAACTGCAGGTGTGAGAACTCTTCACCAATGCAGCACGAAGAGCTTAAGTGATTGACTTGCCCAGGGTCACACAGCTATCTGGGACTAGATTTGAACCTAGGTCTTCCTGACTGTAAGCCCAACATCCTAACTCTTTTCCATGCTGCTTCCACGATGAAATCTTCTGTTAACTCAGTGTCATCATTATAGTATCAATCATGGTATTCTGGGGTACTTTAGTGGCATCAGAAACTATTAATATGGGGAGGACAGATCCCTTACTTTCAAGCTAAAAGATGGGAGATTGTTATAAGGTGCCACGATGGTGTGGACTGTCTTAGCTTTGTTGTCTCCTTTCCTCAATGTCAAGCTGTCAGCGTGCCTAGCCCTCTGAGGTCACCTCCCCCCAACTCAGTATCTCTTAAGATATACTGTGGGCTAACAAGTGGGATAATGAGGCTTGCTGGAAATACGCCGCATGAGAGTCAATATGTGCCTGAGACACCATGGCCTTAGGTGCCTGGGCTGCAGCTCAAGAGGTCTTTCCACTTATTTCCTGGGGATGGACTACAGTGCCAGGTGACAGACCACAGCACTAGGGCATAGCCTGGACTTCTTTTTTTTGCTTTCTGGGTCTGGATGCTTTCGTTCAGAAACTGGGTGGGGCATGAGTGGGAGATGAAGCTGTCTTCGCCTTTGACCTCCTACCAGGAGCATGACCGTGTGCTGGAGGCTGGAGCCTAAGGTAGGCTGGATGGGTGCAACATTTCTCCACTCAGCTCATCTAGGCCAATTACTATGGTAGCACACGCTCCTTGCAGAGATGCTCAAGCCAAGGCAAAGGGTGGTTTAGATGGAATAAAAAAGGAACTGCTTCTAAATACACGCACAAGAACTTCTACATCTGATAGAACCCGAAGTATGTGACAGGATGGAGAACAAAAGGTTAATCAGGACAGAGCTCATTCATGTTTCGTGAGCTGGGGAAAATATTCTTGGCCCTGAAAATTCATCGAGGGCAGCAGCAAGACTTACAGATAACTAAAGCTAAGTTTTCCCCTAACTCCCGCCCCCCCCATAAAATTTGAACCAAGTCCCTACCTTTTATGAAATGAATAGCAGCAGTTATAAAATAATGGCAAATTACAGCGATTCTTGACAGAAAACAAGTTTTCTATTTTTGAAAAAATCTCTGTGAATGGATCATCTCCCACCACTATCCTTGGCTTGGGGGCTTCTTCCAGCCCAATTCTGTTCCTTCAAGTACTCCTCTTATTCACAGATAAGTAAAAAGAAGCCATACCTTTAAAGGGGTTTTGGTTTTTTTAGACTTCATCCTGCTTCTTAAGCATGTAGGGTTTCCACTATCAGGCCCTAAACCGCCAAAGACCCCTGGCAATCCTCTTTCACAACCCACATCTATAAACTTAAGATTTTTCAAAGTGCTTTCCTTATATGCCTGAACACTGGGAGGTGCTGCATTTTAGCCTCATTTTACAGATGAGGAAACTCACGCCCTGAAAAGTTAAGATACTTGCCTGTGACGACAGACCTGATATGAGTCTTTAGCCAGGATACGAACCCAGGTTTATTGACTCCTGATCAAAGGTTTTGAAACAGAGCTTTCCTAAGAGATGCCTGAAAATATAACCCTGTGTAGGAAGGAAGCCAAAGCGCTCCACAAAGTTCAAAGAGGAGGAAAAGACGCAAGGATGGATGTAAAAATCGCTAACTTTAGGTAAAAGTCTACTGCCATGAAATGATTAGGCAACGCCATCTCATTTTTCGTAAATTGGTTTGAGCAAGGGACCACAAATGTACTTTTTAAAGATGTGCTAAGACCCTACACCCTTTTCCCCTTCTGCTGCTCTTCCTCTCTGCATGCCTTCATGAGCCACCACACAACAGTCAGAATGAAGTAGAAGCTCTGAGGAGTTCGGCCCAGGGAATCATTTTATTCTCTTTTATGAGGAACTATCCCTAGTCAATCCAAATTTTTCTTATGTGTCACTGTTCAAGGGAAATGTGGGCAAGTGACAGGCTAGGAGGCTGCAGACAGGCCATATTCTTTTTCCTTACTTACATGGTTTTAATCACAGGATGGGGCAGTGGCAAGGAATGACAGAACAATGTTTCTGCCTCTATAGCCAATTCAAGGAAATCACCACAAAAAAAGCATTTGATCCAGGACTAAGGTCTAGACTAATTCAGAAAGAAAATATTCCTAGATTGAGTTCTTAATCTTTGTTATGTCTCGTAAAGACTATGGACCTCATCTCAGAAGGAAGTTTTAAATTGCAATAAAATAAAATACACAGGAGTATCAAGGAAACCAATTACATTGAAATAAAGATGTAATTTCCCCCCATCCAACTTCACAGAACCCCTACATGGATGCTGCATTGACCTTACATTTACATCAAGAACATCTGCCCTAGATGTCTTTCACATCATGAGTATAACATTCTCAATAATATATTAATGAAAAACAGTAATAGCACACCATTTTAATTCTATCCATAATTTCCCTGTTTGTACTTGCCTTCTTAGCGCGTTTAACAGTAGAAAAGATAAGCAATTTCGGTATTACAACATACAACACCATGCGTCACAATTGGTATCGTTTTAAGGCTCAAGGGATAATACTATTACTTCAATTGGGAAGAAATAATCCACGAAATAACCAGAGTGGGCAAATTAATTCAATCACAAGGTCCAGATGACTGAATGTTTAATACTATAGTTATTTAACTAAAGTAATCCCCAAATGTGGCTTTCTCAAATTGAGATTTCAGAATCTAAATCAATCCAACCCACTCCAATGAGCATTTATTAAGCACCTACTGGATACAAGACATCATTCTAGGAACTGGGATTAGAAAGATAAAAGGCAAACTAGTCCCTACCCTCAAAAAGCATACCTTCTACTTAGGGGACACAAATTAAATGCATCCATGATAACTTGAGGAAGGAAAATACTAAACATGAAGGTGATCAGAAGTTTCCTGCAGCAGGTATCACCTGAGCAGGGCCTTAGATGATGCTACAGATTCAAGGGGCCAAGGTGACGAGGGATGGCCCAGGGAAAGTCTGGGCCAGGGTGAGAAGGCAGCAATGCTGAATTCAAAGCCAATGTGTAAAACAAGCTTGAGAGGGTGAGCTGAAGCCAGGCTATAGAGGGCTTTACTTGACAGAAGTATGGTTTATCCAAGAAGTCAGATCAGGACAATGACTTCTGCTTTATGAAGATGACTGCAGCAGCTCTGTGGGAGTGGAACCAGAAAAGCCTGGAGGCCGGGGGGTTTCAAAACCTCCCCATTAGGAGGCTGTTGCAATACCCAGATGAGAGGCAATGCAGGCCTGATCTAGCATTGCTGTCACTGTCCTGTGGGTGTCGCGGAGGGGGTGCAAACAAGACTTGGCAAAGGGGTGAAAAAACAAAAAGAATAAGAAAGACTTAAGGATAAGGCTCTCCTTTTGTTGGATAACCACCCCTACATGTATGCAGTTAACTAGCCATCATTCCTGAGCAAATAAATGGCCATGGATAAATGGACAGTATGAACATCTGTCATGGTTGGACAGAATCCCTTAACATTTAAAACGACCAATGAAAATTTTCTCCTACACTCAAGACAGGTACAGCTCAGCTGAAGACACTACAGCATTCCCTCTCCAGAAATAATATGGCTTTAGGCAAACACAAAGCTGTCTCACAAGTATGTCCAAATAATGCTGCTACAAGTGATACAATGCAAGGCACAAGAGGAAGATGAGAATTGAGGAGAGGAGAAAACTTGAAGTGATAAATAATTTACATCATCAGTAATATATCCCACAGTGACTGAGTTAGGAGTTAATAAAGACACGGTTTAACAAATAGAGAGTGTCATGGAAAACCAGAAATCTGAGGCTTTAGTTCCACTTCTATTATTACTCACTCAACAAGGGCCTAAAGGACACCCACACAAGTTCCTAAACATCCAGTACCAGTCAACAGATGCTTACTAAGCTAGATGCAGGGCTTATTAATTGTGGGCAACTTGAAAAGGCCCAATTCCTGTTGTAAGTCAGGAACTTACAACCTGACAGGAAGAAAAGATCCGTTCACAGATAACCAACATGCTAAATATACTAGAAAGGTGCTAACCCATGCTATCTGAAGGTCCATGATAAAAGGAATCAGGTAAGCCTTCATGGAGGAGGTGCCACTTAGGTTGGCTTTTAAGGTTGGGTTGAAATTCAAAGGGGCAGTTAGGCCTGGAGTTGGGAAGATTTGAGCTCAAATCCAGACTCAGATATTTACTAGCAAGTTACTTGATCCCTACGTGCCTCAGTTCCTCATCTGTAAAATGGGGACACACTGGAGAAGGAAATGGCAAACCACTCTAATATCTTTGCCAAGAAAACCCCAAATGGGGTTATGAAGAGGCAGACACAATTAAATGACTGACAACAAGAAATTCAAAAGCAAAAATAAAAAAGGACATTATTCCAGGCATTAAGACGGCACAGGGATAGAGGGAGAAGAAGCACAGGGTGTGTCTGGGGAAGTGCAGTTCATTCTGGCATAGGGTAGAGAGTCATACAAGATAAACCTGAAAAGGAAGGGCATCAGCAGATTGTGGAAGGCCTTGAATGAATCTGAACTGTTGACACAGGAAGACTGGAAGGACTTCAGAGCAGAAGAGGGGCAAAGGCCAACTCTACACAGAAGGAAGTCAGTGTGACAGCCGTAGGGACAGGTGTGGAGAGGGCAGAGGGGTAAAGCTGAGGCAAAAGTACTGTCAGATCCTAGCTGTCATTGTCTAGGAGTGTGGCTGTGAGGGTCTAGGACCAGGGTAACAAGGATGCTCTGCTTAGCATTTAATGCCCTTTACAGCCTGCCTCCCACCTACCTTTCCAGGCTTGCACATCCCTCCAGCCTGGACAAATGGGTCTAGCTGTTCCTCATGTGTCACCTTCCATCTCTAGCCTCTCCAGGCATGAAATCTACTTCTTCCTCCCCTTACAACCAGAATCCTCCAAAGAGCAGCTCATACACCATATTCTGCTTGGGGCTTTTCCTGATCTCCCCTGCTCCCTTGCTACTAGACTGTCACCCCCCCCCATCAACACTGTATTTTACTTTTAAGTATTTTGCAGATACTTCTATGAATACACAGCCACCTAGATTGAATGTAAGCTCTGTATCTCCAGGGCCTGGCACATAGTAGACATGACTGACAGAGTGACAGCAGTAGCAATAATGAGGTGGTAAATATGAAAGGGCTACTAATTCTTTATTTTCTTGGTTTACATGGTTTTCCTCTAGTTTCTTTACCTATACAGTTGAGACAAGTCTATTGGACCTTCAAGATTATAAAGTTAAGCAACATCATGAGTTTGAAACACTGAGTTCTTCAGAATAAATGCAAGTTATTACATATGGATTGAGGTATTAATCTATCCAATGGATCCTCAAATATTCACTGATGAAGGTACAACCCTCCAAGGATGGATCTATCATAACAGAAAGAAAAAATAGCTTTACAGAAAATCCCCAGCTGCGTCTAAAGCTAAAATGCCCTAATGCATCCCCAAAAGAAAATCACAGGTATAGGGATGCAGATGAATGCTTAGAACTTCAACCAGAGAATGACCTTTTGTTAGGATCTTTTTTTTTTTCTTAATGGGCCTAGCAAAGAACTGTCATCTGAGAGCCAGCTTAAGATCAAAGACTTAGAAATGAGACCTTAGGGAGCACAGAGCTGAACTTCCTGACTTGATGGATGAGGAAGCTAAGGCTGACAGGGGTTACATGACTTGCCTCAGGTCACATAAATGGTAGGTTATCTGAGGAGTCTTTCTGACTCCGAGCCCAATGATCTATCCAGTAGATCACAGTTCTCTTGGGGCTGCGTCTAGAGTGTGCCACTATGAGAAGGGTGGTCATGGAATCGCGTATTTCAAGCTGAAAGGAATCTTAGAGGTCATCTAGTCCGACCCCTCATTTTACAGTTAAGGAAACTGAGGTCCGTAGAGGTTAGGGGACCTGTCCAACAGCACACGGTCATCAAGTGGCAGAGGTAGGATTTAAACCCAAGTCCTGGGACTCCAAATCCGGTACCCTTCCACATAAACATAAGAGCAACGCTTAATAAATGCTATTTCTTCCTGATCCCCAAATTAAAAACCTAACAGCTAAAAGTTTATACCACCATGCCAGTGACCAACTGAACAAGCCGGCAGTCATGTTTCTGTACCCGCGAGGGGGGCAACCCTAGCCATGCCGATTGCTTCGAAGGGGACAAGGTTCACTGAGTGCCAGGAGGAGGCATGGGAGCAAATCACGAAAAACCGAGCAGCAGTTCAGTGGTGATGGTAAGACTCCTAACATGGCTGACCATGACAAAAGCCCTCAGCTTTTGTAACTGCTCTTGGTATCATTTTACCCATGGCTAACAGTGAAAATACAGTATGGTAAAAGTACTCGAATTATCAACTTACGTTTATAGCCTCCAGCAATGCCCGACTGGGTCAGACATCTCTGCAGCTCATCGGCGTCTATCTGCCCATCCTTTTGAAACAAAACAAAAACAAAGAGGAAACAGGACCACAATAAGTTCCTTTTTTTCATTTTGATTTCACTTTCAGCGTTCTGTTCTCTGTGCTGCTCAACAAGAGGGACCTACCAAAGCATAGGGCCACCATCCATGCCACTAAAACGTCTTGGCAGGAGAGTGCGTGACCTGGAGGTCTCCTTGAGCGCCTTTCATCTCCACAGAGCACAGTGATAAGGGGGCAGGTGCAGCACTGTCAGTAACACAGGGGTCTCCAGCCCTTCTATGAGTGGAGAGCAGACAGGTGGTCGCATCTCCATCTCTTCTGATTTCTGGTGGAAAGTGACCGCAAACCAACCCACTCAGACAAGAAGCCAAGAGGAGCCTCAGTAGAACAAACTCCTCCCTTGTCCCTGCTCCAGTTTCCCCAACAGATAGCGTGGTATCACAGACAGGAAGCCAAGCAAAGTTTCTAAGAACTCAGTTAGTGTCAAATGTTACTGTGAAGCCGAAGAGAATGAGAACTGCGGCAAAAAGCTACCGGACGACAGGAAGCAGGGTGTGGGGGAAAGAACCCGGGAATGAGAGGAGTCAGAAGAACTGGGGGCTCATTCTGGCTTGGCAGCTGGGCAGGTTCGGGTAAGCCAGAATCTCTCTGTGTAAAACGAGCAAGCTGGACTAGATCTCTAAACTCCGATACTATGATTTGGTGACTAAGAGGTCATTAGGAACCTTCCATTAGATGTCAGTCTGATTTTCACATAAAAGAAACTATTAAAGGATTGTTTAAATGTTGTGTCATACATACAAAAGACTTCAATCCCAATTTCTACATTCTGAATTAAAAGTAATGCTGACAAAGAGCAGATCACTTTAAAAAACAAGTATATTTGGAGAGCTATATTTTAGTATTCCCTTTTAATGTGTGATTTAATGGGAAACTGTATATATTTTTATCCGGAAGAAAACAAAGCATTATATGAACTTTTTATAACATTACCAGGCCATTAATATTCAGATTAGAGTTAGTCTCAAACATGGCACATACACATACAATCTACATAAAATCTTCAAAGTTAAGCCAACACGCAATTTTAGATTATTTGAATATAATTGTTATCTGTTGATATAAAAAAGATCACTATACTGAGAATATTTACATCTAAATTTTAGTATTTCAAGTACCTACCTGGGTTCAAATCCTGCCTCTAACCTTACTTTACTACCTAGCTGATGTTGACCAAGTCAATAACCCTCTCAGGGCCTCAGTTTCTTCATCTGGAAAGTGGGAAGTTTGAACCAGATGGCCTCTGATGCACTCCATATTGAAGATCCTACAACCTCTAAATATTTCCAATAAATTCCTTAGTTTGATTTGGTACTAATGTTTTCATGCACGTGAGCTTCTGTTCTCATCAAACACCTTCCAGAGATATCTGATATGAATGAAATAAGTCCATTACTGCCTCAGTCACTAATGCTCTCACTGCAGTTGCTGGGAAAAGCTAGCTGCCAAAGTCGTGTTTTAGACATAAATGATTTATGCAACAGATGATTAGAAATCTTTTTTACCTCTCATCCTATTGCTTAGAAAAAAGACCAAATGATGCTAGTAAATAAACAAAGTGCTTTACCCAAGCAGGCGCAAAACAGTTTAATTACCTTTTCACAGAATTTGGCAAATCATTTAATACTTTACAGCTACCTGTCAAATACTTAGTTGTTACCTGTTCATTAGGAGGATGAGAACAAATAAGCAAGAGCTGTACATTAAACATTCTTCCTGTTTTTTTCAGCTTCACCCACATTTAAAAGTCTTCACAAGCTTACTGCATCAAAGGCAGATGTACAAAAGACCAGTCCTGTTACCAGGTGCAAGAAGTTAAAAATGAAGAGCCACGATGGTGGCAAGGCCAAGGGGGCTGAAAGGTAAGCAGGCTGGAGTTACTGACCGGCCAGGTAACAGGCCATCTAAAAATACTCCTGTTTTAAGTTTACCATAGTTTGGGGTTTCAGATACTTATCACTGGTTGATTAAGTAGATGCTCAGCGGGGTGCTCATCCTTTTAGCAACTCCATTTTCTGTCCCATCTCTCAGACAGCCCACTTCATGGCTATTTTAAATGTTTTGCCCAGACAGCTCCCTACATATTTAGCATAATGTATTACTTCTATGCTTGGGTAAAAGCAAAACTCAAAAGTCACAGGCACGAAAGCCTAACCACCTTGATATGGCCAAGTCATCCTATCACTACATTTACTAGATAATAGCAGGCTGAACCAGTGCCAGGGCCACTACCTCAAAGTGAGTTATTTCTAACCTCTGGGACCCTCACCATCTTTGTACTTGGGTCCTGGGCAATAACCTCAGTGGGGCACACAGAAGCCAAAGGCTGTAAGGACCCTGGAGTTCATTCAACAGCAAGGCGGTGGAGGGAGCACTAAGCCTGGGGTCAGGACATTCTTGTTCAACCACTTCAGTCACGTCAGACTCTTTGTGATCTCATTTGGATTTTTCTTGGCAAAGATATTGGAGTGGTTTACCATTTCCTTCTCTAGCTCATTTTACAGATGAGGAAACTGAGGCAAACTGGGTTAAGTGACTTGCCCAAGGTCACACAGATATTAAATGTATAATGCTGGATTTGAACTCAGGAAGATGAGTCTTCCTGAATCCAGGCCTGGTGCTCTACACACTGTGCCACCTAGCAAGGTCAGGACAACCCGAGTTCAAATCCTGCTTCAAACTCTTACTAGCTGTGTGACCTTGGGCAAACCACTTAACCTTTGTCTGCCTCAGTTCTTCAACTATAAAATGAGGATTATAACAGTACCTACCACCTAAGGTTGTTTTGAGGATCAAATGAGCTAACGTCAAATGAGCTAACAGCTTACCATAGTGCCTGGTACATAGCAGGCAACTGATAAATGCTTATTCCCTTCCCTAATCTAAATAGCCCCAAACTGATCACCCACCCTTCCACTTGAACACCTCCAATGAGAGGGAACTCACTGCCTTTTAAGTGAAGCACATTCCAATTTTGGGCTGCTGGGCTGGGGAGCCCTTCCTCATTACAGTGGGTCAAAATCTGCACCCTTCTCATTTCTACTACCAAAGGCCATAATTCTGTCCTCAGAGTCAGCACAGAATAAGTCATTCCTCAATCCCATACAACTTCCAAAACATTTAGAAGGCAGCCTCATGTGTCACCTGCTGGGTTTTTTTTTTTACCCTTTAGGCTAAATATACTGAGTCCTTCCACTGTTCCTCAGATGACAGATAACAGTTTAGCCATTCTCCTTTGAAAGGACACCAGGGCATCCAAGTCCTTCCGAAAACAATCTGAGCACAAGATTGCAGACCGAGGCTGACCAGAGCAGAACACAATGGAACTATTAGGTGCTGTGTTGTGAAAAGCAGGCTTCAATGAATGAAGCCTAAAACTGTATTATTTGTGTTTCTGGAGGTGACATCATGTTCTGGACTCACATCAAACTTGCAGTCACTGAAAACGCTTAGGTCTTTTCTAGAAGATCATCTGTTGAGCCAAACCAATATCCTCCATCCCGTAATTCAATGGACCTAAGTAGAAATCTACCCATTATTCCTATTAAATTTCACCTGATTAGATCAGTCCCATTATGTTAGTCTGATGAAATCTTTCTACACTGTGATTATGTTATTCAGTGAGACAGCTATCTTTCTGAGGTTCATCGAAAAATCTGATGAGCCTGTGGGCTAGTAGACTGAGTGCTGGACTTGGAGTCAGGAAAGCCTGAGATCGAATTCTGCCTCAAAGTCTTATAAATTTTGTGACTCTAGGCAAGTCACCTAACTTCTCAGCCTCAGTTTTTTCATATTTAAAATGGGGATGATAAAAGCACCCACTTTATTTACTTTAAGTTTATTTAAATTGCTATGTTAACGACTGTTATTATTATTCATTTAAGTCAGTTAAATTCCAACAAACATTTGTAAAGTGTCCATTATGTACAAGGAACTGTGCCAAGCACTTGTGACAAAAAGGGAAAAAAAACCAGTCCCTTCCCTCAAAGAACTAATGTTCTACTGCAGATTCAGCACATATACAGGCAAGCAAAAACAAAATGAAAGCAGCAATGGCCTTGTGTACTGCTGTTAGACTTAAAAAGAAAGGGATCTGGGGGCCTTCATGCATATTCTTTGGGAATGGTCAGTTTTGAATTCATTTAACTGTACCTATGCCATGCTTGTTTCTTCTATAAGGACCCTTACTAAAATTCCTATCTATGGTGTCTAAAGCATTTTCTTGGAAGTTGGCTCCTGAGAGGATAGATACTGAATCTATGATTCCACTGGTATGGGGAAGAACTCCTTCGACTGAAATTTATCTTAGAGAGCTCCTTAGAGCCCTGAGAAGTTAAGTGACCTGCCCAGGGTCGAAGAGTCAGTATGTCAGAAGTAGGAACAGAATCCTTAGTCTTCCTAGCCTGAAGGAGACGTCTCTATCCACTCTGGCACAATCGCCTCTCAGTAATCCACAAACAGAAAAAAATCACCAAATGACCCTTGGTCCTAGGAAGTTCCTGGAGAAAAGCAGGTGAAGGGTTATTTATGATAAGATGGAGGTGGTGCTGCACAGTAGTGAGAACACAGGCCTTGTACCTGGATGCACAGGATTCAAATTCCACTTAACTACTTGTGGCCTTGAGTCTTAACTCCCCTGGGCCTCAGTCTCCTCATTTGTAGAATGGGGGAGTATGTATTTAGATGATCTCTAAGAATTCCTTCCAACTTTAAATCCATTATTGAAGAAATGGAGTGAAGGGCTTACAATTTACATTGGTGGGAGAAGCACCCACACGGATGAAATCATCAACTACTAAAATAAGTCTCAGATGAACTCTACAAGTAGGAGTTAGAGTATTCAGTTCCTCAATTTCTTCTCTTAACCTTTCACTAACCTTTCAAAATAACTTTCAGCTAGTCTCCAAGACATCTGCACAGCTGACAAATGTTCAAACACACTTAAGAGATGGGTTTTGTTTCCAGCCACAGCCATGAGCTCAGTTTTGACCTAAGCCAAAACAAATGATGAGTAACACGTTTCTTCCAATTTCTGAGAATGGAAAATACTTGGATTTCTTCATCTTTTTTTAATATGGATAGTTCTTAAAGGGCATAGAGAAGCATGTGGATTTTTTAAAAAAGAATATTTTAATTGATCCATTTTAACAGAAAAAAAGCTATGATGAAGGAGCTAAGATGTAAGAGAAAATACTGATGAAATATGCAAGCATTGGGATGGATGCAAGGACCAGACTGAGAAGGAATCGAGGATTCCCACCTCCAGGACAAAGAGGTGACGGCCTCCAGACAGAAAACTGGGCCACTCCTTTCACTGGATCTGGCCCATGTGGGAATTTGTTTTGCTTTCATCTGCACATTTCTTACATGAATTGTTTTTCTTCTTCCTTCTTTCAACGTGGGAGAGAAAAATAAATGCTTGTTAAATGAAAAACTAAATTAAAAAGAGAGAAAGCAATGTAGGAGTAAAGCTACTAAGGTACAGGTAGGTTTTAAAAAGGATGTTTGCAAAGAAGTTTCAATTGATGGGTTTGGGTTTTTTTTTTTTTGGAGGCAGCTGCTGCAACCCCAGTAAGTTATGCAACAAGTACCACCTAGCAGGATGTTTTAAAAAGATAAAAAACGGAACACTAACCTGTCCAGCCACAGCAGCAAAATATCCGTACAGTGGATCCTGACTTTGTCCAGGAAAAGCTGGGCCTCCGGGGGCACCTCCGTACTGGGAGCCACGAAACACAAGCACATCGTTAGCCGGCTGGGGCTCTGGACAATTAATCGTGTTTCCCACGGCCGCACACGCACTTAGTCAGCGGCCCGCAGGAAGGTCTGCAAGGACGCCCGGCCCGGGGGTACTTTTTCTCGGACACGGGCGGTTCCCCCCCAGGTGCCGGCCGGCTGGGAACCCCCCCGCTGCGCAGCATCAGCCCCTCGGGAGTAAACAGCCTCCGCAGGGGCAACCCGGAGCCTCGTGGAGCACGGCCCAGCCTGACGGGGCTTTCGTCCTCCGAGGCTCCCTAGTGCCCCGAGTTATTTTTGGGTGGCGGGGAAGTTTTCTTTTAAAAAGGCTCCCGGGCCTCCCCAATAACCTGAGCCCGGCCCCGGGGCAGCGGGGGAAGCGAGACTTCCCCTCGGAGGGCAGGCGGCCGGGCTCGAACCCATCCCCGGGCACTTACCCCGCCTTGGAAATAACCGCCTCCTCCAGGATGCCCCGGATACGCCATGACCGCGACTGTGACCGTGGCCGTCCCCAAGCCGCTATCGCCGCCGCCTCCAGCCCCAGCCCCGCGCAGCTCGCGGGACTGCTCGGGGCCCCGCCCTCCGGACGTACCACTCTGAGCCTTTCGGTGGGGGGTGCGGGCAGGAGCATCGCCCATCACTTGCGCCGCTGCCGCCTCGAGCTCCGAGCGGCCACGCGGCTCTCCCACCACTTCTCTTCCCTCCTATCACTCCGAGCCTTTCCCTAATTAAGGTGACCGAGGGCTTGCACCCACCGACGCAATTCGCTCGACTCCCCCATCATCGAACAGAATGGTATGCCCCCGCACGCCAACCCCTCCCCCACCCCAGCCCTCGGAATTCTCTTTCCCTCCCTCCCTCTAATCTTCTTTTTGCCCCCTTTCTAGTTTTTCTCCCAAGGTTATTTAAAAACACAAAAACACTAAAAACTCTGCAAGGCTGGAGATGCTGCACGCACAGAGGACACGGTGCCGCCGCAGTGCGGGGGATGGGGACCCACCGGTCTGGCCTGGAGCGCCTGCAGGAAGGCGTGGCAGGGGTCACCTGGCTGGTGGTATCACCCGGGCCGCTTACGGACCAACGCAGCAGGGAGCCGGCCCATGCTGGAATGGGCCAGAGTGGGCAGCCCGCCCAGCTCTGACTCTCCTGGCCAAGTGAGTAAGTCTAGTTGGTCGTCCTCATCCTCCCTAAAGGCTGTCTGACCCAAGGTGTTACCTCTTTTCATTGCCCCCCCTAGGACCACCCCTTGAGCTTCTGTGTGTCCTCCGGGGACCACCCACGTGCTGCTCTGTGCCCTCTACAGACCGTCCATGTGCTGCTCAGCGCCCATGAACTACCCCCGTGCCCCCCCCCCCAACGGGAGCTCCTTGGAGGCTGGCACTGTTCATGCTTGTCTTTGTAGTCCCGGTGCCTTACACGTTGTGGGGTAGCGGACTAGGGGTTGGGCAGATCTGGACTTGTGATTTAATCATCTTGGGGCTCTCCCTGCAGGAGTGAAGATCTTTACCTATTAGGTAATTTACTGTTGCCCAGGGCTCTCGAAGGTTAAAACACGTCTGCCCTGCTGGACCAGGTCATCTCTAGATTTGTAGTTCTATGATTGTAAAGCTACTTCTCCCTAACTCCAAGTTCTCTCTAGACATCCAGTACATCGTGCTGCCTTTTGTCTGGTCATAGTAGGGACTTAATATATAATTGTTGAAATGAATAAGCCAGACAGAAACATTGCCTTTTCCTGAAACGTTCACCAGGAAAATATATACGGAGAGCTGACAAGTGCTCTACACAACTTGGAACATAAATTGTTGAATAGAAAGTCAATTGGTTTTAAATCAGAGGGCCTGCTTTGGTATCCTGGATCTGGACTATGCCTCTGGGCGTTTCTTAAGTTTCTTAAGTTGAAAAATAAGCTAAAAATTCTCTTCTAGCTCTTTTTGCTAAAAACATCAAAGTGTTTAAAAGTAAGGATTGTTTTTGTTTTAACTTGGATTATTTGGGTATAAAGTGGAGGCCTTGGTTCACTATTTCTCTGGCTCTCCAGTTAAAGAAAAATCGATTTCTGTGGCAAATTTTAACTGTACCAAGCTGTGGAGCTGGCTTGAATACTACACTATTCCAAGTCTCTCTCTCTGACATTGACTTTCTCCCCCAACTCTTTGGAGAGTACCAGAGTTCAAACTGAAACCTAGATTCTTATTGAATGTTGATATGGTTAGGAATAAGGAATAAACCTCTGGCTTTATTAGTATAGAGCGAATAACTTCCTCTATCATTGCAGGTCAACACCTCTGCAATTTATAGTCTTAGAGACTTACGAATAGCATGGAGAGGTTAAGTAATTTGCCCAGGTTTACACAATATCTTCAAGCATCAGGACTTGAACTTAGTTCTTCCTGGGCTCCAAAACCGACTATCTATCTGCCTGACCATACTGCTTCTCTGCGCATTTTGGTCGGACACATACACCTTTAAAACCTAATGGGTTTTGTTTCAAAAGTCAATAAAAACTGAGCTTAACATTTATTTTTTATTAAGGAAATGGTTAATTTTTAAAAATTCCCTTGAACAATAATAATCTAGATGGAGTATCCCTTCCTTATTTCGGCCATCCTCCACTCGTGGGACAGACTCTGCTCCATGCCTCTTCTTCCCCCGCCCCACCCCAATCCATTTCCCTTGGATGAAGGTTTTCTGTTCCCTTAAGGACCATTCAAGGACTGCAACTCCACAAAACCTTGCCAGACCCACCACCTCTGTGCCATCCTGGAAAGTGAACTTAGCCACCTCCAGTTTCTCACAGCAATTTTCTACCTCTCTCCTTGGACTTATCACACTCACTCTTCCTTGCATACTGGTCATTTGTGTATAAGTCAGTCACACAGGATCACAGATTTGGAGCTAGAAGGGACCTTACGTGTCATTGAGGCCACGATTTTTATTTTACAGATGAGGTTTTTTTTGGTGGGAATCTTGGCTCTTCCCTCCAGCCTTCCAGCCTTCTTCCAGAAGGTCCCTAAAAACAAAATCCATCTATCTCTGCCAGAGTCCCTCCAAAAGATGGGAAATACATGGGCAAGATTTTTTTTAACCTATGCAGGTAGCATATAATCATTGAATTGAATTCAACGAACATTTATTAAATGTGCACTTTGTTTCAGTCCTAGGGATTACAAAGACAAAAAAATGAGATAATCCTTGCCCTCAGGAGCTTACATTCTGCTGAAGGATCCATGTAATTTAAAAGAAAACATCATGTGTGTAACACCAGGCTAGAACATCCCTTCCCTTGGAAATGAAGCAATATTCTAACTGAACAGCTTAGCAGTTATTACTTCACAGCTCCGACAGTGAGACATTTGACCCTTTTCTCAGGAGCAGAGAAGAACAGGTGCCAGCACGCTTCCTCTACATTCTTTGTGGCTTCCTTCTGGGTGTGGCGTTTAGACCTTTCCTTCCAGCAGAAACCCAGGCTCCAGTTACACATAGACCCAGCAGGCATGTGTAGAGTTGTTGACCAAAAGCATCCTTACAGGACATTTTGTTAACTTATTTCACTTAAGGATTTTGAGATTCTCAGAGGAGGAAGAAACCTAGAAACTGCAAATAGGAACCTGTTGGATTTATGAGCAAAAGGGCCATTGTGGTATTCTGTGGATGTTGACAAAGCATAGGACCTGCCTTATCTATGCTTCAGTGTTTGTCATGATAACTTTTCAGATTATAAACAAGGAAGAAGAAAGCAAGTACAGTCTGGGAGACCTGGGTGCAAGTCCCACATATACTGACTGTGTGACAGGGTAAATCAGTTTTTCAATTTTCAGTTCCACTCTCTAAGGCTATAATTTGCCAGCAACAAAAACAATAATAATAATAATAATAGCATTTATGCTTTAAGGCTTATAAAGCGCTTTATGAAAATCCCATTTTATCCTCACAAAAACTCTGGGAGATGGGGTGCTATTATTATCCCCATTTGACAAATGAGGAAACTGAGGCAAAGTTAAGTGATGTGTCAAGGGTCATATAGCTAGTAAGTGTCCAGCTAAGCAGTTACTAATCTTAGGAGTGGAAGGAATTTGCCACCAAGTTAGTCACCTCTGGCCTAGAGCCGTGTGAAATGAAGTGACTTGTTCAGGGTCACACTGTCAGTATGTGTCAGAGGCTGGATTTGAACCCCAGACAGCATTCTGTCCACAGTGTCACAAGTGACTGGTGTTAGTAGTAGAATAAGCTAACCTGTCCAGCATGAACAAAATCAGAGGCTTGGTAATTCCCTAATCAACCAGGGCAGTGGATAGCAACCAATCTGCATCTCTCTGGTGAGATCACATTACACCTTACATGAAATACAGTTCTTTCTGGTATTGGTTTCAGGACATGATATGCTGTGTAAAGCCGCTATTGGGATTCTTAAGTTATATGAAAAAACAGAAATTCTGCTTTTGGTTTTTGCTGTTCCTTTATCTTTCTGTCATGAAAACCATTCAGATCAGAAGCTTTATAAAACAGTTGAATGTCCCAAGTATGAAAAGAAACCACCCTCCCTCCACTCCCTATAAGTAAAGCAAAAAAAAAAAAAAGAGAGAGAACTGAATTATTTAGATACATGAGGCTTTGGAGGCTGTTTAGAATTGGACATAGAAAATTAGTGTAAGAAAGTGAGACTCAGACCAAATAAGAAAAAATATTGTAGATTTTTCTGAGAACTCTTTCTGAAGTCCCCTGGTTGAGAATATTAATTAGCTTCTATCCCATTTCTCTTCAGAATTACCTTTGCCATTTTCCCTAGTTCCCATTTTAATTAAGTGCTCTCTTAATTTTCCTCCAGTTTAGTTTTTCTCAGAGTGAGAGAAGTAGAATTAATAACTTGAGGCTCCTATTTCATCATTTGATCAAAAATAACTTTGCCAGAGGGACTAGCCTACAGGATTTTGGATCTGTAGGATAAAAAGAGAAAGATAAGGCCTAATGATAAGGATTTCTTTAAAAATCTTACAAACCTGCTTAATATCAGAAACACATCTTGTACCTACCTTCATATTGGGGTTCAGTGTGGAGGGGCTCTGCAGTGATACCTAAAGAAATGTTCTTTCAAAGGTTTTTAGGAGGATCTAGAAAGCCAGATTGATTGTAATGACTTCTTGATCCCTGGGCAATCAGTAACCAAGAATAAAACTTGAGCCCTGCAAGCAACCTTTCTTTTAGCATCCTGTAGTCCGTGGTATGTGTTTATTTTGTAGAGACTCACCTTAACAATGAGTAATCACCATCACCACCCTGGGCCATTGGTAAGCAGGTAAGATGATGCAGGGACATATGACCCCTCCCTACCTCTGTACATGAGAGCCTTAGGCCAAGTCCCGGAAGTGGGGCTTTGCATTTGGGGAGGCCATCGGGGATGCTTCTTCAAAGGACTGCTCTGTACTATGCTCCGGGAAAGGAGGGAGTTTCTAACTTCAGGCTACTCCTGGTATTAGCAAATGATGACAAGCTTGCTGCTTTGAGGACTCATAGAAAAATCGCCAGTCTTCATATAAAGCCCTGGGTAGGAAGGGATCTTAGAGGTTGTATGGTCCAGTGGTGTCAACTCAGAAAAGAAAACCACAAATTAACACCATCTATGTTGTATTGTATTTTTACTTGTTTTGTTAAATATTTCCTGATTATATTTTAATCTGCTTTGGACTGCATTTGGTATAAGTAAGAGGCCTATGAGCTCAGTACCTGAGCAGAAATCCCCTTTTCAGCTTCTTGGACAAGTGGTCCTCTCCATTTAAGGGGATAGGAAACTCTGCTATCCTAGAGAGGCCATTTCATAAGTGGACGGATCTTAGAGTTAAGAAATTTTCCTTACCTCAAACTGAAATACCTTCTGGGACTTTGAATTCATGCTATACAGAGATTGAAGGAACTAGGAATCTTGAACCTGAAGAAGAGACACGTTTTCCAGGATTTCAGAAGCCATCCCACGGAAGAAGGATTAGACTTTGTCTCTGCTTAGACAGACAGGTGCTGCCACCTTGGCATCTCCCTTTTGGAAGGTTACTGACTCATGGTTAGGTTGAGACACTGTTTTATTCTTGGGCCTTTCTCCATCCCAATCCCAAGTCTCTTCTCCAATCTAATCTTCTCTAGTTTCATCAGCCACCATTCTCTCTGTTTAGCAAGTTTTCGGTTATCTTCACTACAAACTCCTTCAGAGCAAGGTCTGTTTCTTTTCTGGCTTTGTATCCCCAGCATTTATCACAGTGCCTGGAAAATAGAAGCTGTTTAATAAATGCTTGTTGATTGATGCTTTATTGATAAGATCATAGATTTATAGCTGGATGATGCAGAGATCACTGAATCCAATCTCTCTTCTCCCATTTTTTTAAATGAAGAAACAGTATCCCGGAGAGGGATGCCTACAGTCATAATGCTAGTAAGTGGCACACCAAGCTCTCTGACCTTAGCTCTGTGGATACACTCCTTACTAAAATGTGTCATGGCATTACAGAGCATGGGGGTACCCAAATACCTGCATTTTGGATACTATTCTTTTGTTTATGCCGACTAAGATCATATTCTTTATTGCAGAGACATATTCTTTAAACACAACTCTATAAAGCAGGGAATCTTCACCTTTTTATGTCATAGACCCAGGAACATGCTAAAGTCTGCTCAAGAAATCCATAGAGCTAATTGTCAAATTTTCACCATGAGCATTTATACCTCGCAAATGACAAATTCTATAAATCAGGACTTCATTTCTTGTTTTTTTCTTTTTTTCCCCCCTAGTCCTAAGAAAGTAGAGAATATGTTAATAATGGAAGTTAACCTTAAAAGTATGTGATATTTTTTTCCCCAGAAAGCTGGTTATTGAACATTTGCCAGCACACTCTTGCTTACATCCCCTTGGCAGTCTTGTAAAGCCTATGGAACCCTTCTCAGAATAATGTTTTTAAATGTATAAAATAAAATACATAGGTTACAAGGAGAAACCAATTATATTGACAATAGATATAAAAATATATATCTTTTAATTTCACAGACTTAACCCGAGGTTAAGAAGCCTTGCTTGAGGAAGTAAGAATATAGATGAAAGCACAAGTAATTTATTTTGTCATTATTATCCATCCTGCTACCTGCTCAGTGGTCCCCTTATACTGTTCTCTAGATGTCTTCAAAGCATTCTCTACTCCTCAAGTGTTCTGCATGCCAATATTATTTCCCCAAGTAAGACCTCACACAGCATCTGTCTCAACTAATTATTAAGAGAAAGCCAATCAGCTTATATTATTAAAGTGATTCATGCCTTCATGTGAAGGGCTTAAGTGATATAAACTTAACTCTCCCCAGGCTATGTGGAGGTAAGCATGGGCTTTCTTAATCCAGTGACTATCCAACTAAAGGATTATAGGCCATTGATTCAGAGCTGGTAGAGGTTATTTGGTCCAGTGTGTTCATTTTGTAGTGGAGGAAACAGCTCTAGAGAGCCTTGAATTCATGCTGTACAGAGACTGATTGAAGGACTAGGGATGTTGAGCCTGAAGAAGAGACATGTTTTCCAGGATTTCAGAAGCTATCCCATGGAAGAAGGATCAGATGTGTTCTCTGCTTGGAGAAACAGGGGCTACCACCTTTTTGTCTCACTTTTTGAAAGGTCACTGACTCATAATTAGGTTGAGAAATACAGATGCATAGAACTTGAAAAATGGCTATTTAGTTTGACTAAAAGGTCACATGTGGCAGGGGCCATATTTGTTTTGTGCCCTGGGAAGCTCATTCCTCTTTTGAGAAGACTGGAAGTCTCAGAGTAGTGTAGGACAAACCCTAGGATCAGGTAGAGGATAGGTGTTGGTGAAGGTCATCACCTAATCAGCTTCATTGCTAGAAAGACAGAACGTACAGGAGAGTTTAGCTTAAGGTTGGAAGGCAAGGCCCAATGGTCATTTGGGTTAAGAGGAACAGTGCATGTCAAAGCCTGGGGTTCCAGAGTATCTATGGCAAGGTGAGAAGGCAAAGTTATGAGTACATACCATTATCCACCAGGAAATGCACCTCATGTATACTTATTTCACCTATAATTTAATGGGAGAAAAAAGTAATTGTTCGAACATAGAGGGTAGTGTATTTTCTTATACAGGAGATATGGAAGGATATGAGCTAGATTAGTCTCACTTCTCTTTCCATCCAGTTCTAAATGTTTAATTTTTTTTTTAAAGATCCTATGAATCTTACATACACATCTCATTTCAAAGGTAGTGAAAGATCCAATACTGACAATATAGGAATGGTGGGAAAAGAAAGGAAATCATAATATTACTAATAATAACAACATTTAGCATTCATATCGCACTTTAAAATTTGCAAAGTCTTTTAGCAATTATATCTCATGTTGTCCTCACAACAGTTTTGGAAGGAAGGTATTATTATTAGCCCCATCTTACAAATGCAGAAATTAAGACTGAGAAGGTGATTAAGTGACTTGAGAATCAGGTCTCCTCATTCCAGTGCTCCCAGAATTTACCAGAACTTGAATATCTGTTTATAATGAAAGCATTGGTTATTAATTTATTTTTTCTTTGTTTCATTTGTGTAGGGAACTGCCAGTAATTCCCTCTACCACTGTAGCTGTATCAGCAGCTCTTCTGCTTAGAGAGTTACCTGTTAACACGGAGAAATTAAGTGATTTCCCCTGAGCCCCCCAGCCAATGTGTATCAGAGGCAAGAGAGTTAGTTAGACCTTGGCCTTACCAGTACTAACAGTGGCTCTCTATCCACTCTACCGTCTGGGTTAAGTTATCCTTCTCAAACATGTTGCTGTAGGGGGAAAAACCAGCAACCTTTAAACTTAAGATTCTTTTGGTTTGGCAAATTGGGATAAAAGCCTGGTTTTCGACCAAGTGAGCAGTCTGTTTCCTATGTGGCTTTTAAGACCAATTGTTGACAGTTCATAGACCTTGGATTTGGTTTTTAGCAGTACATTAAAGTGAGATTTATGGGTAGCTGGATGATATATTATTCATTTGATTACTGTTGAGAAAGTTGATCTGGGCTTGTCCTGGGATTTATTTAGCAAAATTGCCTTTGGGAAAGGGTTTACTATTTTTTTTAAAGGAAATTTAAGCCACTGCTTATACAGGTTGTATGTGTGTGTGTCTTCTATATATATATATATATATATACATACATAGATAGATAGATAGATAGATATAGATAGATAGATATCTATATCTATATCTATATCTATATCTATATCTATATCTATCTATATGCCATAAAGATATTTTTTATTCAAGGGGAAAAAAACCCGACTCTCTACATTCATTATCTAAGGCAGATTCCTCACTGTCCCAACAATAAAAAGCTCATTCTATTGTGTTTGATCTAATCTGTGCCTTTGGGCAATAAATGAAAAAATTACAGCTCCGATAGAGGCTTATAGTGGAAAAGTTTGACATAGTTTTTATTGAATGCAGTTTCCACCCTTAATTATATGTGGTTACCTCTTAATTAACTTTTAGTAGCTAAAGAGATCATTTGTTAAAAAAAAAGATATTCTCTTATATTTGCTTATTTAATAATAATCTTACAGTGTAAATACCAAAGAGAGACCAGACTGTGAACTGTGGTATGAAGGGTGTTCTTTTCAGTCTTCTCTGACCGACTGAGGCCTTCTCATTTGGATGGTCTAGACTGGGAATTCTGAACGGGGGTCCATGAATTTGCATGTTAAAAATATTTTGATAACTGTATTTCAGCATCATTAGTTTCCTTTATAATCCAATGTATTTTATTTCCCACCTTTAAAAACATCTAAGACAGAGTCCTTAGGCTTTGGTATACACATATACACACGTGTTAAGAACATAGAAGAACATGACGGCAGAGGTTAAAAACAAATTCCTCAGTAATTTCGCCAAGGCTTTTGCTTTGTTTTGATTTTGGCTATTTGAGGAAATGGAGAGTGCTGGGGAGATTTGCCTGTGGGGTGTGGTTTGGCCAGGAAGAACTTGAGTCTCTGACCATTGGTCAAATGAGACTTATAGTTCAACAGAGAACAACATGGCGCTGTGTATATGCCACTGCTTCAGTAGTCAAAGGTTCAAGCCCTGCCTCTGATGCATCCTACCCTGGGCAAGTCACTGGGTCCTGGGCCTCGGTTTCCTCATCTGAAAAATATCCTTATTTTTAGGTTAGGTTAGTTGTACTCTGAGGTATATAGTTAGAGGCCGATATAAGTGATGAAGATGTAAATATTTAGAGTTTAGTGAAGGAGGAGAGCCACATAGTTCTTTGCTAGCAAAGTGGTGGAATGGATAAAGCTCTGGATATGGAGTCGGGAAGACCTGAGTTCAAATATGGCCTCAGACATTTACTAGCTGTGTGACCTTGGGCAGGTCACTTAACCTCTGATTATCTCAAACTCCTTACCTGTAAAATGGGATAATAATAGCACCTACTTCCCAGGGTTGTCGGGAGCATCAGATAAGATAATATTTGTAAAGTGCTTAGTTAGCACTTAGTAGGTGGTATATAAATGTTAGCAATAATTATTAATACACCATTACTCAACCTGGAATATCTCCCCTTCTCCAAAGTCCCCGCTTCAGGCAGAGTTCAAGCCCCTCCCACAGAACCTTTCTTGACTCCCCTAGCCCCTTGTGATCTCTCTGCTACAGACTCAAGGCTCTTGCTATCTAGAGAGTACTGTGTCAGCTGATAGACATCCCGTGCTGCTTTCTGACATCATGACCTTGGGTAGGTCTCTTGCCTTCTCTCAGATGCGATTTCTTCTCTATAAAGTGAGGAGGTCGAACTAAGTCAGTGACTTCCAGGTTCGTTCCTGAATTTTCATGATTATCTCTTGTATTGTTGGATTATAGTGTTATTTAGCTTTTTATGTATGTGTCATTTTTTCAAAGAAATTCTTGCAGAAAGCGATTTTACATTTTATGTCCATGGTCTACTGTAAGTGCCTAGTGTCATGCTGTGCAAATAGTAGTTATTTAATCAGTCAGCAAGCATTTATGAAACACCAATTCAACAATTATATTTTAAGTACCTACTATTGTCATTGTACAGTGGAATTGACAGAAATTGAACATTCCTGTCAAATTTGGAGTTATGGGACCTGATTTTGATTCCTAGCTGAATGGCCTTGGTCAAATCTCACTTCTCTAGAAGATGAAGGCATTGGACTTGGCCTTTGAGGTATGGCCCGTCTAGCTCACGATGTGTGATGCTAAGTCCTGGGGATCCAAA
This sequence comes from Phascolarctos cinereus, assembly GCF_003287225.1. NCBI lineage: Eukaryota > Metazoa > Chordata > Mammalia > Diprotodontia > Phascolarctidae > Phascolarctos > Phascolarctos cinereus. The sequence continues at coordinate 51,631,876 of NW_027555514.1, read as the reverse complement.
GATAACATGAGCCCTTTACAAGCTTGCAAACTGGTGGGGACCAGAGGGAGGGAGGGAGGGAGGGAGGGAGGGAGAGGAGAGGAGAGGAGGGGAGGGGAGGGGAGGGGAGGGGAGGGGAGGGGAGGGGAGGGGAGGGGACGGGAGGCAATGTAAGGCCACAGGGAAACATTCCAGAGGTAGGGAGAGTACCAGGAAGGGGTAGCTTCATAAACTTTGAGTGAGGAGAGTATTTAGAAGGAATGGCAGATGGTAAGCTGCTGCCTAGAGGTCAGAGGAATTGTTGTTTGTCCTGTGTTCTCGAGGAGGACCATGACTTCAGGAAGATGGTGCCTGTCATGGCATCACCTTCTTGATGTCATGGTCCTGTTTGAGCACAAAGGACAAACTGTAGCCTGTGGGTAAGAGGAAATAGGGTACTGATGGAAGACCATAGGATTGGTTGATAAGGAAGTCATTGGTGAGAAGCCACATGGGAAAGGGGGTGAGATATGAGGAGGCGGTGAGGAGGCAGAGAGAGACAGGAGGTGGTTATTCTTTCTAGAAGTGTGACAGTGAGAAGGAAGAGAAACACAACATAATGGCTTGAGGATTCAGTGGAAGGCTGTTTTGGGATGAGGAAGACATGCAGATGAGATAGGGCTGGTAGATAGATGAGACTGAAGATGGGGTATGATTGGAGGAGCTAAGACAGCAGATGAGGAGAGGTGAGATCAGGACACAGTTGGAGGGGTTAGCTTTAGGGAGGAGGAGGTCCATTTCATCTTCTAAAACCGGAAGGCAAGGAGGCTAGGTCAAGACACAGAGTGGCAGGCGGGTAGGAGTTGGGGGTCCTTTCATAGATGCCCTTTATTTTTTCAGTGAAATGGGAGGTGAGAGAGATGGGCTAAAGGTTGAGTTGAATGTTTTCAAGAGAGTTCAGAAGGTTTGGATTTGGTGAAATAGTGATTGATTGCTAGGGAGTCAATAAAAGGTAGGTGCTGGACCTTGTAATTTCACTGGTATGTGACACTCCCAGGTGAGTAAACTCTGTGCGCTCAGATTGGCACCTTCCCTGCAACTTATTGTCTTGGTTGTCTGGAGCAACTGGAGGCACTCACACAGCCAGTTTATGCCAGAGGCAAGACCATGCCTTCCTGACACCAAGGCCACCACACGGCCTCTTGTGTGAAATGTGTCCCTGGTCTGCCTGCTTTCAAGGTTAGCCCTCTACTATATTACAGTGACTGCCTAAGGAGTCAATAAGAGATTAATAAAAATATAATCAAACATAATGAAACCGTCTGGTTAGACATAGCTTTTCCTAGAATGCCTCTAAGAAATTCCTATTATGCACTGCTTTCTCCTTGAGCGTCTGAAAAGTAGCTGATGCCCTGTAGATGCCTTGTGGTATATGCTCTAATTGGTAGAACCCCACTGGGCAAACGAAGGCAGTTGTCTCATCTTACGCTGCCAGAGAGACCTACCTGTTGTGAAGGTTCAATTCACTGCCCCAAAGGCAGTTCAGGGCTTCCTGAACTTATGTCATGCTATTGATATACCTAAGTCCACTTGGCCAGGGTTCTGTAGTCTAACCGCGTCCCAATTTAACCAGTCTTCCTTTGTATCACAACAGTGGGTGATATATTAAGGACTGTGATTTCAGTAATAATAGCCTGGACTAGGAGCCCTCTCTGTTGCCTCCTTAGGTTTATCGTCTCAGAGAGGGCACCTTTTTGAGACCATTTTAGGAATAGCCAGGGACCATGCAGGTGAATATTGTGTGTCATTCACCAGGTACAGCTTTCATCCTACAGTTGTAGCTGGTGCTACACTTTAATTCTAGCACTGAGTTTCTTCCTCAGGTGATCTTTCTACTTCTCACTCTAGGGAGAATTTCTGTAGCAAAATCAAGAAGCAACTTTGTGTGTGGATATCAGTCAGCCAGCACTTTGCAAAGCTTAAAGTGCTGTATAGTTGCTGGCTATTATTATTATTATGTTATTATTATTATTTATGAAGCCCATACTGTGGGCCAGTCACTCTGCTTGACAATGAGGGTATAAATATAACAAATTCCCAAGGAACTTCTGTTCTAATGGTATTCTTTCAATACTCTTTCTATCCTTGTATCAGCTTCCATGCAAGGAAGCATGGATAGTCAAGGTGCTCGGGTCTTGCTTAATGAGTGGAGCACTCTGAAGAGACTTGACTTTGTCCTAATCAAACAAAAAACAGACAAAACCCCCCCAGGGACATATTTAGGTCTAGTCACATCAAGGCGTTTTTAACTGCCTCGTCTCTGGTACCCATGACCTCCTCTGGAATTTCAGGATCTCCTGAGTTATGTCCTGGCCATGGGCAGGTCCTGCCCACACAGGCCTACTCTTCCTCTATGAGGCTATTAAGGTCTGTGCCTCAGCTTTTACACATCAGATATAATGTTCAGTTATGGCCTGCTGTCAAACGCAGCTCGACCCTGTATGCCTTCAGTATTTCTAGGTGCTTCAGACCGTGGCACTAAGTCTTGGAGGAGTTGTCCCAAGGAGAGTCGCTCTCAGCCCTTGTGCCAACGACCTTCCCCAGTTCCTGAACCTGCCTAAAGGCTTGGACTTTCTGGCATGCCAGGGGTTGGCTCTTGTCTGCAGGTCTCCATCCTGCGCAGACTGAATGTAAAACCGGCTGACCTGTCCCAGCGACTTCCTTGGTGCTCTTCCATTGGCTGCCATTTTTGATCTTGGAGCTGAGTCGGAATCCTGGAGTGCAGGACTCTCTTAGTGCGCCAGTACCTGGAATGGTAGCACTGGGGGACTGTTTGTCTGACTTTCATGTTCTTCCAATAGTTCTCTTTACTAGCTTGCATTCCTTCCTTCCTAAGAAGCTTTATTAGTTGTGAATAAATAGGCTGCTCCTGTTTTATAGACAGCCATAACTGCTGAAGTAACAATTCATCACCTAGTTCATCACCTAAGTAATCCTCTTGATTACTTGCTCTTATTTATTTTCAGTCCTGTCCAGTACTCTTCTCCTGATCCCATTTGGGGTTTTCTTGGCAAAGATAATGGAGTGATTGGCCATTTCCTTCTCCAACTCATTTTATGGATGTGAAAACTGAGGCAGACAGGATGAAGTGACTTACCTAGGGTCACATAGCTAGTAAGTGTCTTAGGCTGGATTTGAGCTCAGGTCTTGCGCCACCTAGCTGCTCCTTGATTACTTGGGCCAGCTCAATATGGTGTAAGTGCTGTAAGTTATTGTACCTTTTCACCACTTTCTGGGGTATGCTTCTTAACCTCTGTAGCTGAAAATCTCTTCCCTGGTCCTCTGGGGTGATAGTTAGGAATATGGTGTGAAAGTCCTCAGCATTCTCCAGACCCCCAAAGGTATCATACAGTGTCCTTGAGCATTTCTGTATCTTTTTTTGGTTTGGTTTTGTTTTGTTTTTTTGCTTTTTAAATTTTTAGCTTATCAAAAGCAGGCCAGGCCATAAGTAGAAGTTCTCGTGCCTGGGGCATACAAAATATGTCCTGGGCAAGGAAAGTCCCTTAAATCAAAATAGTATTTAAGAAGGAAGGAAATCCCTAGAGGAGAATTTGGACTTTTGGACAGTAGGTTTCAGGTTGGGGTTGGGAGAGAAGCATTGGGGTACCGTGAAGCTACCTCTTGGAGGTCTGTGGTGGAAGGAGCCAGAATGGGGCAGCCTAGGGAGGAGCTCCTCTGTGGTGAGATCATGGTAAGGGGTGGGAATCCCATCTGGCACCTTCTGGCTTACTAGGTGCTAGCTAAGCCAGGCAACCTTAGCAACTGGGACAAAGTTCTGGTTATCTCATCCTACTTATGGCCCTGAGTGCAAGCCTCCTAAACCTCTTCAGCAGTTGTCTTTGATCTCAGTAATCTCTGCTAGCCAGGGTTCAAATTTCATCTGTCCTAGACCAACAGCATCTTCTGAGAATATTAACTTCCTATAGAGGTTCGTACTCAAGGTACAGTTGTAATATCTGTTTCACTGCCTTACCAAAGACCTGTTCCCATACTTCGGGTGTTGAGGCCATGTTCAGGACTGGCAGGGTACTCTCCCACCCTCTTTTGCTGTATCTGGCATTCTCCCTTCCTTTTCTGGGTAGGAGATTATTTTCAGGAATTCAGTGTCTGATTACTTTCCACATGCCCCTTTCCCCAGGTATCTCTCTAGGAAAACATAGCAAGTTCCATAGGCTAGGTTGGCATCGACCTCCCTCCTGAGCATCTCCCATAGTATTCCAAACCCAAAAAACACCAACATGTTCTCAATATCCTTTCACTTTTACCCTCATTTTAGGCCAGAGGGCTTCCCTAAACCATCAGTGCTTCATGTTCATCAAATGAGATTAAAATATTTGTAAAGTGCTTAGTACAGTGACATATTAAATGTTTGTTTTCTTTTGTTTTCCCTTCCCTTCACCTATATTTATCCAAATACACCAGTCTTCTCTTTGATAGGTGAGAAGCACAGTTAAGATGGTGGTGTGAAAAAGGAGCCCAGCTCTCCCATGTGTAACTTCAGCAAAGATCTACAGAGAAGACCGATCAAATAATAGCCCTGAGGGGAGGAATTGGAAACCCATAGAGCTCTGACCTGAGATGCTCCAGAGGGCCCTGAAGACCATAGCCCTCTGAACCCTAATGTCTTTGTGGGTCACAGAAGGAGTTAAATAAACAGACAAGAGGGTATGGGAAAATTTTTTCCAATAAATTTTTATTAATTAATGTCTTTTGTTTTTTACATTATCACAATTTCTCCCATTAGTTAAACTCCTCTGTATCCAGAGAGATATCCCTTGACCTATTCTCTGGATTCCATTATTCACCTTATGCCCCTTCTGCTCTCTTCTCCCATTGGTAAGTTCTTTCTTGAACTTCCATTTTGGGATAGGGCCCAGACCATCCATTCTTCATTCTGTGTTCTTCCCCATCATGATTCAGCTGCCTCTTCCCCCTGTGCCTGTGGGTCCTTTCTTTTTGTGGTGAGTTCTTCCCAAATCTCCGTATTAGGGAAGAGACTAGAGATAGTCTTCCCTCATTCTCTGGACTTGACCACCATTCCCCTTTAGGGGTAGCATCCCCCTCTTCCTCTTTTTGAACTTCCCTTTTATGTGTTATCTTCTCCCATTAAAATGTTAGGTCCTTGAGGACAGGAACTGTTTTTCTTTTTGTTTCTGTTTGAATCCCCAGCACTTAGCAGAGTGCCTCACACATAGGAAGTCCTTAATAAAATTCTCATTAACTGATTGACCATATAACAAATAATATTAAAAAATAGAGAGACAAAAAAGCAGCAAAGCCAGTCAATATGTTGGGAAAAGTCTAAAAATATATGGAATGCAGTATACCTGTGGATATCTCATCTCTGCAAAGGAGTGGAGTGGGGTCCTGGGGATGACTTTTTTTTAAGGGAAGAAAAGGGAGGGGAAAAAGAAATATATTAGGGAAAAAATGAGGAAGAAAGAGGTAGAACTTGATATTTCTCGTGAATGAAGTGTGTGAGGATAATATACAAATAGAGAGGAAGGAGGTGGGGAGTTGGCATCAGATAAATTTTACTCTTATCAGAATCAAAAAAAGGAAGGTTGAGCGTACACACACACAGTTTGGTAGAGAAATGTATTAAACTCATCAGAGAAATAGGCAATAGTAAGGGGAGGAGAGGTTTTAAGAGGAAGGGTTGAATTGGGAATGAATAGTCTCAAATAAAATAAACTTCAGCTTTGGAGAATATATTGTAAAGGGGGAATTAAGAGGAAGGTCAAGAGTCAGTGATTGGGGGATGGTTTAGAGAAGAGGAAGAAAGGAGAAGCAATGGTATGAAAATAGACCATTTCCATTTCAGCTCATTAGATCATATTCTTTCTCTATAATCACATTCATTGTAAAGTAGGAGGTAGGAGGGGGTAGAGCATGCAATGAAGAAAAAAGTATGAGAAAAGCATATACCAAATACCACAGTATCTAAGTTCTTAAAGGGAAATTCAATTTAATTATAAGGAGAAATTCAACAAAATTAAATGTGTGGGCATCTCAGTATACTCCTTTCAGACCGAGACAACTCTAAGGGAAAGATAAGAAAAATATTAAAGGAATATAATTTTAGAAAGTTAGAAATGATAGCTCTCTAGCAATCACTGAATGGAAATAGAAAGGAGAATCTATCTTTCTAAACTGCAGATGGCAGCTTTACAAAATTAAGCATGTGGTAGTGCATAAAAACTTCGTAAATGCATGGAGAAAAGCATAACCATTAAATATCCATAGTACAATAACAATGATGATAAAAATGAGGAAAGAATTCAGAATTAAAGACAAAATAATTTAGCTGTAAAGAGTTGATTCAAGTAATACTAGAAACAATAGATAATTTAATCAAAGAAAATTGCAACAATGAAGTTGGATATATATAGGAATGCAGGGTTGCTTCAATATTAAGAAAACTATAAACATAATAGACCATGTTCACAGCAAAGATAATAAGAAAACACTTGACCGTGTCAACCAATGCAAAAAAAAGGCTTTTGATGAAATACAGTATTCAGTTTTTATTAAAAAACAAAATAAATGGATCTTTCCTTAACATGGTAAGTAGTATTTCTCTAAAGCTAAGACCTAGAATTATGTGTAATGGAGAAATGGTAGAGGTCTTCCCAGTAAGATCAGAGATCAGATAGGGATGGTGATTATCATTGCTAGCATTCGATCTTGTAGTTCAGTTGCATGACTCCATTTGGGATTTTCTTGGCAAAGATACTGGAATAGTTTGCCATTTCCTTCTCCAGCTCATTTTACAGATGAGAAAACTGAGGCAAACAGGGTTAAGTGACTTGCTCAGAGTCACACAGCTAGTAAGTGTCTGAGGCAGGATTTTCCTGATTCTAGGTCTGGCACTCTATCCACTGTGCCACCTAGCTACCTAGAAATGTTAGTTATAGCAATAAGACAAGAAAAATTGAAGGAATAAGCAGAGATAAAGAAGCAAAAATTACTGCTTTTTGTAGATATGATGGTCTACTTAGAGAGCCAAGATTCAACTAAGAAAATAAAGCAGCTGAGAAGCCATTTCTTTTGTTCACACTCACAATGCAGCGGACCACAATACAATACTTACCAGGCCTGAGTCCTGTTTTAGAGCTCTCAAAGGGTGCTTTGAAGAGTCAGCTACTACAAATGCAGAAGATACATTCTCAAATGATCTCTCTTCTCTCCCTCTCCTCTCTTTCTCCCTCCCCCTCCCCCTCTTTCTACCCATATACACACATGAAAAAAAATATATATATGTGTGTGTGTATATGTGTATATATGTTTTTTTCACACACACACACACACACACACACACACACACACACACAGAGTTATTCCATGGGAGGTCAGGTATATGTTGCAGAGATCTTCTCATGCTTTGTTCTCATAGATCCTACCCAAGAAACCTGGGACAGCCCATGCATGGTACCTCGCAGTGTCCCGGGGTTGATGCCCTTCTTGCAGATGTATAGTTCACAATAGTATAGAACAAAGTTTTATTAAAGAGAGGGAAATTAGGCAGAAATTCCTGATTGAACGGCTTTTAGTCCCAATTCCTCAGAGGTACTTCCTGTTGAGTACCGGATAAGTCCTGTTCTAGCCCCTAGATCCTTGCTGATTGAATGGCTTTTAGTTGGTGACATTTCTGGCCTCCACCTTTCTGCCATTTTCTGTTATTCCTTAGCCCAAACTTTGCCAGTTTCTCTGTTTAGGGCATCTGTCTTTATAAAGTCTCCAGTTCTTCAATAACATAATAGTAGTAATAATAACAGTTAACATTTCCATAGCCCTTAAGGTTTGTAAAACATTATCTATATCTGTCTGTTATATATTATATGTATATGTATGTATGTGTGTGTGTGTGTGTGTGTGTGTGTGTGTATATATGTATGTATGTATAAAATCTCTTGTGATTATCAAGGCAACTCTATGAAGTTGGTGCTGTTATCTCTGCTTTAGAGATGAGGAAACTGAGACTCAGAGTTTAAGTAAATTGTTCAAGATCGCAGTTCACAGAATAATAAGCGATTGGGGTAGATTTTGAACTCTGGTCTTCTTGACTCCAAGACCAACGTTCTATGCAAAAGACTTTAGCTAATCAATCAGTAACATTTATTAAGCACCTCAGTAGGTGCTGTGTTAAGGCCAGGCTGTGTTAAGCACTGGCCTTTTCCCCTTCTAATTGTCTCTTTTTGCATGCTTGCTCTCTCCCTTTGAGGAAGGGGGAGCTGTCTTTGCTTTGCCTCAGAAAACATCGCTCCCTAGGAGTTGGGGGTGGGGAGAAGAGACTCAGCTGAAGTCAGAGAGCCTCCTTTTGTGGTGAAACAGTAAGCAGTGTATGCTTTGTGTCTCAGATTTAGAGGCTCATGCAAGTCCCAAAGTTTATTAGTTGTAAAACTCTCTTGATGTCCCATGAAAAGGGGTGGGAAGGAAGAAAAGACACATGAAAATTAGCAAGGTGCGGGGGGGGGGGGGGGGGAGGTCATTGTCTTCTCCCTGTGGCAGACCCTCCTGTGCTGTTAGCCCTGTCTATGGGAAAAAAAAATGGAACAAAACTCTTGAAGGAAATGAATAGGATTAAGGACACAAATAGCCAAGTTAGTCTTGGTAGAGAGAAACTGAAGCAGAGGAGGAAGGGATGGGTAAAGATGCAGATGGGTTTTTGTTGAGTAGAGGATACTAGGGAAGGCATAGAGGCCAAAAAAAAAAAAAAGACAGGCTTAAGCCTGAGCCCCCTCATTAGCTGGGACAGCTATGTTCTGAATCCAAAAAAGCTTGGCACCTTTGAGAAGGAATCTCCTTCCGGAAAGCAAATGCCCATTCTAACCAAAGTTCAGAGAAAACAGGGAGACCTGATCATGGGAGAGAAGACAGGAAAGGCTTTCCTCTAGTTGGGTGGCCTGTTGGGATAGAGCTCTTTCCTTTCTCAGAGCTGTGGTAGAAAAGGATCTGGTCTTTGAACCTGAAAGTACAAAGGCAGGGTCCTCTCTTCCTATGAAGAACAGACAGCAAACACTCCCATAGAGGACACCAGCAGGAGCCAGAAACTGAAAATACAAGCTCCCCAGCCATGGGACCAGGAAAGCCATGTTAACCTCTGTAGCTTACTCAGTCTCTTAACAGTGATACCCAGTGACTTTTGCCTCGGTCCATTTTCTCTTTAACCTCTGTGTATCTTTTGACATTACTGAGTGCCCTTTCCCCCTCCACTTTGAATAATTTTCTTTTCTTCCTTTGGCTACAGTGACTTGCTGTTTTCTGTTTCTTCTCTTACTTGTATCACTGTACTTTATCAGTTGCAGTTTCTTTTACTGTTTCATCATTAATCTTCTATTTTCTAGTGATTGTCCTCTAAATTCCCACCATGGACCCTCTTTTCTTTCATATTTGCACTGTTTATTGGTGATACCATGTCTTACCACGTCATACATCTGCTTAAAAGTCTTTGGTGGCTCCCTATTACCTCCAGGACTAAAATTTCCCACCCTGAAATTTTAAGTACTTCGCAATCTGGCTCTAGCCTAACTTTCTTATTATTTTTTTAAATAAGTTTTTCTTGGTATCTTTTTTATAGAGCCTAAATTTTCCTTGTATTCTTCTCCTCTCACTCCCTAACAGAAGCCATCCTGTGTATCAAAGAAGTTTTTTTAAAGAAAGAAAAGCAGGAAAAAAAAATCAGCAACCTCCTATAGAAACCGATATGTGTGTGTGTGTATGTGTATATATATATATATATATACACATATATATACATATATATGTATATATATATATATATATATATATATATATACACACACACATATATATACACATATATACATATATATACATATATATGTGTATATATATACATATATATACATATATATGTATATATATATGTGTATATATATACATATATACATATATATGTATATATATACACATATATGTATATATATGTATATATGTGTATATATATATACATATATATACATATATATACACATATGTGTATATATATACATATATATACATATATATGTATATATATATACATATATACATATATATGTATATATATAAAATATGTATTATATATAATATATAATATATATAACACACATATATGTGTGTATATATATATACATCTATATATATGTATTTGCATATATATGTATGTGTGTGTATGCATGTATATATATATGTATATACATACACACACCTATATTTGTAAATATTCCTCACCTATGCACCCCATACCAGTAGAAAGTGGTGGGAGGAGGTGTTTTCTCATACGTTTTCTTTGGGACTAAGCTTGTTTATAATTTTACAACATTCATGGTGTTGGTTCTTTTTCTATTTAGTCACTGTGTTTATTGTTTTCTTGGCTTTGTTGACTTCACTTTTCATCAGTTTGTCTAAGTCTTTTTAAGCTTCTCAGAGTATTTGTCCTAGTCGTCATTGCTCACAGCACAGTAATATATTATATTCATGCCCCACAGTTTGTTGAGCTGTTCCCCAGTTTCTGTCTAGCCCACCTCTCTGTTTCACACTTTACATTCCACACAGACTATTTATGCAGGATTTTTGATAGTCCAGGTTTATTTTCACGGCTTCACAGATGGGCCTGAAGTCTTAATGTAATGCCTCATCCTGGTGTGGAGATGACTCTGAGTCATCAGAAGCTCTACCAGTGGAAGACAGAGACCTGGCAGGTCCTAGCAAGCCTTTTAGTATGGATGGGATAATGGACTGACTGTCATCCAGTAACCAGAGTAGCTAATTTTAGAGAGTCTCATCCCCAGTTGGTCACAGACAGATGAATTTTCAGCCATAGGAATTTTCATAGGTGATCCACTAAGGTGTGGAAGGGTTGCAGTCTGTGTCACTGAAGATAATGCCCATGCCATGATCACATATCCTTGGCAGAGTGTTTATGTCATAGTGACACTTAGAAGTCAGCTGTAGCTTATTCCCAAAAGTGATTTAAGAATGAGAATTGCATAAAAGGCATCACTGAGTATATTTACAACCAGAAAAGGAGGCGGAGAAGTCTTGTAATGAGAGGGTAGAATAACAAACGAACAGGTGATGGTCTGCTGTGCTGGTGTCCACAGCACGTTGCCCAAAAGAAGGATGGGCTTCCTGGAAGATGTGGGGGGGTGGTTCCTCTATGGAGGATTTAAAGAAAGATCCAGACAAGAGTTGCACATGATGAGAAGTATTGGTCTTCAGCTATTTAGGGGTTACCCGTCCTCATGAAATTGAAGATCTGTAAAAGAGTCTGTTTGTCTGTATTTTCTATGATTGGTGCACTGTCGGTCGAATCTTTGCAGAGCAGGCTAATCTTAGTGTCCACTAGGTGGCATTGTAAGATTGCATTTGTTTTAGTATGGGCTCTGCTTTAAAAAAAGAAGATAGTTTTTTTAAACACTAAAAATCAGAGCTGGAAGGGATGTTAGAGAACATCCACTTTAACCTCTTTATTTTACACATGGGGAAACTGAGGCCCTATAATAGCTTAGTCAATCACAGTTCTAGTAAGTTTCAGGACTGGAACCAGAAGAGATGGATGAATTTTAGTATTTGGGTCTGATTGTCTTCTCTGTTTCCTTAGGTAGAAGAGGCCTGAGAGATCACCTACAAAGGGCCCTTTTCTTTGCCGTGGCCCCCGTGGGCCTTGTGGTAAAGTCAGTGGACCTTTCAGAGAATGGTGGTTTTAATGCATAAAGTACGATACGTGGAAACCAATCATATTGAAATAGTTATCAAATTGTTTTAAGAAATAAATTAGGTTTATTTTAACCTAGTTAACCTAAATAATTTTACATATTTTAGCCTAGATAAACTAGGCTTATTTAGCCAGGATGAGAGTTCCTGGTTGTAGAATACAACCCACTTATCTCACAGATAGGAAAATGAGCCCCAGAGCAGTTAAATAACTCACTTAAGGTTATAGAGATAGTAAGTAGGAGAGCCAATATTCAGTTATTTTACTTTAGATTCAGTATTCTTTCCCTGCTCCTCACCCCTAACTGCCTCTGCCTCTCCTTCTTCTGGAACATAGAGGAAAATAGCCAGATTTGAACTCATGGAGGTGAATCTTTCTTCTAGACACTTTCATGATGTTTTGAACCCTGAGTTCAAGGGTTTACCCAGATACCAGCAAAGCAGCCATAAAAAAGTTGGGGGTTCTTGACTAGGGGTAGGGCTGCCATCATAGATGATGAAATACTTGGTCACCTACATGGTATTATTTAAGGGGTTACCCACGATGTAAGGTATCTCCACTAAAATTCATAGCAGTATCCTTGGGGTTATAAATTCTTATTCACCCCATACATTAAGACAGCCAGGTGGCACCACAGTACCTAGAACATTGGGCCCAGAGTCAGGAAGAGCTGAGTTCAAATGCTGCCTCAGACACTAGATGTGTGACCCTGGACAAGTCATTTAACCTTTGTCTGTTTTCCTCATCTGTTAAAAGGGGTTAATAATAGCACCTACCTCCAAGGGTTGTTGTGAGGACCAATTAAGATAATATTTGTGAAGCACTTAGTACAATGCCTGGCACATAGTAAAACTACATAATGTTAGCTATCATTATTATTATTATAGAGTTCTGAGCCTGGAGTCACGAAGACCTAAGTATAAATCCAGTCTCAGATGCTAACTAGCTGTGTGATCCTGGACAGATTACTTAACCTCTGTCTGCCTCAGTTTTGTCAACTGTAAAAGAGGATAACAATAGCATCTACCTTCCAGCATTGTTTTAGGGCAACTAGATGGCACAGTGGATAGAGTACCAAGCTTGGGAATCAGGAAGACTCATCTTCATGAGTTCAAATGTGGCCTACGACACTTACTAGCTGTGTGACCCTGGGCAAGTCACTTAACCTTGGTTGCCTCAGTTTCCTCATCTGTAAATGATCTGGAGAAGGAAATGGCAAACCACTCTAGTATCTTTGCCAAGAAGACCCCAAATGGGGTCACTTAGAATTAGATATGACTAAAAAGACTCAACAACAGTAACAAACCCAGGACTGTTACAAGGATCAAATGAGATAACATTCCTAAAGCTCTTAGTACAGTGCCTGACATGTAGTAAGTTCTCTGTAAATGTTAGCTATTTCATCATCCGTCACCACCACCGTCATCATCATCATCACCATCATTGTCATTGTCATCATCGTCACCGTCATTGTCATCATCATCATCATCATTACTATCACCATCATTGTCATCATCATTGTCATCATTATTGTCACTGTCATTGTCATCATCATCATCATCATTGTCATCATCATTACTATCACCATCATCGTCATCATCATTACTATCACCATCATCATCATCATCATCGTCACTGTCATTGTCATCATCATCATCATTACTATCACCATCATTGTCATCATCATTGTCATCATTATTGTCACTGTCATTGTCATCATCATCGTCATTGTCATCATCGTCATTGTCATCATCATCATTGTCATCATCATCATTACTGTCATCATCATTGTCACTGTCATTGTCATCATCTTTACTATCACCATCATTGTCATCATCATCACCATTATTGTTGTCATCATCATCATCATCATTGTCATCATCATCGTCATTACTATCACCATCATCGTCATCATCATTGTCATCATTATTGTCACTGTCATTGTCATCATCATCATCGTCATTGTCATCACATCATTGTCGTCATCATTACTATCACCATCATCGTCATCATCATCGTCACTGTCATTGTCATCATCATCGTCATCATTGTCATGATCATCATCATTGTCATCATCATCATTACTATCACCATCATCGTCATCATCATCGTCACTGTCATTGTCATTGTCATTATCTTTACTATCACCATCATCGTCATCATCATCACCATTATTGTTGTCATCATCATCATCGTCATTGTCACTGTCATTGTCATCATCATCATCATTACTGTCACCATCATCATCATCATCACTGTCATTGTCATCATCATCGTCATTGTCATCATCATCATCATCATCCTCATCAATCTGGTCTTCCATTTGCTCAGGCTGAGCACTCAGGTTCCTGGGATTGGTCATTAAAGTATTGATTTCGAGCAGGGAGGCACTGTAGTTTAGAGGTCATCTAGTACAACCCCCTTCTTTTATAGATGAAGAAATTGAAACTCAGCAATGAGTGACTTGTCTAAGGACACACAGGTAGTTTATGTCAGAACTAGGCAGGTTGCAAACTTGTATCTGGGTGCAGGAGTGAAGGTGCTTGGTTCTTACTTCACAGCATTATTATGAAGCTGAAGTGAAGTAATGCATGTGAACAGTTAAAGAAATGTTGGCTGTCATTATTATGCTTTCCTTCTTTTTTGCTTTCACACTTGAACTATCCATTTGGAAGCAAAAGGCCTGGTTTTTTGCCTTTACAAATGAGTAAACTGAGGCTTAGAGAGGTCAAAGAAGTGCCTTGTCCAAGGTCATCCAGAGGCAGAGACAGAACTAGAACCCAGCTCTTCCGATTCCAAATCTGGTGCTCTTTCCATAGTACCACATTGAAGGCAATTAACTCACTTCCATACTTGTTGAGCTGTTATTGCACTATCTCCCTTTCCTACTAATGAGGACAGTTTGAGACTTGGTTCCTCATTATAATAATGAGATCATGTTATCAAATGAGAGAATGTTTGTAAAGCACTTAGTTAGCACAGTGCCTGGCACATAGTAGGTGCTTCTTAAATATCTGCAGCTTTCCTTTTACCACCTCCCTTATAAGTTTGTCTGTTCTCTGACAGATCTGACCAGGACAGCTTTCCAGTTGGGGCTGAGTAGTCTATAACCCAGGGCTCAAGTCCTGCATTTGCAGATGGCTCATCTCTTCACCAAGGAGGAAATATTATGCAAATGTTATGCTTCAGTCCTGTATTAACAAGTATAAAATGCTCATTGAGTTTTAATGCTGATGACGGTAGGCTTCAGTTGGGTAACGTTTCCTACTTTTGGAGTGAATGAGAAAGAAGATGTTTGCAGCATGCTGTCATCTGAAGTGCACGGAGTAGCTTCAAACCCTGACTTGCAGGAGAATTCCAGAGAGATTAGATATGATGATTGTGGGTGACTAAGATGGTGACTGGGTTCTAGTCCTGTGTGGCCCGGGGAAAAACATTTAGTATTCCAGGCCTCAGTTTCCTCTCATTCATTGCCTCCAGTGCTCAGGATCTCTAAGGGCCCTTGCAGCAATGGAGCCTGTAATCTGCTATCACTGAGGCCCCTTTCAGCTCCCCTAGTCTCTGATGCTAACAGGAAGATGTATAAAAAACAGTGGGCTCCAGAAGCAGTGGCTTTGGACCTGACCTCTCTTGGAAAGGCTGCAAGACAGGTGATTAGAAAGGACCAGCAGAACCTTTTCCCAGCTACAGCCCAGGCATGGGTGACAGCAAGAGTTTTATCTGCAAGTACGAAGTGTAACTATATGTATATACAAATATATGCAATTAGCTCTTGGTTATCTGTAGTAATGTATAATAACATAAATATGTATGTGTGCATACGTGGACATATACATGTATGGATGTATGTGTATATATGCACACATGTGTATATATATAATATATATGCACCCACATGTATATACGTATGTAGATAGTCTAGACATGTTATTTCATCAGTTGTAGGGAGTTCCTCGGCAGAAATGAATGAATGAATGAGTGAATGAATGAATGAAAGAGACATTTATTAAGTATTTTTACTGCCAAGCACTGTGTTGAATGCTAGGGATACAAATGCAAAAGTGAATATAATGGGAGTGGTGGCCAGGAAGGGGTGTTTTGGTTGGAAAGGCACTGGGTTGGTGAATGGAGCCATAGGGAAGTCGCTTTGCAGAAGCAATGGAAATACTGATTTGATTATACAAAACGAGGGTGAGAGGCAAAAGTGGGGGTACAATTGAGGAAGCATTAGAATGTTGAAGTGTGGCTGGAGCCAGCCTTACATGATGGGCTCGGTGTAGGGATGTGTACTAGTAAATGTTTAGCAATCAGCTCTTGGTGGAGGTGGGGGGAAAATGTGCTCAAGATACCCTTTGAAGTTGGATTCGCATTATTGACATTTTCCCATCACTTTCTTAAGTCTAGATAATCAACAACACAAACCAAGCCCTGATTTGTAGCATTTCCAAGGTATACATGCTCATCTAAAGTCAGTTCATGCTGGCAGTAGCATATCCCTGACTATGTGAGACAGAAATTGAGAATTCTGGAGCTGAAAGAAGAAATTCTCTCTGCCAATGGAGATTGGCAACCATTTGTATTTTTTTGGATCATTTTAAAATAGGCAGTTGGGGCAGGGGGGGAGCTTCTGTACTCTTCTGTCAGTCCGTAGGGCCCTTGTACATGGACCTTCCAGTCCTGATACGATTGATTCATATTAATGCTTCTTTGGCTGTGGGATCTCCTTGATGCAGATATTCTTCACCCTCTCCATCCCCAAACTGGATTGCAAGCCCTCCATGTTGCTCATTCCTGTTATTCCCTGAGTTTACTGCAACTGATCTGTCCCATGTCCTGGCCGGGGGGGGGGGGCTTAATTGTGTCCTTTTGATATCATCATGATACCAGTAGAACACAGCAGGTATTACCCGTGCCTTCTCTTCCTGTCTGGCTTCTCAGACATTTCTTTGATGGCTTCCTGTACACAAGATAATCTGTCAGCCCTGTCCTGTGTCATTCTCTTGGGGCTGTGTTATGTCTTCACACACTGCTGCTGTTTTAGTGATTCTCATCTTCAGTTCTTCAAAAAATGTAGGCTTCCTTGAATTGCAATCATGCTTTTACATCACTGGACAAAAATATTGATGTTAAAAATGTAGAACTTTTGTTTCAATATCATTTAAAGAATTTAGCAATTTAAAGACTCTTCAGCCAGTTTCTTCCATCTGTTCAGTTCTGATCCTGGCCCGTTGTCTGTTTGCAATGTCTAAGATAGATAACGGGAGAGAAACTCCATGGGACAACTTAATGAGATTAGTTCACACTCTTAGGGCTTTAAAGTTTACAAAATGCTTTTCCCACAGCAACCCTGCGAGTGGGTCACGCAGGTATGGTAGCTCTGTTTTACAGATGAGCGAGCTGAAGCTGTAACAGCTGGCCATCATCAGAACGAAGATTCAGACTCGGATCTCATAACTCCAAGTCCTGTTGTCTTTTCTCCTGCGATAAATATTTATACTTTGAACTTACCTAATAAAATATTTAGTGAGGAGAGAGGCAGCCTGGTGTGAGGGAAAGAGGACAGGACCTGGAATCAGGAGACCCAATTATGATCTTTTATTGAATTTAAATCTTCCCTCAGGATTGTGTTATAAAACCACATCATAACATTTTAGTGCCTCCTATCCATGGAACAAACGTTTACAAACTGAGGAGCAGTTGGAAATGCAAAAGCTTATATATTAAGTATAAAATTAATATGAGTTCAGCTTAATTAAAACCTAGAACTAATCTGGGAACGTAACTCCACTGCTACTTCAGCAAATCCTTGTCAATTCTACCCTGAAAGCTTTAGGTGGTTAGTCATATGAACTCCAGAATCAGGATACTATTCCCCTGCAACTGTCTTTTAGGATCTAGTGTTTTTAATTTATCTCACATACAGCCTTTCTTCTCCCAAGCTGTTCCTGGTGAGCATTGCTCTTTTGAAGTGAAACTGATTTATATAAATTAGGATCAGAGCTTTAATATCATATAGAGATTTATTTTATATCAAGAGTTTCACTTGTCTTGAAGAAAGGGTAGGATATGATGTAATAAATGCCATCTTGGGTCAGGTCAAGGCAGTTGTGAAAGAATGTGTTAGTTCCCATCCATGATACCACTCTCAAAATGGATACTTGCTGTCTTTTGGGATCTGTAATCTTATAGATGAGAAAGTGGGCCTTTTCTCCATTGGTGCAGATTGCCACCGTCTCATTTCAGGCATTCTCATTCTCTGTGGTTTGAGTCTATATATTTCATAAAGCTTTCATAGAGAAAATCTGCATGTTGTTCTTTCATGTTTTAATATTTAGTGGATACCACAGAGATATTTGGGTTGTTCATCCCTTGTTGTGTGATTGACCTGGCTTCCTTTCAGGTCATACATTTCCTTGATGTCTTCATATACCCCTTCTTGCATATAAGTCAACAGTGGACATAGGCTATTGTGTCTTGTATGACTTTCTTTTGCTTTTTGGTCGTTTGTGATTTTGATTCTTTTGAGGTTGAATTGTTTCACGGTTCACAGCCACGTGGTATCAAAAGATGAATAGTGGTACTTAAAAGGTGGACTTTTGTGCTGAGGAGAAACTTGGAATCATTGAGAGTACTGGGCAGTTTCCCAAATGCAATATGGCCCCATTATCTTTGTTTGTCCAATTCTGAGCCTGTCATTATCTATTTGTAATGCCTGTCTATAATATGCACAAACATATAAAACTATGTGCATTTATGTGTATATGTATATATGCATGTATGTATACACACATAGATATATACAGATATGTACATATATACATGTTTATATAGTATACACACAAAATATGTAAATATATTGTATATGGTATAAATGCATGTATATGTACACATATGTGTACATATATGTGTGTTTATCTGCACTGAGACTTTTGGAACACTCTGTGGGCTGTGGGTGGGTGTGTGTATCCATACAATGATGTGCTAACCCTGTGGACAGTCTCTCCAGATGCATGTAATAAATTTTCTGGGCAATAGGCACTTTTCATCCATTTGGTTTTCTCTAGAGACTGTGAAGTAGGATGATTTCTTTTGAGTGGTTGTATATGTCATTGAGGAAGGTCTGTAGTGTAGAGATAATTGTGTCCCGTTATTAGCACAATCATTCATGAGTAGAAACATCTAGAGAAGCTTATCATCTATAGGGAATCTTCTTTTCTCTTCTATTTGGACTTTGCTCAGGGTGTCCTCTGTGACAGTGGAGAACGCCTCTGGTGAGCGTAATCATCTGTTTTTATGCCTCACTTGATATTCATGCTCAGATTACTGAGCGGTCGTATTTGTGGTTTCATCTCTCAAAGAATCCTTTATCGTCTTAATTTTAAAAGTCTTGTAAGATCTTGCATGAGGAACACTTATTGGATAACCTTTCAAGTCATACTTTGTGTTTCTGAGTCAGATATTTCTTTTTTATTAACAATAACAAATTGTGTGGGCTTTTAAATTTTCTGTCTCTAAGTGAGCTGTATGTCTATGAAGATGTCTTTTTTTTTTCCATGGAGGAAAGCTTATCCGTTCCTTTCTCATGTTTTCATCATGATTACCCTTGATGCTTATGTAAAATTTTCTTGTAAAGACTTTTACATGTCTGAGAAAGTATATTGATGAGTAGCTGCTGCTGTCCTCTCTAAGTTGCCTGGCAGGGGATGGGGTGTGGTTAAATCACTGATACTTGGCGTTCTTTGGAATCTTTCCCTTTTGAGATATCTTACAGAATGCTCCCTCAATCTCAATCAAATCTAAATAAAAATGTCTTTGAGACTGTAGCACCTCTGGATTTTATATTTGGTCAGGTTCAGCCTTCCTTCCTGATCTGATTGTCTTAAATTCCATTTTTCTTTTTCTTTGGATACTGAGGTAGTGGGGAGTGGTTGGTTGGGTGGGAAGGGAGTAAGCTTTTATATAGTGCCTACTATGTGGTAGGTGCTGGGCAAAGTACTTTCCCAGTATTACCTCATTGGATGCCCGCAGCCACCCTGTGAGGTAGGTGCTGTTATCAGACCCACTCAGCTCTCTGTCCATTGTTACTGACGATACAACACTGTATAAATACTGACAACACTGGTCCATTTTGGCCTATTCTTTGCTTTTCCATATTTATTTACCATTCTCTTTGAGATGGCTGTCACAGCAGTCTTTCTGCAGGTTCCCTTTCCCCTCCACTGCTTTTTACTGTTTCCTGAAATACTGTTTGTCCTCTTATGTTATCTGTCCACCTCCATTGTCTTGCAAATGTACTCGTATCCTGAACCACTGCTGTTTTTGGATGCCATGTGTCTCTGCTTAGCAAGAAGACCAATTATTTGCTATGAGGGGCAGTTGCTGGGCTTTTAGCCTCCCCGTTGTGATGCTTGTTTTTGATCTGTTCAACTTCTTTGAGAAACAGTGATAATTTTTCCACATTAAAAGAGATAAAACCTTTAATATTTTTTCCTGTATGGTCTCATGGGCCAAAGAATTCTCTTTGTGTAAGCCAATTGTGTAAAGCAGTATGATTTTAAATTTTTAAAAGAAATTCATACCTTGAAGACTGATGATGAACCATGTTGTGTCCTTCCTGATGGATTTAAGATGTAGAATGGGATCATTACTGCCTTTAGTATAGGCATACCCTGAATAATGTTTCCCCAACAGACTTGTTTTATAGTAGCATCAATACATTATAACCAGACCATTGTATATAGCATTTTAGACTGTCATTGTCTTTTCTCCCTGCTATGCTTTCTCTTCTTTCCTTCACCTTCTCTTCCTTGTCACTTTCTCCATCTTATTTTCTTCTCTTTTCCCTTATATTTTCCTTCTTTAACTCTTACTCCTCCTCATTTTCCCCTTCTCCTCTGACATTTCTGTTTCCCCCTTTGTCTGTCTAGTCTTTGACATACCCTTTTCTGTCATCTGTTTTCTACTGCTCTCCTATCCTGTCTTCATTTTCAGTTATTCCTTCTCCTCTTTGATATTGCTTCATTTTTCAGTCATGTCCGATTCTTCATGACTCCATTTGGAGTTTTCTTGGCAAAGATACTGGAGTGGTTTGTCCTTTTCTTCTCTAGGTCATTTTACAGATGAGGAAACTGAGGCAAACAGGGTTAAATGACTTGCCCAGGGTCACACAGCTAGTAGATGTCCTAGGTCAAATTTGAATTCAGGAAGATGAATCTTCCTGATTCCAGGCTCTGCACTCTATCCGCTATTCCACCTAGCTGTCTTCTCTTTGATATTATTCTTGTGAAATTATTCTATTATTCTTGTGAAATTATTTTTGTGAAACTAAGTGCTCCCTGTAATGTTTTTCCAAACAGTGTTTTTGTGGGACCAGTTAGCTATATTAGGGAGAGTATGTCTGAATTCTGAGTGTTGCTTCTGTTTGTTTTGTGATCCCCATACCACATTTGGCATAACTCCCTTAGAGTTCCCAAAACCCTTTAAAGGGGTCCAAGAAGTCAAAACTTTTTTCTAATAATACTAAGATGTCTTGATTTCTAATATGCTAAATATTGATAGCTTTATCCCATATTAAAAAAAGCTTTGGGGGTCCTCAATAATTTTGAAGTGTTGTAAAAGGGTCCTGAGAGCCTCCTGGAATCAGGAGAACCTGAGTTCAAACCCAGACTCAGACGCTTAACATTTACTAGCTATGTGACCCTGGGCAAGTCACTTAACCCCAATTGCCTCACCAAAAAAAAAAAATTCTGTTTGTCTTGCAGAACAGGAACCTAACCTTTTAGGTTAGTTTAGTTTATTTTTTCCTTTTTTAGTACTTTATGCATTCTGGCAGAATAATGTAATTTTTTATTTATTCTAAATGAAAAGATTTCCATTTATTTCAACAAAATGTTTCCATCAGCTGAATATTCAACTTACGTTTTTACTTTTAAAGATGACAGTAGAATAATTTCTCTGTTCAAGCCTTATAGCATTAATCAGACCTCCCTGGTCTACAGGTAGAGGCACCTATACTAGCTTGGAAAAAAGTACTAGACTTGGCATTAGAGCAGCTGGGTTGAAGAAGTAGCTGAACTGCTAGCGCTTGTGTGACCTTGGTGAGTCATGTCATTTTTCTCTCTCAGCTCTCAATTCAGTGATCCTAGCATAAAACATTCTGACACTCTAGATTGCCTCTCCACAGTCACCTGCACAAGAAACAAAGTTGGGCGAAGGTCAAGGCTGGTAGTGCGTATTATAAAATGAGAAAAATTGAGACAGACCTCTGTAATTCAAGTAAATTAAAGTTGTGTTTCATTTCTCTGGATAATTCAAGGTGGTTCTGTTTTTTTAATTGGTTTTGCTTAAAATTTTGAAAATTAAATATTTCCATTCTCCAGTTTTATAGCATACATTTAGATCTGGAGAGGACTTCAAAGTAAAGTCAGTTCTTCCAACTCCCACATTTTACAGATAAGGAGATGAGGGGGTCTGAGCCTAGGCCCTCTGACCCTCCATCCAGCTTCCTTGGGCACAGCACCATATCTCTTCTGGAAAAAAGTAAAGAGCTGATAAACAAAGAGATCGCAAATGTTGTATAAATACTCGAAAGTGCATCAGTTCCATTTTCTTCCTAGGAATTAATTCATCAGAATATAGTTTTTGGAGTTCTTGTGTTATTCCCATCACTAACCACAAGGAGGCAAAGTCTTACCAGAGTCTGAGTAGTTAGATGGGAGGTATACTTGTGTGGTCAAACACCGTTCACTGAATCCATTGCACATTTTAAAAAAATATCAAAACTATTAAATGTGATAAAATCACAGGATCAGCAACATTCGACTAAAGCTGTTCCCTTCACAGTTTTCTTTTTTGCTCTTTTATTATATCATGCTCATCACCAAACCAAAGTAGTAATGCTTAAGTATGAAATACTTCCTCTCTCTGTCTTGCTTCTCTTCCTTCCTTCCTTCCTTCCTTCCTTCCTTCCTTCCTTCCTTCCTTCCTTCCTTCCTTCTTCCTTCCTTCTTCCTTCCTTGTCCTTCTTCTCCATCTCCTTCTCTTCTCCTCTCCTTCTCCTTCTTCCTCTCTCTCTCTCTCTCTCTCTCTCTCTCTCTCTCTCTCTCTCTCTCTCTCTCTCTCTTTTCATTTTATTAGAGGAGCTCCTATTGTATAAACGCTCTCCACTGATATGACTTGCTTAAGGTCACATAGCTAGTACATGTCAGCCCTGGCTCTTTAACTCATATCTTTTTCACTTAGAGGTTGATGTTTTACCTGTTATACCATGCTCCCTCTCAACATTTCCTTAGCTAACAATAATATTACAAATAATTCTTGCATGCATGTTATACTAACTACTTATAAACCCTTATCCCCAGCTATTGTAAATGATGTCTATTTTGTGAAAATAATTATAGAACCATGTTGTCATGGAATTAGAAAGGTAGTTGATAAGTTATCATCCTGCCTTCAGATAGGATTAGATCCAAAAAACATTTAGAGTAGGGAATCTTAACCTGGGGTCCATGAACTCGTTTATTTGTTTTAATATATGACTTTTAATGAAATTGGTTTCCTTTATAATCGTGTGTTTTATTTTACATATATAATGACATTCTTCTTTTAGGTGTGGTGATACACACTTGTATTCCCTGTTGCTGGAAAAGTCGAGCCTGGTGGATTGCTTGAGTCTAGGAGTTCTGAGCTGCAGTTGATATGATGTTGGCACTAAGTCAGCACCAATATGTTGAGTTCTCGGGAGAGAAGAAGGCCTACCATGCTGCCCAAGGAGGGGAGAAATAACACATAGCACAACGGAGTGGGTTAAAAACACCTGTGGCAGTCTGTATTTTTTTCTAATGCCCTTTCTTTCAATATAGTTTCTTTTGTAAGCTTTATAAAGTTGATATGGCATCAGCACAAAGTCCAGTACTAATGTGAGGGCCCCACAGGGCCACCAGGCTGCCTGTGGAGGGGAGAAATAGCCCTGATCTAAAAAGCAGAGTTGATTACCTACAGCTCCCATGCCGTAATCAATCTGTGACTGACTGCTTCTCTTCCAGTCTAGGTGACAGAAGGAAGCCCAATCTCAAAACAAAACAACCCTCACATTATGCTGAGAAGGGATGTGTAGTTTTCATTAGATTGTCAGAGGTGTCTATAACATACAAAAAAGTGTTAAGAACCATCATCTAGAGCAAGACTCCCAATGCTTTTTGTAGCCCTTTCCAATAAGAAGCAGCCCTTAATGTCAGTAAAATCTGTCTTTAATCTGGCCTAAATCTCAATTTAAATCCAGTTTCTCTCTAGTTGCTAGTGAAGAAATAAAACATCTGCTCATCATTCTTCATATGACAGTTTTTCATTTGCTTAGGGATTTTTACAAATCTTTCCTCTTTCGATTTATATAATTTTACTTCCTTCAACTTATCTTCATGAATCGTAACTTTCCTACCCTCAGTTACTTCCTTGATTCTTTTCCTAACCCAAGAACCTCTTTAACTGTGGACTCTAGAATTGAAGCTATAAATTACAGAAGGGTTGCTAACCTGCATTACTTACGTTTCAGTTTTTTTTTTCAGTTGTGTCTGACTCTCCATGACCTCTTTTGGGGTTTTCTTGGCAAAAACACTGGAGTGGTTTGCCATTTCCTTCTACAGCTCATTTTACAAATAAGGAAACTGAGGCAAACCGGGTGAAGTGACTTGCCCAGGGTCACACAGCTAGGAAGTGCCTGAGGCTGGATTTGAACTCACAAATAGGGTGCTGGGCCTGGAATCAGGAAGACTCCTATCCACTGCTCCACCTACCTGCCCCAACTTGTACTATATTCAGGCTTCTATTGAAGCCGTGTGGCCCTAATGCCCAGAGTGTTGGGCTTGAAATCAGGAAGACTCCTGCCATGTGGCTGCTCAGGCTCACTCCTGCTACTGTGGCCATGAACCAATCACTTAACCTCTCTCTCAGACTTAGTTTCCCCATCTGTAAAATGAAGAAAATGTTCATAATACCTATCTCACAGGGTTATTGTGAAGCTCACATGAGATACTATATGAAGCATTTGAATACTTTAAAATGTTACATCAATGCCATTTCTTAATAGTAAAGTTTTGATCAGCGCTGAGTTTAAGGGAAGCATTCAACAGTACTGAGATAATGATCTATTCAAATGTGTTTTTTTTGGGGGGGGATGAGAAGTGTGGTTTTATTGCTATAAGGAGCCAATAGTGTGAAAGAGAGAGAGAGAGAGAGAGAGGAGAGAAAGAGGAGGGAGGAAGAGAGAAAGGGAGGAGTGAGAGAGGGAGAGAGATATGCCCTATATACATACATATATAGTGATGGTTTTTATTTGTATATGTATATGCATATTTATGTAGTGAAGTAAACTATCTTTACCAATGTGAATTGCCACATTCTCTGCCGTTTATAGTCTGAGAGAGTGAGTCACCTTGGGTAGTGATAGGTTTAATGACATACAGCGATATATGTCCCAGGTGAGAGTGGACTGCATGCCTTCCTGACTCCACGGTGAGCCTGCTACCTGCTCTGCCATGCTGCCTCTTATAGTGGCCTTTTGCCCACTACAAACAACCGGTCTTTATTACCTTTAAATAGCCAGTCATTCCCCATCTTCTGTGTGAGCGTCCTTTTTGAATGTTGCCCTCATTCTTTCAGGTCATTCTGTGCACTTTTGACCACTTTCCTGGTTTTCTAAAATAGTTTTAAATGAGGGTCCTGTCTTTCAAGCATTTCCCTTCTTTTGATATCAACTGCAAACTTATTGAATATTTTTTACTCTTTTAAAAAATAAAACTTAGGGTTCTGTGACCCTTTACCTTTATAATTTACAAAGCCTTTTCAGATTTTTTCTATTCCATTTGAGCCTCCCAGCCACTTTCTGAGATAGGCAGGGAAGGTATTATCATCACCTATTTATAGATAAGGAAACTGAAAATCAGCAAGATAAACCAGTGATTTCCCTGGAGTCAGGTCATCTGACCAATCCATTGCACTATACTGCCTCTCATAGTCTGAGTGAAAAAAATGTCACTGGACTAAAAATTGATCATCTTGCGTAGAACATAGCATAGTAACTGGTAGAGGGGCAAAAAGGTCTTTGCTCCAAGGTGTCAGTATCTTGGGAGGAGTGGACACTTCCTCCCTCCAGTAATCACAGTCCTCATACTTCATCTCACTGTTTTCTCTTGGCTTACCCACCATATTGTGGGCTGTCCACTATGAAGCCTGATTGCCCCTAGGCTATTACTTCTTCTGGTACCACTGCATCCCAAGACTCAGGGACAGGTCACCTCTCTTCTAGCAGGACTGCCTGCGTGATCAGATGCACACCGTCCCCCCGACCCCCAGGTGAAAGAATCCCTACTCAGATTTCTGCTTTTGCCCCAGGTGGAAGAATTCCTAGTTATCTTTTCTGATGGAATAATATTCATTGTGTCTTTCCAGGCTGACAGCTTGGATGCATTCATTTGTGAAAGAACAAATCATGTTACTCTCCAGACCAATCAGTTTTTGAAGTTGAAATCAATTTTGTGTCTAAAGCCTTTCACAATCTACCTCCCGTTCCAGCCTTATTATACATTACTCCCTTTCAGAGCTGAGCTCACTCACCAGAGCTGATTGTTAAAATGTCCATTGTGAATATTCATACCTCAGAGGTTGGCAGGTGCCACAAATCAGGGCTCACATTGTTTCGATGGTCATCTGGTGATGGAGAAATATTAATAATGTGATGGAGAAAATGGTAATAACTCAGATTAAACTTAGCATCCTCTTTTTTGTGGAGTATATTGTTACCTAGCACACCACTGCCCATAGCCCAGTTAAACTGACTTTTTAAAATTGCTCCTTCTACATAGGGTTCTGTTTCCTGACTCTTTGCCTTTTCCCTGGCTACCTGGCTACCCTTCATGTGGATACGTTTTTTTCCTCACTTCCATTTCCCTAGTTTCTTTGAGAATTTAGCTCAAGGGGCAGGTGGGTGGTACAGTGGACAGAGCACCAGCCCTACAGTTGGGAGGATCTGTGTTCAAACGTGGCATCAGACACTACCTGTGCAACCCTGGGCAAGTCACTTGACCCCACTGCCTCCAAAAAAAAATTAGCTCAAGCCACTTTCTCCATATATCCTTTCCTACTCACTCCCTAACCCCCTTGTATCTGCTGTATCTGTACAGCCAAGACTGATTAGTGTGAATAGTAGAGTCTGTAGAATATTCCTGTCTTATTTCACTAAGATGATCTGCCCTGGCAAATAAGCATGTGAGAGGGAGTGAAGTAGAAAGACCGCCAGGCTTAAATCAGGGGAGCTGGGTTCTGTTTTGTATATGTTGAATTTCTGGTGCCTACTAGACTAGGCATCTAGCTTGGAAGTATTCAGCAGGAAGTGTTTGGTGACTGGAGTTCAGGAAAAGGATAAGAACTTGATACATCAATCTGGAAATCATGGTCATGAACATGATAATTGAACTTTAATGAGCTGATGAAGTTAACACGTGAGAGTTCAGATTCTGGCTTTGACACTTAAGGGCTATAGAATTCTGGGCAAGTGACCTTCCTCTGAGCTTCAGTTTCCTCTCCTTTGCAAAATATAGAGTCAAGATTTCTTAAATCAAGATTCAAAAAAATCATCTCAACAGACTGAAATAATGTGTACTGAATTGGAGAAGTCAGTTTAATAAAAATAAAGGCAAAATCCTGACCTAATACAGTCTTAGGCTACATTAATATAGAAGCATTATACCTAGAGGAGCAGCTAGGTGGTGTAGTGGATATAGTGCCAGGCCTAGAACAAGGAAGATTCATCTTCCTGAGTTGAAATCTGACCTCAGATACTTAACTAGCTGTGTGACCCTAGGCAAGTCACTTAACTGTATTTGCCTCAGCTGCTCATCTATAAAATAAGCTGATTTTCTCTTTTTGTGGTGGCAAAGAATTGGGATTTGAGGGGATGCCATCAATTGGGGAATGGCTGAACAAGTTGTGGTATATAAATGTAATGGAATACTACTGGGCTATAAGAAATGATGAGCAGGTAGATTTCAGAAAAACCTGGAAAGACTTACATGAACTAATGCTGAGTGAAGTGAGCAGACCCAGGAGAATGTTGTACATAGTAACAGTAACATTGTGCGATGATTAACTTTGATAGAGTTAGCTCTTAGCAATGCAGTGATCTAAGACAATTCCAAAAGAGTCATGATAGAAAATGCTGTCCACATCCAGAGAAAGAACTATAGAATCTGAATGCAGATCTTTTTTCTTTCTCGTGGTTTTTCCCTTTTGTTCTGATTCATCTTTTACAACATGACTAATGTGGAACCATGTTTAACATGATTGTACATGTATAACCTATATCAGATTGCTTGCTGTCTTGAGGAGGGAGGGGTGGAGAAAAAAATTTGGAACTCAAATCTCACAACAAAAGTGAATGTTGAAAACTATTTTTACATGTAATTGGAAAAAAATACTATTAGGTGGGGAAAAAAATAAGCGGAATTGGAGTGTGTCCAGAGGGAGGCTACCTAGGAGAGTAAAGAGCATAGAAATCCTCATGGAATCTTAGAATCATAGCTTTAGAGTTGGAAAGGAGCACAGAGGTCACCTCTTATTTTGAAGGTTAGGAAAATGAGGCCTTCTTTTCAGTGGGATGAATTGTTAGAGAAATTGGAATGTTTAGCATCAAAAATGACTCTAATTTATATGAACTGATGCAAAGTGAAGTGAGCAGAACCAGGAGAACATTGTACCTAGTAACAGCAATATTGTGTGATCAGCTATGAATAATTTAGCTTAGGGGTGGGGAACCTGCCTAGGCCCACATGTGGCCTTCTAGGTCCTTAAGTGCATCCTTTTGACTGACTCCAAGTTTTACAGAACAAATCCTTTTATTTTTATTAATTTATTCTTGTTTATTTTATTTATTTTACTTGATTAAGCTAAATATTGATGTGGCCTTCCAACATGAGAAAGTTTCCCTACCCCTGACTTAGCTCCTCTCAGCAATACAATGATCCAAGACAATTCCAAAGGATTCATGATGGGCAATGACATCTACATCCAGAGAAAGAACTGATATAGTCAGAATGCAGATCAAAGCATGCTATTTTTACTTTATTTTTTTCATGTTTTTTTTTCTTTTGGTTTGTTTCTTCTCTCACAAGATGACTAATATGGAAATATGTTTTATGTGATTACACATATGTAACCTATATCAAATTTCTTACTGTCTTAGGGAGTAGGGAGAAGAGAAAGGAGGGCACAGAGAGAGGGAGAAAATTTGGAACTCAAATTCTTTTTTTACATGTAATGGAAAAAATAAAATACTATTAAAATTTTTAAAATGGCTTTAAAAGTTAGGGTCCCCATGCCTAGTACAATACCTGGTACATAATGGGAGCTTAATAAATGCTTATTGATCAATTGAAAAAGAATGCTTGGGAGAGGCAAAGGGGGAGGGGGATGTTAGACCTCTCTTCCACTATTTTTGGGGCAATCACATGGAAGAATTGAGTACCGCACCAAAGGGAAGAACTAAGGTGTCTGTAACTTCCAGAATCAGATTTCCAGTTAATATAAAGAAGAATTTTTTTTTTTTGGTGAGGCAATTGGGGTTGAGTGACTTGCCCAGGGCCACACAGCTGGTACATGTCAAGTGTCTGAGGCCGGATTTGAACTCATATCCTCCTGACTTCAAGGCCAGTGCTCTATCCACTGTGCCACCTAGCTGCCTCTGTAAAGAACTTTTTAACAATTAGAATTGTCATCAAATGGCATGAGCTGTCTTATGAGGTAGGGAGCTCCCTGTCCCTAAAAAGCATGTAAGCAATAATTAGATGACAGTCAGTCAATTTGTTGTAAAAGGAAGTCCTATATTACACAGGTGACTGGATGAGGTGTCTGTTAAGGTTCCTTCTAAGACTTGTTTCATGATGTTGTGGAAGTGGAGGTTTGTAGGGGTGGCATGTTGGCATTGTGGAAAGAGTCTGGGATTTAGGGTCAGAGAGTCTCTGTGTAAATCCTGGCTTTACCCCTCACTCCCTGCATGACCTTGAAGTGTGTCACTTACCTTTATGGGCTTCAGTCTCCTCATTTGTAAAATGAAAGGGTTATGCCAGAGTGATCTCTAAGGACCCTTCCAACTCTAAAGCCTAGAAAAGGTATAATGTTGATTAAATCACCTCGAGAAAGCCAAAAAATATATTAGAAAATGTCAAAAGGAGGAGAGAAAAATGATCGAGGGAAGGTAAATGCACTTTTGTGTGAAAACCCCCAAAAATTATAAATAATTCAGTCTGGATAGACAAAGGCTGAAGACTTCTGGCTCCTTGGGCAAAGGACCTGGGTTCAAATCTTACTTCTGATGCATACCACCCAGGCGCTTTTGGGCAAATCACTTAACTTGCCTTGGCTCTTCTTCCTCGTTGGTAAAGTGGGGATGCTGGTCTAGATGGCCTCTGAGGTACTGTCCGACTTGAAATGTATGTTAGACAGACAGATAGAAAGCTAGCTAGCTGGATGGAACAATTATTAAGTGCTTACTTATTTTAAATAGATAAAAAGAATATTTGTTAAGTGGCAGACACGTTGCTAAGTACTATGGATACAAATACAAGAAAGCACACAAGATAGCCCCTGTCCTCAAGCAGCTTGTATTCTGGAGGGGGAAGACAATGTATGGGGGAGCTGGAAGGAAGGGTTGGGTAGGGAGTACGGGCAGGCTTCATTGTGGTGTGCTGATGGCACTGCTTGGTTGATTGGTGTTACTGAAACTGTTTTTGTCTTATAGAGGGTTGAGTGAGAGGAGAGTGTTTTGGGGAAAGACTATCAAGTTTTTAAAAAGGAACAAAAGAAACAATTGCTTTACAAAACTGTTTTTCATAAGCAGTTATAGATAATAGCCTTCCACACTTCTTTCCAGCAGGAATTTAATAGATGGAATGATTTCTGCTCTAGTTCCTTAATCTTGGTCTTATCTTTTCAATCAGGTGATCTGTTCTCAAGCCATCCTCAGGAGCTCTTTTTTCCTGTTGCCTTTGTAGCCTGGACTGTTAGAATAGCCTGCTCGGAAGACTTTCTGCTTCTTCTTTTCCCTTTGTGTTGCCACCAGAATGACCAGGACTGATCCAGGGTGATCCAGCCATATCTGTGGCTTCCTATTACTTTCCTTCCTTTCTTTCTTTCTTCCTTTCTTCCTTTCTTCCTTTCTCTCTTTCTTTCTCTCTCTCTCTCTCTCCCTCCCTCCCTCCCTCTCCCTCCCTCCCTCCCTCTCTTCTCTCTCTCTCTCTCTCTCTCTCTCTCTCTCTCTCTCTCTCTCTCTCTCTCCCTCTCCCTCCCTCCCTCCCTCCCTCTCTTTCTCTCTCTCTCTCTCTCTCTCTCTCTCTCTCTCTCTCTCTCTCTCTCTCTCTCTCTCTTTCTTTCTTGAGGCAAACAGGGTTAAGTGACTTGCCCAGGGTCATACAGCTAGTGAGTGTCTAAGGCTGTATTTGAACTCATAAAGATAAGGCCAGTGCTCTATCCACTGTGCCACTTGATTTACCTTAAATAACAACTCACATTCAAAAACTAAGTACTGCTTGGTATAAATCAGGTAATCAAATCCTGGAGCATGACGTTCAAGGTCACCCATTCTAAAGATGAGAAAGCTGATGTCTGGTTGTGGTGAATCCACTTTCCTTAGGTCACACAGAAAGTGATAGGGCTGGGATTTGAATGTAGAGCCTCTGAGATGCTTCACAAATGGTTTTGTTTGTTTTTCTGTCTGTAATTCATGAAAGCCCCTGGGCCTCATCTGTCCTCTGGAACTCACTCCCCTCAAGAAGTGGTAGGGCTAAAAATATAATTAGGCTCAAAGGTTTAGAGAAATCCAACTTCATCTTGAGAAACCCCTCTCCCCTAGCAGTATGATGGGGATTGGAAGCTGTTTCAAAAAGGAGTGCCCTGGGAAAACGGAGAAGAGAGGAGGGCAATACTGGAGGGGAAAGATCAATATGTTGCTCACAGTTGTCTGTGTGATGTCTAGTCAGTCATGGAAAGAAACTTAAGACCTCAACTGAGGTCTAGAAAAGTAGCATGACCTGCTTCTATGTCATCCAGTTAGGGAGTGGGAGAAGCTATCTTCAGTCCTTGGACTCCCAGTTCAGTCTTCTTTCCATTGGGCACCCCTCCCTGGCCCTCCTTTCATGTCTCTCTGCCAGTCTTCCCCCTGTAAAAAGTAAGGGAATTTTTTCGTGTTATGGACCCTTTTGTTAGTCTGGTCATACTGATGGGGTTTGGGGTTGCTGGGAACCCCGACAGGTCAGGGTACAGGGCAGCTTCTGCCTGGAAAGAATTCACACACTCAAACCTTCTTTCAGTCAAGTGACAACGTTTATTGTAGTGTGGGGGAGATTAGTAGGGAATCTTCAATTTAATGGGGGCAGGGCGAGACTGATACTTATATAAGGGACAGTGAAAAGATTGGGATTAAGGAGTAGTAAATAGTCTGGGGTAGGCCAAGAGCCACAGGGAAAGGACTGTCAAGTAAACTAATTAAGTGATCTAGGTGGGCTAGGGTGGTGGGGCAGTTGCCTTGGTTAGAGGCCAGTGATCTGGGCTACTGAAATGTAGGGGACTGGGTTACTTTCAAAGACATGATCTTTTCCTTTTAGGGGCCCAGGTCCCATCACCCCATCAATACCTATAGATCTCTTTGCAGAAGAGACTTTTTAAATGCATAAAATAGATAAGATTGAATGAGAAACCAATTCTGTTGAAATATTGTGATCAAAGTATTTTTCTCATCCAAGTTTTGGATCCCCTGAACCTATCTATGGACCACTTGAGGAGGTGTCTGTGTGATGAGGCTTAGGGGTTCAGGGGTGCTGGGACCCCAATATCACAACACGGATCCTGCCGGAAAGAATTTGACCCAAGCCTTCTTTCAGGCAAAGACAAGGTTTATTAGAGCATCCATCATATTGGACAGACTCTTAAGAAGTCTGAACATTAGTGAGCTAGTGGCTAGATTTTAAGAATCTAAGCTGTGGCTAGATTATAAGAATCTGAGCAGTGGCTAGATTTTAAGAATCTAAGCATCTTAATGGAGACAAGGTGGACCTTATACACAGCCACAATGAAAGGCCAGTTGATGGGATTATAGCCTCAGGCAAACACCAGAGATTTGGCCATGTGAGAAAGTCCAAGGTTTTTCCTTTTTGGGGCCTAGCTCCATTTGGACCCCAAGTTAAGAACCTAAACAATAGCGCTTTCTCTGTACTTGGTTTCATGAAAGTACTTATGAGTAGGAAGGATCAAGTTACTAATAACAGTTGTGCTAGATACATAATAGGCGTCCATTTACCAAATCCTTGTTTGCTTCCTAGGTATTTGCTTGCCAAGCAATTATCTTAACAAATCCTACTGCAGTATTAATAAATGCTGTTACAGTACTGGAGTAGCACTGGCCTACAGTGTGTCAGGCCAGGAGGCTCGGAGATACAGAGACAAAAATGAAGTAATCCCTGCTCTCAAGGAGTTTGTTTGGTAGAGGAGGAAGGTGAAAAGAAGGTTCCCTCTCCAGTCTCACAGGTTTCTGTACTAGGTTTCAGAGAAGAATTTTAAAACTGAAACCACTGTAGGGCTTAAGCTACTTTGTAGTGTGGGCAGCTTCCCAGCAAGGCCCATTGAGATGCGTTTAATCAAGCATAAACATGCAAATTAAGGGGTGGGGAACCCCAAACACAAGCATTGGGTGGACCTAAGACCTGGATAGGATACTAGCTTTCCTTAGAGCCTTCTGGCTTCCCTGGGAGCATCTCTTGAGGTCTGCCAATTTCTAGTCACATCAAGCTAGGTTCAAATAGTAATAAATAAGGTTTTCTGAACAATATAATAAAATGTTTCCCAACAGAACCCAAGGTAGTTAAATGTAGGTTAGGCGTGGAAGAGAGCATTAGCAAGTGGGGGAAATCAGAAAAGACTTTTTGTGGGTCTTGTTTGAGTTGTGTCTTGGAAGGAAAAGAGGATTCTGTGAGGCAGAGGTGAGGAGCGAGTGTATTCTGGGTCTGAAGGGTGGCTATTTTCAAGACACTGAGACAGGAAATGGGGTTAGGAAGGAGGAACAATGTTTTTTTGGCTGGATAGCAGAGTCCCTGCAATCTAGCAGGGTATAATGTATAATGAGTTTAGAAAGATAGGTTGACTGGATCTGAACTTTCCTCCTCCACAGAGGCAAGAAATCTTAATTACAATTGGCTGCCTTGTGACTTTCCTCTTGAGTTCTATGAGTGCTGTCACAAATTGCTTCTGGAGCTGACATCTTGACAAGGAGAGCTGTGGCACCAAAGCATTTTTTTCATTCTTCGCATTCAGTAAGTTTTTCAAAGTGTTAAGACATTAAACCAACTGGGTGGTAACCGGAGTGTACCTTGGGGAGGCATCAGGGAAGTGCAGAAATGCCTTCTCTGGCGATCAGAGTAGAGGAAAGCAAAAGGGAAAGAAATTATTTACCTTCTTGCCTCATGGCAAGACATCAGAAGCTTTTTGAGTACTTGGACAAATGTTGACACAACTGCCTTTGAAAGGGGAGAGCTGGGTCACATGAGACTGGAGTAGAAGGATTAAGATGGCAGTTTCTATGGAGACAGACTCAGCAGAAACTAATTCAGCCACTGGACTTGTGCTACTGGTTAATACCCAAATGTTATAGGACCTATTCAGGTAGATACTGTAATGGAGGACCTAATGACTGAGCACATAAGAATGCTATTGAAATCTTTGCATGCAGTATTATGAAAAAGACTGTATAAAGCCAGAAGAATCTGACCCGGGGGTATAGCCAGCTTATTGATACTATTTCTGGTGGTGCCACCAAGGGACAAGCTGTGGCATTCAACGTGTCTGATTTTGTTGTTGTCCAGTCCTTTTCAGCCATGTTTGATTCTTCATGACCCCATTTGAGGTTTTCTTAGCAAAGACATTGGAGTGGTTTGCCATTTCCTTCTCCAGCTCATTTTACAGATGAGGAAACTGAGGCAAACAGGGTTAAGTGACTTGCCCAGGGTCACACAGCTAGTAAATGTCTGAGGCTGGATTTGAGCTTGTCTCTTCCTGACTTCAGGCCCAGCACTCTATCCTGTGTGCCACCTAGCTCCCTTAACTAACCCAGTAGATATTTAATAAATGTTTTTTTGCTTACTGACTGTTATCCTCTGACTCCAAAGACCTTCCGTGAAGACTCTCTCCCAGGCTGCCTTCCACTATACAATTCCCAAAGAATCTTCCCTTCCTTTCTCCCAAGATTCTTAATTCCTAGGAGTTTGGTATCAATTAGGAAACCAGTCAGATTAAAAGTCAATCTTGAAATACAACCATTTGATAGATTTTACCCACTCAGAAGTATTTGTGTTTTGAAAGAGGCGTGTGCTAACCAGATGGGTTTTCATTTGGTAGGATTTGTAGGAGAAGCCATTTTGGGAGTTCAGGAAGTAGTCAGTTACCTAATGTACTTTGCCAAGTCTATACTCCCTCATGATATAGTATGACAGAAGATCAGGGATTGGCAACTGGGGAGCCCAAGTACATTCCTTGAGTCCTTAAGTACATTCTGTGAGACCAAGTAGGATAGCAACCGCCATCTTGATATAATGTACTGAACTAACTGTAGAGCGTTACTACCACTTGTGTGTGGTATGTGGTGTGACACTGGGTTGCCACTTCCTCCAAGCACTGTGCTTAGTATAAAGAGGAAATAAATGTGAACTGTCCTCTGACCCCTTAATGTCAAACTGGCGGAGTTTGCAAAATCCAACAGGTAACGTTCATTTGTGGTTTTCTACGTCAACAAGCTGTAGGCAACAGGGATCCATTTCTGTATGAGTTTGACACCACTGCTTGTAACCCATCAAGGATTCCAGAAAGGGTCCTTTGTGTTATTTCCAGGACCCCTGAGCAATTGCCCATTTGGAGTTTATGACACTTGCTCACATACATTGTCATTTGAGCCACACCTCAACTCTGTGAAGTAGGTAGACTGGGCATTAGCATTCTTATTTTACAGATGAGGGAACCAAGGAGTCAAAGTCCAGTATTTTTTTTCTTTTTGAAATTTTATTTGTTTTTATGAGCCAAATCAAAGAAAAATATTTTAATATACAAATAAAAAAAGATATATATGAAACAGTAAATTTGTTATGTGCAGTTTACTTTTAAAAAAATGTACATAGAATTCATCATGTTGAAAACAAAACTGTCCTGTTCATGTTTCCTTTAAAACTTGTTTTTTACTCTGTATTTTTATAATGTGGACACTCTTTCCTTCCTTTTTTTAATTTTAAATCTTTTTTCTGCTTCTTCCTCCAGTGTGTTCCTACCGTGTCTTGTTTCTTCTTGACCACCACCATATCTAAATGCTTTGGAACCTTCCATAATCCCCAGTCATCCATGATTCACAGAATCTAAGCATTTTTGAATTGGAAGGCAGCTTGGCGGGCCACCTAATGCAAACCACGCTTGAAAAAACAGAGTCAATCAACAAGCATTTATTAAAAGCTCCTACTATGTGCACGTAGTAGGTACAGGGGATCCAGCCCAGCCTACTAAACAAGTGGTCATCCGGCTCGTCCATGATGACCTTTAATTAGAGGAGAACTCCCAGCTCTCACTATGAGGAAGATTCCCCTGACACCAAATCACAATGTGCCCCTTTGCACTTTCTACCCATTGTCCAGAGGTATGCTGGCTCAGGCTCTGACTGTCTGATAGTGAAAATTTCAGTATAAGCACTGATACCTCAGAAATTGGCAAAATTCTACAAATCATACTTTGATTTATTGTTTTGTTGATTATTCCAACTTAAGAAAATGATGAAAAAAGGTTAATAATACTGTTTAACTTTAAAGTGCTTCCCCTCACCCCCCTAAAGCTGGTGGCTAAAACTTTTTCTTACCATTACACCTCCACATTCCTTCTAGTTTTTTCCTCTGCTTTCAGGAGACAAGAACGTATCTGTATAATCCCTTTTCTACATTTTAGCTGTTCAAAAAACTTGAAGGCAGCTCCATCTCCCAACTGTCCTCTCTTTTGTAGGCTTAAACACCTACTGTTCCTTCAACCAATCCCCAGTTAGGTCTACCAGTGTTTAATTTTCATATTACATTTCATTGTTTACAAAAAAGATGAGTCTTGGTGAGTTACGGTGACTAGCATCACTGTGGATTGTGTAAGAAGATAATATTACATGTAGTCAGCCATGAGTGATACTTGGACACATGCAAATAATGAAACATACTGAAGCAATGAGTCCACTGTGATCCATGATAAAACAGTACAGCATTGTTTATCTGGCTCCACCTCATTTCTGTGGGTTTTTTTTGTGGGGGGAAGGAGGATGGGGGGGCGATTTTCTTCTTCCAGCCCCTTCCATCACAGTAGATTGTTTCTCCCTATGAAATAATATATACACTAGGGAATCTGTCTTCCATGAAGGTTTTTCTTCAATGTTCCCTAATACTCAAAACATATTAGGTTCTAAAAAGCTAAGCCAGCAGGGCACACAAGTTTTGGCAGGTTCTATCAAGTTAGTAGGGACTTGGTCATGGACAGTGAGTGTATTGTATGAGGACTAGCTTAGATAAGATTAGAGATAATCAATGCCAGAGGCTGGTTATTAGGTGTTGATTTTTTTTCCTGTAGCAACTTATGAAGACTATTAAGATGTTGGGGGTAGGTAGGATGTAGAGAGTAGAGGTCACTATGTGGTTCAATAGAGGGATCCCCCATTTACCCAGTGAAATTGTGGAACCTTTGAGGAAAGTGGGGTGGCTTTGTGACATTAAATTTTCAGAGACAGAGAGAGAGATCAAACTTCTTGCATATCCTGGCATCAAAGTTGAAGTCAAGGAAGAGTGGATCTCTTCTTCCAAATGTCCAGTTGTTTCTTGGGGCCTTCCTAGCAGAAAGTCCTCCCCTGCCTGTTCTTTATACTCTGGAGAGAGGCAGAAGAGGAAGGCTTAGGGAAGAAAAGCACACTTTACAGTAAACATTCAAGTCCATTGCTGGGAAGTCTCAGTGGTAATGACATGATGAACTGATTCGTTAGCTACTTCACACCTCATTTTTGCCATTTCCTAACTGGGCCTTTTTAGAGACTTTGGAGTTCCTTTCCCAGCCTTGCCGGATCCTTGTAAGTGGCTGATCAAAGCATGGCATTACCAGGATGAACTTCAAGACCAGCACCGTACAGGGCATGATGAGACTTAGCACATAAATTGAAGGCAGATACCATCTGAGAATAGAAGGGCTGAGGAATCTCTTCCCACCAAACACAAGCGTGTGCGCTGTACATAAGATCAGTGTCAGGTAACCGAGTTTAGACTGTACGGAAAAAACACAGTGATACCCGAAATACCATTTACATCGACATGAATGATAACAGGGTTATTTGTTATCAACAAACATTTCTGAGTGCTGCTTTCTACTGGACATGGTTTCAGATTCAGAACCAAACTTCTTTCTTCAGTATGATTAATAACTTATTTCAAAGGAATAAAAAAAGGAAGGCATATCTGAAAGTCCTTACCTGGACAAATCGAAACTCTCTCCAGTTGACCGTGTTGCTGACAGATGGCAGGGAAGTGATTCCCAAAAGGACAAATAAAAAAAATCCCAGTATGCCCAGGGCTACGTAAGAATCGCTGAGCCAGGCAGTGGTCGTGTTGAAAGGATCAGTCTTATTGTTTTTTATCTAAGAAAAAATAAGAAGTTTAAAAATGACAGATTGCAAGAGTTGTTTCTGCTTTTGATGATAGTTTTGAAGGGTTTAGTGTCTTAAGGTGATTATAAAGCCTTTCTAACTCATTAAAAAACATTATTAAGTATATAGAGGAAGCATAATGTGAATCAGAAGTCTCCATAGCTACCATAGATAATGTGAAAATTATTTGCTTGTTTGAGTATTGTTACTGGAATAAGGAGAGAAAGTCACAAAATAGAGCTGTGATTCCCCACTACAAAGTCTTGTTCACATAGCCTGACTTGGGCCCTGTTGCTACTCAACAATCTAAGTATACTTTTATCAGCCCCCTCTCTCATTCCCCACAGTAACTACTCAGGTGTCTTATCTTTTCCTATCCTTAGCCATACCCACTGCATTTCTATGAGATGATCTGGTTGAAAAGATGGAGGCCATCCCATTTGTGTCCAGTCACCTGTCTCCCTTCCTTAAAATTCTCCCCGTCATCTCCCACTCACTCTCCCTTCCCTCTGGTCACAGAGGTATTTCTGTTTGTCACTAAAACTGACCCCTCTACCTGTGCCTCTGTTTTGAATCTCCTAATCTCTTCCATAAGAATATTCCAATGGCCATTATCTACCTGCGCAGTGGACAGAGTTCTGGACTGGGAGTCCAGAAGACCTGAGTTCTAATGTGGCCTCTGATGCTTACTAGCTCTGGGACCCCGGGCAAGTCACTTAATCTCAGTCTGCCTCAGTTTTCTCAGCTGTAAAGTGGGGATAATAAGATCACCTGCCTCCCAGGTGAGGGAGGATAAAATGAAATAATATAGAAAGCTCTTTGCAGACTATAAAGCACTATATAAACCATAGCTATTATGTTCCATCTATTTTATAGCCCCCTTCCCTATTAGAATGTTACCTGAGAGCAGAAATTTCATTTTATTTTTTATTAATATTCCCAACATTTCATACAGTCATTGACACAAAGTATGCATTTAATAAAATGATTTTTCATTCATTCATTCATTTATTTATATGAATACCATTGGCTCTTCCCCATCCTCCTAAAAACAAGCTCAGTTGTTAAAAAGGCTCTTTCATTCAGCCACTTACTCATCTCTCTCCTTTCCTTAGCATCAGTCTTTTTGGGGGGGCAAAGAGAGATATTTATGCCAAATATGTCTACTTGTTCATTGCCTGCTCCCCCCTCAGCCCCTAATAACCAGACTTGTGTACTCATCATTCTTTTGAAATTGCTCTTTCAAGTCAATAACGGCCTTCTAAAACCTACCTGAATCCTCGGCTACTGGGCCCAGAGTTGCCATGGTACTAATCTTATAAGGCTGAACCTCTCAGGCAATAATGCAACAGACAAACTAGACTCTTTCCTGGCATTATTAGAGGCAGCCTCAGACTCATCGATATAATGTTGTTTTTTTTAGTTTTGTATGAGCGGTGTAATTTAAATTGTGAGCTGCCTGGCTCTCCCTTCCTGAAGGTTCTAGGTTTCTGTATTCATTAGGAGAAGGGTAAAAAACCTGGGGTCCCCATTGCATTTACTGAGGAAAATCAAAAAAGCCTTCATATAAGTGGTAAAGGCACAGCTCCTTCAGTGAATTTTCCATTCTTCTTCAGCCCTTTGTATGGTATGGTATGTGGGTGGGCAGGATAATTTTCCCAAACAAGTCAGGTTGGTGGCAACAGGGATATAGTCCATTCTGGCTTCTAATTGCTATACTGTTTGTTTGTCCATATAATGGCGGAACAGGGAGAGGAGGTGGCTGGGACAGTGAGTGGCTTTGCCAGAAGAAGCTGTGGACATGTGGGATATCTCCCAGGCAACCAGAACCACCACGTCTGTCCATGTTGCAAGATTGCTGCTGCTGTGTGGCTTTAGAGAACAATTCAAGGACACCAGCTTTTCCCCATGGCTCAGAAGTGAATAGAGCAAGGAGATCTCAAA
The DNA here is from genome assembly GCF_003287225.1 of Phascolarctos cinereus. Lineage (NCBI taxonomy): Eukaryota > Metazoa > Chordata > Mammalia > Diprotodontia > Phascolarctidae > Phascolarctos > Phascolarctos cinereus. Next base: position 51,591,461 of record NW_027555514.1, on the reverse strand, counting down.
CCGGTTCTGAAAGACTATGGTCATTGGTGCTCTTGGGATCCTGGTTATAGCATGGTCAGAATCTCCTTGGAGAACTTCATGAAAGGCCAAGAGATTGATGCACTCTCCCAGAGGCTTGAACGGCATATGTAGGGCCTGATCAGCTGGATTCCTTTGAATTAGGAAGGGCAAGTGGCTGGTGATTGATAGGACAAGGGGCACTACCTAATCCCATGGAAAAAGTAGTAATGGCTGGGTTCTGAGGACCTTTCCTTTCCTCCCTGATAGGACCTATAGGAATCTATCTGCTGCCTCTTCTGAATTGTCCTGATCACCAGTCCTCAAGACCTGGCAGATCTTCTCTAGCTGTTTGCTCTGCAGCTCACAGAAAATCTAATGGCCTTTAAAACATTTTCACTCACTTTGTCTCACCTGTCAGCAGCTCTGGACATTGTTGGCTATCCTCTCTGGATGGGTTCTGTTTCATCCTCGGGCTTCAGAGAAATCCCACTGTCCCAGTTCTCCTAACTCACTAACTTCCTTTTCTGTCCTTTTGTTAGCTAGCTCCTTGTCCTCTTCCCAGGCTCTTAACAGGAACTGTCCTTCATCTTCTTCTTCATCTTCTTCTCTTCCCTTTCTACACTCTTTCCAGGATCAATCTTGTTTGCTCCTCTAGCTGCAACTGCCATCTCTATAAAGATGGTTCCCAAATCTTCATCTTCAGTTATGACTTCTTTGGAGCTCTAGATTGGCACTTCCAACTTGCCTGAAGGGCATATCCACCTGAATGGGAAGTCCTGTTGGCATATCCTCTCATCTCCTGTGGTTACCACCCTACTTCATATGAGTCCTTATTAATAGCTGTTGAGACTATGACTCCATGATCTCTTCCCCCAAAACCAAAGACTGTCAGTATCTGAATAATCTTGATGTGACCATGGACCAATTACTTATCCTCAATGAACCAATTTCCTCATCTGTAAAATGGGGATAAACTACCTGTAATGCCTTATAGGGTTGTTGAGGCTCAGATGATATATATTTATATATTTTTATATAATTTATATATATTTAAGGTGCCTTATATATATCAAATCTTGCTACATGAATCAGAGATGATGAGGAGAGTGCATTGAACTGGAGGTCATGTTACTCTGCTGCATCAGAAAAAACTTTAGTGCCTCTCTTTTGTTCTGTGAATAAAGTCTTAGCTCTTTAGCCTGGCTCCCCACAATCTGGTACCATCTTATCTTTCCACCCTTATCTAACTGTGTGTGAACTCCTTGAGATCAGGACTGTTTTTGCCTTTCTTTGTGTCCCCAGTGCTTAGCATGGTGCCTGGCACACAGTAGGTGCCTAATAAGTGCTACTGACTGATTGACTTACTCTGTCCCTCTCTACAACTTAACCAGTCACGGTGCCTCTGCTCAGCCTACACAGTTGGTCCCCTCTGAACTTTGATCCTCTGTGTTGGACAAAGAGTTTGATATTGGCTCTGTGTTGCTGGTTTTCTGAAGTTGGGGGACCAGTTTTTCACAACTCAAGGATCAAAGCTCATTTTCAGTAGGAAATGTGGGTCACCAAGATGACCTTACAATTCGGTTCTCTTGTCCCCAAACACCAGTCTAATCCTAGCTTAGCCCTTAGCTGGAGCAGGTAGGGGAAAGAAAGGGGAGTGAGGGAATGAGAGAGAAGGGAGGAGTGGGTATAGTCCGTGGTGAGAGGGTTGGAGGAGGGATAATCTTATCCAGAAAAGTGTCTGGAAGTCAGGGCTACTTTAATTAAATAATATAACCTGCATTTACATAGCACTTTAATTCCCTTAAATTCATTCATTTAATCCTCTGAAATAAGTGGCTCAAGTAAGTATTATTAATTTGATTTCACACATTAGGAAAGCAAGACACAGAGCTATCAACTTGCTGAACCTCACATGGTGAGGACTGAATTCAGGCTTTCTGCCTCAAAATCTCATTCTGAAGGCCACCAGGTTTTCTGAGTCTGGTTACCATTTGTGAATACAAAGGGTTAGAGGCTTAGAAGAAGGATTACCAGAAATGGAACATGACCTATGTTTTTTAAACAATTATGCAAATGAAGTATAGATTTACCTGATTAATTATTCTGCTGCTCCACTTCCATCTCACATAATGGCGGATGGGTATCACAAGCGTGTACATGACGTGGAGGAAGGCAAAGGCCAGTGCCACAAGTCCGAGCTGTTTTCTGCAAAGCATCCAGTGGTCAAGCCAGTTTGGGAAGCGGCTATATTTGGTACCTCGGTACAACTGCAGGATGGCAGCAATGATCCCAGGGAGGTAAACCAGGGCAAGAAGATTGAGAGCCAACCCTGGGAAGATACGATTTGGAATAGAAATGGCCAAGAAAAACGTGTTGTCTTTCTCTTCTTGAATGTAGGGGTAGATGACTTCTCTTAACATACAGTAAACAAAATAGAAAACACATAAGGCAGCGGAGAGGTATAGAGGGAATTTCCACATTGGAAAGAGCTGCAGGGGGTAGTTTTCAATCTCTTTGGCTGCCTTGAGAGATCCTTGATCCATTGGAGTAAGACCAATGGAACGGCCAATATCCATCACCCTCTGCTTGGCTTCCTTGTCATCTCCACAGACAAATGCCTGGATGAAATAATGTTCACAATGTTATCTCCTCGCTGTCCAAAACTAGGTATTAAGATCCTATATACAAGTGATGCCCTTTAGAATTTAAAATCCTTGGTGATTTCCCAAGAAGCTACTAGAAAAATTAATAATATAGTATGAATCCCTTTGACATTTTGGATTCAACATATTTTGGGACAGTAATCCAAGGTAAAATATTTCTTTAAAACGTACATGGGTGTGTGTATATATTTGATTAAGGGAAGGCATTATAGAGGGTGGACGACTGCAGGTAACATTATTCTGCTGTTACTAGACCTGAGTCACTCCAGTCATGAACAGGTTAGCCCTACTAACACACCTACATAGTTCTACATGGCTCTCCCCCACCTCCCCCCCACTTCTCCTCCCACCTCCATTCCTGCCTTTTTGTAATAATGGCAACAGACCATTACTTTGTGTAGATCCTGGGTCCCACTTAACTGAAAGGCCAGTTCAAAGTGTAGGTAGGGAGAAAAGGGGATTGTTTATACAAATGAGAGTGTCCTTCATGTCAGGTATGAGAAAAAGTATATAATCTACTCTCTATCACCAGAATGAAATGTTCAGTGAGAACAGATGTATTTTTCTATGCTCCAAAGAACCTCCTTGGTAAACCAGCTCCATCCATTTTCTGGATTTGTTTCCTGGGGGCTTTTACATTTTTGCTTATCCTTTGTATCTCTCGACTTCTAACCTATCCTATTTAAAGATGCATCATCTTACTCAATTTTCACTAGATATAATAACTTTTCAGACTGCTTAAGAAGTACATTAAAACTTCAGGTAATAAATTATTCTGGGTAGCCAAGTGTTTTGGATTACTGGAGGTTTATTCCGTTAAAGTACCCAAATGTTTGATTTTAACCATTCTGGAAAACTTTCTGAAATGGCTTATATTTTCCCTTATCTTCTTAACTGGCAAAGCAGTTAACCTTTTCTTGACTACAAAGTAAAAGTCTTCTTGAGAGAAGAGACTGCTCTAAAAAAAAACCAACCCAACTTCATTAAAAATTGCTTTTTACATGTAAATGAAAAAAATAAAATATTTTTAAAATCTTCCCCATCCAGATTAGAGTTAATCTTTCTTAGCTCTTGGGTCAGACAAAAAACAGGAAACAGGCTAGATTTGGGCTGGGGCCTATCATTTGCTGACCCCGAATAGAACACTGATTTGCACACAGTCTGTATTTAATAAGCGCTTGTTGGAATCAGCTGATTTGTTCTATACTGTGATGCCTCAGGAACTGTTGGAATGGACGGTGTTATTTGCCTTGGTGAAATCATCTCTAGCTTGCTATATTTATAGGCAGTTGTCTATAGTGGAGATGGTGCTGGATTTGGAAGGAAGGAAATAAACAATTATTAAGTGCCTGCTATGTGCTAGGCACCATGTTAGATTCTTGACAAATAATTGTTTCTTTGGATCTTCACGATAACACTGGAGGTAGATACTATTTATTATAATCACCCTTTTGCAGTTGAGGAAACTGAGGCAGAGAGAGGTTAAATGATTGGCCCAGGATCACACATCTAGGAAGTGTCTGAGGCTCAGGTCTTCTTGACTATGGATCTATCCATCCATTGCCTTCTTGGAGTCAGAAGACCTATCTATGTTCAAATACCATTTCTACTACTTACTGTCTCTATGACCTTGGGCAGATAATTTAACTGCTCCAGGCCTCAGTTTCCTAACCTGAAAAATGAAGGGGTTTGAGTAGGTGACCTCTCAAGTCCCTTCCAGCATCTATGATCCCATGAGGCCATCTGGTTTTTATAATCTCTCTGTCTCTTTCCTCAATATCAGGCTGTCAGTCTCTCTACTTGAATAGTTCAAATCCAGCCTCAGACAATTCCTAGCTTTGTGGTCCTAGACAAGTCACTTAAGCACTGTGTGCCTCAGTTTTCTCACCTGTAAAATGGGGATAATAATAGCACCTTCCTCCCAGGGTTGTTGTGAGGATCAAATGAGATAATACTTGTATTGTGCTTTGCAAAACTTAAAGAGCTACACAGTTATCATCATCATCATCATCATCACCTCTAGCAGTCTTTTTTCTCCTTTTTAATTTTCTGCTTTTAATCTGCTGGGGGAAATGAACCCCATTAGGCAAGCTTCTTACAAGTGGTTATGATAGAAGTGTAAATGGGTACCGCATGAGGTATTAAGGGGTTCTCTTAAGAGCAAAATGCATCAGCTTTAATGTATGGATTCTGTGGTCTCTTTTTTGCCCATTCAAAAGCTGTTTTTAAAAAAAATCCTTCTGGAAGCCCAGCTACATACCATATATATACACCATATTTTCTTGATAGGAGTTTAAATTGTAGTTATTTTAAAAAATAAAATATGCCACTTTATATTTGATAGCAAATTTATCATTTAATCTTACCTGCCTGCTTGCATCCAGGGCTCCTGATTGGAGTGCCCAGGCTGAGATTGTGTTAAATGCTTTCACGATTTTGGCTCCTGGCACCAGTTCAGCAAGATATTCTGCATTGGATTCAGAATATTGATTAATTTTAAGGTTGTTGCTAATGTCCACCAATATTTTTCCTTGGAGTTCCTCAGCTAACTCTGTAAGAAAATTATAATGTTCTCTGTGGATTGCTATGATTATAAGATCAGACCTCTGGGCAGCTTCTGTATAACTCAAGACTTCAATTCCTTTGGGATGCAGACCAGACAGCTCAGGATTTCGGCTTCCGAAGACCACAGAGTAGCCACATTGGAACATCTTATTGCCTAGTGATCTTCCAAAGTCTCCTGTTCCAAACACACACACGGTCTTGCGTGTGTGGTCAGAGTTCATATTCATAGCAAAAGAAGTCTCTTTTAAAGAGGGTTTCTCCATAACTGCAATATAAAAGCACAAATAACAACAACATGTGAATTTTCTGACAACTACAGATCTATAAAACTCACAGATTTCTACCAGGAAATAGTATTCCAGACATATTACATGTACGGGTGTGAACATACACAGACATATGCGTAATATATGTGTATGTATATACATATATATATAAATATACTATTATCCATATGTACATGTGTATATATAGACAGAATATATACATATTACATACATACACCCACAATGTGAGTCTGTATATACACACATACACAGTCTCATATATATAGGTACACAATACATGTTTTATATATATATATATATATATATATATGTGTGTATATATATATATGTGTATATATATATGTATGTATATATATATTACACATATGATATATAGAGTATACTACACATAGAAAAGATATACATACAACATACATGCCCACACTATGTGTGTGTATACACACACACACACACACACACACACATATACACATACTGTAAGTCACTTAACCCTGTTTGCCTCTGTTTCCTCATCTCTAAAATGAGCTGGAGAAGGAAATGGCAAACCACCTCAGGATCTTTGATGAGAAAACCCCAAGTGGACTTAGAAGAGTTGAACATGACTGAAATGACTGCACAAAAACATAAACAAAATGTGTGTATATGTATATGTATATTTTACAAACATATGAAGAGAGATTGAGAGAGAATGTTAAATATGATATTAAGTCAACAAATATTTGTTACTGTGTGCCAAGAATTGTGCTAAATGCTGGGAATGCCGAGAAAGGCAATAACACAGTCCCCTACCCTTGAGCTCACATTATAATGGGAGAGACAAAATGTAAAAAATTATGCATAAGATGTATACATTGTAAATGGAAGATAATTGCAGAGGGATTACATCTCAAATCTTGGTACAATTTCAAGCTATTAAAACTTAAAACTGCTCTAAGATTTTTGGTATAGCCCATATCTCTCTGTGTGTATATGTATGTATCTATGTGTGTATTTATGTATGTACATGTGTGTATATATGTGTGTGTATGTATATGTGTATATACATATTTGTATATGTCCCAAAGCCTTTTCAAATCAACTATAAATATTTAGATTCATAAATCCTTGAAACAAGTAAGCAATGAATATGATCAATGATATCAAAAGCATAATAATACTATTTAAGAAGCAAATTATTAGAGAGCCAGCCTGGAAGTTGGGAAGACTTGGGGTTCCAGTCCTAACTTAGCCATGTACTGGCCCTTGATCCTGGGCTCTTTATAACTTGGCCCTTTCTTCCCTTTTCCATCCTTCTTACACTGTACTCCCCTCCAGGCCCCTTATGATCCAGCTACATTGGCCTACTTTGTCGTATATAACACCCAATCTCTGTGCCTTTACAGTGTCTGGAATCCTCTGCTTGCTTCACCTTTCCTTAGTTTCCTCAGCTTCCTTTAAGACTCGGCTGAATTCTCACCTCCAGCAAGACGCAATTCTTGGTCTTCCTAGCTGCTAAAGCCTTCCTGTTTGAGATTACCTTCTTACAATGCATCTTTTTATGTGCTTAGTTATTCACCTGTCACTCTCCTGTTAGAATGGAAACTCTTTGAGGGTGGGGACTCTTTTGTCTTTGTAACCCCCAGTGCTTAATAAATGCTTGTTGACTGTCTTAACCTCTCAGTACCCGAGGCAGTCAAGTTGCAAGCTTGTAAAGGAAGTTCCTTCCACTAATGAATTCTAAAGTTGAGTCAAAAAATAATTATCCAAAGAGCTATGAATTCATCTATATGGTGAAACATTTGCTGGCAGACCTGTTTTATTTGCTGTTATTTCAGATGTTTATATGACTATATATTTAAAGCTACAGACTAGCTAAGTTAACTTCTTTATTTTACAAATGAGGAAACAGGTCCAGAGAGGTTCACAGAATCATAGAATCTCTGCAATGGAAGGGCCATCTAGAGTCATTCAGAGTCATTATGACTTATACTTTAACAAGAATATTTTACAACACATTCAACAAGTGGTCATTTCAGCCTTTGCTTGAAGACTCCCAGTGAGGGAGAATATCCCTCTTGAGAGAACCCATTCCACTTTTGGGCTGCTCTACTTGTTAGGAAGTTATTCCTTGAGTCAAGCCTCTCTGCACTTTCCACCCATTAATTCTAATTCTGCTGTCTGGGGGCAAACAGAGTTAGACTAATCTTTCTTCCACATGACAGCCTTTGAAATACTTTAAAATAGCTAACTCATTTCCCTTAAGTCTTCTCATCTTTAGGCTCGACATCTCCAGCTGCTAGGATGGATCCTTCCTCAAATGACACTGTCTTAAAGTCCTCTTCCCATCCCACTTGCCCTCCTCTGGAAAATTTCAAGCTTACCCAATTAAGTGACTTTCTTGAGGTCACATAAGTAGGGATGTAGAATTGGAAGAGTTGGAAGAGACCGTAGAGGCCACTGGGTTCGACCATCATTTTACACATGAGGAAATGCTAAGTGGCAGAATTGGAATTTAAATACAGATCTTTAATACTAGATCCAATATTCTTTCCACTTTTCTTCAGATTTTAAATCTTGTCATTCCCCAGCTGATAAAAGGTCAAAGTCTTTGGATCAAAGCTGTATATAATCATATGAAAGTATGACTCTCTATCTATGGTAATAGAGATTATATAGAGAGTAATATAGAAAATATATATATTTGAAATCAAAGCTATATATAGTCATATGAAAAAATGCTCTAAATCATTATTGATTAGAGAAATGCAGATTAAAACAACTTTGAGATAGCCTCTCACACCTATCAGGTTGGCTAAAACGACAGAAGGGAAAAATGACAAGTGTTGGAGGAGATGTGGAAAAACTGGGACTCTAATACACTGCTGGTGAAACTGTGAACTGATCCAACCATTTTGGAGAGCAGTCTGGAATTTTGCACAACGAGTTTAAAAAGACTGTCTATAGCCTTTGCCCCAGCACTGCCACTATTAGATCTGTTTCCCAGGGTGATCAGGAAAAGGAAAAGAACCTATATTTTCTAGAGTATTTATAGCAGCTCTCTTTGTGGTGATAAAGAACTGGAAGTTGAGGGGACGCCTGTCAATTGGGGAAATGGCTAAACAGCTTGTGGCACATGATCATGATAGAATACTGCTGTGCTGTAAGAAATGATGAATAGGTTGATTTCAGGAAATACATGGTAAGACACGAAATAATTGAGAGTAAAATGAGCAGAACCAAGAGAACTGTGAGAAATAATTGTTTCTCTCTGGTGTTAAGAACTAATTATTGTATTAGGACCAAGGTTTTTCCTCTTTTTTACTTCCTTATCCAGAAACCAACCAGTGTAGGAAATCTCTCTTAAAGATTTACCTGGGGGGCAGCTAGGTGGTGCAGTGGATAGAGCACCAGCCCTGAAGTCAGGAGGACCTGAGTTCAAATTCGGCCTCAGATCAAGCACTTGACACTTACCAGATATGTGACCCTGGGCAAGTCACTTAACCCCAATTTTACCTACGATTTAGGCAAGATTTACCTAGGCCAAGATCTAATCAAAGACAGTAAAAGAAATTCTAAGTTTGGCCTAATGGGTTTATTCCTGCTCATTGTGTTTGCTCAGACAGCTCTAGAAAGTGTTGATTCTCCCTTTTGTCAGACAGGTGATATGGAATATGATAAGTCCTTTTAACCAGATTTGGGTGACCCAAGTCATATACCCCAAGACCCCCATTGTAATATAGCCCACCTTCTCATTGTAATATTCATTCTGTTATTAATTGCTAACCAATCAGAGTTATTTGCCACCCTCAGAAACACCTACTCTTCAAAGGGCATATAAACTGTGAACCCATTGCCATGAAAGGCCATTGGTCTAAGAGAAAGATAGCCAAATGACCATCCTTTTATTAAAATGCTGGCATTATTGATAAAATGCTTTAATTATCCAGAAATTATTTTCTCAAACCTTTTTAAACACCATAGAACATTTAATACAGAAAATTGTTCAAAAAACAACTGTGGACAACTAAGTTATTCTGAGTATTATAAATATTCAAATGAACTACAAATTTTAACTCCTATGACCCTTTTATTTTACGTTCAATTTTGTAATTTCAGGAATTAATTGTGCTAAAATATTATTTTTATGTAAAGTCTTTTGAAAAGCTTAAAGTATTTTATCAACAGTTCTCAAAGTATGATCTGGAGATCCCTAGAGTTCCCAACACCCTTTTAGGGGACCTACAAGGTCAAAAACATTCATAATAATACAAAGAGATCTTATTTTCCAGTATGGTATTTATCAATAGATATAACTGACATAAACAAAAAAGCTTTTTGGCGGGGATGCTCAGTAATTTTTAAGAGTGGAAAGGGATCCTGAACCATGTAGTTTGATAACCTCTATACTAAATAAATGTCAGCTGATATAGATATATTATTAGAATAATTCACTTCAAATGGTATAATCCTTAAGGAACCCCTGTTTTCTTCATTATTCTTATATAAAAATCATATTTGAAGATAATCAATCAAGGGCCTCGTACTTGTCTATCGTACTAATGCTAGTGATACAAAGAAAAGCAAAAGACAATCTCTACCCTTAAAGAGTTTATAATCTATAATAATGTGTTTTTCTAGGCACAGGTGAAAAAAGTTTTATGACTGACTTTCATTTGTAACTCTTTCACTTAAATTTTTTTTTTCAAATAAAATAGAACTCAAGGGTTTGATGTAATAAAATTGAGCTGGGATATACACCATTATAACTTATTTTCACTAAAGCTTAAAGAAGTAATACTAAGCAAACAGAAGAGGCAACAACCAGTAAGAATATTAAAAATGTTGATTCATTATCAAGGAATACAGTCAGTTTTTCCCAGGGGCGTTATTTACTCTATGGAAAAGGTTTCTGAGTTCTGAGTTTCAGTGGGATATTTAATTGGTCCTTTTGTTGAGAAAGAGTAATTTTCACAAGATCACAGATCTGGAACTGGAAGAGACCTCAGAAGTTAGCTAGTTCAGCCTCTTAATTTAAAGATAAGGAAACTGAGTCCCAGGGAGGTTAAAAAACTTGCTTAAGGCCAGGTAGATTGTGAGCCCCAAAGGTGCAATTTGGACCCAGATTCTCCTACCCCAGAACCAATGATCATTCATTATGCCACGTCAGATCTAGGGTCATGTAAGAGTGAATGAGATTTAGAAAATGTGTGTGTATGTACATATGTGTGTATGCATGTTGTATACATCTATGTGTAATGCAACACACATATGTATATATACACACAAATACATACACATGCATACATACATAGATATGACACTTGCATATGCAAAATATGCAAGCCTCATCATTTTTGACCACAGTTGAGATTACACAGAGGGTCCATTTTTTACATTGAGTATAACACACACAGGGAACTTGATCTTAAAATAAAGAAGTCTACAAATCAAAGAAACTAAAGTGTATAAACATGGACTCACAAATACTATCATCAGGGGCAGCTAGGTGGCACATTGGATAGAGCACCGTCCCTGGACTCAGGAGGACCCGAGTTCAAATTCGGCCTCAGACACATAACACTTACTAGCTGTGTGACCCTGGGCAAGTCACTTAACCCCATTGCCCAGCTAAACAAAAAAAAAAAACCACACCAAAAAAATACTGTCATCTACATCACCGTCATTATGAGTTTTCCACACAATATTCTTAGGCATTAGATGAAAGTAGGGTGGGTAGAAAGAAAAATTCAGATAGTGAGAGGACAAATTTGGTAAAACTGGTTTAAGCATAGAGATTTTGAGCTTTCCTGATTCAGAATGATGGTAGAATTGTGGGCAGGCTTTTCAAGGCACTTATGAACTTGGAGTAGGACTTGTAACTAAATAACTTCCTGACAGCCAAGGTCAGAGCAAGGCATTTCTCTGCTCTAGGCAAGGTTCAAAAATGGGACCACATCCTTTTCCCCATCCCTCAAACACATACATTGCAAATTTAATCCTCAAACATACTTGTTTTCGCCTGTATGAGTCTTTGAGACTTCTCTTTAACAAATGCAACTATATGTATTACAAAATAAATAGCTACTACAGAGAGGGGGATTTTCTAATCTGTGTTTTACTAAAGGGTAGTGTTAAATAGAGTCTGGAAAAGGAAATGGCAAACCACTCCAGTATCTTTGCCAAGAAAACTGCAAATGGGGTCACGAAGAGCATGACAGACTGAACACAGTCACAACCGAAATGGCTGAACAATAAATTACATAGTGGCCCTCATTTCCCCTTCAGCCTCACCAACCCAAGTTTTGTGTTGTGCCCTAGGAAGCTTGCCTAATCCAAGTTCTAATATTGCCAAAGCCTCTGGCCAATATATGTGGAGAATTCTGGACCTGGAATATAGACAAGGGTTTGAATCCCTCTTTGGTACACTTATTAGCTATGTGACCTTAGGTAAGCCACTTAATGTCAGTTTTCTCATCTGTTAAATGGAGATAATACCTGTAGTTTCTAGTGTGTATTGTTGTTGTGAGTCTCAGATTAACCAAGTTTATGTAAGTACCCTGAAAACTTTAAATAACTACATAAATATATAATGAGGATGATGATGATAAATAATCCCCCCTTCCCTTTGTCTCTAATGAGGTTCAATAGAAATGGTTCTGGAATAAATTGCTTGCTATTGTTCTTTCATGTTTAATGTTTTGCAGAATTTTACATAGCTAGAGAAAATGATTGCTTTTTGTAGTTGAATAAAAAAAGTACTGGTATGCAAGCTCACCTTTTGTAGGTTCCCCGAAAGTATCCTTTTAAAACTCTCGTAGCAGACAGGAAGATGGGGAAGATAAGTGTGGAATCCTTCTGCTGTCTCTGTATTTTGAAAGATTTTTTTCTTTGCAGTTTGGAGATTATGAATGTTTGGTACGGTGATATATAGTAAAATATTGTTCTTAAATTTTTGTGGATAAATATTATGTCTGAGCAGTCGTGGGTCATAATTTGGTATATGATAAGTAGAATTTATTAGTTGAGTTCTTGAGGATACTTTGAGATCTGTTTTTATAGTATGGAGGCATGTCATTTGTTAGTACGTGAAAAATAGCTTCTAATCTATCATTCTAAGCACAGGGACATCTTGCTAGATATTAGATGGGTGATGAACTTTCATAGCCTGTAGTGATGTGTGGTGTAGTTTTTTTCCCCCCATAATCTGCACTGATCACTAAGATTTGAGAAAAACCCTCTTTAATTTTCCCGTGGCAATGGCCTAGGCCTGGATTTCCATCATAAACCCATTTCCACAGCCAAAGCCATGTGACTCAGCTATTTGAAGCATCTTTGTCAACAAAGTATTGACTCAGTTCATACGGATGTTGCCCGTGAGTCTTTTTGATCCCATTCTGAGATCTTTGCTATTTCATAGGCTCCGTCCAGAGGCAAACCACTTTGTAATATTTGACAAATCCAGGGGCTCTTGTCAGCTTTCACTACTGTTCAGTGAGTCAATGCATGCTTCTACCAAAAGTTTCTGTAGATTTGCTGTGTATTTATCATGTGCTCAGAGAACGTCAGTCAGTCCTCTTCTTCCTTGTTTGGCGATTAAGGGTTAATCTTTGTATAGCTGCTCTAAGGTTATGGACCCTGTGTTTCATTAATATTATATAGCCTTGTTAGGCTGCTTTCCACATCTGTAATGTTCTATTTTTGTAGTTACAAACATATATATTAAGACTGGCGTTCCATAGCTGCTAATTGCTTTAAACATATTCTTCCCATTAAATTTTGATTTTAGAATGACATTGAGTTTCTTGATGTGCTCAGTCATAACTTTCTCTTTGATAACCTTCACCTGTCTTTGCATCACGTTGATCCGGTGCTTCAATTTTATCTCCCCATTTGAAGATTTCAGCCTTCTCTTTTCATGGCACACCTTAAGAATATTAAACTTTTCAAGCCCCAGCTAACATTACAAGATCTTTCGAGCAAGCTTCCACAAGATGAGTGATTTAATGTGGCTTTAGACACATATAGATCCATATAGTTTCATGTCATCCATGTGTATCAAGTGATTAATAAACTATTTTGGCTTCGCTCTTTTAAAGTTAAGCAGAACTATAATGTGCTTCACCTTCCTCTGTGTGTGTGTGTGTCTCTCTCACACACACACACACACACACACACACACACACACACACGACTTTATCAGTTCTCAGCATTGTGTTGGTGGCATGTTTAATACAACAGTTTTCCATGTGAACATCAATACTCCAGCTTTGTCAAAATACTTGAGTCCATTTTATATATTTGTGGTATGTGAATGAGCCACGAGTTCAGAACTGAGTCAAGTCATAATCTGTTATATAATTTGTCATATTTACAATGTGCAAGCTTTCTGTTTCTTGTTTCATTAAACTTGTGTTTTCATTGTATCAGCCTTCTTGCCACCATACAGAGAATGACAGATTTTCTGCATCCTCCTTCTTTAGGAGTTTTCTCCTCTAATTTCTTTGCCTCAAGCCTCTGTGGTAAAGGTTTGGATTGTTCTAGGGTGTGGTCCAAGGACTCAGCTGCTTCTTGGCTCCACCCAGCTTTTGTTTCCATGGAAGCTGGGGAGGTAGTCACATCCCTGATGGGACCAGATGCCCTCTGCTGTTCTTTTGGGCTTCTTAGCTGTCATCCACTAAGGGAACTCTGTCCTTGGCCAGGATTGCCTCAGTGAAATGTTATTACTTTTTTGGAGGGAAGATGCCTTTGGCTAGCTAACATATTTTCAGCTTTTTCCAAAAGGGCCCCTGAAGTAGTTGTAGGACTTTCTGGATCCTCCTCCTATATGAAAGTTATCCAGCCTCTACTCCTAACTGGTTGGGCAAGTGAATTCATACATACTGTCTTCATCTCTTCTACACAACAGGTACAGTACTTCCTGCCAACTGTTTCTGAGGCTGGGCATATGCGCACCTGCTCATTTACCCTTTCAGTTTCTGTGTGTCCAAGGAACTTACATGGCTAGACAAATTATCTTGAAGCTTCAGCAATCCTTCTGTTGTCAGTGTCACCACAAAGCCCTTGTCCCCCTTTGTAGGAACTCCTATGTAAAACCCTAGATAGGATTTAGAGTTCCAAGGGATTTTGAAAATAATTTAATTTAGTTCAACCCTCATTTTATAGAAAGAAAAGTTCAGGACAACAAAACTGTTACATTTAAGTTGTGTAAATGAAAAGAAAAGATGGGACTATTGCTGGGGGCAGATGGACCAATAATCAGTGCTGGAGATGTGGCTGCTGACATCTTGTCACTTCTGTTTTCTCTGCCAAGAAAAATGGTCTTTTGACTGGAAAGCTCTGAACATAAGTGGCTGAGTTGACATCCAAGATAAATAGAGAGATTATAAGACAGCAATAATGATAGCTAGCGATTGTATTGCACTCATCGGATCCTCACAACCACCCTGGGAAATAGGTGCTATTATCATCTTCATTTTACAGTTGGGGAAACTAAGGCAAATAGGGTTTATGTGCCTTGTCCAAGGTCACAGCTGAGGCTAGTTTTGAGCTCGTCTTCCTGGCTGCAGGCCCAGCACTTTATCCATTTTTCCACCTAGTTGCCTTGATGAGCTCAAGTCAGAGCCAAATAATTCCCTCAGGTACTGAAAGAACCAGCAGATGTGATTGTCATCTTTGAAAGACTTGAAAGGCTGGGTAAGGACACATAGTCCTGATTTTCAAAAATAAATTAATGAAAAGGAAGTCAGTTGAGGCTGCAAACTGTAGACCAAGGAACCTGATTTTTATTCCTGATCAAATGAAATCAAGGTCAAATCAGAGCTAAACAAATGCAGCTTCTAGAATGTATTATTAAAGGGTGGTTAGGGAACACT
This sequence comes from Phascolarctos cinereus, assembly GCF_003287225.1. Taxonomy (NCBI): domain Eukaryota; kingdom Metazoa; phylum Chordata; class Mammalia; order Diprotodontia; family Phascolarctidae; genus Phascolarctos; species Phascolarctos cinereus. The sequence continues at coordinate 51,576,095 of NW_027555514.1, read as the reverse complement.
CAGAAAAGGATGCAGTGATTACAAAGACCAATTTAATTTCTCCCAGACTTTGTCTGGGCAAGACTAAACTTACTTCCCCTTCTGACAGGGATATTAAATGGGTAGATATGGGGAATGCTACAGAAGTAGTTTACCTAAATATGAACAAGTCATCTGACAGTCTTTCATATGATTCATGTGAAAAGGGTGGAGAGATATGGGCTAGTGCAGTTGAGTGGATTTGGAAGTAGAAGAATGGCTGGACCCAAAGAGTAGGCAGGCATTCATGGCTTGATTGGGAAGGAGATCTCTAATGGGATGCGCCAAGGATCTCTGCTTGGCATTGTGCCATGTAACATTTTAAAAATCAGTTTTATATGGCACTTTAGAAATTATAAATGATTCTTATCAAACTATATCAAGATAGAGTTGGCAAGCCAACTCATCAACTTTGTAGATGACACAAAGCTAAAAGGAAGAGCTAACTAACTCATTGGGAGGCTGAGCCGTGAATTACTCAAAAAGATGGACAACCTAGAATATTGGGATGTTTGCTCCTACCACTACTTGATTACCTCAGATTCTTCCCCAAAATAAGATACAGTAATTCCATGATTTGGGAGCAAGGATACAAATGAAACTCTAAAATGGGATAGAATTATTCACTTTAATCTGATATTTGTAGAAAGGAATTCTTTATCCTTCTTTATGTTTTATTATTTCCTCTGAGGCTTCCCAGTGGCACAATAGATACAGCACCAGGCCTGGAGTCAGGAAGACCTGAGTTCAAGTCCAGCCTCAGACACTTACTAGCCGTGTGACTCTTATGTAGTTTGCCTCAGTTTCCTCATCTGTAAAATAAGCGAGAAGAAAATGGCAAACCATTCCAGGATCTTTGCCAAAAAAACAAACAAAAAACCTCAAAAAACCCAAATGGGGTCATGAAAAGTTGGACATGACTGAAACTACTGAACAACAGAAATTCCTTTTGAATCTAGCCTGCAAAGCCCTCAATGCCTTCCTAGCCTATTGTAAAGTGTGCATGCCATCAATCAGATGTTTCCTTTTATCAAAAGGAAAAGAGGGCAGATGGAAGTGCCGCATTGATGTCAGGCCTCTTAAAATTCCAGGCACTTGTCTTTATGACACCCCATTTAAGTGACAGTGGGGAAAGCAGGAAAAAAAGAAACTCATTGTTTTTTAAACTTGAACATATGGATCTTTGCAGTTCATTAAGGACTTATTCCTGTATTCAGTGCATTTCTTGCTCTCCTAGGAAACACAAAATTTGGGAAATTCAAGCACAGTACCTTTAGCGGGTAGGCACAAATGAATGTTAAGAGACCTGTCTGCAGACACCCCCAGTGATCACAGTTTACAACAGACAATTAAAACATCCCAATTAATGAATATGCTGATAGTCCCTTTGTTTGAGGCCAGATCTGCTTTTACCCAAAAATCAATAAATGTGAATCAAGTGTGTACTATGTACCAGGCACTGTGCTAAGGGATAGGGATGCAAAAAGAGGGAAAAGACAGTCCCTGCCCTCAAGCAGCTTACATTCTAATGAGGGCAAACAACATGCAAATAGATATATACAAAGCAGACCATACACAGGATAAATAGGAAATAATTAACAGAGGGAAGGCACTGTAATTGAGAGGGGTTGGGAAAGGCTTCCTGTGGAAGGTGGGATTTTAGTTGGGACTTAAAAAAGAAAGCCAGGGAGGTCACCCATGCCATATGCACAATTAAGAAGTGTTCAGATTGCATTATGGCCTTCTGTCCTTTTGTTCAAAAATTTTAATGGGCAAAGGCAACTTCAAATTAGTGAAGTTAATGCATAATTTTCTAATTATTTCTGAGATCAGATGTGACATGATGCCTCACTTTAAGAAAATCCAATGTACAGAAAGATCCTGACTTACACATAAGCTAAATTAGACTCCAACTATATTATTTCAAAAAAATTTACTTTAGAGGGCGAGAGACTTACATCAGGGTTTCTTAAATAAAAGCTTCCTTCATGCATTTGGGTACTGTTTACAGATCATTTATTACTTTTGAAGATCAAGCAGAAATGAGGTTAAAACATTTCTGAAATGATAATGTAAGCCACTGGGAGAAAATAATTCTGATTATGCAGAGTTTCTTAGAAACACATGTACTTTATGGGAGGAATTATACAGGTGCACAGGGAGATGGGGTAGTTGGGGCAAAGAGATATTAAAATCTTACCCAAGATGATATACCACATTCTCTTTTCCAGACTTGTGTTGCCCGTGAATTCATGCTGCCTCTCATGCCATTTAGTTTAAATAATTTAGAATAAGTCAGTAGCAAAATACAATATGATTCTGGCCTCCGGACTTCCTTCCATCCTTCCTTCCTTCCTTCCTTCCTTCCTTCCTTCCTTCCTTCCTTCCTTCCTTCCTTCCTTCCTTCCTTCCTCCCTCCCTTCCTTCCTTCCTAACTACCAAGGTTACCAATGACCATAAGAAATCCATCTATGGATGATCCATTTAACCAACTCAGTGAACTTCTGAGAACCTGATGGCTAAGCAAGTACTTAGTCGTATCAGCTATTCTGATAACCCAAATTGTATCTACCATGTGGGAACCTGATTCACTGGTAATTTATTGTTAAGCTTACTTTAAAAAGAAAGAAAAGAAATAACATTAGGATGTAAGACGATTTACTGAAGCCATGTGGACAAAATTAGACATGTCCTTCAAATGCCAGAAAGGCATGGGGTAAAGACTTCCAAGGGACTTGTTGGTATTTGAACTACCTATGGCACTCATTGGACAGCTAAGTGGTGCAGTAGATAGAGTGCTGAGTCTGGAATCAGGAAGATTTATCTTCCTGAGTTTAAATCTGGCCTCAGATACTTACTGGCTGTGTGACCCTGGGCAAACCTATTTGCCTCAGTTTACTTCTCTGTAAAATGAGCTGGAGAAGGAAGTGGCAAATCACTCCAGTATTTTTGCCAAGCAAACCCCAAATGGGGTCATGAAGAGTCAGACATGACTGAAAAATGCCTGAACAACAAAAATGGTACTCAATACAATTGGATACTTTCTATTAATACCTTTCATTCCTCTTCCCTATAAGGATGTAAGTGAAGATCACAGTTACATAGGCTTCTTGTTGGCCATATTATTCACACTTTAACTGATTCATGACTTATTTGTGATGTATCCCTTGAAATATAATATTCCTAGTTTCCCTTCAGATCTTGTGAATGCATGTTGCCACAGTTATTTAGATCTCAGCCACATTTGCTGAGATAAATTAAGATGGTCTTGTGATTCACTGACCAAGCTTTTATCATGTAATTTCATTTATTTACAGTCTAGGCTGGTTAGTTCAGTCAGCTAGAGCATAATGTTAATGAAGGGGATGGTCATGGATCCTATCTCTATATGCCTCAATTATCTTTGTATTGAGGGGGAAAAAATCCATTAATCACAGACCACATTCCTGACCCCAACCAAACATCTCACAAGCATAGGGGGCATTGTTGAGTAAATGTGAGCCTATGCACAGTTTTCCCTTAGTCTATCACTAAACAGGTTAAAAAAAGCATGCCTTCCTGGTGACAACTCAGTCTTGTCAACTGGGGATACAGACAGCACCTTCACTGGCAAGTTGGCAGAATCCCTAATGGCCTCATTAGTGTTTATTGTACATTTCCTAGTTGTGGTTTTTCTCCCCAGAAACTATGAGTTGAAAATGTTAAGGGATTTGGAAAAGACTGCCCATTCCAATCCTTTAATTTTGAGGATGAGGAAACTGGGGCTTATATTTGCTGAAGATCACATGGGTAGCAAGTGGCAAAGATAGGAACAGTCCCAATCCAGGACTTTCCTCATTATGCCATGGTGCCTCTGTTTGGCATCATTTTATTTAAGAATTTCAGTTTGGACCCTGTTTTTCAGCTAGCATCCAGGAGTCCTCATAGTCTAAGTTGTAAAACAGTCAATGAAAATGAAATTAATTTAAAACTGATAGATACATTTTAATATGCTAGAGAAATACAGATTGGAATTGATTTTCCACTCTCCCTGTTGAGGAAACTGGGCATCCCTCCATGCAGTCAGGCTGTGCCCTTAACTTCACCCTTAGGGAGAGGGCTGATATGTTGAACCATTCATTCGGCAAATATGTTTTGTAAACTTGGCTCCAGATACATAATTGGAAGCCAGGTAGTCTGGGGCAGGCGCCGACAAAGGCATTCCCTCAGTTCTCGTCTTCTTTAAAGCATGTGGATTGGTCTCACTGTGCCCCTCTCCAGGTAGAGGCCTGTGCACATTCTGAATGCATGGAAGGCATGAACTATAGCGTGCTTTGGTTGGCAACGGGGCGGTTCTCCAGCCATAGGCTAGCCTCAGTGGGGCCAAGAAAGCGCCAGGAAGATTGAGTCTCTCTTCTTGGTGACTTAGTAGGCCACAACTATTATATCCCTTTAGGATCAATCAGCTACTCAATTAATAAGCATTTATTAAGCACCAGGCGCTGTGCTAAATATGAAAATATAAATATGAGAGGCCCTGTCCTCATGAACTTTATATACTGCAACTGGGCTTTACCTTAAGAAGACTGCCTTGTGGCAGCCTAAGGCTGGCTCCTAGTGCAGAATCAATGACCCCCAACAAACTTCATATTAAAAGTGGCCCAGAGGTTAGATAGCTTTTGGAGAACTGGAGGGGAGCAGAATACTTTCTCCAGCACTTAGCACAGGGCCTACTATCTAGTAGATGCTTAATAAATGTTTGTTGCCTTTATCCCTAAACTCTTTACCAACCATTAGGAATAACACATTGTCCTCTCTATCCCTGCACTCAGACTTTGCTGCTGTCTCCCAACCCCAACTGAGGAAAAGAGAATAAGGGAATAAGTCATGTATATAGTACCTACTATGTGCCATGTACTTTACAAATATTATCATCTCATTGATTCTCACAACAACCCTGGGAGGTAAGTGATATTATCATCCCCATTTTTCAGTTGAGGAAACCGCAGCAAACAGAGAGAAATGGTTTGCTCGAGTGTGGTAAGTATGTGAGGTCCCATTTGAATACAGATCTTCCTGATTCCAGGTCAGGGATTCATTTACTATACTACCAACTGCTGCTGGTGGGAAATGAAGGCATCTGCAAAACACATATACAAGAGAAGAATTATCTCAAGGGGAGACCGTTGTAATTGCCCACATGAGCGCTGTCTGAGACCTCAAGTGCCTTTTGGCCCCTTCCCTAAGTTTAGTTAGTTATTCTATCTACTCATCCTCTATGGAGAGGAAAGCAGGATAAAACAAGTCTTTAAGTGAAATAAGTAGCAGTAACAGGGCTCTGACCTTCAGGCCTCTGACAGCTTTTCATATCACATTATATCAATATGATTTAAAACCCAAGTAGTATCATTACCTTGAGGAATGTGTTTTCTTTTTACTTTTATTTATCCCAAATCACTGACTTGCTAACGAATAAGACTGGTTTCCACTTGTTTGCATGGTAGTTTTGCCTGCAGACACCCATTTTATATAATACAAAGCAAATACAGTGTTCCTCCTTCCACCTGGCTGGTACAAACATCCCAGAATACAATTGCTGAGTTATGCAATTCTGTGGCACACAGAGGCCTAGTGAACCCATATAATCAGGTCGTCCAGGAATTACCAGGAGTTGTCATTTACTGCATCTCTAGTGGTCATCATCTTTTAAAAGGCTTTCATAGAATCAACAATTTCTCTGGAAAGTTTTTCAGGCTGGTGCAAAATTGTTTCAGGCCCTACCAGACTTGGGCTGTGAACAGTTTTCATCTGTCAGTGAGTAACCTTTGATTTCCTCATTGTAGGAACAATCACTACCAAATCATATCCCAACTCATAAATTATGGTCTTATAGAAATCAGCATGAGATAAATGTAAGAAGTCTTGGACTTGGGCACAAAGAAATCAATTGCATAATATAAGACAGGGGAAGCATAGATAGAAAGCAAAGGATCTGTACGGTTTAGATAATGGCAGGCTCATTGTCAGTGCAAGCCAAAAAATGTTAATGTGATCTTGGATGCATTCAGAAGGGCAGACCTTCCAGGAAGAGTGAGCTTAACAGTCCCACTGTACTCTACCCTCTTCATACTTTCTCTGCAGCATGTTAAGTCCTGGGTGCCATGGTTTTAGAAAGACATTAATAGGCTGGAGAGTGTCTACAAGAGGCCAGCCAGCATGGCGGATAGCCATGAGTCTGTATTGTATGAGGATCAGTGAAAAGAATTTCATGCCTGTAGCCTGAAGAAGACTTAGTAGGAGAGGATATCATAGCGTGTCATCTAGAAGAGGGACTAGTTTTGTTCTGTTTGGTCAATGGAGAAGAACCAGAACTAAGGGGGGGAGTTGGAAGGAAGCCGATTTAGGCTTGATGTCAAGAAGAGCTTCCTAACAGTCTCATCTGTCCAGAAGTGGAAGGAATGGGCTACATCCATAAATGCTAGGTTCCCTCACCTTGGAGGGTTTCAGGCCTTCCAGATGAGATGATCACCTATCAGATACATTGTTGTAGGGGTTCCTTTCATGTATGGGTTGGACTAGCTGGTTACCTGAGGTTCCCTCCCTGCTCTCAAATTACATTAAAAATCTAACCACATCAATACAGGATGGGGCAGACGTGGTCTAGCAGTGCTTCATGGGAAAAGACCCAGTAGAATGTATGCTTGTCGAAGGCACAGGTGGTTTTCTTTTTGTCTTTACATAGGCACTAGCACGTAGTGAGCGCTTAATAAATATCTGTTGAATTTTTTTAATCTACGGCTTTTAGTTGACGAAACATTCAATGTTGAGACAATAGTGTGACAGACCTGTCCAGAAAGCTGATGTCCAAACTTAGAGGTCATTGACAGATGCCCAGAACAATGCTGCTAACAGCCCTACTCTACTCTCCGCTGACCACAGGAGTGTGTATACCATACTGTATGGTATCCTATAATGGGGAGCCATTGATAGCTTTTGAGCAGAGCAGTGACATGCAGACCATATTGATTTACATATCTTTATATATGTGATATAATTTATGCCTCTATGTAGACACAGATGTCTATAAAATCAGACATGCACATATGTGATAGTTCTATTTTTTCATCTTTTGTTATTCTAAAGTATTAATTATTCCATGCTTTTTAAATTGAAATTCATTTTCTTCCAGGCCAAAACTATACTTGAAATAATACAAGTCACACATAAAAACCATTCCAAATATCTGAGTTGGTTTCATACTCAGAGGGATAATTCAGGAATAGTTCATGCTTAATTAATAAAAAAAAAACCCTAACTGAAACCCTAGAGAACAGACTCAAACAAGTGACTTCAGGAAGGTCAAGTAGAGTGTATTTTGCTTTTCATTTCATTTCCTCCCTCCATGTCTTCCCACAGGTCCCATCCCCCTTCCCCCTTGTATGGAATGCATTTGGTACCTTGGCCTCACAGAATTCCTAGCTGCTTCTTTTGTTTTTTCCTATCAGAAAGTTTTGTTTATTATATTTTTTAAAAACTAAAACAGAATAGTAAAAAAAAATAGTTTTAGAAATCATTCGCCTCAGAAAACTGTGTCACACTTTCCAACAAATATCCATGACCCTTATGAAATGAGTGGGCATAATCTTAGACTATTATAAGAATGTAGCCAATAAGTAGAGAACATGGCAGCCAGAGTTCCTTGTTTCTCCAGTCCTGGGAGGCCTCATATAGTCCTCTTTGTAACCCAAACCTTTTTTGCAAGGACTAGTTTTCCTGAGTCTAAAGTGGGCTTTCTTCTTTTCTGCTGGAGGCCACACTCCTTGAAGCTGTTCCTAGCGTCAAGTGATTGTCTTCTTGTATCAGCGTCTACCTGGAGAGCATCTCCCTTAATTTTTCTTCAGGTTCTTTTGCACTGTCTTTCTGACTCTTGGAAAGGGTGTCTCTCTTCTTGGATGCTGTGGTTGGTGGTAAACAGGAAGAGGGATGAAATAGCAACCCCTTCCTTCCTCAACGAGTGACTGCTTTTTAGGGGCCAGGTTCTTCTTTTACTGTTGGCTCCTACCAGATCTGCCTTAGGAATGATTGTCAAACTTATCTTTTGCAATCACATCGTGTCAGTCAGTAAATGGTATGGACCTTTCCATTTAAGCAGAAAAAGAAGGGGTTGCAGTTGTTCAGGGGATCATTGAGTGTGAATACCTTGTTAACAGAGGAATACTGCTTCATCTCTGATTTATACATGGGGAACAAAAAATCTTTCTATACACTAATAATAGATTAGAAACTGAAATTCTGTAGTGGTTCTGCTCCAGACCTTTTCTGAATCATATTATAATGAAAAAAAGATAGGAGTAGGAAGTCAAAGACGTTTGTTTGTTCATTTTTTGTACAAAGGTTCCATTTTTGTTTTCCAACAGTCATCTTGAGGATGCCAGTCTTCTATGGAGGGTGCCTTTTGGCTAAAAACATAGGTTCAGGAAATGAGAACATTAAATTATGGTAGAATCCATTATCTGATGAGTGTAGTTGGTTTTTTTTTAAATTCCTACTTGTCTCTGATGGAACTCATTTTCTGTTTTAGCCCATACACTCAGCTCAATGAGATTTTCTGCAGTTGACCCCATCAACGTATAGTCTCTCTCTACTTGGAAGAGCTCCATGCTCATAGAGGCAGCTAGATTTTGTTATTTGTTTGGAAATCTCCCCATCTGGGCATGGAAAACAGTCAAAGCAATACATGGGCTCCCCCTCCTGTGGGGTTTTCCCGAATCCAGGGCCACAGCTCCCACTGCACACAGCAAGGGGAGTCTGACTCAAACAAGCCCCACACTATGGCCTCTAAACAGTGGTGACATCTTGACCAAGTAGAGCACTGGGGATAAACTGTCCCACTTTCACCAGAACTTCAGTCTCATTTTCGAATAACAAATAGTTAGTTCATGATGTCATACTGAGCCAGAGAATTTCTGGTGTCATCCAAAAACACCTGGTCACCAGCACTGCTGTTAAACTGTATGTTCTTCAAAAAGGATTGAAGCTGCCACATCTGGTGCTGGCTTTTCCTTTTGTCTTCCTTTCTTCCGGCAAAGGAAAAAAATCCCCTTTGTGGCTTATTTAGTTTCACTTTAGATGAATTTGAATTTTACTTCCCTTGCACATTAAAAAATCAAAGGTAGCTTTCTCTCTGAATCAGCCCTTTGTAGGCTACCGCTCTGGGGCCCAATGGTAAAAACTGGGCCTTTTACTTCAAGGAAGCACTCAGAGAGAAAACCCTTTCCCTGATTCCCTCTGCATAACTAACTCCTGGGACAGTCTCACCCTGCTTTTTCAGTTCCCTTACTTAACAAGCTAATGTTAGAAAAACCTCACACAAACAGACAAAGAGGCAAGTGGAACAGAGCCTTAGTGACCCAGAAAACTAAAAGTTGAGATTAAAAGCTACTTTCTTTCCTTGCTTTAATACCTCACTTAATTTACTCACTTTACCTGACTGCAAGAATCCTTTTGAGACACTTCTGCCTGAAAATGCTAAGAATAGGCCCTCTTGGGCAGTCTTACACACTCTACCTTTACTTAAAGAGTTCCTTTCACACACACACAGCTTAATTTATATGTAACCCCAAAAGCCTGAAAGGAACGATTGTAGCTTTCCAGACTCTCTCACTGAGTATTGGCCCAGATTTCACTATTTGAAACCCTAGTCCTTCAAGAAATTCAGAACATGTTGCTAATGCTTTTGGGGCTCACCAGCATTTGCTTTCCTAAGCTGAATACCCATAACACCCCCAATTTCCCAGGTGGCCCTTTACTGTGTACATAGGTTTTCTTTTTCTCATCCCCATATTGCTTACTTCAAAGGATCTTTTTCAAGTAGAGACATCTTCCTGATGATTGCCTCCCTGTGAGAGTAAAAATTTGAAAAAAGCTGCAGTACAAACACTAAAAACAGACATATAGACACATATATGCTTACCCAGATAAAATTTACTTACTGATAAAAGGGAGGGTCAGATCACGGCCAGAGTCCTAACAGAGAATTCTCCTTGTGGAGAAACTCTCCACATGGGCCCAGTTGAGGGGAGCTCCTTGTTAAGAATCTAGAGTGAAGATGTGGTTGGTTTCCTGGGGCACGTTGTGGTCAAAGTTAACAACAGCCTGGATGAAGCGATTTCACCTGCAAGATCACTGGGTGCTGAGGCTGGAGACTAGCACTCTGAGGCCCAGCCCCTCAGCGATCCCCTGCAGGGATGTTCAAAAATGAGTACGGAGGGGCGGGAGGGAGCAGGAATTTGTTGAAATCTTAAGGGCCCAGGGCTAAAATCCTGGAGCAAAATGGAAGATCTTTGGCAGTCCATCTGTAATTTGGAAGGAGTTTGATAAAGAAGTTAAAAGTTCTGTCTTTGTCCTTGAAGATTCATACCAAATTTCAGTTAAGAAGGAGAATAAACAAATTCTTGGTCTGAACCAGTGGGTTTCTTGTACTTCAGATTTATGTGCCCCTGGGTCAGGACTTCTCTACTGAATAACTAATAACCGATTCAGGGAACCTTAAAGGAAGATTGTATTTATCAACAATCCATATAAGGAGCTTTCTGCAACCCCTCTCCATGCAAAAATTCCACTTTTTATGATCAACTGCAAAATTTGGTGCAATCTGTGTGTTGACTTGGTAAGCCTTTAGCAGTGACATTTTCAAGGGAACTATATTCCAGTCTTTGGATGGAATCATTGTCTCTGCCAAGTGAAATGCAAACTCTGAACAATCTTCACTCTCAAGTCCACGTCTCCAGATACTGCTGACAGAGATGATATATACCGTGCTCCCTTTACAACAGAGGGGCCTATAGATATCATTCCTCGAAGCTGCCAATTAACTATAGATGTACCTCAAGTGACCCAGCTGCTAAATATGACTTAGCTACCCCCAACAGAAATGAAATTTGGAGGTCAACCCTTAACACAACAGAACCAGATCAATTTATTAACAGAGGATCAGACCTAATGTGCGAAACAGTAAGAATCAAGGTGTCTCTCACATTGCATTTGGATCCGAGGTACCTGGACCACCTCCACCTTCTGGAAGAAGACATAGCATAAGAACATTTGGAGAGACTGTAAAATCCAGAAGTAGCAGCCTGCTGTAGAAAAATGTACTAACAGGTCAGAAATGTCAAGCCAACAGTTATATGAGTCAGAAGAGCAAGGAGACAAAGAAAATATTCATCTGGAAAAGCAAATTACACCAGTTAATGCTGATCTCCATATTATGCATCCATATCCGCCTCAAGAACCATCCATAGATAAGAATAATAGTAGATGAAGATTACATCTAAAAAGCACCTGTGGAGACGGAACAGAGATGCCCAGGAGGAACTCCTGAGGAACCAGCCCTGATGAAGACAGGACACCAGCCAAGCTCACCACTGTGTCTTATCAAATAACTAACAGCGAAGTGACATTAAATGTCACTAGTCATCAGTGACCATCTCCTCATCAAACAGATGAGTGGGTATTTCCTGAAAATGCAGAGGTCATTTTCCTTTGGACCCTAGCAAACAATCCATAAGCCTGGAAGATGATTTCTGCGATAATTCACACTAGTTGCCAGAAAACATCAAAGAAAATGAAAATAGCAGTCAAGAAGATGAAACCTAGAGTGTTCCAAATGAGATTTTTACATTTTCCTCAAGGTCGGGGTCCTTGCCTCACAGAAGGTGTCAGTGTGTGCAGAAGGGGGCTCCTTTTTGATGGATCTAAAGGAGGATGACGGTTGGAAGAGGAGAGGAACCCTATTGGAAGATGATTTTTGTGGATGCGACAGCAGCAAATTACCAGCCAAGCCACAAGAGTGAATCTGAGCTGCAGAGGCTGAGAAGGCCACAGATTGAAGAACTGGAAGGTGTCAGGGCCTCTCATGGTCTGAGTGTGTCTCAGGTTTACAGTTGTAATGTCAGCTTCAGTAGCAAGAACGTCGACCAGGAAGAAAGGAATCCTCCTTCTCCTTCTAACCCTCGGGATTGGTTAAATGTGTTCAGTCCCCCTACTGTCCCCCCTAGCCAGCAGCCTACAGAGCACCTGAATTCCTCAGGAAGTTAGAATGTTCAGGGTGAAGATGACCTAAGTGCTGGAGAGGATGAGGAAGTGTTGCCTCCGTTGTATGATCATGTCTAAACTGCTGCTTTGATCCCCAGACCAGGAAATACTATGAACTAGCTTAACCTGTTATCTGGGACCCAGCATGTGGCCTCCTCCAGCTGGAGGGTATCTCACACTTTAGTACTTTGTCAAGTATTCCCCAAAATGTGTGTGCGTGCATTGTGTGGTCACACTTTAAATCGGCATAGTTTGGCAGAGAATCAAACATATTTGTAAGTACCACCGAATGTTCAGAAAGAGCTACATCATGTTTACAGATTTATATTCATTTAAAACCTTGTGAAGAACTAATATAATGACAGAATCTTAGGATGTTGGGGGCTTTTTCTTATTTGCTTTGTATCAAATAGATGATTTTGTTGATTTGTTGATAGATGATTTCCTATTATAATTCTTAAGTAATCCAATTAAGAGTTATTAATTCATAATGTTTTGTTGTGTTAATTTATAAATGACAGCTTGATATCCAGGAACTGTATTCTTTTCTTACCTGTTAAAATCTGTTTGGACACCTTCTATTTTATTATATATTTGTGTTATCAGAAAGAAAATAAAGTATGATAGTCAAAGGAAAAAAAAGAATCTAGAGTGAAAAGGCTCTGATCCCTTTGTGTTTTGCTATAACTTTTATGATTAAAAAGTTTTGAGAGACCGTTTTGAGAGACAGTTTCTGGGTAATTTAAACATTATATTAATAAAGCCAGCAAGTTATTAATAGAAGGATGTCATTGTGCCATCTGTCTCAGACCAAAGACCCCTAGCTTCTTTCAAAGCACAGCACAATTCAGGTGCTACCTCCTGCATGTAGCCTTTCTTGACTCTCTTGTTATTAGCACAGTCTTGTTTTGAAATTACTTTGTATTGTTTTGTATATGTTGTATTTACTTAATTGACTTAATTTACTAATGTAGATCCCACTCCCCCCAAAAATAGCCTACTAAAGGGTTTCATTTGGTATGGTTTCATTTTTGTCTTGCATCCCCTGCACCTTTGTATGCCTGGCACTTTATAGGAACTTAATCAATGTATGCTGAATTAAATCAAATCCATGTTATTTAAAATGTCTGTGAATTCACTTTCATTATCCACAGACACATTCTCAGCCTCTGAGGCAGGATAAAATAATACACAACGGTAGTTGTTTAGCAAGTGACCTCACTCTGAGCAGTACAATCCAGGGCGTGGAAGCAGAGATGTTCCCAAGAAAATCTTCAATAAGAATAAAGGTTATTGTACAGATTACGATGACGAAGGTATTAAAATGAAACTCAGACACCGTCTTCTGAGCCACTTCTTAGTGACCTCTCTCTCAGACTCACATTTATCTACTTTATATATACATATATGTATTTATTAACTTTTTTATTTATATTGTATATTTTTAATGAAATAATATTTGTAAATAGTGCCTAGCACAGTGCCTGACACATAGTAAGTGCCATATAAATTGCTTATTCCTTCCTCCTCTCCTCCTTTATACATACTTGTTGAGGTCACCCCCAATGTAAGCTCACAGTGTTTCATTCTTGGTACTTGTATTTCCTGTGCCTAGCACATAATAGGTATTAATAAACACGTTGACTGGTTAAAGGGGAAATTTATTTTCTAATGTGGGAAGACAAAAGGTAAAAAGAGAGGGAGAGCAAAAGCAAGGTGGAGTCAGTAGGTTAGGGTACTTCATCCACCCAAAGATAATACAAAGGGAGATGACCTTAAACAGCAACTGGCTAAGACTGAAATGAAAAGAGGAGAATTTGATAATGTGGACAATGCCAGACTGCCATTTGCACTTGTACGGGTTTATGGATTTATTTACTCAGCAGATTTTTTAAAAGGATTTGCTGACATCAGTCCAGGATGGTTTGAAGTACAGGTCTTTGGGAGACCAAGGAATGGAGTCAGTGACCTCTCAGGTCTCTTTTTAACCCTAAGAAACGAAAAACGATGACATTGCCTTCTAGCTGTTTTCAGGAAGGCACAAGATAGAGGCCACAGAGCAGAAAGAGAAGTGGCAGAGTCAGAGAAACTGAGTTTTCAAATGCCATCCTGACAGCTCCACAGCTTACCCACAGCCTAACTCTGTGGTCTGGGGAAGGCCACAGTCTTCTTGGGCCTCACTTTAATCATCTGTAGAATGAGGAGATTGAGTTGATGGCCTCTGAGGTACCTTCCAGCTCAAGACTTAGAATATTATGAGCCTATAAATAAAAACCTTATAAATTCCTGCTTCAACTCCAGCTTACCAACCTGCCTGGCCTTCCCAAAGCAAGCTTAGGTGCCATCTTCAACACAAAACCTGTACTGACCACCCCACCTGACCAATACACACAAATCTTCCTTTGCATCTTCCTTTGCATCTACTTGAGTAAAAGGCTGTGTCTCCTTAGTAAATCTGTTTTTTGAGGGCAGAGACTGATTCCTTTTTTTTTTTTAAATAGCTTTCTATCTCCAGTGTTTTGTGTGTGTGATTTCATTGGTATGTAAGTGAGGAAACTCCCTCTTTCAAAGCCCTTTGGCACCTGCTTTGCAGTTTATAATAGTCTTAAGAAACTTGCCTGGGGCACTGAGACCATGAATGCCAGAAGGAGGTTATATAGACTGATATTTGTCAAAGATGGAACAAGAAAACAGGTTTTCCTGGACCCTGAGGCTGGCTGTCTCTCTATTCACAAGGCCAAGCTGCCTCTCACATACATACCTTGGAGATCACAGGGTTTCAATGATTATTGAGCTGAGTGTTATATTTAATTCATTTGAAGAATTCAGTTTGGTTCTTAGCAGAAATCTAGAAGTTTGGTGTCAGGTGCTGAATGAATGTAACTGGGAGGGAACATTTGGTGACTACCTTCCAAATTGCTGACTGTGATCCTGGCAACCAGGAAAGGTGCTATGCTCTGTGCGCCTGCCGTTTGTGACACAGCGTTTCCTATAGTGGGCATGCTTGCTGGGCAGGTGTACCTCCTTCTTGGGGACTGGCTTCCCATACTTCTAAATCATTGCTTTCAGGAAAACTTGGGAGCTTGCAAAAGGCCATATCTCAAAAAAGTTACAGCTTCAAATAAATGTGCCATTTTATAAAATTACAACGACTGTAACAGGAAAAAAATGTTCTTTCATGTGAGTGACATTTATATCACTGCCATTTAGAGGGGCTTGGAAACTCTCACATATCAAGGCTGAAGAATGGTTTTGAAAGCTAGAAGTATTCTATGAATGATAAATGAGATATACCTCTAAGATACTCTTGGGGGAGTGGGTCCCCCTTCCTCCTACAGCCATATATATATCTATATCTTATATATTTATATATAATATATAAATCCCCTATAAAATGGAAACTATTATTATGAAAATGTAATTACTCAGCCATGGAAGTGTATTAAATATATATACAGTATATTTTTACTTGCAAACAGGCTTGAGTCATATGCTTTTCTCAGAAGACAGCTCCCAATTTGTAACCCAGGGAAAATTCTATTTCTAATGTCAATGTCATTTCTGACCTGGATTAATAGAAAAATAAAACTACTTCTACTTATATTAAAAATCTACCTCATTTCTCTGGGGAGGGGAAAGTCAATCACGTATCGTAGCAAATCAATTTAAATTAAGATCAAAGATAAACTCTCCACTGGCTGCACCAGATCTTAGTCAAAATGTTCTGTTCTTGGTTGAGGTTACAGTTCAGTCCTGCCCTGGGCTCTAAGACCCAGTTCCCTAAATCCTTATGGGGAATCACTGCTTGCCCTCGCGAATGGGATCATAGGATCAGAGACCTAGATAAACACGGCGGTAATCAAGTCTAACCTCCCCCGGCCCAACAGGTTATAGATGAGTGAACTGAGTGAGGTCCACAAAAGTAATTTGTCCAAGGTTACACAGCAAATCCATGCCCCACCTCCTCTCCAGTTCTCCAACTCCGAAATCCTGTTGTTTCTCATGGACAATGTCAGACTCGAAATATTTGCCCCTATCTGAGAATGTGCCGCACCTGGAAACGGTTAACTGCCTTCCCCAAACCATCTCCACCCAGGGTGTAAGGAGCTAGTGCGCGCTGTGTGAACTATGTGATTTGCTTGGCTGCGCACTGTTTCCAGTAGAGGTGCACAGATTCCCTGGTCAGCAACTTTGCAAACCCTTTCCTCGAAGTGCATGGAAACGGGAACTTGGAGGACTCAGAAGAAGAGGAAAATTAGTAAAAGGAGGCAAGACTGGACTGAGGGTGAGGGTGAGGGACGCAGGGAGAAGCGGCAGCCCAGAGACAGCTACAGTTAACATCCTTACCTGCGAAAAGCCCGGCTTCCAAGTTTGTAACTTTGTTGCAGCAACTTCCGCCGCCGCCGCCGCTGCTGTTTGCAGCTGGCTAGGCCAGACCTAGGAGGGGAGGGACTGGAGCTTCTGCTGATCAGTGCCAGAGCCCCGCTGCCCTCCTGCTTCTTATGGAGAGAGGGAGGGCCGGACTGCCTTTCGCAATTGACCCACGGGTGAGAAGTGATGAAGAAAGAATTTCCGGGAAGGCTTTCAGTGGGAAATCCCAGGCAGCTTGCTGGACCTGTCCTAGCTAGGACGCGACAGGCGGCCCAGTGCTTCTGCAGCCGCTGGACTTGGGGGCTGCCACCGGGATTTTCTCCGGAGCCTTGGGGAATCTGTATGTTCTAGGCTGTCAGTCAGTCAATAAGCATTAATGGAAGCTTTCTGTGTGCTAGGCACTGTGCTAAGCCCTGGAGATGCAAAGAAAAGCAAAAACGAAACAAGGTCCCAGCCCTTTAGGCTCATACGTTATGAAAGGGGAGATGATATGCAGACAACCATGTACTCACAAGACCTTAGAAGTTTGCTGTGTAAATGGGAGGAATCCCAGAGGGAAAGTACGAATCTTCAGGAGTACTGAGGGACTTTTAAAGAGGGCTCCGCTACATCAGTACCTTTTTCCTTCACGAATTTTCCAAAGGCTTGAGGCAATCGGGAAAAGTCTGGTTTTTGGTACAGTGTTGGGCTCCTGAATGCCCTTCTGTTCCAGATCACTCTCTGCTCCTTTGGGTTTTTGTGACACTCTGGGTTTTGCTACCTGTCGAAGGTTCCTTTCAGACTTAGATTTCCCAGAGCTCAGTCCTGGGTCCTCTTCTCTTTTCCCTACACTCTCAGTAATGTTCAAAGTCGTTCTCTTATCTCTGTGTAGATGACTTTCAAATATCCAAAGGTCATATCTTTCCCGGACTCAAGTCTGGCATCACCAGTGGCCTGCTGGAAATCTTTACCTGGGTCATCTTTACCTGGGGTTACCTCATAGTCACCTCAGACTCAGACTTCCCACTATCCTCCAAAACCCATCACCTTCCCAAACTTGCCTGTTTCTGTAGAAGACACTACCATCCTTCTAGTCATCCGAGTCTACAAACTTGGGGTCATCAGTGGTTCTTCACTTACTCATCTTCACTCATTTCCATCCACTCAGTTATCAGCTGTCCAGTCTAAGATCCTGTTACTACAGGTCTCTTGCAATCCTGCTCTTTTTTGGACACACATCACCACCAAAGTCCCACCTTTAATCACTTCACCTGGATGATAATTGGGGATCTTGTGGTGCAGTGGATAGAGTGCTGGGCCTCGAGTCAAGAAAACTCACCTTCTTGAATTCAGCTCTAGCCTCAGACACTTCCTAGCTGTGTGACCCTGGGCAAATCATTTAACCCTGTCTGCCTCAGTTTCCTCCTCTGTAAAATGAGCCGATGAAGGAATGGCAAATCACTCTAGTATCTTTGCCAAGAAAACCCCAAACAGGATCATGAAGAATCAGAACTAAAAAGTGACTGAACAACTGGATGATAATAACAGAAGCCTCCTGACGGATACCCTGGCTTCCTGTCTCACCCCACTTTAATCTGGCCTCCACGAAACTGGAAGAGATTATCACTGAAACACAGATTTCCTTGTTCAAGAAAATTCCATGGTTTCCTCTTGCTACTAGGATAAAATACAACCTCCTACATTTGATATTTAAAACCCTTCACAGTCTGGCCCCAGCTTCTCTATCCAGGCTGATTTCGTATTACTCCCCCTCATACATTCTATTTTTCATCTATACTGACCTACCAGCTATTCTCTATCCATTGCCTTACTATCTACTGTGTATACTCTCCCCCTTCACCTCTGCTTTTTGAGATTCCTAGCTCCCTAAAGGGCTCAGCTCAGGTGCCATATGAAGCCTGCCCTGATACCCTCCCTCTCCAATTACAAGTGCCCCTCCCTAGGACTTTGTAATTATTTGTCTGTGAACATGCTGTCTCTTCTGATATAAATGGAAACTCCTTGAAGGCAGGAACTTTCTTGTTTTTATCTTTATATCCTGGGGTACTCTGGGAGGACTACCACTTCTGGTGGGAGGGATTGTGGAGCCCTTTTCAGAGCTGCCCATCTACCTATCACCTGCGGCTCCAAGAAGCCACAGCACCCTCATCAGCCACATCCTGGTAAAACCTTGGCAGATGGGCAGAACCAGGCTGAGGGTAACCAACAGGCCTCAGACCTGTAGGTGAGTTAGGTGAGTGTCTACCCTGAGCGTGTGAAGACATTCCCAGGTGAATTGGGAAGATGAGTACAGTCTATTCCAAGGGCCATGAAGGCAGCTGAAGCAGGGGCTGTGGGGCACTTAGAGATTGGTCAGACATTGAACATGACAAAGTCATCCACCTGGTCCAGGTCAATGCTAGTCATTTTGATTTTTTTCCTGCCATTAGACTTGGATGACTTTGGAAGAAAGAGTGAAGTTGATGATTTTGTGAAACTCTGCCTCACTTAAATCCAATTCACATGCAAGTCAAGGATGCAGAATAAGACATCCATTTTCAGAAGTGGCTAATGTAGGGATGGATTTTAATTGATTACATGTGTATGTATATTATATATATATGCAAATACACAATACATATATGTGTGTATATACATATACATACATATGCATGTGCATATGCACATATATGCATATATATATACATATATGCATGTGCATATATATACATATATGCATGTGTGTGTGTGTGTGTGTGTGTTGTTTGTTTGTTACAAGGCTTTTGATTTTCTCATTTTTCCAGTTGGGAGCACAGTCAGAGAGGTGAGCTCTATAGAGATGCCAAAAAGAGAACAGGAGGAAACATAGAGAAGCAGGACAGCTTTCAAAGTGGTATGTTACATCACTTTGTGATAGAAAGTGAATGGGTTATATTCTTAAAAGCAAAAACAAGCTGTACATAATAGAAACTTCATGTCCCCTTTTTACACTTTTTTTTACTCGTTTTATTGGGTGTTTTGTTGAGTTCAGAATAAAAAAACAAAATAAAGTAAGTTCATTAAGAAGAGTCATACATGGTATATATAATACTACATAAAAATAGAAAACATACTTATATACCTATATGTGCGTATAAAAAGATAGATAGCTAGAGAGATACACATATAATTTCAGAGGAAGGAACTAAAGTGTCGTTTGTTTGTAGCAGGCTCACTAATTCCTCAAAGTGTGAGCACTGTACTTGAGGCATAGAAAGGGAAGATCAAATTATTGGACTTGGAAGAAAGACTGAACTTTGTTCTTACTAAGCCCTGAGGGCATTTCCCTTACTTGTAGGTGAAGAGTTTATCTGGTTCGGACCTTTGATCTCAGCAGAGACCAGCATCCTGTCCTCCAGAGAACAGGGGAAAGTCAAGTGTTCTCTCTCACATACTTATTGCCTTAAAAGCGAGGGCAATACGTGCATGCTTCCAGTAACCCTGTAGATGGAGGATGTCACTAGGGAGCCTGTTTGGCAGAGACACCAGATAGAATGTTATTAGAGTAGCTCAGAACCCCGGTTTTTAACTTCTCACGGTGAGATTGAGGTTCATAGATTTAGAGAAAAAAGGGGCCTCTAGGACCATCTTGTCTAATCCACTCATCTGTGAGATGAGGAAATTGAGGCTCGGTTAGGTTGAGCGACTTGCCGAAAGTCCCACAGAAAGTGGGCTTTGCGGGTGAAAGGATTTGGACTCAAGTGGTCCGACCCCAGAGCTATTACTCTTTCCACTGTACTGTAAGTTTCTACAGCTGAAGTTTCTGGGTTAGCAAATACTAACTCAAAAGAAGATTTGGAATTTTAATTTTGTTTTGGCTAATTCTGATTTTGCTCCACTTTCTGTATTTCCCTTGCTTGCTCTGCCCAGAAATATGCTGAAGATAAAAAACATTTCCTCCCTCCCATCAGATCTGAAAGTCGTAATGTGAAGAAGTCTGTGGGGAAGGACTTCTTCCATTCAGCTTCTGGAATTAAGCAGTTCCTGGGATCGCTGCCAGCATAGATCAGGAAACAAACCCAAACAGCATTCTGCCTCCTACCTGTACCCAAAAGGAGCCTTGTAAGGGAAATCCGCCAGACGCTGGAAATAATGGAGCCTGTCCGATGTTGATGGCCATTACCCACAAGGTGGTGGTGGTGGTAGGGACTTTAAAAATAGGAATTGTCCCCAAACTGCCTCCACAGCTCACTGGAAATTCAGACAAGGCTAAAAGGAAGAGTTGGTGCATGAAACAAACATATAAGTCACTGCTAATGGTCTAAAGTGGGAGGGGCAGGGAACAGAGGGCTCTATTTGTAGAAATGATGTAGAAATTTAACATTTCTTGAAATGGTGAAAGACTCATTGGTGAGCTTACTATTGTGCTTCGTGTTTTGGGGAAAAACTAACTATTCAGGTTAACTCCTTCTTAGTAACTTTATATAAGTAGTTTTTAACCTAGGCTCCACAGACCTCCCCTCTCCCAAGAGGTGAGTGGGTAGATTTCTTTATCCATGAACTTGGATAAGAAAAAAAATGACATCTTTATTTTCACTAACCTTTAACTGAAATGTAGCATTTCCTTCATTTCTGAATGTAGGCAGCAAACATTATTCTGAGAAGGGGTCCATAGACTTTACCAGATTGCCAAAGGAAGTTCATGACATAAAATGAGGATAAGAACCCCTGCCTTACAGTTTTGCATGGGAGCTTGTTCAGAAGAGGCAAATGCCTCTGGATAAACTTAACCCTCTCTGTACCCCATCCTCTTTCTCATTCAGGTTACTTTTTCTTTTTAAACTTTCTCAATTTATTCATTCTCAGCTGTCATCCCCTGCATCTGTGAATCCACTCACCTGTGTACCCAGAGTAGGCTTCCCTGTTTTAATTAAAAAAAAGAAAAAAGACTCCATTGTAAACATCGTTTATTAAGCCTGAATCTCCTTTCTGGGTTCCTTTGAGAGGCCAAAAAGAATGAAAATGTGCTAAATTCCTTTATTTGGGAGAGTGGGAGACCTGTTCATTAAATAATTCAAGATTAGGGAGATGGTAACATCCATTACGTTATGCCAAAGAAATTATGGATCCTTGAATGAATCAATCAAGCCATACTTATGAAAGGCTTACTATATGCTAATTATTATGCTAGGTGCTGGAGATATATAAATGATAAAGTCCCTGCTGTCACGAAGATGATATTCTTTTTTTTTTACTTTTAAAATTTTCTTTATTATTCTTTATTATTATTTCTGTTGCAGCATGGCTAATATAGAAATATTCTGTGTGACTGCAAAGGTATAATCTCCCTC
This sequence comes from Phascolarctos cinereus, assembly GCF_003287225.1. Lineage (NCBI taxonomy): Eukaryota > Metazoa > Chordata > Mammalia > Diprotodontia > Phascolarctidae > Phascolarctos > Phascolarctos cinereus. The sequence continues at coordinate 51,554,325 of NW_027555514.1, read as the reverse complement.
AAATTATTTGCCTTGTCAAGAAGTGGGGAGTAAAGAGAAAGAATTTGAACTCAAAATTTTTTTAAAAAGCAGATGTTAAAAATTGTTTTACATATAATTGAGAAAAAAATAAAATTTTAAAAAAGTCATCTTTCACTAAATCTCAATTTCCCACCCTGTAAAATTATATTCATTTTGCTGAGTAGGCTGTTCTAGGTTGCAATCCTACTTACTTTGAAGAATATAGTATTCTAAGTCCTATATCCCTTTAGTATGTGATATCTTGTGTGATCCTAACCTAAGAGGCCTGGATTGGGGCTATAAGATTCCTGGAAGTTTTCATTTTGGTGTCTTTTCCAGGAGGTGACAATTTTACCCTCTGGTTCTAAAATATCTGGATAGTTTTCCTTTATAATTTCATGAAATATGATGTCTAGTTTCTTTTCTTGATGTGGCTTTCAGGTGGTTCAGGAATTCCTGAATGATCTCTCCTAAGTCTATTTTCTTTTTTTTTTCTTTTTTCTTCCTTTCAGTGAAGGCAATTGGGGTTAAGGGACTTGCCCAAAGTCACACAACTAGTTAGTGTTTATGTGTATGAGGCCGGATTTGAACTCAGGTCCTCCTTACTTCAGGACCAGTGCTCTATCCACTGTGCCACCTAGCTGCCCCATCAGTCTATTTTCTATGTCATTTTTTTTCCTATGAGACATTTTACATTTCCTTCTATATTTTCAGTTATCTGAAATTGTTTTATTGTTTCTTGATGTCTCATGGAGTCATTAACTTCTAAATGACCAGTTCAGATTTTTAAGGAGTTATTTCCTTCTGTGAGGTTTTGTGCATCTTTTGCCATTTGGGCAATTCTGATTTTTTTAAACGAGTTATTTTGTTTAGCATTTTTTGTGCCTCTTTTACAAAGTAGTTAATTTACATTTTATAATTTTCTTGTATTACTCTCATTTATTAAAAGCATTGTTTTGATTTGTCTTTAGCTTTTCCAGGAATTCTTTTTATTTATTTATTTATCTATCTTTTAGGCAATTGGGGTTAAGTGACTTGCCCAGGGTCACTTGGTCAGGTTCTTTTTTGGTTTATCCATTTTTCTGGCCTATTTTCAGTTTGCTTTTTATATTAGAGTTGGGTTCTGCCCACCACTGGGGGTGGAGTGGGGGTGTGTGGATAACTGACTTGGTCTTCAGATTTGTATGTTCTGCTTTCTGAGCTGGGGGCCTTTAAGTTTTTGGTGCTTCCAAGATGCTGTAATGCATGGAAGGGTTGGGTCACTGCCCTCTTGGTCTTTGCTCTGGTTTGTACCCAATGGAGGTCCTGCTCTCTTGCTACTACAAATTCTCCTCTCCACCTTCAAAATGCCAATCAGGACTGACTTCTGGGAGATGAAGTTGCCAAATAGCACTAGTCCTGGACCCAGTGCTAGCACAGGAGACTCCTGGAATCTTTCTGATCAAGTGTTCAGTCGCTTTAACTTCCCAGAGTGCTAGGCTGCTCCCCATAGCTTATATGCTGTGGATTGCACTCCTGGCCAGCTGACATCCCAGTGTCTGGAGACCTCTTTTTCTATCTAAGTTGTCCTGGTCTGCAAAAATGACTCACTATGATTTATTCTTTTTAAAAAATTATTATTTTTAGGCAGTAGGGGTTAAATGACTTGTCCAGGGTCACACAGCTAGTAAGTGTCAAGTGTTTGGTCTGATACCGGATTTGAACTCAGGTCCTCCTGACTCAGGGGCCAGTGCTTTATCTACTGTACCACCTAGCTGCCTCTATCCATGTTTGATTATTTTCTCATAGAAGAATCCTCATAGCTTTTGCTCAGAGAATAGTTTCTTATTTTTAGATATAGTTCTAGTGAGTTTCACTATGCAGTTTTTTAATTTAAAAAAATTTCCCAATTACATGTAAAAACAATTTTAACATTCATTTTTTTTGAGTTCTGAATTTTCTCTTTCCTTTTTCCCCTCCCCCCTCCCTAAGACAGCAAGCAATTCGATATAGGTTATACATGTGTAGCCATGCAGAACATTTCCATATTAGTCATGTTGTGATAGAAAACACAGACCAAAAAAACCCCACAAAAATAAAGTGAAAAGTAGTATGCTTTGATCTACATACAGACTCTATCAGTTTTTTCTATGGCGGTGAAGAACATTTTTCATCATACGTCCTTTGGAATTGTCTTGGATCCTTGTATTGCTGAGAATAGTTAAGTCATTCACAGTTGATCATCATATAATATTGCTGTTACTAGGTACAGTGTTCTGGTTCTGCTCACTTCACTTTGCATCAGTTCATATATGCCTTCTCAGGTTTTTTTTTTTTTTGCTTTTTGGTGAGGCAATCAGGGTTAAGTGGCTTGCCCAAGGTCACACAGCTAGTAAGTGTTAAGTGTCTGAGGCTGGATTTGAACTCAGGTCCTTCTGATTGCAAGGCTAGAGCTCTATTCACTGCGCCATCTAGCTACCCCCCTCAGGTTTTTTTTTTCTGAAAGCATCTTGTTCATCATTTCTTATAGCACAATATCAGTGCATCACAATCATATACCACAACTTGTTCAGCCATTCCTCAATTGATGGGTATTCCCTCAATTTCCAGTTCTTTGCCACCACAAAAGAGCTGCTGTAAATATTTTTGTACATGTAGGTGCTTTTCCACTTAAAAATCTCTTTGGTATATATACCTAATAGTGGCATTGCTGGGTTAAAGGGTATGCACCATTTTATAGCCCTTTGGGTATAGTTCCAAATTGCTCTCCAGAATGGTTGGATCAGTTCACGAATCCACTAACAGTGCTTTAGTGTCCCAGTTTTCCCACATCCCCTCCAACATTTGTCATTTTCCTTTTCTGTCGTAGTAGCCAATCTAATAGGTGTGGGGTGGTAGGTCAGAGTTATTTTAATTTGTATTTCTCTAATAATAGAGATTTAGGGCATTTTAGTATGAATATAGATAGCTTTGATTTCTTCATCTGAAAATTACCTGTTCATATCCTTTGATCTTTTATCAATAGAGGGATGACTTGTATTCTTGTAAATTTGACTCAGTTCCCTATATATTTGAAAAATAAGGCCTTCATCAGAGAATCTTGCATAAAATGCTCCCCCCTACTGCAGTTTTCTGCTTTCCTTCTAACCTTGGCTGTATTGGTTTTGTTTATGCAAAACCTTTTTAATTTAATGTAATGAAATTTTTCCATTTTACGTCCCATAATATTCTCTATCTCTTGTTTGATCATATATTCTTCTTTCAACCAGAGATCTGAAAGGTAAACTATTCTGTGCTCCCCTAATTTGCTTATGTATCACCTTTTATGTCTAAATCATGTGCCCATTTTGAGCTTATCTTGTTATAGGGTGTGAAATACTGATTTATACCTAGTTTTTGCCGCACTGCTTTCTAGTTTTAGGAGTAATTTTTGTCAAATAGTGAGTTTTTGCTTTATGTCTAAATCAAGTACCCATTTTGACCTTATCTTTGTATATGGTATGAAATATTGTCTAGACCTAGTTTCTGCCAAACTGTTTTTCAGTTTTCCTAGCAATTTTTGTCAAATACTGAGTTTTTGTCTCCAAAGCTGGGATCTTTGCATTTATCAAACCCTATATTAATGTGGTCATTAGCTACTAGGTATTGTGTACCAAATCTATTCCATTGATCAATTGCTGTATCTCTTAGCCAATATCAGATTATTTTAAGGATTACTACTTTATAATACAATTTGAGATCTAGTACAGGTAGGTCACCTTCCTTCACATTTTTTTCACTAATTCCCTTGTTCTTTTGGTTTTCCAGATGAATTTTGTTATTTTTTTTAGTTCCATCAAATGATTTTTGGTAGTTTGGCGTGGCACTGATTAAGTAAATTAATTTAGGTAGAATTGTCATTTTTATTATGTTGGCCTGGCCTACTCATGACCAATTCATATTTTTCCAATTGTTCAGATTTGACTTTATTAGTATGAAAAGTGTTTTGTGATTGTGTTCATGTAGTTCCTCAATTTGTCTTGGCAGGTAGACACCCAAGTATTTTATATTATCTACAGTTATTTTAAATGGGATTTCTCTTTCTATCTCGTGCTGCTGGAGTTCGTTGGTAATATATAGAAATGCTGATAATTTGTGTGGGTTTATTTATATCTTGCCACTTTGCTGACGTTATTTCAACAAAATTTTTAGTAGAGTCTCTGGGATTCTCCAAGTATACCATTGTATCATCTGTGAAGAGTGATAGTTTTGTTTCTTCATATGGCCTATTCTGATTTCTTTGATTTTTTTTCTTCTCTCATTGTTATAGCTAGCATTTCTATTACAATATTGAATAATAAGGTGATAATGGGCATCCTCGCTTCACCCCTGATCTCATTGGGAAGGCCTCTAGCTTATCCCTGTTACAGATAATACTTGCTGATGGTTTTAGATAAATACTACTTAGCAATTTAAGGAGAGTTTCATTTATTCATATGCTTTCTAGTGTTTTTAATAGGAACGTGTGTTATGTTTTGTCAAAAGCTTTTTCTGCATCTATTGAGAATAATCATAGATTTTTGTTGCTTTTGTTATTGATGTAATATACAATATGTAGTTTCTCAACAAACAGAAAAGATGCAGCAAATTTGGAAGAACAAATGTGGGAAGGCTTCTAGAAACAGGAGTGCTCCCAGCCATAACACGTACCTGGTGATCCAAGCCAATTCGTGTTAAGTACAAGGCACTCTCCTAGGCACTGGGGATACAAAGACCAAATGAGAAATGCAGAGGCAGTGTGGCCCGGTGGAAAGTCTGCTGACTGTGGAGTCAGAAGCCCTGCTTGTGTTGTCTACCACCCGTGTGCTCCCGAGCAAGTTGTTTAACATCTCTGGGCCTCAGTTTTCTCATCTGTAAAATGACAGTGTTAGATTGGATGGATTGGAAGGTCCCTTCTCACTCTAATCTATGATTCTATAATAGGTGAAAAGGAAACGTCGTAATCCCTGCACTCAAGTACCTTACATCCTGCTGTGATAGGGGAAGTGGGAGAGGGGGCAATACTACATAGTGACGTGATCATTGAATAATAGATTTAGAGCTGAAAGGGATTTTAGATGACATCTAGTCCAATTCATTTTACAGGTAGGGAAACCCAAAAAGGTTAAGGTCATACAGCTACTAAGTGTCAGATAATTTGAACAGGGGAATGAGGAGGAAAGCATTAACAACTGAAGGTATTAAGTAAGATTAAAAAAACCTATAAAAACTAGTCACAGGACTTATAAAATATAGGAATCTATAGCCATATAGTGTGAAGTCAGACAGGAAATTTCCGTAGCTCCTCAGAATACCGCCGTACTAACAGAGTGCAAAAAGCAGTGTTCCTGATAATGAGCCTGACTCTTAATTGAAGTTTATTTAGTACTTTGATATTTACAAAGTGTTTTCCTCACAACAACCCTTTGAGATAGACTGTGCAAATATGAAGTTCCTTCAGGAGCCAGAGTGTCTCGTTTTTGTCCTGGTAAACCTTGGGCCTAGCATAGGGCCTGGCACATAGTAGGGCCTTCGTGCTTGTTGTCTGGTTGATTATTGTGCCATTTTTCAGATAATAAAACAGGCTCAGAGAATGATCACATAGCTGGTAAGCATTTGAGATTCAAACTCTGGTCTCCTGATGCCAAGTGTTTTCTTCAGCATACTTCAGAATACTGATTCGCATTGAGAAAAGCAAGGAGTCACCCAGGAAGAATGTTATATTCAGGATCCTCTGTTTGAGAAGATACTTTATTTTGAAAGAGAAGTAGGCTCTATTTATCTGGAACACACCAGGCCTGATGATGCCGGATAAATGAGGCATTACTGTATTTGTTCCCTCAGACAGACCCTTTTTTCCTGACAGGAGGGAGAAGAATATGAGAATAACCAAGTACCGCCCTATACAACAAGTCAGGGAAAAGTCAAGGAGTAACCTCACGTGGATACTCTGTGGAAGATTCATGACAAAATCAGGATTAGGGGCATGGAGGGATTACTGTTGTTGTCAAAGGAGGAAATCCCTATAGTGATAAAAATCTCCATTCTTTGAAAGGTCACAGTTCAAGGAATTCTTGGGCATTTTAAGATAAGGAGGTGGTGTTTTCTAAAAGGAGGAACCACTATTGTGTAAGTGTAGATTGCAGCTCCAAACAGGTTTGTACATCTCTGTTTATCATCTTTTTGTCAAACTTGAGGGAGATCATGCGTGTGAGGCCCTTTGCAAAGCTTCTAAGTTTTAAAGAAAGACCTTTTGTTGTTAGAGTTCTCCCCGGAATGTGTTATTCAGTGTCAAATCCTACAGTGAGAAGGGATTTCAGGAGTTATTTGCTCCAACACTAATTTGTAGTATGAATCTGTCCTACAATATCGCTGATAAATGGTCCTCTAGGAAATTTTCTTTCTAAAGAAACTTATGCAAGAAATCTATAAGAGGCAATGGGTCTTACTGGAAAGAGTTCCTGCCATGGAGGTAGGATGTCCTGGGGTTCATGTCTCACATCTGATATGGTATTTGATTATGGTCAAGGTCACTCGGCCTCATTCATTCTTGATTTGTTGATTGGTAAAATGGGGATAAAAATCTTCTAGTCTTGCCTTATAGGGTTGCTTTGAGGCTTAAATGAGGTAAGTAAATTTCTTTGCAAACTTTAAAACTATATATAATTTTCAACTATTATGAACAGTATTGAGTAAGTATGTCTGTCTGTCTCTCTCTCTTCCTTTGACCCTTTTGTTTTCATCAGTGTGAGGATGAACTCCTGGCATGAAAATTCCCCCCACCAATGGCAATTTGGAAGAGGCAGCTAGGTGACTCAGGGCCTGAAATTAGGAAGACCTGAATTCAAATCCAGCCTCAGACACTTACTAGCTGTGTGACCCCAGACAAGTCACTTAACCTCTGTTTTAATGCACTGGAGAAGGAAATAGCAAACCACTTTCACTGTCTTTGCCAAGAAAAACCTCATGGACAGCATGGTCCATGGGGTCAGGAAGAGTTGGATATGATTGAACCACTGATTGACAGCAAGGGCAAATTGTAATTTAAAGTCTTTATAATAGTTTTCTGGGTTGCTGATTGTTTAAGTGACTTCTTCATGGACACAGAGTTAGCACGTGTAAGCGGCAGTCTTCCTGACTCTGAGTTTGGCTTTCCACTATGGCATACTATCTCTGATATCATACATAGCATAAGGAAATCTGCTAACAAACCTTTATTGTGAGTCTGTTGTCTGTCTGGTACAGTACCATGCTCTATGTGGGATACTAACAGTAGGATCCCTGGGGGATACCAATAATAATCCTATTGTTCCTGTCCTCAAGTAGCTCATAAACTCTTTTGAGATCACACAAAAGATATAGAGCTAGACAGGATAGTATTGGTTCACTAATTATCAATTAGTATGTAAATCTAAATACTGTCAGATAAGATTAAATAAATTGGATGCACTGGCGGGTTAACAAAAAATTCACTCTGTGTGCTTGTGTTTGCAAATTTCTTTCCATTTTTCCTAACTCATGATAATGACTTCCATTTTATAGAATATTTATAGTTAAATACATGGAAACAGGAAATTATACATTCACTCTGTGCTCTGCTAACACAGGAAATCTTAATATACAGGTACAGCAGCGTGACCCAAACAGCTCCTGATAGAATAGCTGTCAAGTGAAGCCAGAAGCTGTACCTGTGTCTTGAGAATACGTATCACAAGGAAGGCACTCACATGATGGTTGGAAGAAGCGATACAAGCACATTCTCAAGGTATCTCTGAAGAACTTTGGAATCAATTGTGTGACATGGGAGACACTGGCAAATGACCGCCCAGCATGGCATGCCCACATCAAAGAAGGCTCTGTGCTCTATGAGCGAAGCAGGACTGAAGTAGCTCAAAAGAAATGTGAAATGTGCAAATTTAGAGACATCTCCACTCCAGATGTTCACATGGACTATTGGTGCCTTGTAGAACATTCCAAGCTTGTATTGGTCTGATCAGCCACAGTCTGACACACTATACCTTGACTCCAACATAGTGATGTTATTTTGGTCCTTACCACCACAACCACCACCACTGGTTAGCTAGGTATGTGAGTCACTTTAATTCCAACTTGGAGTTAACATTTATAACCACATAGGGTTGTGATCTGATAACAGATGGGTGGAATAGAGGGAAAGAATGATTCCTGATTCAGAATACTGTGTCCATGGAGCAAAAAGATGAGTTGCTAGGAACAAGTTGTGAGATGGTGGATTAGGTGGTACTGAGAAGGAACACAAGCATTCAAAAGGTCACGAATCAGGCAGTTTATTCCTCGCAGGCATGCAAATTTGTAGCTCCCTCACCCCACAGTCCCATGGGCACATGATGATGATGGTGGCTTGGACGTACAGTGGATCCCTGCCCTTATATCTGAATGTTGTTGCTGGGAAGATTCAGAGGGACCGAGTTTGAGGGGAACCTTAGGAGCAGTCAATCAGCAAGTGGTCTGGACTGTGAACCCTCCCCCCATCCCCCTTATCAACAACGAGGTCACTGTGATTAGTCAAGTTTACTTATCTTTAACTACCTAAGCTGATAGTTTGCTAACCCTGCATTTATAACCCTAAATGTAGCTGACCAAGGCAATTGTTGGGCACATAGATGCTTCTTGGTATATGGGGGAAGTGGTCATCATGCAGTCAAACATGGAGTCACTTCTGTCAGCTGGGGCCTTGCAAGAAAGCCAAGCCTCACACAGGCCTTAGAACTCTTCCTAACATTAAGGACATTCTCTAGAAAGCTTCTAGGGCAGGGTTTCTTAAAGTGGATTCCTTAAACTTAAAAAAAATTTTTTTCAATAATTATTTTTTGACATAATTGATTTCCTTTGATTTCCAATGTATTTAATTTGATGCATTAAGAAGAAATGGCCAAAAAGAGTCCATACGCTTCACTAGACTCCCAAAGCATCCATGACATACAAAGCTCTAGGGAAAAGGTGAGATTTCCCTTGAAATTTACTTATTTATTCCTGGCTTTCCCCTCCTACCTGGATCTGCTTTCTCCACAGGCTTTCTAGAGACAGGATGGAATCTTAACTGGGCCACAGTGGTAGAGGGACTCATTGTTCATTGGGTTAATGCCCCACAGTAACTAGCCAGGTGGTCAGCTAACGCTAGTTAGGGTTAGAATTCTTTGTGATAGGGACACATCCATTAGAAAGTATAAGCCGAGGATAAGAGTCACAAAGTCATTTGATGTTTGAGACAGACAGGATTCGTTTTTAGTGCCATTATAGACATAACACACTTTCTTCCAAGAACCTAGTATGAAAGCAATATCGTAATTTTCAGCCCTGTTCCACATCCTTGTTTTCTTTTAATTATATTCTGTTTTATTTACATTTGTTTATTTTGTCTTTTTTTGATACCACATTAAGAAAGCCTTATTAGATTTACTGCTGAAAGGTGCTAGAGGTTATGATCTAATTCATCATTTATAGCTTGAATTTTGATTTTGCAATTATGAGAAATTTTATTCTGCTTTGCTCACATGCAGATTTACTCTGTGATTCATCAGGAAGTGCAATGCCCCTAGAATGGTATCTCTTGAAGGCACGGAAATCTTTTATAGAAAAAAGGAGTAATGTTGAGCACAGCTACATATAGAAAGGGCTAAGGTGTTTATGGGGCAACTAGGTGGCACAAGAGATAGAGTGCCAGACCTGGACTCAACTTTGAGAGTTCAAATCTGGCCTCAGACACTCACTAGCTGTGTGAACTTGGCCAAGTCACTTAATCCTGTTTGCCTCAGTTTCCTCATCTGTAAAATGAGCTGGAGAGGGAAATGGCTAACCACTGCAGGATCTTTGCCAAGAAAACCCCAAGTGGAGTCAGGAAGAGTCAGACACAAGTGAACCACAATAACAGCAAAAGTTCTTATAGAAAGTTTCCAGTTGCATTGAGTACCATATTTGTTGTTCATTTTCAGTCATGTCCTACTCTTTGTGACCCTATTGGGGGTTTTCTTGGCAAAGATACTGGAGTGGTTTGCCTTTTCCTTCTCCAGCTCATTTTACAGATAAGTAAACTGAGGCAAACAGGGTTAACTGACTTGCCCAGGGTCACACAGCTTGTGTCTGCTGCTGCTGCTGCTGTTTGTCCTTCATTCTTGAAGAAGGTAGACCATGCTATCCTCAGGAAGGTGATAGCATGACAGGCAAGTGAATGGTTTTAAGTGAGGGAGGGCTGTGCAGTCACCAGCTTCACTCTCTTCTCTGGATCCATCTGGGTCCAGTGGCAAGATATAGATCAGGATGACTGGAGATGGCCCAAGATGCAGCCCTGGCCTTTTCAAGCTAATGTCTTTTACAGGTCTCAGTTTGACTTTATTAAGCCTTAAGTGTGAGACCAGATTTGAACTCAAGAAGAAAAGTCTTCCTTCCTGCAGGCCTGGCACTCTCAATAACCTCATAAAATTTTTTCTAAAACCATTTCAGGTTTTAGGGTTCTAACACACCAATATCCTTCTGCCTCACCCCTTTCAAGTACCACAACTCTACGTGATATATGTATAAATGGATTATTAGAAATGCTGTGCACAGAGGACAGATGTGTTAAAATTATGAGTTCATTGGGAAGACTTCCTAGGGAAAAGGAGTTTCAAATGGAGTTTTACTGTAAAAGAAGGAAAAAAAATATTACTTAGCAAATGCATGAGAAACAGGTGTTACTTTTATAGTCACTTGCTCTTTAATGTAAATGAAATACCATTAACATTTGTATGAGGAATATTTCATCCTGCTTTAGTTTCAGGTCTTTAAGTTACAGATTGTCTTTGTGCACACGTACGTATGCATCATTTCCAGAATCACTAAGTCACCAAATTTCAGAGTTGGAAGGTCATTAGTAGTCATTTAATCTAACTGTGCCCTAATGACGCGTTCATTCAGCCTCTGCTTGAAAACGAGCAGGTTTTCCTTGAAAACAAGCAGTTTCCAGGAGTTGAAACCCACTTCTTCCCAGGACAACTCATTTCTTCCTCTTTTGGACAACTTTAATTGCTAGGAAGTTTTGTTTTTGTTTGCTTTACATTCAGCCTAAAGTTTCTTCTGTGCAGCTTTTGCCCTTTGCTTCTATTTCTGCCCTCTGGGGCCAGTCAGAAACAATCTAATTCCTCTTCAAAGTAGCAGCTCTTCCAGTTCTGGAGGAGCGCCATCTTAAATATTGCCAATGAGTCTTCTCTTTTGCTGTGCTAAACATCCCCACTTTCCCCAACTAGTCCTCATGTGGTATGGTCTCTGAGTTCCCTTACCATCTGGGGAAGGCCATCTCCAGTTGTCTTGATCTGTGTCTTGCCACTGGACTCAGATGGCTCTGGAGGAGAAAGTGGGGCTGGTGACTTTGCACAGCCCTGCCTCACTGTACTCCAGTTGCAAGTCATGGCATCATCTTCCTGATGTCATGGCCCTCTTCGAGAACAAAGGACAAACAACAACCATCCAGTGGATTCATTTCTTATACTAACAATTTTTGGAATATCAATTGATGAATATTTACTGTGCTAACTTTAGCGCTGCTATAATTTGAGCAATGGTTGGTTGAATGAATGAAAAAACACTCTTTACCAATGTCTTCTGTCCATTCCTCCTTTTCCAGATTTTGAATCTGGTTGCTTATGTTGCTATAAAGTGTCTCTCTCCATGTCCTAGAAGTCATCTTTTATTCCGAGGTATAATTGACTTCCTTCTTTCAGTTCACTTCATTTTTTTGTTCGTTTTTTAAAAATTTAAAGTATTACTTTTGCCTTTTGTGTTTTATATCAACTATTTTATTATGTTCTTTACTCCAAGCCAACTTTCCTTGTTAACAAAGAAATGCAGTTAAGCAAAACTCAGGCACAAATAACTTCAGCTGACAGCATATATGTGCGATATAATTTCCCCATAGTTCTCTACTCCATTATGGGGCAGCGAAGTGGCATGGTGGATAGAGCGCTGGATCTGGTGTTAAGGAAGACGAGTTCAAATCTCGCCTCAGATACTTGCTAGCAGTGTGACTGGGGGCAAGTCACTTACCCCTGTTTGCCTCTGTTTCCTCATCTGTAAAATGAGCTGGAGAAGGAAATGGCAAACCACTCCAGTATCTTTGCCAAGAAAACTCCAAATGGAGTCATGAGGAGTCGGGACACGACAACAGCAATCACCTCCCTGCAGAGAGAGGGTTAAATGCTTCACCATCAGTTCTTGGGGACCTCAGGATTGGCCATTATGATCAGCTTCTGGAGAGCAAGACCTTTCTTTGTATCCCCAGTACTTAGCAAGGTGCTTGGCACATAGTAGGTAATTAATAAATGTTTACTGATTGACTAAATTAATTAGAGTCTGGCAACTTTTTAGTGTTTTTCTTGAAATTATTGTGTATGTTATTCCCTACGTCTTTTTACTCTGGCCTCCGTATTCCTTTACCTTTCCAGTAGAAGGAGGAGAGTATATTTCCTCATCTTTTCTCTGATCTTAACCTTGGTTATTAGAGTTATACAACAGACTGCTTTATTTTGTTAGTCTTTTCATTTGCATTTTTATAGTCATTGTACGTATTGTTTTCTAGGTTCTACTTATTTCATTCCATATCAGCTCATATAATGCTTTCCATGTTTCTCTCAATTCCTTATAATTGCCATTTTTTATGACACATTGATATTCCATCACATTTATGTTTGAGTAGCCACTCACCAACTGACAGGCACCTACCACATTTCCCGTCCTTTGCATCGAAATATAGTGCCAGTATAAATATTTTGGCCTGTGGGGTACTTTTTTTTGTCTTTGACCTGATAGAATCATAGATTTAGGACTTGTAGAGATATTAGAAATCATACAGTAAAAACCTCATTTTACAGATGAGGAAACTGAGGCACAGGTAAGTGACTTGATACCAAGTGTTGTTGGAGCACATTTCCAACAGTATAAGCTCTGGTTGAGAAGGCATTTTTAAAGCTAAATTCTAAATACTCTCTAGAATGGTTGGACTAATTCATACTTCCGCTAACATTGTGTCTGTCTACTTGTCTTTCTGCATTGCCTCTCACTGTGTTTTGTCAGCTTTACTAAGTATGGAGAAAATCCTTGGAATTACTTTCATTGCGATCCTACTTTTCTGATCTATCTGATTATTTTTGGAAACCTCTGTGAGAGAGAGCGTCAGTCAAGTCCTTTCGTTTGAATGAAGTCGATTCCTCAGAGGAGTATTGTGACTTCTATTTTAAACGCTCCATTTGTACCTAGTGAAAAATTTTGCATAAAAAAGATCTCAAAATGAATCTAACTTAGTGTAAAGTCTTTCCAAATAAATGAAGCATTGGGTTTGAAAAATGAGCACGAGAGAAAAAAGTGTCTATTGGAGTAATTGGAAGTTATTACAAGACTGCCCACAAATGACTGAAAATAGATTGTGATGATATATTAACTACAAGGGTGAAGCTTGAGTGGTTTATAATCTCATCAAAATTCAGAGGTAAAAAAAGATTCTTATGATATCTTTGTGCTTTGGATGCCAGAAAGAAACCACACAAGGTCAACAAGTAGCACGTTTTTTAAAAGTGTTTTTCTGCTTTCCTACAAGGTCTTTGGGCAAATTAGAATTCATTTATTAGAAGGGTCTAAGAAATTCTCCTGGTTTTTCTTTGAGTTTTAAAGCTTTTGCAAGGGTATAGTCTTCATCATCATAGAATTGCGAGGTTCTTTGAAAGACTGTGCCACACGTTTTGGCTACTCATTGGCACCCAGACTCCTGTGTATTCATACTTAAACCATTCAATTAAAACAGTCAATATTAATGCCCTTTCCCTTATAGAGAGGCAGTGTAATGTAGTGGATAGGGCACAGAACTTGGGAATCAAAGACTTGGGATCAAATCCTGCTTCAGGCAGTAAATTAGCTTTGTGACCCTGGGTAATCCACTTAACTATTCAGTGCCTCAGTTTCCCTATCTGTAAAATGAGGGGTAGAACTCAGTGCTCTCAAAGGTCTCTTGCAGCTCTTAATCTATGCTCTTATGGTCCTGCTTGCTATGGGGAACAATATTGTCAGGAGAAAGGTAGGAACTAAAATATATATATATATATATATATATATATTTTTTTTAAAAGATTGGGGGGTTATCTGTATATTTCAGTTACCCTTGATCAGACTCCCAAGTGAAGCCCCAACCAGATTAAAATGTAATTGGGAAATATTTAACAAAGTGAGTAAAAATACGATACATAGATGATGTTAATTTGTGATTTTCTAAGTCAAGATGTGACCAGCAGGGATGGGTTTGTACTAGAGTTTGACACCATCGATGGTACAGAGAATAATTGAAATACACTATGTATAAAGAAGCTAACCTTGAAGTCAGGAATACCTGCCGGCCTCTGGCATATACTAGCTGGGTGACCTTGGCCAACCCACAACTTCTCAGTGTCTCAGACAATTTTCCAAGACTTTGTGATATGGACACATTACTGACCTGTTTAAGGGTAGGAGGGGGGTGAGGAAGGATTTTCTGTACCTTGAATTCCCAAATTGTGGATGGAATCACAAGGCAGAAATTAAGAAAAAAACCAAATCCCCCAAATCACAGATACCTGAGTTGATAACTACTAACAACATTCAGATTCAGAGCTCTAGGTATGTACATGAATAAGTGGCCAAATACCACTTGTTCAACAAAATGTAGAGGTGTAGCACAGAGCTCACAGCTTTGCTTTTCTTTAGGTTTATGTGTGGGAGGTAGGGTGGGCAGGATAAATCAGAATAATGTTAGAAATAGCTGTGAATTCTTGTTGATTTATGAAATGAAATACCTGTCCTTCGAGTTCATACACACAATACTAGGTGTGTGAATCAAGGGGCAATGATAATCTTTCAGAATCAAGGCATGTGTGGTTATTTACAAAAAGGGCCTTATCCATCCTCTCTCCCCTACCATGTCAGCTTAAATCATTAATCCTCGGGGAAAATGGAGGACTAATAATAGGCAGCCTGAGTAGTACCTTCTTGACGTTGTTATGGCCCTTCCTCCCTAACTGCCATGTATTGAGTTTGTATTGATGGTGTAGAAATTTATTTCGCATATTTTTAAGTACATCCGTATTATCTCCACCACCCCAGGAAAATGTATACTGCTGGAGTACAAGGGCTCTTTTCAGTTTTTATCCCTTCTTTTTCTTTATTTCCATAGTGCCTAGGACAGTGTCCGAGATATCAATTGGCTCGTAATAAATAAATGCTTATTTGACAAGTCGATTAATAGGAAAGTGAAAATGCTGCACACAATTTGATAGCAAAAGAATAGCAGCAACTGCTAAAATGATTATAGTAGCGCCATCTTTTTATTTGTTTGTACCGAAGCTGTTGTGAGCCCTCCCAAGATTTACTTGGGTGGAGAATGAGTCTCCTATTAACATTTCTTCCTTCTCCTGGTAGCAAAATGGGTTTTTATTAGGCCACTCAACTTCTACCGCCTCTCTGTACAGCCTTCCCTTGGAACAAAGATCCAAAAAGAAAAAGGGAAAATTCAGCAAAATCAACTGATACATTAACTGTGTCTAATAGTATTTCAACTCATTGGAATCTTTGCAACCAGTGACATTAACTCCAACTCACAGTGTTTCAAACCATTGTCCCAAACCTCTGTAATGCAAGGAGGGAGGTACATTTTTTCAATTTTCTCTTTAGAGGTTGAAGCATCCCCAAATATATATGATAATATTTCTATTAATTATATAATTACATACACATACAATATGTATATGCACATACACATATTTTATTTATTTTGTAATGTAACCCCTTGTTAATATGTTTGGCATAGTAGTAAATCTGTAAATTAATTTAGATAGTATTTTTATCATACAAACATAGCCCAAACATAAGTAGTAAATCTCTATAATTATTTAATTCATTTTTTAAAAAAATAGTGTTTGGTAAATTTTATTTATTTAAGATTTGACAGTGTCTTGGTAGATTGACTCTCAGTTCTCTTAGGCCTTCTGTGGCAATTTTGAATGGGATTTTCCTTTCTTTTATCTTCTGGAATTTGTTATTGTTTTATAGAAATGGTGATGATTTGGGGGGATTTATTTTGTATCCTGCTACTTTACTGAAGCTATCAATTTTGTCAATTATTTTCTTTGCTGATTCTCTCAAGTTTTCTAAGCAAACAAACAATCATGTCCTACTCACATAGGGACAATTTTGTTTTGTTTTTGTGAATGTTCATACCTTTATTGCTCTTATCGTATTGCTACCACTAGCATTTCTAGAACTATACCAAATAATGATGTGGGGAAAGGTCATCCTATTTATTTTAAATGAATTTATTTTATTCCCCATTTATTCCTTCTTTTATTAGAAAAGTGTTTAATGTTTCTGCATCGCAAAAAATGTTTGCTTTACATCTTATCATATTTAAAATGGTCCTAATGTTGAAATAACCTTGCATCCCTGGCATAAATCCAACTTAAATATAATGAATAAGTTTTGGAAACGTTGCTTTTTGTTGTAGTCCTTTTGTAAGGATTTGATTTAAACTATTTGCATCAATAGTCATAAGATATTGGTTTAGTTCATTTTCTTTGCTTCTTCTCTTTTTCATCCTCCCTCTGACATTGCCACCAGGGTGGTGCAGGCCCCTATCACCTTATATCTGACTGCTGTACTAGCCTGCTGGTTGGTTTTCCTCCTTCAAGTCTGTCCCCACTCCAGTCCACGTCTTGCACACAGCCATCAAACTGATCTTTCTAAAGCATAGGTGTGACTGTGTCACACCCTCCTATTTAATACATTCCGGTGACCCCCTGTCACCTCCAGAACCCAATACAAAAATCCTCTGACATTCGAAGCCCTTTATAACCTGGACCCTTCCTGCCTTTCCATCTTCTTATACTTTCTTTCCTCCCATGTACTCTGCTCTCAAGTGACAGTGACTTCCAGGCTGTTTCTTGAGCAGGACAGTCCATTTTCTGACTGCAGGCATTTTCACAGGCTGCCCTGATGCCTGGAATTTTCCTCATCTTTTCCTCCAGGCTTCCCTGGTTTCTAGGGCAGCTAGGTGGCTTGGTGGCTAGAGCAGTGGGACCTGGAAATCAGGAAGACTCATCTTCCTGAGTTCAAATCTGATCTCAGGCACTTGCCAGCTGTGTGAGCCAGGGCAAGTCATTTAACTCTGCCTCAGTTTTCTCATCTGTCCAGTGAGCTGGAGAAGGAAATTGAAAATGACTCCAGTGTGTTTGCCAGGAAAACTCCAAATGGGACAGGACTGAAAACTACTGCACAGCAACAACGTTCCCTGATTTCCTTTAAGTCTCAGCGAAAATATCATCATCCACAAGAAGCCTTTCCCCACCCCCCTACTGCTTTTTGTTGATTATCTCCAATTTATCCTGAGTATCACTTGTTGCTAGTTCACTGTGTGTTGTCTTCCCCAGTTCTCTAAACTGTGAGTTCTTTGTTATTGGGGATTATTTTTTGCTTTTCTTTGTATTTTAGCACAGTGCCTGGCACATAGGAGGTGCTTAATAAATGCTTGTTGACTTGCCTTTCAAATTAGTAGGGTCCTATTTAATTTAGGGTCCTGCAAAGGTTAATTCCATGAATGAGTTAATTAGATGTCCAACTTTCTCTCAATTCTTATTATGCTTACTTATATTGCTGACATTCTAGCTTTTAAAGAAATGTCATATGTGCTATTCTCAACAGCTGTTGATCATTTCAATAGTAAATTTATTAGTGTTGTTCCCCAACCCCACATTTTGTTCTGTGACCTTTGACGTATTACAGAAATGTTTTCTGATGGAGGGGGCAGAGGAGGGAGTGAGTGTGGTAGTAACTGGCTACTCTAAGTAGTGATGATTTAATGTCATCTTTTTTTTTTTCTGTCCCAAATTCTCAATTAGAAATTCCAGAATAATACAGGTGGTAGGAGGCTGGCTGCTTTATGGGTCATGGAAAGTGTTAATGATTCTATTTCTAATCCATGACTCTGCTGGTACTCTGGAATGCTGTTATAACCTGATACTAATTCTATATTGCTGCAACTGATATTTAGACTTATTTGGCTTCTGACTAGAAATTTTTTTAATGGTGAAAACTAGAAATTGACTAACTCCTATTCCCCCAGGCCTACTGGAAAGTTAGTTTGAATTACTTTGGAAGAGATTATAATGTGTTATTTAATCGATATCAATATCTGTATGACTTTTCCTTAAGGATTCTACATAGGCATAGTACCTGCTACAAAAAAATAAATACATTGGGAAGCAAGGGGAGAGATAAGAATCGGTGTATACAGCAGGACTTGGATTTGGGGTCTAAAGCCTTGGGTTAGAGACCTGCCTCTGTAATTTTGTCACCTCTGTGAGTTGGGACAAATCACTGAGCCTCAGTTTATTCATTTGTAAAATGAGTAACTTGTATTTGTTGACCTCAAAGATTCCTTCCAGATCTAGACCCTGTGATTCCTAGCAAATGCTATATAATTCTTATTTCAGAAGTCCTCAACATTGACCAGGGCGAGAAGGAAATCTTCTCTTGCATCCTATCTAAAATATGACATACTCTACCTTTGTGGTTCTTCAGTCTATTTTCAGTTGTGTCTGACTTTTCATGATCCAATTTGGGGTTTTCTTGGCAAAGATACTGGAGTGGTTTGCCATTTCCTTCTCTGGCTCATTTTATAGATGAAAAAACTGAGGCAAACAGGGTTAAGTGACCTGCCCAGGGTCACATAGCCAATGAGTGTCTGAGGTCACATTTGAACTCAGGAAGATGAGTCTTCCTGATTCCAGGCCACAAAGCCACCTCACTGCCCCCCTCCTCCACCATACCCAGTAGGAAATACAAAACTCAATACCTTTTTTTCTTTTTCATCATTTTAAATACGTCAAAGGATTTGTAATTTCTTCAATGTTAGTATACCCTTCACTGATATAAGTTGCAGCCCTTCTGCACCTCAGTAGAACTGTCTTGTCCCCTCTGGCAGCTCCCCCCAGCCATCAAATAACTAACTTTCCATTGATGAGACTCTCTGGACTTGGCCAGGCCAGGCCTCAGGTGATGGCACATTGTCCATCCCTGAGAAGTACCAGGAGCTTTTCCAGCTGAAGGAACCCAGGGATATTTCCTTTTCACAATGAGGCTTGAGAGTAGACCTGAATTTGAAGTCAGATGACCTGAGTTCATGTCTGGACTCTGGTGCTCCCTGTATGACCTTGGTGAGTCACTTAACCTCTGTGGGGTTCACTTTCCTTCTATGTTCAGTGATAGTGTTGGATTGAATTCTGCCTCTGACCTCCTCTAATTTTATCTTCTCTAATTCCTTTTTTTCTGGGTACACCAGAAAAGAAAATGATCATTCACCTTCTGACAGATCTGGACCGCACTGCCCTGCTGTTTTTCAGTGGAAGGGGAAGCTTGATCCATTTTCTTTTTGCAGACAAGGAAGTAAGTAGTCCTCTGAAACTTTACCTAGTCTATTTACTCTTTAGCTACAGCCCAACTCGGCAAGACACAGGGGTCATAGGGGTAGTGGTTCCTTTGTGAATTCAGCACAATTCTGTTTCAGTTATCACAAGGTAAGAACAACAGAGAATACCAATACAGAGTAGGTTTGTAGATAGATGTCCAGAAAGGAGCAAATTTATCCTGTGACCCCACAGAAAAGGGTTCATTTTAATGTGGGGGTTGGGGAAGAAAGAGAGAGAGAGGAGGGAGTATATGGGAAATATATGTGCATGTGTGTGTATGTATGTATGTGTATGTACATGCACACACATATGTATATATGAACTAATGATCCTGTAAGCTTTCTTTAGATATGGAATATACTTAGTCAGTGGATAACCATTTATAAAGCGCCTACTATGTGCCAGGCACTGTGCAAAGATATTGTGATACAAAGAAAGCCAGAAGTCCCTGCCCTCAAAGAGCTTACAATCTCACGTCAACAACTTTGTACAAACAAGATAAATATAAGATTAAATGGAGGTGAAATATCTCATAAAAAAATCTCTCATAAAATGAGAGAGGGGAGGCAGTAGCATTGAGGGGGATCAGGAATTCATCAGTATATTCTCATGTGCTTTATATGGGGAAAATGGGCAGACACCAAATCAGTCCTAAAATACGTATCACCTATTTGATTAGATGATATATAAGTTGATGATGCACATAAATTTGATTCAAGTCCACAAACATGTATTAAGTACCATCTGTTTTCAAGACTCTTGTTTTTGTCTAGGGCAGGGGCTCTGAACCTTTGATGAAGCCTACGAGCCCCTTCCCAGAAGAATGTTTATAAATGCATAAGATAAAATGCATAGCATTATGAAAGGAACCAGCTACACTTAAATATAGTTATCAAGCTATTTTCAAAAATGAGTTCATGACCATGGCTTAAGAACACCTGGTCTAAAAGAAAGGCATTAGGAATGGTTCATTATTCAAGTTTAAATCTTAGGATGATGAGATACTAGCTGTGTGACCAAGCAGAGAGGATGCGACCTCTCTGAGCCTCAGTTTCCTCATCTGTAAAATGAGAGTAAATGCCTGTTAGCGCCTGCCTCCCAGTGTTGGCGTGTGAATCAAATGAGATGGTGTAGATAAAGTTCTTTGCAAGCTTTAAATACGTAGGTCTATGTGTGTTTTAACTTTGTTTCATTTTACATTATATTAGGGTCACAAAGTGCTCTGAAATGGAATTTTAAAGTCAGGTCATAGTATTTAGAGCTAAAAGATGTATTAGCTATTATGAAGTATTCATATCATATTTCATATAATTTATATTGTAGTCATATTACATAATATACACATGCATATGCATATACACATGTGGGTGTGTATACACACATATATACACACCGATGCTTATACACATATATTGCTTGTATGTATGTATGTATGTATGTGGGTACCTCGGGTTGAAGTCAATCCCTCTCTAGACAAGTTTGCAACTGAAGAAAAGGTTTTGAATGCCATTAGGCTCCTCTCCTGCGGCAAAGCACCTGGTGCTGATTCTATTCCAGCTGAGATTTACGAGGCAGGGGGTCCACTGTTCGTACAAAAGCTGATTGAAATTTTCCAGGTTATACGCAAGAGGAGGTTGTTCTCCCAGGAGTTCAAGGACATCCCCATTGTCTATCTTTATAAAGGTAAAGGAAATGGATTGTCTTGTGACAATCACAGAGGGCTCTCTCTCTTAGTCATTACTGGCAAGATCCTTGACAGAGTCCTCCTTAATAGGCTGATCCTTCACCTGGAAGATGGCCAGCCCCCTGAGAGCAAGTGTGGCTTCAGAAAGGGCCAAGGAATGGTCAATATGGTGCTTGCTGCCCAACAACCCCAGGAGAAATGCCAGGAGCAGAACAGAGGTCTGTACACAATGTTTGTTATTCTCCCCAACACCTTTGATACTGCCAGTCATGAAAGCTTATGGAAAATTATATCAAAATTTGGTTGCCCGGAGAAGTTCATCAGTGTTGTACATCAGTATCACGAAAGCATGCTTGCCTGGGTTTTGGATAATGGACAATGCTTTCACTCTTTCCCAGTCACCAGCGGAGTGAAACAAACCTGTGTGCTTGCTCCCATGCTTTTTAGCATGATATTTTCAGCCGTGTTGTCAAATGCCTTCAGTGAAGACTAAAATGGCATTGAGGACAGCTAAAGCACTGATGGTAAATTATTCAACTTGAAAAGGCTACAAGTCAAGACCAATGTGGAGGGAGTGTTGGTGCATGCTTTTTTTTGTTTGCAGATGATTGTGCACTCAATGCAGCCTCTGAAATTGAGATGCAACAAAGTATGGATCGATTCTCTTCTGCCTGTGCTAATTTTGGCCTAGCAACTAACACCAAGAAAACACAGGTTCTTTACCAGCCAGCACCACACTCTCCATACATGGAACTATCAGTTACAACAAATAGAGAAATTCTAAATATTGTGAATAAGTTCCTTTACCCTGGCGGTAAAATTTCCAGGGATGTATATATAGAAGATGAGGTTGATACATGCATTGCCAGAATTAGCTCACTGTCTGGGAGGCTCTGAAGGAAAGTGTGGGAGAGAAAAGATATTTGACTGACTAGCAGACTGAAGGTCTACAGAGCCGTTGTACTGACCTCATTGGTGTATGCCTGTGAAACGTGGACAGTCTACCAGCATCGTGCCAGGAATCTGAATTGCTCCCATTTGAATTGTCTTAGATCCTCTGGCAGGGTAAAGTACCAGACACTGACGTCCTTTCTTGAACTAAACTGCCAGCAATTCAAACTCTACTGCAGAGAGCACAACTCCAGTGGATTGTCCACATTGTTCAAATGCCAAACATATGCTTACCTAAAAGACTATTTTATGGAGAATTCACACGAGGCAAACACTCACATGGTGGTCAGAAGAAGTGATACAAGGGCACTCTCAGAGTTTCTCTGGAATTGATTGTGTGACATGGGAGACATTGGCATGGGACAGCCCAGCATGGCATATCCTCATCAGAGAAGGTGCTATGCTCTAAGAGCAAAGCAGAATTGAAACAGCTCAAAGGAGCTCACATGGTGGTCTGAAGAAGCAATAAGAGGACACTCTCAAGGTCTCTTTTAAGAGCTTTGGAATTGATTTTGTGACATGGAAGACACAAGCACAGGACCGCCCAGCATGGCGTGCCCACATTAGAGAAGGCTGTGTGCTCTATGAGCAAAGCAGAATTGAAGTAACTCAAAAGAAACGTGAGATGTGCAAATTTAAAGAATCCGCCCCAAATGTTTCCATGGACTATTTGTGCCCGACCTGTGATAGAACATTCCAATCTCGTAGTGGTCTGATCAGCCATAGTTGGTCACACTGTACCTTAACCCCAACATGGTAATGTCCTTTTGGTCTTCTCTGAGAATGAAGGACAACCACTAAGGTATGTGGGTAGTAGCTTTTTCTTTACTTGACTCTCTTTGAGGTTGAGGGTTGGGGGAGTGGAGAAAGGAAGGGCTTCTCCCTCCTCCATATCTCTTCCTTGCCTCCCCATTGGCTACGGCAGCATTTTGCCATGGTGATAATAGCCCCATAGGAGAGAGCACACATCTCAGCATGGAGCCGAGAGAGTCAATGAGGACAAAGAGTGTGACCTCTGGCCGCAGAAAAGAGAGTGGTTTCTGGATTCAAGAGGGAACTAGCCCTGGCAGTTGAGAGTTGAGCTATGGCTATGGGCAGACCCAGGAACCCAAAAGGCATGAAAGGATATTGGGGCTCTGTAGCACCAGAGCTGTGAGTTGCCTTGGGCTCATAGACACCTCATGTGGGTGCCTCACTACCAGCAACCTCTAGATTTGTGTCTGCTCTTCTCCCTGGCCCTGTACCTTGATGGGTGAGTCTGCTGCAGTCTGCAGAGGGGGGAGGGGATGTTGTATTATTATCATGTTTACTATGCTATATTAGTAAATGATTTTGTGTTGATTTATCTTCTAGCTGACCCTTCAAAGGAACCACAATGGTATGGACTTGTGTGCTCCTTTTTTAGGAGTAAGGACCTACAGAGTACCTTGAAGCAGGGGTACCCATCTTACAAATTTGTGAGGGTCAGGTTGGGTGGGTAAGTCCCAGAAGGGTTGCTACATGCAGAATAATAGGATTTTAGAACTGGGAGGATTTGAGACCATTTCTAGACCCACCTCCTTATATATGATACTTTCTGGAGTGAAACTACAATTTATGAAGAGGTTTGGAATGAAGACTTTCACAGTACCCTCTGTATTCCCAAGTTCCTCTTTGATCGTCTCTCGAGCCTAGGCTGGAGCCAGTAACAAGGGCAGGGAGAGTTAGAAGGGAGAAAGAGCCCAGGAACAAGCGTGGCCATGGGGCCAGGCCTTACTCCTGTTCCTGAGCTTATTTTCATGCACTGTCATTCAGTGTGAATGTGCAAGAAGAAAACATAGCCCAGTTGTGATAGAATACGTTTATGCTTGCCTGAAGGAATAAAAATAAAATAAATTGTTATAACAATAGTAGCATTTATATAGCGCATTCAGATTTGCCAAATAGGGTCTCATTGATCTTCACAACAGTGCTGGGAGGCAGGTGCTGTTATCACCCTCATTTTACAGATGAGGAAACTGAGCCTGAGAAAAATTAAATGACTCCAAGGTTATATTGGTGGTTAAGTGTCCGAGGCTGGATTTGAACTCAGCTCTTCCTGACTCCAGGTTCAGGGTTGCATTCACTTGTCACCTAGCTGCCTGTAAAACCTACCAGTCAGCCTTCACTATGTGCCAAGCACTGTGCTAGAGGCTGTGGGTTTAAAGAAACAAAAGAAAAGGCAGTTTCTACCTTCAGAGTTTACATTGTGATGGGGGAGACAGCCCACTGGGGGAGTTATACAAGAAAGGGGTACTTTGATGTGGAAAAAATAATAACACTAATGATAATAGCTGGCATTTATACGGTGCTTTAAGGTCTACAAAGTTCTGTACCTATATTTACTTATTTGGTGCTTGCAACATAAGTACCTATTATTATTCCCATTTATCAATGAGGAAAATGAGACAGAGAGAGCTTAAGTAACTTGCCTCGGGTTAGACAGTTAAGTAAATGAGGCAGGATTTGGAAGAAAATTCTTTCTTTCTTTCTTTTTTAAAAGGCAATTGGGGTTAAGTGATTTGCCCGGGGTCACACAGCTAGTAAGTGTCAGGTGTTTGGTCTGAGGCCAAATTTGAACTCAGGTCCTCCTGACTGCAGGGCTGGTGCTCTATCCACTGTGCCACCTAGCTGCCCTGTGACTTTTTCGTTTAACAGATTCTAAAGTATAATAAGAATTTAGGGTTAGGAGACCTGGGCTCATTATCATCTGGACAAGCCATTTAATTTCTCTGAGCTTTAATTTTCCCACTTGGAAAAGAAGAAAATCATAATTGAATAATCAAAGCAATACAGAGTGCTTTATGTGTTTTACCTAATATTATCAATATAATTATGCTGTTATTTTATAATAACACATTATCAATGGCAACTAATAATATATTATAGCAAGGTATTGCCAATATTAATTAATTAATAATATATTATTTAAGTATCTTCCCTAATATTGTAAATCATATCAGTAATAATTGTGATGATACATCATATTCTTAAAGTATAATATATTACTATTGATAATATCGATAATTAATATTGCTGACATTAAATATTGTTAATAATAATACATTTCCATGTTAATATTATTGTTAGTATTCTTAAGTGTCTTATCTAAAATTATTTGATCTGGGCCTCACAACTACCTTGTGAGGGAGATATCAATTCTTCTGTTTTTATATGTTAGGAAAATCAATCTGGTCAGGTCCTGCGTATCATGGATGCTGACTTCTCTGAGTTGAGAGGAAACAGTACTGTACCACTATTGGGATCCTGTCTGCTACAGTCTTTTTTTGTGCTTCATGTTTATTTTATTTTATTTTATATATATGTATATATGATAATTTTATTTATGTATTATATGTATTATATATTTATTTTATGCTTAATTTTCATTTTATTATAGAAACCAAAATAACAAGGCTCATTCCAAGGCTTCAGTTCAGATTGACGTCACTGAAAGTGGTCAGTTTTCTCATGGTCCCAGTGGTGGTCAGGACTTTGGTCTTGCTAGGCCTTTTTTCCCTACAGGAACACTGTCCTACAGCGGATTTAAAGTTTATGAAAGGCAAGGTTCACAGTGGTCGGCTTATTTCCATAACTCCCTCAAGCCACCCTTTGAGTGGTTATCCAGCTCTACTGTCTCCTCTTTTCTACCTTCCCAGCATCACTCAGATACATTCCCTTCTTTCCACTCACAGCCCCTGGCCTAGTTCGGGCCCTTGTTACCTTGCAGCTGGAATATTCCATTCAGTGACCTTCTAACTGGTCTTCTTTCCACTCTGATCCACCTTGCACTCAGCAGCCAATGAGATTTTTCTCAGTGGTAGGTCTGACTGTGTCACCCCCAACCCACTTACTCATTCAACTCTCATGGTTCCCTGTTACCGGCAGGATCAGATGATATTTCCCAGCCTGTCCCCTTCCTACCATTCCTATCTTTTAATACAGCGGCCCTGTCCACACGTTCTGATCCAGTGATCCTGGTCTACTTGGCTTCTCCTGCCTGTGGTCCGCCATCTTTGTTTTTCTCTGGCTGTTCCCCCATGCCTGGAATGCTGTGCCTCTTCTCCTCTACCTCTTTGTTTCTCAGACTCTCTTTGGGACTTTGTCACCTTCTGCAGCAGGCCTTTCCTGGTCCCTCTAGCCTCTGAGGTCACCTTCATCTGTTTGTGCCAGCTTTGTCTTATATATACCTAGTGATTGACACGTTTTCTCCCTCATCAGAATGGGAGCCTTCTGAGGACAGGGACAATGTTCTCCCATTTCCCTGGGTACCTCGCACTTAGCACAGGAGTAAGCACCTAATAAACGATGTTTGACTGACTGATGGACGGACCACCCCTATAAGCGGCTCATTCTGCTTTTGGAAAAACTCTCATCTCAAGAAGGTTTTTCCTCACATCACTCAATGAACAAATCAGTCAACAAGCTGTAATACCAGGGTACACTCAAGCATGCTTACAGTTCTCGTAAATATTTGTTGACTGACAGAGCAGCAGTGTTCCCAGGGATTAGTTAATTTATTGGGCTTTGGCAGGTGAGGCGATTCTCATGGAGCTGGGCAAACTGAGCGCCATCTACACGGTTTCTTTGTTCCTTCTTTGTTCCTTGCTGTTGGCTTAGTCTCAAAACCTCCGCCCTGTGGAGGGGTCTCGGTGATTGCAGCCTCCACCCTACGAGACCAAAGAAGCTCTGCCAACCCCTGTAAGCATCTTGCTGTATCTTACTTGTGGTTGGCTTATGTATGTACGTATGTATGTATGTATATATTTATTTATGCATGTATTTATTTATTTATTTTTGGCTAGGCAGTGGGGTTAAGTGACTTGCCCAGGGTCACACAACTAGTAAGTGTTATGTGTCTGAGGCCAGATTTGAACTCATTGTGGTTGGTTTATTAAAAAAAAAAAAGTGCCTGAGCTTTGTTGGTGCATTTGCAGAAAGCTTCCTTTCTATTTTCCCTCTGAATATAAAACAGCATCCTTCCCAAATGTGGCTGCTACTGAGAACCTAGCCTGGGATTCTGGCCAGAGTTAGGATTCTCTGGGCCTCTCATGTATTTTGCTTTGCTTTTCAAGGACCGGAATAGATAGATGAGAAACTGGGTAGCCAGTGGAACAGATTGGCACATGTATCCCTTGTGTTCTTGTCCAGGAGTGTGCTGGTAAATGTACAACAATTGGCTCTCAAAAAATTTAAATAGGGGCAGCTAGGTGATGCAGTGCATGGAGCATCAGCCCTAGAGTCAGGAGGACCTGAGTTCAAATCCAGCCTCAGACACTTGATACTTACTAGCTGTGTGACTCCGGGCAAGTCACTTAACCCCAGTTGCTTCACCAAAAAAGAAAAAAAGAGTTGTTAAAAAAAAGATCTATGACATCCTTTTAAAGTTTACATTATTAACATTTTATTCATCACTTTGTTAACTCTAGACAAGCAACAAAATAATAAATGAAGTCCTGATCGGTAGCATTTGCTGATTTCCAAGGTCTAAATGCTCATATAGAATATTTAACTGTCGGCTCAGTTACCCTTGCTTTTAGTCTATTCTCCTGATGGTTAGTATCAGCAAATCTGTTTGGGTTACCTTTAAGGATTAGGTGGCTGTACTTCTGTTCTTTCAGACTTAATGCTAGACTAGTATGTCATATTTCTTTTCTTGCCTCTCAGATTCTGTTCTGACCCTGGTAATAAATATTTCTTTGATTGAATTGAATTTATAGCTGTGTTTCAGACTCTATCAAATTTCCTTTTGTGGACAGCTAGAAGTATCCCCCCTTCCAATCCTACCGTCCTCCCCAGAGTCATCATTTCAGTGGTGTGCTGGCAAATATTTAACTACCGGCTTTCTGAACATTCGCTTGTGACACATTTAAAAAAAAGTTTAATCTGTATTAGTAACACTTTTCCCTTCATTTTCATGAGACAATGAGCAAGACTACACATAAAGTTTTGATTTGTAGTTTTACCAAGGTGGGAATGTTCCCACTGGAAATTTCACAGTCTATTGAGGGCTTGTAGAAGCTGGCTGTAATGCACCACTGCTCATAATTTGAGGGTCCTTTACAAAATTTATGTTCTGATCACATCTTAAAATGTCCAGTCTGATTTACTGGAATACTCCCTCTCCAAAGATTGGATGTTATTTTGACTGGAGGATGTGGTTTTGTTGGGAAGAAATGAGCCCACGTCCATATGCCAAAATCATGCTTGGCAATTGTCTGCTGAGGAGGAAGAGAAACTGCTGATTAGTCTCTGGAAAGCGCCTCTCTTGGCTTCCTCCTTGGGCTCTGCAGCATGCAGTATCCCTGATGCCGGAACTCTGATAGTTTCCAAAGTTTCCTTACCTGACATTTGGACTTATCTGGAGAAGCAGTTGCGAGATTTCTTTTGAAAAATTGGCTCACGTGTTCCTAATGGCAACATCCTATACACCTGGGCATACTTTCTATAGTCCATCAGGTCAGGAGTCTGAAAAGGAAGACTTTCCACATTCCCCCACCGAAGGGGCTTTGAGATCCTTTGAATGCTTTTCACATTGTCCAAGTGACTTATGTTATTGGTGATGAGCCAAGTTCCAAACTCCATAGGATTCTGCATTTGACTGTCAATGCTGGATTTCTATGAACTAGTAAATCCAGGAGGGAAGCCATTTTATACTGCCTTCCCTAATTTGTTTATGAAAATGCAAATATTTATAGTATATTTTTCTGTTAGAAATTATTATGGTTTTGAATGTGCATATATATATATATATGTGTACAAATATATATATATGTCTATATACACACACACACATACATATAAAAATTTTGGTGTTTAAAACACATTTGCACGTTTATTTTAAGTAGCACTGTGGATTCAGGTAGCTATTTAAACAACCTTAACAACATAATTCCCTTTTCCATTTACATTTAGACAGGAACTCGGCTCTCTTTTAAAAAACCATTATTTAAAAACTAATTTTTCGTAAACCTCAGCATTCTCCCTCCTGCTCCCTTCCCCCCCAGTAAGTTGCATTGGTTAGCTATTTACTCGTTTTATTTTTGTATTCCTTCACTCAGATGTGTTTTTGGCTGACAGGGAGTGGAATCTTTTTTTATTAAAACATCCTGGTGGGTGGTGCTCCCTGGGAAGTTTTTTTTTTTTTTACTGGAAACCAGTAAGTCTTAGGCTTTGGATTTCCGATATTTGTTTTCCTCTTTTGGTGTCACTACCATATTCCAGTGCCCTGGGAGTTCAGTATCTTTTTGTTGTTTGCATTCTGTCTGTGCCTAGATTAAAAGGTAGACTTCTCTCTCTCTCTCTCTCTCTCTCTCTCTCTCTCTCTCTCTCTCTCTCTGACTTCAGGGCTGGAGCTCTATCCACTGCACCACCTAGCTGCCCCTGGACTTCTCTTTTAATGTATATGTGTATGAGTATATATGTGTAGCCTGGATCAGATAAAAATGTAATTGGAAAATATTATACAAAATAAATAAAAACACAATAGAACATAGAAAATGTTAACGTGTGTTTTTTTTAAGTCAATGTGAAGCCTACAGGGATCCCTATTTACTGTTAGTGGTCCCCATTTTCTGTTTGTGTTTGATATTGCTGGGCTAAAGCACGGAGTGATTTGCTCTGGGTCTCACATCCAGTATGTGTCAGAGGAAGAATTGAACCAAGGCTTCACTTTGCCCATTACAGTTTGCTGACTCTTCCCTTGTCAACAGTGCTGTTGTTCAGTTGTTTTTTCATTTGTGTATACTCTTTGTGATTCCCATTTGGGGTTGTCTTGGAAAAGATACAGGAGAGGTTTGCCATGACTTTCTTCAGCTCATTTTACAGATGAGGATGCTGAGGCAAATAGAGTTAAGTGACTTGCCCAGGGTCATACAGCCAGTAAATGTCTGAGGCCAGATTTGAACACAGGAAGATGAGTCTTCTTGACTCCAGGCCTGGTGCTCTATCCATTGTGCCACCTAGCTGCCCCCTTGTAAACAGTAGGCACTTAAATAAATACTTGTTGAATTGGTATCAGAAACCCTTTGTATACTACTTCACATAATTGACGCTCAAGGCATATTTATTGAATGACATTGAATTAACTGGACAGTAGGAGCTAATTTCCCAAAATAAAATATGCTCAGGAAACCTTCCTGCTCCTTTGATTTGTGCCTATGTCAGGATAAAAGGTTTATTTCTTTTGATAGTAAGTTAATAAACATTTATTAAGCACCTACTATGTGCAGGGTACTGGGCTAAGCATTATCAGTCTTCTACTCTGGTAGATCTGTGCCTCTGGAAGGAAGCTGCTTGCTTCCTATACTTGAGTCCTCTACTAGATTGATTTAGAGATGAAAAGACAGCCCTAGTGTAGGATGCCATCTGCCTACCCAACTTTGGCAGACAGAGGCTAAAGAGATATGATGAATTCTTGAGACCTTTGCAGCTCCTTGGGGCTGGATCAGGGATGATCCAGGTTCCTTTAACTTCTCCTGGCTGCAGATTTCAAAGATAGGTGTACACCCTAGTGGTCTAAGTCGCAGAATGGCATAATTTAGATATTGACTTCACAAAAGGAAAAAAGCCACTTAAATTGGAAATAAGACACTTGTCACGAAGTGTGAGAATCCTCTAAGGGTGGGGGGCTGGCTATTTGTGGCATGTACCATAGAGGTAAAACTGTGACTTTTTTGTGTTGTTTTTACAGTGGAGAAATAGATATCCATCTTTTTGCTCGCTGAGTAGAATATGACTTTTATTTATAACATCTCAGCGTGAGATTGAGAGTATCCTTATTATCAATGGCTCCCCGTCAGTAAATCCCCATGTCCATAGCTTTATTTTTTTCATTTTTTTGCTCTTGGTTAGAGTGGTTTAATTTCTTATATTTATGCTTCTCTCGAGTTAAGTCAGAATGGATTTACAAAGTAGACCTATGCTGCCTTTCGGCCGTCTGGGCTACCGTTCTTATCTGCTGTGCTTCTGTGTGTGTGTGTCCAAGGCACTGTGACCCGGGGCTGGAGGGCAGCTGTGTGGTCCAGGAAGTAGTCGAGGTGTTTTTCCAGACTTTTAAAGAAAGCGTTCTTCTCAGCCAAAAGCAGATTCCGTAGAGTGAGCGACCCAGATGCTACATGGTCAGTGAGCTAAAATTCCACCGCAGCTCTCGAGCCAGTTCAATTACAAGCATTTCTTCAGGTTCCTGCTGCATGGCAGGTCTTGGGGTGTTGTTCAGTCGTGTCTTTCAGTCGTGTCCAACTCTTCACGACCCCATTTGGGGTTTTCTTGGCAAAGACAGTGGAGTGGTTTGCCATGTCCTTCTCCAACGCCTTGGGCTACAGAAACAGCCAGGAAACAGCCCCTACCCTCAAAATTACATTCATTTGGGGGAGGAGGGGTCAAAAATGTACACAAGTAAGTAAATATAAATTACCTGCCAAATCACACAAAGTAATCATCCAGAAAGCACACTTATAGGAAGTGGCATTTGAGTTCTAATAATTATAATAACAAACAATAAATAGTATTTACGTAGGATTTTAAGGTTCAAAAAAAACTTTACATGTGCTGTCTCATTTATTCTCACACTAACCTAGAGAGGACGAGGCTATAATTATCCCCATTTTACAGATTAGGAAATTGAGACTGAAATTGAGTGACTTGCCTGGGGTCACAAAGTTAGTAAGCATCAGCCTGAAGGAGGATTTGAACTCTGGGCCCAGCACTTGGTCCACTGCCCCACCGAGGCTGTTACCAGGCATATACATTGGTTGTCTTTCATTCTTTCCCCTTCCTTTGACCTTGGCATCGTCTCTTTCTCTTACCCCCAAATCATGGTGTCACCCAGGCTGCTCTCCGTGGTCCTCAGAAGGGCTGCCCAACGTAGCTCTGTTCTTCCTTGATAATGTCCTCCTTCTCCAGATCTTTCTGGAGGCTGAGTTCAAATCTATCCTCAGACATCAGTTAGCTGCGTGACCCACGGACAAGTCACATAACCTCTGCTTGCCTCAGTTTCCTCATTTGTAAAATAGGGATCATAATGGCACCTCCCTGGGAGGGTTGTCGTGAAAATCAATGGAAGTAATTTTTGTAAAGTGCTTTTAGTACAGTGCCTGGCACACAGTAGGCTCTTAATCAATACTTAATCCTTTCCTTTCCCCTCATCTCTCCAGGCTTCCTCCCCTCCCACTATCAAAAAGCACCTGTCCTATGTCCTGTTCTTCTTGACATTGTCTGGGGGATTACTGTTGTGATGAAAGAATCTGTGTCAATGGTCATCACTAGGTGCTGAGCGCTCTTCTCCTCTCAGGTAATGTGTTCTTCAGGATTTTATCTGCAGTTTATCCTGTATTTCTCTTTTTTTGTACATAGTTGTTTGCATGCTGCATCCCCCTCCCTCTTAAGATTGTGAACTCTTTGAGGCCAGAAACTGGTTTTTTAGTTTTTTTTTTTGGCTATTCTTAGCATTGTGCCTGGGACATAGTAGGTCCTTATTAAATGCTTGTTGTTCTTATTTTATTTTTCAGAGACACAGCAACCAGAACCCAGGTTTCTTAACAGTTTTTTGCATCATGGATGTCCCTTTGGGAATCTGCTCCACCCTATAGACCACTTCTGTGTTTAAATCCTTAAAATAAAATGCACAGGATTATAAAAGAAAACACTTATGTTGAATTAAAGAAGTATTTTTTTCCCATCCAAGTTCACATATTCCAGGTTAATGGTTTCTTTTCCAGTATCTGAATTTCTCTAGGCCAGAAACTCTCCTATTTTTTTTTAATCACTGTATCCCCCAGCCCCCAGCTTGGTGCCTTGCATTAGCAGGCACAGACTGCATGTATATCTAATGGAATTTAATTCACCCCAGAGAATTACTTTCAGGTTGAGAATTTTAGGCACTCTTCCAGAATGATGGGTAAGAGATGTTCGAAAAGACCGCCTTTCAGGGCTCTTCCAGTGCTGCCAGCTGGTGTTCTTCCCACCCAAGCTATTTATTTATTCACAGGATTAGCTTTGTTTAGCTCTAAAGGCTTCCTGGATGTTACAGAACATACGGTGTTAGCGGTTTGCGTCTAACAATGATATATTTGTATTTTCTTCTGATCCTCTCTTCAATCTGTGCCCTCAGCCCCATTGAGTCATTTCCTCTTATGTTTGGGCCTAGATGTTTCCTTAGAACTGAGGCAACAAATGGGGTTGGGGAAAGGAGTCAGAGGGGATTTATACTGGAGGAATCCATCTGGTCTGCTGATAGATGATAGATTTTAGGTTTCTTCTATTTGGATGCCTCTCAGGGAGGGATGGTGGTGATAGACAGGGCATGGGGGATCCCTATAATAGCTAGCACTTTAAGGTTTGTAGAACACTCATAACAATCTTATGAGGTAAGTGCTGTAATCTCCATTTTACAGATAAGGAGACTGAGGCTGAAGTGTTTTGTCCATTGCCATACATTTTATAAGTTCCTGAGGCAAGATTTGAACTCAGGACTTCCTGACTCCAAGTCCAGTGCTCTGGACACTAGGCTACTTAGCTGCCTAACCTTCAATAAGTTCCTTCTAGTGAATAGCTGCTCTCAGGGACAGTAGTATCTTCACCAGTGCCTTCTTGACTCGATGACCTTGAATTCCTGTAGCTCTGCCCACACAGATGGTTCCAGTGTACAGCTGGATTACTTTGTTTCAGTAAAGACCCATCTGGCTTCCTTCCTCAGTCCAAACCGTGTGGCCTATCCTGTTGGAAAGGCCATAGCCACTCTTCTCACTTCTCTTTTGGGATTTCCACTGCCCTGTCCACCTCCTGTTTCTTCTGTTCATCTTGCTGTCCTTGATCTGCACATGACTATTGTGATGTTGTGTTTACAGCTTCCCTGTCGATGGTGTTAGGGGTCCACAGCTATAATTACATTGTAGGGGAATGATCTGATCAAGTTGAAGCACTTAACTGGGTGATACGCCTTTATTAGGGACTCCAGTACATCTCCCGATGGAGGGTCTTAACATACCTACTAAAACCCTTATTGTGGGGTGGGCTACTGGTCTACACCTATAGACACCTCTTCAAGGACTTGAACCGGCAGGTTTGGCAGGATTGACAGGACTGGATGTGTGACGTGCGATGTGCCTCATCATACAAATCCGTTGAAGTCTTAGAGATTTTAAGTAAGATTTAAGATTTAAGTAAGCATTCCATTTAAGCACTGGACCTGGACTCAGGAAGTCCTGAGTTCAAATCTGGCCTTGGATACTTACTAGCTGTGTGACCCTGGGTAAGTCACTTAATCGATGTCTGCCTCAGTTTCCTCATCTGTAAAATAGGGTGAATAGCATCCACCTCCTAGGATTATTGTAAGGATCAGATGAGGTAATTTTGCAAAATGTTTTACAAAACTTAAATCATATAAATGCTATTTATTATTGTTGTTGTTGTTGTAATTATTAAAGGCTCTTCTCAGACAAGATGTCATCCTATATGTATACATCAAAAACATGTGACAGATATGACTGCAGAGGTTCCTTTGTTCCATGATCTACTGAGAATTGACACCAAGAAAACTATCAAACAGGAAGATTTATGTTCACCTAAGGTGTTAACCAGTGCCATGCAGTATCTTTAAGCGAATAAAATGTCACAAGAAATAAATCTTAACCAGAGGCTTTATCCACAAAGTTATGGAAGATGGACCGTTATAACCAGAGAAGATATGTAGAGAGAAGATGAGCACCAGAAAGCCAGGCTTTTATTATTAGCTCACCCTTTCTGAAACCTAGCCTGTTCTTCACTGTGAAAGGATTTTAGAATCATAAGCCTGTCCTAGAATGTATGGTGAAAAGCCATATACTCCAGTCCCTCACCTTGTTTGGCAAAATCCCCTGGCCACGACAGGTGAGAACCAATTTTATTTTTCGAGGTCGTTCTACTGATTCATATCTTGAACTGTCAGGCAATCCTTCCATTCTGCAGCGTGGAAAAGATAGCTTCAGCTCAACCCTGTTATCTGTTATCTTGATCTTGGCCAAGACTAAGAAAGCAGGACATGGGCCTCTGAATAAAGTCCCTCTTAGGGCCACTGCTTGAAGAGGACGGGACCAATGTGATGGAGGATAGAGAACAGGCAGAGGTGTTTGACACTTATTTTGCTTCTTTTTTTTTTCTGTTAAGGGGAAGGATTTTAGAACTGGGAAGAACAGTCAATCAGTTAAGCATTTTTTAAAGCACCTACTGTGTGCCAAGAACTGGAGATACAAAGAAAAGCAAAAACAACAGCAACACCCTTCCTGATTCATGGAAATCTCAGTCTAATGGGGAAGACAGTATGCAAACAACTATGTAACAATAAGCTGTATTAATTATCTTTAAGTTAATTTAAAGATGACCAGTAGAGGGAAGGCGCTAGAATTAAGAGGAGTTGGGAAAGGCTTCTTGTAGAAGGTGGGGTTCTAACTACCAACAAAAGTGGCAAAGAAAAGCATGGAAAACTCAGATGAGTCTGAGAGAGCCAGGAAGGGCACGTGGAGCTTCCCTTGCTTAGCTCACGTCTCCTGGTCCAGGTGAAGGACGTGCTTAGCTATTGACTGAGTTGGCAGACATGATTGCTCAGCCATGGCCTTGAACTGAGAAGAATCATGGAGAGCAGGGGTGATGCCACAGGATTGGAGGAGGCGTGGGAGAGAATGGAGCCTATCCATTTTAGGTCCAGGAGCTGGATTTTAATTCTCGATAAAGTTTTAGAAAATTGTGGTTAGTGAATATTTGGAAAAGGAAGTGGTGATCCCAGGGAGCCAGCCTGGCTTCATCAATTACAGGCCACAATTAGACTAATGTCATTTCCTTTCTTATTAATGGTTAGTAGGTCAAGGAAATGCTATTGTCCCCTGCTGTAAAGATTTTATAGGACTAGGAGTAGGACTCAACCTTGTGGCTACCTTTGACATTGCTAACCACCTTCTCCCAGATATTCTTTCCTCTTACTCTCTCTGGGTTCTTATTTTACCTGTCTGGTCACTCCTTTTCTTTTTACTGGCTTATTATTCCTGTTGTACCTCTGAACTGTGGGGATTCTCCAGGGATCTGTGCTCAGTCCTTTTCTTCCTTTACATTCTCACTCATGGGAATCTTATCAAGTCCCATGGACTTAACTATATCATCTCCATGTCTATGCAGGTTACTTGTGGGTATATATCTCTTTGGGGGGGAGAGACACAGAGAGAGAGACAGAGACAGAGACAGAGAGAGAGACAGAGAGAGAGAAAAGAAGAAGAAGAAGAAGGAGGAGGAGGAAGAAGATGAAAGAAAGGAAGATGAGAGATGGAAGGAGAGAGAGAGAAGAGGGGAGAGAGAGAGGAGGGAAAAGAGAGAGGAAGGAAAAAATATGAGAGAGAGATGAAGGAGGGCAAGGGGAGAGAGGGAGGGAGAGAGAGAAGGGAGGGGAAAGAGAGAGAAGAGAGATGAGGACAAGAGGGAGGAGGGGGGAAGTGGAGAGGAGGGAGAGGGAGGGAGGAGAGAGAGAGAGAGAGAGAGAGAGAGAGAGAGAGAGAGAGAGAGAGAGAGAGAGAGAGAGAGAGAGAGAGAGAGAGAGAAGAGGAAGTGGACAGGAATCCCTTTAAGAATATGCTTGACAAGTGGTATCCAGGGTTCACTTAGAGAACGCTAGTGATATGGAATTCATCCCTTCCAAAGCTTCCGGGACACAGATAATGGCAAAAGCAGTCCCTGCCCTCGAGGAATGTATGTTTTAATGGGGGGAGACAACATGTAAATACATTTAAAGCAATTAGCACCTAAATGACACCAACCTTTCTATGTACTTTTGGAACTGCAAAATGGCTTATAACAGATTTGGAAAACCTCTTAACAAAACCCATGCAATATTAATGAAACACAGGCTCCCATTGCCCTAAAGCAACCATAAAAAGATTAATGCTTCCTTGCCAAAAAGGAGGATGATTGATAGACCTTCTCAGGGCCCATGATAAATAGGTCAGAAACTACAGAAATACTTTTGGAATAAACATCTGTCCCTTCACTGAACAATAGCAAAAGCTGAGACCAGACTCATGCCACTGGATTTGTTGAATGTAACTGAAAGTAGTTTGTCTCCAGATGGAGCTTATGAGATGACTAAGGTCCAGTCCAATCAAAAGTCCTTCCATGAGGGTCATACACATGAACTCAGGCAACTCTATGTTGAAAAAGAAGCACTGAACAAATAAGTGTCATGTGGATTTGTCTGTGGAGATGGAGGTATTCATAATGGCAATTCAGCACCAGGTCATTGACATGAGAAATTACAGAAGGGTTATCCATAGGGAGGTCAGGCTTAGTGATCAATGGAGATTGCTTAGAAACTGGTAGGAATTGTGCCACATCACACTTCAGGCTGTAAAAAATTTAGCACCTTCTGAATATTTAGCAAGATATGACTTGGTGGTTAATTATGCATTAAGAGCTCACTAGCTTTCTTGGGGGGGTAGCTAGTGGATGGTCTAGAGTCAGTAAGACTCATCTTCCTGAATTTAAATCTGGCCTCAGACACTTACTAGCCATGTGACCCTGGGCAAGTCACTTCACCCTGTTTGCCTCAGTTTCCCCATCTGTAAAATGAACTGGAGAAAGAAATGGCAGACCACTCCAGTATCTTTACCAAGAAAACCCCAAA
Organism: Phascolarctos cinereus; assembly: GCF_003287225.1. Taxonomy (NCBI): domain Eukaryota; kingdom Metazoa; phylum Chordata; class Mammalia; order Diprotodontia; family Phascolarctidae; genus Phascolarctos; species Phascolarctos cinereus. The sequence continues at coordinate 51,516,545 of NW_027555514.1, read as the reverse complement.
TGGAGTCCCAAAGAGATGGATATGAGTGAAAAATAACCAAACAACAACAGCTTTTATGGACCCACAGGCTTTAAATTTGTATTCTACAATTGCAGTTCCCACAATATCTTGGAGAACTCAATTAATTATCAGAATGATCACAGGTCAAACTGTCACCCACGATCATCTGTACATAATAACACTGATTCATAAAAATTAGAGAACAGCATTTTATTAGGTGTTGCTATAGCAACTACTTATAATCTACAAATTATGTGGGGTGGGAGGGAGAGGGGGAAGGAGGAAGTTTCAGATTACAGAGACCTAACTGGAGAAATCATGTGTGAGCAATAGGATGAGGTAATATCATTCCTCCTGTCCTGTCTGTACTGGAGTTGCACCAAAGATGCCTTCATAGAGTCTGCATAAAATCAGCTCATATATTAATACTTTAAGTCAGTTTATTTTTAAAGGCAATTATTTTATTGACCTGCACAATAATCAGTAGAACTTTAAAAGAGTAATAGCAGGCTGGGGACTTGGCTCAGGACTATATTATCTGAGCTTCATTGAAAGATGAGAAGACTGTGATAAAAATCATAATTAAATTAAAATTAAAATCCAACCTTCCATTTCTGCCCATTGAAGAAGGCAGAATCAGCTCTTGATTCTATTTAGCCAGCAAGCATGTCTTGAGAGCCTACCAGAGCAAGCATTTTAAAGCACCCACTGTGTGCCAGGCATGGTGCTACATGCTTTACAAATATTAGCTCATTTGATATCCGAGGCACCGTACCATGTTGCATTTCATTTTAATGGAAGCTAAAAAGCTCTAGGGCACTATTTGGTATATAGTCACAATCATTGACAAAAACCAGAGCTGATTGATAGCTACTGAATACATCAAAAATGCGCCTGGCAGCTGATTATTATAAAAAGATATAATATGTCTTAGAGAAGTAAATATTTTTAAAGCTTTAAATTTCTCTTATAAAATCCCTCACTAACAGCTCGTTCCAAATAAATGTCACTATTTTTAACATGATATGTTATTTCTGTTTGCCATTCTGTCATTCATTTGCAAAGATCTATGCCATTGGTTTACAAAGAAGGAAGTTAACAAGGATTTATTAAGCACCTGCTGTGTGCTCCACTTAGCACTGTGCAGGTTCTTTACAAACACCGTCTCATTTGATGCTCACAACAGCCCTGTGAGTCAGGTGCTGTTATTGTCCCCATTTTACAGTTAAGGAAGCTGAGGTAGGCAGGGGTCACCTAGCTAGTGAGGGTCTGAGGTCAGATTTGAGCTGAGCTTTGGGCTGAGCACTCTGTCTGCTCCGCCAGATGAGGGAAGTTGCTGCAGTGGAAAGATGATGCATGCTTTGGAGTCAGAGCATTCCAGACCTGCTCTTCACTACCTGTGTAAACTTAGTTCAATCTCTTTCTCCGTGGGCCTCAGTTTCCTCATTTGTGAAAAGATGGCGCTGGACTAGATGCCCTCTGAGTTTCTCTTCCAGCTCTAAAATCCCTTAAAAAAAAAAAGGTTGGGAATGGATTCCAGGGGTAACGTCAGAACTCGGTTTTAACTTCCCCGGAATTGTTACAGCAAGAAGTCCGTTCTTTGGCACAGAGCCTCTAGATGGCACAGTCCCATTGCAGGAAGCTGAGAAGCCACCAGGCAGAGCTTGGGAGATTTTCTCAAGGGTGTAACGTCTCAGACCCCTCATAATTTAATAAGCTGCCCCTGGAGTGGGCATGGCCGTAATGCCGGTGAACCACAGCTATCCATTATGCTGTCCTTTTCAGTACCAGAATTTTGTATATCCATATATGTGTGTGTGTGTATGTGTATCTCTCTCTCTATCTATATACACATATATGTGTATATATACATGTATGTATATATATACATATAATACATGCATATGTGTGTATGTGTATCTATTTGTATATATGTGTATATATAATATATAATATATTTATATATTATATATATCATATTAATATATTATATGTTTATAATATATTACTATATAATATATATTTGTGCCAGGATGCAATTTATTTCTTTTTAATTGGGATTACATAAATATCACAAGAAGGTATGCAATAAGGCAAGTGAACATTTTACAAGGAAAAACACTGGAAAGCTTACTTTTTTCCCAAAGGGACAACTTTGGTGGGGAAACTTATCACCAGTGGGCTTTTTGTTACCAAAAGACCATAGGTTCCTAGATTTAGGACCTCAAAAAAGACCTCAAAAACCATCTGGTCCTACTTCTTCATTTTGCATTTGAGGAAACTGAGTCTCAGAGAAATTAAGTGACTTGCTTATGCTCCAGCAGCTAGTAAGTGTCATAGGCAGGATTTGAACCTAGGTCTTTCTGACTCCTAGACCAGCAACATTTTTTCCTCTATAACTCACTGTTCTCAAAAAGAGGTAGTGGAGACTGGAACATGGAGTAAGATGCTGAACTAAAACCTGACAGTTCATATGAACATTGAGGAATCATATAAGCCTAAAATTACTGTGATTTAGTTATCATTAAATCATGAATAATTTGATATTTAAACAGATTAATGAATCCAGATGAAGAGAACCTGGGTTTTCTGATCCTGCTTCTCTCACTGGGCATTCGATGCTTTTCATAACTTGCCTATGTTTCCTTCCTATGTTTCCATTCCTCCTATATCTCTGTATACCCTATGATCTCTCACCTGCTGGTAGTGTCGCAAACATAGCATTTCATCTTCCATCTTGAACTTTGCATTGGTTGATTCCCCTCTCTGCCCTTCTATCTCTGGAATATTCTTGCAGTAAGGTATTTTTTTCCCCCTTTGGTGAGACAATCGGGGCTAAGTGACTTGCCCAGGGTCACATAGCTAGTAAGTGTCAAATGTCTGAGGCCGTATTTGAACTCAGGTCCTCCTGACTACAAGGCTGGAGCTCTATCCACTGTGTCGCCTAGCTGCCCCTCCTCCCTGGAATGTTCTGCTTTGGCATCTTCAGCTCTTACTTCCTGTGGCCTCCTTCAAGGCTCAAAGCCCGTCTTCTGCATCACCCCTTTCCCCACCAGTCCCCCAGCTGCTAGTGACTTCACATTTCAGTTTACCTTCATCTGTTTTTAACTTGTATGCGGAATTAACTGAACCGAGCATATTAGATTGAAATTTAATTTTGTTGATAATATTTATTATCCTGCAAATTGTAAAGCATGGAAGATGATTGCTTCTAAGAAAAGGACGTATACTGCAGTGGGACTATGGACCCTACTCCAACGTCACGTGCTTAATTCTCTCTAAAAGAGGAAGGTTGGAGCTGGTACCCAGTTGTTTGCATGTCATTGCCCTCATTAGAATGTGAATGAGTTTCTGGAGAGCAGAGACTGCTTTTTGCTTTTCTTGGAATACATAGCACACACTCTGTACCTCATACACACGTTAAATCCTTGTTGTTATTCAGCCATTTTCGGTCATGTCTGACTCTCTGTGACCCCATTTGGGGTTTTCTGGGCAGAGATATTGGAGTGATTTGCCATTTCCTTCTCCAGCTCATTTGACAGGTGGGGAAACTGAGGCAAACAGGGTGAAGTGACTTGCCCAGGGACACACAGCTGATAAGTGTCTGAGGCCAGATTTGAACTCAGGAAGACGAGTCTTTCTAATTGCAGGCCCAGCACTCTGTGCTCTGTGTCACCTAGTTGGCCACAAAGACTTGTTGACTCAACTTGCTTAAGTGGCTTAATTTCTCTGGGCCTTAATTTCCTTAACTTTAAGATGAGGAGGTGTAGCGGGTAGGTAGGTGGCTCAGTGGATAGGGCGCTGGGCCTAGAGTCAGGAAGACATGAGTAAAGGATACCTTACTAGCTGTGTGACCCTGAGCAAGTCACTGAACCTCTGTTTGCTTTAATTCACTGGAGAAGGAACTGGTAAATCACTCTAGTATCTTTGCCAAGAAAACACCATGGACAGTGTGGTGCATGGGGCCATGAAGAGTCAGACATGACTGAACAGCTGAACAGCAATGAAGATGAAGGGATTGGACTAGACAGTCTGCCTCTGAAGTCCTTTCTGGCCCTAAATCTGCATTCCTAAGGCACTGTTCTTTGAACAAGACACTCCATATCTCTTGGCATTTTCTCTGAAGTTACCTAGTCCAACCTCTTTGTTTTACAGAGGGGGAAACTGAGTCTCAGATGACAAGTTACCTGACTTGCCCAAGGTCACACAGGTAGTAAACAATAGAACAGGGATTCCAGATCAGGTTGTCCTGACTTCCAAATCCATCACCCTTCCCACTCTACCACACTGTCTCAAGCTCTGCAAGAGGGAGCAAAGTGGTTGATTTTGTGTCTTTCATATAGTATCTTTCATGTTATGGGTGTTCAGTGTTGGAAGGAAGGAAGGAAGGAAGGAAAGAAGGAAGAGGAAGGAAAGGGAAGGAAGAGGAAGGATAGGGAAGGAAGGAAGGAAGGAAAGAAGGAAGGAAGGAAGGAAGGAAGGAAAGGGAAGGAAGAAAAGGGAAGGAAGGAAGGAAGAGGAAGGAAAGGGAAGGAAGAGGAAGGATAGGGAAGAAAAAGAAGGAAGGATGGAGGGAGGGAGAGAAGGACAGAGGAAGGAAAGAAGGAAAGAAAAAGAAGGGGGGGAGAAGGGAAGGAAAGGGAAGAAAGGAAAGAAGGAAGGAGGGAGGGAAGGCAGATGTCTAGTTCCTGTTTTCATTGATTATGCTTTAAAGCAGGTGTGAAAAGAACCTGCTTTTAGGTCAGGTGGTAAGAATTGAGCTTCCTTATCTCTTTCAGTGGGAGCATCCCTTCTCCTACACCAAGGGTTCTTGACTTTTGTGTGTATGATGGACTCTCTTGCATCGAATTAGTTATCAAAATACCTAAAAACTGAGTTCCCATCTGGCAGGTTAAGGTGAGAGGCAGCCTGGCTTCTGTTCGGATCCTCATTATTTCTCTCTTCCAAGTCACATTGATGCCTCAGCTCTGTTCAGAGGGCATCACACCTGCACTGGACACACTTCTTATTCTTATGCTTGATGAATCATGGGTACAAGCCCAGCTTTGCTTCTTCTGCAAGCAGGCCAAAAAGGGCCTACTCTCTACCACAAGGGGAAATTGCCTGAGGCTCCTCCTATAATTTACCTTCCAACCTTCAGGCCTTCCCATTCCCTGGGCAACTTGATTCCCCTGTGCTTAGAAGAGCAAAGCTGAATCCTGTATATTTTAAAAATAGATTAAATCCACTCTGTTAATTAGCCATTTTCATTATGATAGAGAGAAATTTGGAGTGACCATGGTGACTCAAAAAAAAGATTGCTTTCTCTTTGTGAATTGCTTTCTCCGTATAAAAATGTGAAACTCTTATGTCAGTGGCACCCATCACTCCAGAAACAAGGTGTTGGCAGAGATAGGAGGTGAGTCTATAAAGAGGGAAATTTTTCATTACTTCTTCTCAGCTGGAAGGAAGGGAGATGGGGATTGGTTGGGGTTTTAGTATTCCTTGTGCCTTGATTTATTATATGAATGCTTGGAATATGTGATTATTCAGCATAACTGCGAGAATTGTTTAGAATTTAAATTTATAGCCTTGGAGACAGCCAATTTCAAGTCCACAAACAGGGCGAATTGCCTTGTGGATGTGTAATTTTCTAAACATTTAAGAACAAAGGTTAATATTAATATAATTTTCTGAAATAAACCTTTAGGATAATGTTATTTCCTCCAGTTACACAGATTTTCTTGTAACCCTTTTAATTTATAATCATAGTGGATGACATCATTTTTAGAAATTTTGTCCAGAGGCAGCTAGGAGGTGGAGTGGATAGAGCTCTAGTCCTGGAATTAGGAAAACCTGAGTTCCAATCTAGCCCTCAGACCCTTACCAGCTGTGTGACCTTGGGCAAGTCACTTACCCTCTGTTTGCCTCAGTTTCCTCAGTTGTAAAATGAGGATAATGACAGCTCCTACCTCCCAGGGTTGTCATGAGGATCAAATGAGATAATATTTGTAATGTGCTTGGCACGTAGTAGGTACTATAGAAATGTTTATTCCCTCACCTCCCCACCTGTGATTTCAGCAGTTTGAGATGTAGTGTGGAACCCTCTCTGCCTACATCGGGTTGGGTAACTTTTCTGTAACTTTAGATCATAGATTTAGAGGTGAAAACAACTTTAGACATTATCTGGTCCCACCTACTTATTTTACAGATTAGGAAAATGAGGTCTAGAGAGTCTGACAAGGTCACACAGCTACTATAGTAAGTGATGGATGTGGATTTGAATTCCCACCCCTTGTCCTCCAGATCATCCCAGGCTGCAGCAAGTGCCCTTGGGAGGGTAGCCTCAGCCTTTGGGGCCAATGACTGGTGAGCAGGAACCATACTGGGGATGCTGGCCCCTAAATCTTGTTATTGATAGGATTGCACAAAGAAGTTTGAAGACTCCCTTACTGCCCATCTCCTGTGTGACTGCACAAACCAGTATGATTTCCATTACTCTGCATGCTGTTATAAATGCCAGAACACTGACGAGCTGGGCCTATCTGAACAGATAGATAAATGGGACAGAGAAATAGACAGAATGATAACCCATGCTCATCTAGACCAAACTCAGAGCTTGCCATTTTAGGTGCTGAGAGCAATTTAGTATGAGCCGAATATATGCAGTCCTTTCTGGGGGAAAAAAATTCTACTATATTTTTCTTCCCATTCTTTATAAAAAGATCTGAAAACAATAACTTGAAAACAACAACTCTACCTGATTGTAAAGTAACCCCTCCAGGAAAGCCTTTCAAAACTTCATCTTCAGTGTAACACCCAAGAAGTGTCAAGTCATTCATAATGTATAATTAATATATCCCTCCTTCTCTTTCTTCCTCAAGCCTCGGAATTGAAAAACCACTCATGTTGTGGTGGTGTGGTAAATAACACTCTTTTCAACTATTTGTTTCCATGTCTGGGCAGATGTAGCATTTAATTTGTCAGACCTGGAAAGTTATTTAGTTTGCTCAGTTTTTATTCTTGGATACCATCACATAACTTCATGTATGCCCTTTACCTCCACCATTTTTGTGAGAAAAAAAATTCTTCATTTTTTTTCTACCATTAATGAAAATCACATCACTCACTTACAAAGCCTCTTTCATTTTAGGGTGGCAGCTCCTTTATCTGACAGCCTCAGAGAATTTCATCAGTATAAACAGAGAAATAAAGAAGCCAATGGTTGAAGTGAAGTGTGGCATAAGAATTCAATCTATTAAATCAATGATTTCATTTTATCTAAAAAGGGTTTCTACTCAGAAACAAATCTTACATGTCATTAATATAAAAAATACATAACTATAATCAATTATCTTCCTTAATGGAGATTAGCTTTTGCTCTGATGATCCCAAATCACTACATTTGCCTACCAAATGCATTTTTGGACCTGTATTTAGGTGCCTCTGTGGAGCATAGCTGGTCACACAGCTATGGGTGTATACATCCTGGAAGTGTGCAGTGTTGTGAAGGGAAGTTGCATTCCAGGAGGAGCTGGAAAGGTGGACAGCTTGGCAATCTCCTCCCCCTTCCCATCCTCCAACCCCCTTCCCAACCTCCTTATCCCTTCTCTACATTCAGATTACTTTCTTGCTCCTTACTTTTTGCCAGTAATTGAGAGCATCACCTCTCAGACTGTGCAAAGAGGCAACTTAAGATAGACCCTTCCCTTTCAGTTTGAACTAACTTGGGGGTGATCTAGTTTAAAAGGTTGCCATTTTGTCTGCTTATTTATTTATTTTGTGGCAGATGTAGTTCTGGACTTGGTCCGTAATTTATTGATATATTACTAGAGAAATAAACTCCTCCAGGGAGGAAACTCCATCTACCAATAGAGACCCCTCCTAATGTGCAACTTATAGTATCAGAGAGTTGCATGGAGAAATTTAATTATTTAAGAGAATTAATTAATTTTCTTAATTTAATTAAGAGAACTTAATAACTTGAGCAGGGTTAAGTACATGGCCAATATGTGTCAGAGAAAGGATTTGAACCCAAGTTATCCTGACTCTGCGGCTGGCTTTCTATCCCCTATGTCATGCCATAGTCAATGCCACTGGACATCAATGACTCTGAGAATGAGTCTGATGACTTTGCACAACTCTGCCTCACATAAATCCAGTTCACTCACAAGTCAAGACATCATTCTCACAATGCCATTGGTCTTCTTTGAAAATGCAGGATGGGAGGTGGAACCAAGATGGTGGAGTAAAGGCCAGGGACTTGCCTGAGCTCTCCCCCAAACCCCTCCAAATACCTTTAAAAAATGACTCTAAACAAATTTTAGAGCAGCAGAACCTACAAAAAGACAGAATGAAACAAATTTCCAGCTGAAGACATCTTGGAAGTTTGGCAGGAAAGGTCTGTTTGCACCAGGGTGGGAGAGGAGCACAGTCTAGCACAAGCCACCCCAGCACAAACTGGGTCCCCACCAATCCAGAACAGGTTTTGGGTCAACTGAATCATGGGCAGCAGTGGTGGTTTCCAGACTCCTCAGCCCACAAACGCCAAAGACAACTTAGAAGGTCAGAAGGAAAGGTCTGAGGCACATGGCTGAAAGTGGAGCATGGTACAATGCAGGCCAGGCCAACACAGCGAGGCCCCAGCAACAGCAGTGTGAGCTCTTAGCCCACTTGGATCTGGGTCGCAGTCCTGGATGGCAGTCTCAGGGCGTAGCAGAGCTTGTGGCCGCAGTGGAGGGAGGCCCTCCTGACAGTTCCAGGGCAGAAAAGAGTGTTATGGTCATTCACAGAGCAGAGCACAGGCCAGGAGAGGAGTAAACACACCTCTTCTTAGATCATACCACCTTTGAAAAACCGAAAGCTTTCTGGGCTCAGAGACAGAGGTCCCTAGCTCCCAGGCCCTTAGCGAAGCTGTGATGATGGACTTGTCCTGAGCCCAGCGACCCTTTTCTTAGAGTAGGTTACTACCCCCACTAACTTCCCTAGGACCTCTTTTGATGACTAATCACTCTGGCACCCTAGGGGAAGAACTACTCAGAATCCTATAACCACAACTTTTCAAAAGCAAGTATACTGTAATAGTTTTCACCTGTGGGAAAAAAAATATAGAAGAAAATAATACCTTAAAAAACAGACTAACCAAAATGGCAAAAGAGGCCCAAAAAGCCAATGAGGAGAAGAATGCCTTAAAAAGCAGAATTGGCCAAATGGAAAAGGAGATCCAAAAGCTCACTAAAGAAAATAATTCCTTTAAAGTTAGAATGGAGCAAACGGAAGCTAATGATTTTATGAGAAATCAAGAAACAATAAAATAAAAGCAAAAGAATGAAAAAAATAGAAGACTATGTGAAATATCTCATTAACCCCCCCCCCAAAAAAAAAAAAAACAACCCAAATGACCTGGAAAACAGATCCAGGACAGATAATTTAAAAATTATTGGACTACCTGAAAGCCATAATATAAAAAAGAGACTAGACATGATCTTTCAAGAAATTATTAAGGAAAACTGCCCTGATATTCTAGAACCAGAGGGTAAAATAGAAATTGAAAGAATCCACTGATCACCTCCTGAAAGAGATCCACAAAGGAAAACTCCCAGGAATATTATAGCCAAATTCTAGAGTTCCAAGGTCAAGGAGAAAATACTGCAAGCAGTCAGAAAGAAACAACTCAAGTATTGTGGAAACCCAATCAGGATAACACAAGATTTAGCAGTTTAAAGGACCAGAGGGCTTGGAATATAATATTCCTGAGGGCAAAGGAGCTAAGATTACAACTAAGAATTACCTACCCAGCAAAACTGAGTATAATACTTCAGGGAAAAAAAATGGCTATTCAGTGAAATAGAGGGCTTTCAAGCATTTCTTGATGAAAAGACCAGAGTTGAATAGAAAATTTGACTCAAGAGAAGCATAAAAAGGTAAACAGGAAAGGGAAATCATAAGGGACTTAGAGAAATTTATTTTACCCTACAAGAAAGTAGGAAGGGAGAGAGATAAGAGAAGGAGCGGGAGTGATAGATGGGAGGGGGCAGTCAGAAGCATACACTTGAGGAGGGACAGAGTGAAAGGAGAGACAAAATAGAATAAAAAAGAGTGAAGGGAATGGATACAGGGAAAAACAGTTAGCAATAGTAACTGTGATTAAAAAAATTCTGAAGCAAGTTTCTCTGTTAAAGGCCTCACTTTTTTTTTTTTCAGCCAGAGGAAAAGTTTATTAGTGACAAATCACATTGGCCAGGTGACGCCTGTAAAGACGAGCTGGCATGAGAGATTCTCAGCCTTGTGGGCCTGAGATTCTCAGCATCTGAATGAGGGCCAAGGTGGATCTTAAATACTAAAGTAACTTTGGGTGTCCAGAGAAGGGGGTTGGGAAAAGGGTCTAGGTAAGAATTCTAATTGGGGAGGTCTGAGAGATTGAATAGACAATGGGAATAGCTAGTGGAGGGAACAGGAAGGCAGAAGTTTGAAAGGTATCTGCACAAAATCAAGGTGGGGCTAGGACTCTCAAAAGGAGATAAGGGGACTCGATAAGGAACAGTTTGAGGCCAGAGAAGGCCTTTCTGGGGCCTGTAGACAAAAGGAGGTCAGTTTCTTTTAGGGCGCACCTGAAAAAGATTAAAAGGTAAGGCTAAGGCTTTCAAAGGGAGATGAGGGTCTGGGGCCTGTGAGTCAGATTCCCTTTGGGGCACAGGGCGAATATCTTGGCTTGGGCCCTGCCCTCATCATTCCCCCCTCAAACAAATTGGAACCAAATTCTTTTGGTGAAAGGGGCGAAGGTCTCTGCTTCTGAAACTGCTTCCTGCTGGCAGGGGGTGTAGAGCTGTCCCTGCCTCTCTGGGTCCCGTTCGAGGGGTCAAACTTCAAAACCTGGCTGATGCCAGGTTCAGCGGACCTTGGGTTGGTATACAGTCATCTGGAAGTTGATGGCTCCGACCCTAGAAGAAAGGAATCTGGCACGAATATTTAGTAAACATGGACCAAACAAACACAAGAGAAGTATGATCAGTAGTGGAATGAGAACAGGGGCCAGTATAGGAAGAAGCCAAGACTCCCATGAAGAAGATTTTAGAGCACTAAAGTTATTGTGAAGTTCTTGCATCCAACTAGCTAAAGGCCTCACTTCTCAAATACATACAGAACTGAGTCAGTTATAAAAAATAAGAGCGATTCCAAAATTGAAAAATGTCAAAAGAAATAATTAGTTTTCAGATGAAGCAATCAAAGCTATCTATAGCCATATGAAAAAATATTCTAACTCACTACTGATTGGAGAAATGCAAATTAAAACAATTATGAGGTACTGCCTCATACCTACTAGATTGTCTACTAGGACAGAAAAGGTAAATGACTATTATTTGAGGGAATGTGGGAAAAATGACACATTAATGTGCTATTGGTGGAGTTGTGAACTGATTCAGCCATTCTGTAGAGCAATTTGGAACTGTGCCCAAAGGGCTTTAAAACCAGGCATATCCTTTGACCTAGCAATACCACTACTAATTCTGTATCTCAAAAGAGATAAAAAACAAAAAAGAAAAGGAGCTATATTTACAACAGTATTATAGCAGCTCTTTTCTAGGGGTAAAGAATTAGACATTGAGGGTATGCCCATCAATTAAGGAATGGCTGAACAAGTTGTGGTATGTGATTATGATGGAATTCTATTAAGAAATGATGAGCAGCACGCTCTCAGAAAAACCTGGAAAGACTTGCATGGGCTGATGCAAAATGAAATGTACTACGTACAAAGTAACAACAATATTGTAAGATGATCAGCTGTGAATGACTTAGCTGTTCTCAGCAATACTGTGATCCAAGACAACTCTGAAGGATTTAGGATGAAAAATGCTATCCATCCCCTGAGAAAGAACTGATGGTGTCTGAAAACAGATTGGAGCATACTTTTTTTTTTACTTTACTTTTCTTGAGGGTTTTTTTTTTTTATGTTTTCTTTCATAATGTGACTATTATAGCTGTGTTTTGCATGACCACACATGTATAACCTATATTGAACTGCTTGCCTTCTCAATGGGGAGGGAATGGGAAGGGAGGAAGGAAGAGAATTTGGAACTCAGAGTTTTAAAAAATAAAAATAAATGTTTTTGCATGTAACTGGGGAAAAATAAAATAACAAATACAAAAAAAAGGAAAATGCAGGACAAATAACATGTCAGTCCACAATAAAGAAACAAAAAAGAAGGACATAGTGAACAAAGGACTTTATAATTTTGTCTGTTTAATGATATTGGAAAGATATAGTTAGGTGTGATCCTGAAAAGCAAACTCTGTTATGGATAATCTATTATTTATGTTCTGCCCTTGCATAATTGTAAAGTAAATGTAATCTCTCTTGAGGCAGGCTCATAGATTTATAGCAGGAAGGAATCACAGAGGCAGCTGTCACCACTGTGATCATCGTAACAGCTAAGATGTATACAGCACTTTACATTTTGCAAAATGCTTTACAAATATTACCTCATTAAGATTAGGGTTAGAGTTAGATCCTTACAACAACCTTAGGAGGCATTATCCCCATTTATCCCCATTTTACAGAGAGAGAAACTGAGGCACACAGAAGTTAAGTGAGTTGTCCCAGGTCATATAGCTAGTAAATATCCGAGGTCAGATTTGAACCCAGGTCTTCCTGAACTCCAGATCTCATACTATGTGCACCACGTCCCTGGGTGCTTCATCTAGTTTATCTCGTCCATCCCACATATTTTATAGATGAAGAAGATGAGGCTGAGAAAGATTAAGTGATTTACCCAGAGTCACATGGGTAGGAGGTGGTAAAGCCAGCATTTGAACCCAGATCCGTCAACTGACCACCATCCCTCCTTGTCCTTAATATTCGCCTTGTTGACTGGTCTAGCACCACTATATGTCTGGGAGACTGCATCCATCCCTGTTGCTGACCTCCAAGGGCATCTTGAGATCGCTTTGACTTTCTTAGTGTCAGAGTGAGCAAAACCTCTTCTTCCCCTTAGATCAGGTGAGACATCCTTGGTGTTTAGTAAAAACTGGGAAACAAAGGGAAAAAGTAAAGGACCAAATTACAGGAACAGAGAAACTAACAGCTTTACAGGGCACAGAGGGACTGACGCTGATTTTAATACACTTGACGTAGACTTTGCCAGTCTAGCACCTTCAGGTGGACTTCCCAGCAGTCCTGGGGCCGTGAATGATTGTGGGTCATTATCTTCCCTGTGGCATTTCTCCATCGTCTCCAGGAAAAACAAAACAAAACAGTTTGTTTTTCTTTCTTAACACTCTGCTTTCTACAGTACTTCTTACCCAGTTCCTCTTTCTGGGCTGAGAGACAGAGGCCCCTAGCTCCCAGGCCCTTAGCAAAGCTGTGATGAGCCTAGCAACCCTTTTCTTAGAGCAGGTTACCACCCCCACCAACTTCCCCAGGACCTCTTCTGATGACTAATCGCTCTGGCACCCTAGGGGAAGGACTTCTCAGAATCCTATAACCACAATTTTTCAAAACCAAACATACTGTAATAATTTTCACCTGTGGGAAAAAAAGGCTTCTTGTCTTTGCAATGATCCACTTTGATTATAAAAGCAAATGCTATTGTGAATCACCCATCCTCTTGTTCATCAACCCAAGGATACTTCAAATTTTTCTCCCTTGATAACTACTTCCAGGAGTTAACGTCCGAGATGTAGGGGGTAGGAGAGGACCCAGTTCTGTGATTTTATTAACCTAGGGAAATCCCAGGTGAGCAAACACCCTCTACCAATGAAGGCTGGCACCTTCTTTGCCATTCCACTCCATCCAGCACGTTGCTGCCAAAGTAACCCTTATGAGAAGATCTGACCATCATGACTCCCCCTACTTGACCAGCTCCAGTGGCAGAGTTGGAAGAGACCTTTTGGTGGAGCTGTGAACTGGCCCAACGATTCTGAAGAACAATTTGAAACTGTGCCCAAAAGGCTATACTGCTACTAGGTCTGTATCCTAAAGACATCCAAGAAAAGGAAAAGGACACATATGTACAAAAACATTCATAGTGTTATCTCCATTTTTACAGAGAGAGAAACTGATGCACACAGAGGTTAAGTGACTTGTCCAGGGTCATACAGCTAGTAAGTATCTGAGGTTAGATTGGATCTCAGATCTCTGAACCCAGATCCTGTTCTATGATGCCCATCAGTTGGAAAATGGCTGAAGAAGTTGTGTTATGAGATTGTGGTAGATTACTATTGTGCTATAAGAAATGATGAGCAGCATGGTTTCAGAAAAAAAAAACCCTGAGAAGACTTATATGAACTGATGCTAAGTAAAGTGAGCAGAACTAGGAGAACCTTGTACACAGTAAAGAAAAATTTTAAGGATGAACAACTGTGAAATACTTAGGTACCCTGATCAATACAGCAATCCAAGTCAATTCCAAAGGACCCATGATGAAAATTGCTATCCACTTCCAGAGAGAGAACAGATGAACTCTGAGTGCAGATTGAAGTATAAGTTATTTTTAAACTTTATTTTTCTTACCTATTTTTTGCAACATGGATAATATGTTTAGCATGATTTCATGTGTATGAATATATCATATTGTATATACATGTAAATATATATTATGATATATATCATACATCATAAACATACATATTACCATAAATACATATCATATCTTGTTATATTATTTGCTTTTTCAATGGGTGGGAGAGATCTGGGAGGGAGGGGGAGAATTTGGAACTAAAGAATGCTTAAGGTAAATAATACATTTAACAAAATTTTAAAAAAGAGAGACTTTAGAAACTGTATCTTCCAATCTACATAGAAACACTTCTGCCATTTCCTCAACATGCACTTATTCAACCTTGAAGAACTCTAGTCGGGGGCAGGGCAGAGGAAAAGAGGAGAGGAAGGATGCCTCCTGAGACAACCCCTTCCATTTTGGGGAGGTCCACTAGTTAGGAAGATTTTCCTTATAACAAGCCTAAAACTTCCTCTATTCAATTTCTCCTTCCTGTTTCTAGATCTGACCCTGCAGGTTCAGAAGAAGAGGCATAGACCTTTTTTAAAATGACAACTCTTAAAATACATGAAGATAGCTCTCATGTGCCCTCTGAGTCTTCTGGTTTACAAATTAAACATTCTTACTTTCTCCAACCCATGGTCACATATCATGATATTGAGATCCTTTACCAGTTTAATCTTTGTATGTGTGTCCCCGTTGCCTGGTACAATGTCTTGGCATAAAATAGGGGCTTAGTGAATGCTTGTTCATTGAGTGATTACTCTGAACACTCTCTAGCTTCTTAATGTCCTTCCTAATTATGGTGCTCAAAATTGAATGGAACACTCCAGCTATGGTCAGACCAGAGCAGAATACTATGGTACTCTCATCTACTTTGTTTTGGAAACTATTCCAGTCTTCATGCAGCCCGAGATTGTGTTAGACATGTCATTTCCCATTGGGCTACACTCATTTTTTGTACTTTGACTTACCCACCATGTCCCCACACTGGATATTGGCCACCACCATCCCTGCTTCTTAGTTTTCTGTTGTGTGTTGTCTTCCCATTTGAATCTAAGCTTCTTGAGGGCAAAGACTGTCTTTTTTTTTTTAACTTTATTTTTATCCCCAGCATTTAGCACAGTGCCTGGCACACAGTAGGTGCTTAATAAATGCTTACTGACTATTAGCTTTTCCCCTTCCATTATTGACTCAGTGAATTTGCAGTCTACTAAGACTCCCAGATCTTTCCCCCATGAAAGGTTATCTTTTCAGGCTTCCTCCATGTTGTATTGGGAAAAGTGATGCATTCAGTCTATGAATGGGACTTCATATTTATGCATATTAAAGTTTTCATCTTGGCCCAATTTTGATTTAGCCTAATTTTCTTGCCCAGAAGTTCTCAGGACCTCTTTATATGCTTAAAAATTACTGAGGATTCCCAGAGTTTTTATTTATGTACTATATATCTGTATGTTTATACACATAGATATATAGGCATAGATATATAGATATTTGCTGGTTTAAAAATTAAAGCATTTTAGTATCGTTACAAAAAATTTTTACTTTGGAGACCCCTAAAAAGGTCTTGGTGACCTCAGTAGTTCCAGGACCACACTTTGAGAAGGAGCTTTAAGATGTTTAGGGATTTTACGTCTATCATTCAAATGTCAATCAGTCAACCACATTTGTTTGCTAAGCATTTAAAGTGGCTACTCTATACTAAGCACTGTGTTAAGTGTAAAGTGTTGCTTATCCCTTATTCCCTTATGTAAATCTGATAAGCCTACCACTTATAGCTTAATCCATAGGGCTAAGTACATATCTCTGGGATATCCCACAAGAGACCTGTCTCCAAGCTGTTATTTATTCATTGATGACTTCTTTTGGTTTCTGGATCTGATGATATGATCTTCTAGGCCATATCATTCTATTGTGCTTTAATAATAGCATGAGGAAGTTGCCCAATGCTTTACTGAAATCAGGACATGTTGTGTGCTGCGGCATTCCCCTGATCAATCATTCTACTAACCCAGTGAAAGTATGAAATGAGGTTGGTCCAGCACAGGGCCCTTAACCTTTTGTGTGCCGTGGACCCCTTTAGGAGCCTGGTGAA
Organism: Phascolarctos cinereus; assembly: GCF_003287225.1. Lineage (NCBI taxonomy): Eukaryota > Metazoa > Chordata > Mammalia > Diprotodontia > Phascolarctidae > Phascolarctos > Phascolarctos cinereus. The sequence continues at coordinate 51,499,973 of NW_027555514.1, read as the reverse complement.
GCCTATGAGCCCTTTCTGTGTTTAAATCCTTAAAGTCAAATCCGTAGGATTACCATCCAAAGGAATCCAATTGTTCCTGAAATAATGATAATGCATAATAAACAATAATACTTTTTTCTCATCTAAGTTCATAGACCACCCCTCACCCCAGAAATCTATCTCCAGATTAAGAACCCCTGGTCTAGGATGAGCTCTTTTTTGATCAAGTCACAGCAGCTTCTTTGTGAGGTTGCCTCCTTGTCTACAGGTTCACTAACCAATGCCTTTGAGAATGTTCTGGAATTTTGCTAGGAATCAAAGTCAAGTTCACTGATCTATGGTTTTCAGATTTCCGTGCTCTTTCTTTTCTTGCAGATCAGAACATTTAGAGTTTCCATCTCCAAAAGTCTAGAGTGGCAGTTCTCAAAGTGTGATCTGGGGACCCCAAGATTCTTTCAAGTGGTACTTAAGGTCGGTACTGTTTTCATGATAATACTAAGTTGTTCAGTTTTTAATGTAGTAAATACGAATGAATGCAAATATAAATACAAATAAAAGTTCTTTGGGAGTCCTCAGTATTATTTTTAAGGGCATAAAAGGGTCCTGAGACCAAAAAGTTTAAGAAATAAGGGCCTAGAGATTTGAAGTTATTATGGGCAGCTAGGAGCTCTCTTAGGTATGATAGAGCAGCTGGGCCCAGTGTCAGGAAGACCTGAGTTCAAATCTGTCCTCATGTACTTATTAACTGTGTGACCTTGAGCAAGTCACTTAACCTCTGTTTGCCTCAATCCACTGGAGAAGGAAATGGCAAACCAAATCAGTATCTTTGCCAAGAAAACCCCAAATCAAGTCAGGAAGAGTTGGACATGACTGAAATGACTCAGCAACAAGAACAACTATTTCTAGCTTATCATGACCATACAGTTATTGTCATTATCGTAGCAACACTGTCTGAGATTCTCTGAAATGCTAGCTTATTCACTGCTAATAAATAGTAAATGCTAATAAAGACCCCTAAAATCTGTGTTATTATTTGATAAATTAATCAATAAGTCTTTTAAGTATTTATTGCTTGTGCAGGTACTGTGCCCAGGGTTGGGGATGCAAAGAAAGGCAGTCTCAAGGATTTTACATTCTAATGGGAGAGACATGTCCAAGTAGGTACGCGCACAATCCATGCAGGATAGAAAGAAGGTGACCTTAGAGGGAAAGAGTCTAGAACCTGGGAGAAGAGTAAAAGTGCAGAAGGTGGCATCTGAGCAATCTTAACGGAAGCCAGGGACTCTAAGAAGCAGAGGTGCTAGAGCATGGAATGACAGAGCCAGGAGGGAGCATGCCAGCACTGGGGAATGGCCAGGTGGCAAATGGAGAAGCGCGTCTGATGAATGGCAATAAACAGCAAATTTTTTTCTTTGTTCTTCAGCCCTTGTAGAGCTGCTGAGGCATAAGCAAAAGGAGGCTCATAGGGAGCGCTTTTAAGAAGCATGTTTATTGCTGCTATTGTTATTGATGTGGTCAATTATGCTGATAGTTTTCCTAGTATTGACTCAGCCTTGTGTTCCTGGTATAAACCCCACCTGGTTGTAGTGTGTGAGCTTTGTGAGAGTATTACTGGAATGTCCTAGTATTTTATTTAAAATGTTTGCATCAGTAGGTGTGTAGGTTTGTTGGTAGAAGCTATAAGTGAGTTCCTGGGTCTGATAGTGTGCACCAGAGCCAGCAGTGAGTGGGAGCACATTTGTGCCAGTGTGCCAAGCGTTCACCTTTCAGATACTCTGCAGGGTTAGGAACTTTGCATGAGTGAGAGTGAGACCCAGAACCCTCAGCCCTGTGATCAGTATAGGACTGACCATAAAGAAGCCCTTAGTGTTGGACCTTGAACTTGGGTCTCTGAGAGTCAAGGTGAGAGGAGGTCAGGATGGCTTCAGGGGCAGGGGAAGCCAACCTGTTTAGCTGTGGGCCTCCCGGACAGCCCTGCCTGAGAGCACAGGCTCTACTGTGTCTTGGGGACGATGATGAGAAACGCTTAACAGATATGATATCTGAATTGGCATAGCTCTGAGTCCTCAAGTGATGGCAGACAAAGAAAATGCTGGAGAGAAACCAAAGGGGTCTAGATAGGAGAGAAGTAATGAAAACACCTGATGACCATGCAGTTATACCTGGAAACAAATCTGAAGGTGAGGTTGTGTGGGCTTTGTATGTAGCTATATTTGTGTGTATGAGCACTACTGCCTCCGGAGAACAGGGACTCTTGGTTTTGGCTTTCTATTCCCAGCAGGTGACACAGTGCCCAGGCATTTACTAATGCTAATAAATGTTTGTTGATTAACTGATATATCCAGTATTTTTATTTTAAGAAATCCCATGAATTTTCTGATTGGTATCAGTACCCTTCAATATGTAATGTACTGTCTGTCCCTTTAAAGTGTGTTGCTGAGTTCTAAGAAAATTAATTACCAAAGCAATTACTCACTCTGATTCAGGGACCTGATAAAGTATTTGTTGCTGGGTTTTGAATGTAATAAGCTATAGTATCATGGTGAGATATGAACACCAGAACTGTTCTATGATTTGGGGACTAATGTAATTTGTCTGATTATAGACGATAGATAGATAGATAGATAGATAGATAGATAGATAGATAGATAGATAGATCATTTATTAAGCACTCACCGTGTGCCAGAAAAGCACTGAGGATACAAGTACAAGTAAAATTCCAAGGTTTTCTTCAGAGGTTATGAAGGTAATGGATGGAGTATAGGTGTCCTGAAGTTGAGATGTCTGGGAAATGACTTGGAGGCCTGGATCCAGGCAAGATGACTTATTGGAACCTAACGTTCCAGGGGCAGAGTCTGAAGTTCCAGTGGGATGAAGGTCAGAGATGAAGAATAGAATGATAGCAACGATGTGTGGAAATGAGAATTTGATTACTAATCATAAGCTAAGGTGGAGCTATTTTTAAAATTTCAATTAAAAATATTTTTCTCCCCCATTCAAAAAAAAAAGGGAAAAAACAACAGAAATCCTTCCTTTCTTTTCATTCTGCTAGGCCTCTTTTCCTATAACAAATAAATAAGATCTAGCAAAACTAGTTCCCACATGGGCCATGTCCAAAAAATATATGTTTCAATCCCTGAATCTATCACCTCTCTATCAAGAGGTAGCATATTTTATCAGGAGTCTCTGGAATCGTGGTTGGTTATTGTGTTGAACAGACATCTCAAGCCTTTCAAAGATTTTTTAATTTTTATTTTTAGCCATATTGATGTTACTGCATAAATTGTTCCCCTGGATTTTCATTCTGCATCAACTCATATGAGTCTTCCTAGATTTCTCTGAAACCATTCATTTAGTAATTTCTTTTAACAGTAATTTTCCATTATCTTCATATACCTTAATTTGTTTAGCTGTTCCCCAATTGATACACTCCTTTAATTTCCAACTGTTTACCCCCACAAAAAGAGTGACTACATATATATTTTTTACAGAGCAGTGCTTTTCCTCTTTCTTTGATATCTCTGGATTATATACCTAGTAAAGGTATGGCGGGGTCAAAGTGTATGCACAGTGTGACATTCTAGGGACAATTCCATATTGCTTTCCAAAATGGCTGTACTGATTTATAGCTTATCTAACATTGCATTTATGTACCCAGTTTTCCACAGCTCCTTCAACATGTAATTTTCAATATTTATCATCTTTGCTCATCCCATGGGTTTGAAGTAGAACCTCAAAGTTGCTTTATTTTCTCCAATTACTAGTAATTTGGGACATTTTTTCATGTGGCTGCTGGTGACTTGAATAGCTTCCTTTGAGAACTATCTGTTCTTATCCTTTGATAATTTATTAATTGGGGAATAGTTCTTATTCTTATACTTGATATTATTCTTTATAAATCTTAGAAAAGCCACCTTCACTACAAAGAGAAATTTGCTGCAAAGATGCTTTTCCAACTAACTTTCTCTTCTAATTTTAGCTGCATTCATTTTTTGTGTAAAACCTTTTAACTAATTGAAATTGTCCATTTCATCTGTTGTGATATTTTCTTGTTTTATTCAGAATTCTTCCCCTATCCTATGATCTGAAAGGTAGTTTCTTTCATGCTTCTCTCATTTACTTACGACGTCACTCTTTATGTCTAAGTCATATATTCATTTATGATGGAACTTATCTTTGTATATGGTGTGAGATGTTGATCTCTACCTAGATTCTGCCAGACTGCTTTCTCCCAATAGTTTTTATTGAATAGTAAATTCCCTAATAGCTATGTTTTTGTTTTCTCCCCCAGACTACTGTGTTTACTTGTGTACCTAATTTGTTCCACCAGTCAACCTCTCTGTTTTTTAACCATTACCAAATTGCTTTCAAGATTACTGCTTTGTAATGTAGTTTGAGATCTGGTTCTGCTAGGCGTCTTTCCTTTTCTCTCTTTTTTTTTTCATGATATCCCTTGAGATTCTTGACTTTTTTTCCCTTCACATGATTACATTCAATTTAATCGTTTGGTAGTTTGATTTGCATGGCAATTAATAAATGAATTTAAGTTGTCTTGTCCTTTTTATTATATTGGTTCCCTCTGGATTTGAGCTCCTTGCCCTGGTTATTCAGCTAACTCTAAGTGTCAGACTTGGTTGGTAGCTGAATCACAATCCTTCTCCAGTGTCAGAGGCACAGAGTTCCTGTTCACTTCTGTCTTCCTTTTTCTCCAGGACACAGGCTTAGGCTGTCACCATTCCTTACCTTGGTCAGTCTGCTACTCCTAAGGACAAGTGCCTTCCTCAGTCCTCGGCTCCTTATCTGCGGCCCAGACCTAGACTATGAGCAAAAGAGCTGCTATTTTCACTTCCTCTACAGCATCAGGACCTTCCATGCTGGATCCAGGATCTCTTCTTACCTTAGTGTGCTTCCTCAGGCCTGGTCAAGCTGGGAGGCTCCAAACAGTGACCTTCTGGACAGACCTTGTCCCCAGTATCAAAGACCTCTATCTTCTTCCCTATCCTGACCTGGGCTGGGAAAAATCTAGTCAACACAGGAACTATACTTATCTAACCCTTTTATGGACAGTTCTTGAGGCAGAGGAAGGACCCTGAAGTTTACAGTTTCAGAGGGATAATTTATTGCTGAGCACATGTGTAAGAAAACATTAGTTTTTCTTAATCATTTTTCTCATGGACAGTTTTCTATGTGTCTCAGCCCCCCCCCCCCAGTTCATTGATGCATCTGAGTGACCTAGGTTTGTGTGTGAATTGTGATGCATGTATTATTCATGACTTTCTTTAATATATAATGTGTCCAAGAAGTCTTAGTTTTAAAGTTTATCAGTGCTTATATTGTTATTTTTATTATTAATTTTCTTTATTGTTAAGTAAATCATTATGTTTAAGATATGTAAGTGTTATTATTGTGAATGACTGGTTGGGTACATAGAAATGTATAAATGTAAATAGAAATGAGTAGGGGCTCAGAGTCTTAAGTAGTGAGTAGAACATGTATATTCCCTTAGGACAAGGTTACCCCTAGAATCCTGAGAGAATTTGTGTGTAACCATGTGGTGGTGGTTCTTCCCAGAGACACTAGACATTCCAGTGTAAGAGCAGGTTGGAATGAATAAGCCAAGCTCAAGAATGAGGAGGTGTTCATGTGAATAGGTCCTACAGTGTCCTGTGAGTCTTTTACATTTGGGGGGCATTGTCTAGGATTCTGCTTCTATTTCTGCTGGCAAGGGGCAGAAGCTGATGGTTTGTTGGGTATGTAGCCAGGGACAAAGGTGAACATCAAAAACAGAATTGCACACACGCACCACCACCACCACCACCAACAGTAACCTCACAAATCTATCTACGACTCATGTCTGTGTACACTAGTACCCACCTGCACCAGAACACATAGAATCTATAATCACTTAAAGAAAGACAATTTGGGAAGGAGCCTTTACTGTTCCTTCCCAGTACTCCAGACCAGAGATACAACCTCCAATCCAGAGAATATCATGTATTCCCATTCCCCCTTTCCTTTCTCTTTATTATTATTATTATTTTTCAGGCAATTGGGGTTAAGTGACTTGCCCAGGGTCACACAGCTAGTAAGTGTCAAGTATTTGGTCCGAGGCTAGATTTGAACTCAGGTTCTCTCCACTGTGCCTCCTAGCTGCCCCTCTTTTATTATTTTGTGAGCTGGGGCATCCTAGCTGAATTCCTGTTTGGATTACAAGGTGTGTTTAAAGATTTTCTTTCATTTCAAAGCCGGTTAACTCAGGGCCTGAGGTCAGGAGCACTGTAGTACCAGCAGTTTAGTTTTTTCCCTTTTCAGTTATCTGGTCATGATTAAGAATGGCACATGATGAAATTCACCGGAGATGTTTGCCAGCAAGCCTGTTGACCCATTGTAGCAGATCCGACGGGATCTTTCCCGTTGCCATGCTATTCACAGAGAGCCCTAGTGTCGCCATGGAGCTGAATTTACCCAGGGTGTCTGAGTGACTCAGTGTATTCTTAGTAATCCTTATAAAAAAATCACCCTATTACTTGATAGTACGCTGCAGTAGGGATAAACTAATAAAATGGCCTATGGGTGAGCTGACTCCCCAAGGAAATGTTGCACAAATTGGTAAAATATTTTTTAAAAAAATACACTGTTGAAATTATCTTAGAGAATCCATAGTTTAAAATAAAAGGTCTGGTTTTGTGCAGGTAGTAACATTGTAGTTGAATTGCTCGGAACATAAGAATTAAGATGCTATGAAAATACAGGAGTTAAAATGCTGGACATTGGAAGCAAATGAAAGAAAGGAAGAAGGAGGGAAGGAAGAAAAAAAGAAAGAATAAGGTAAGAAGGAAGGATAGCAGAAAGGAAGGAAAGAAGGAAGGGAAGGAGGGAAGGACTGAGGGAGAAAGGAAAAGAGGTAGAAAGTGAGTTCTGATGAGGGCTGAATATTTAATTGTGCCCAAATTTAGTATGCTCTTCTTTTTCCAAACTGGTCTTTCTTTAACGTTGCTAGTCAAGACAGTGGAAGGTGTGGAGAAGGTGTCATTTTGTTGAAATTTTGGAAGGTTTGCCAAGAGCTGAAAAACCTATAATTTTCATTGAAATGGAGTCATTAAATAATGCAGCATTACATAAAAGGGTGATTCACAGAACAAACTTCTTTAATGGAAGGAATTAGCTATTAGTCCCAGCTGTCCTAGGGTAGCTAGGTGGTGCAGTAGATGGAGTACCTGACCTGAGTTCATATCTGGCCTCAGACACTTACTAGCTGTGTGACCCTGGGCAAGTCACTTAACCCTGTTTGCCTCAGTTTCCTCATTTGTAAGATGAGCGAGAGAAGGAAATAGTGAATCGCTCCAGTATCTTTGCTAAGAAAACCCCAGATGGGGTCCTGAAGAGCCAGACACGACTGAAATGACTGAACAACAACCCATCTGTTGGGAGAATAATGTGCTTCATCGCCCTTGTGAGCTCACTTGGAGCTTTTAGTGTAGCGGAGAGCCCTGCACAGGAAGGACTGGGCGGATAGATGGAAAGTTGAACTCATTTTCCCTGAGCTCTGTGGGCCCGGAATTGAACACTGACCTGAATAGAATGGTAATAGTAAGATAGGAGGTCAGTAACAATAGTAATAGCTTAACATTCATATAGCCCTTTAAAGTCTTCAAGTCACTTTGGACATAGACCCTAGGAAGTAGGTGCCATTATTTTGTATTCCCATTTTGCACTTGGGGAAACTGAGGCTGAGAGAACTTAAGTTATTTTCTTAAAGCCTATAAGTGTCTGAGATGGGTTCTGCACTCAGATTTTTCCATTTGGAATTTCACCACCTAACTGCCAGGTAACATTAGAAAACCAAGAATCCCTTCTTCCCCATTGGTTTACTATTGAAGAAATGAAGGATTTTTTCTTAGGCTATGTATATATTTTCCTTGGGGAAAATTTCAATGATAGCTCAACTTATTTACTTTAAACATACCTTCCAGGTGTGTCTGGAGACACACCAGAACTGTCATTGAAATGGCAGAATGTTAAAAAGCTGGATGATCATTTAGCCTCATCTTATAGATAAGGAAACTGTATTAGAGAAGGCATTGGACTTTGCCCCAGGTTCACCCAGCCTTTAAGCCACTATAACCCAGGTTTCCCCTTTCTGTTTCTTACTTCAAGGGTCTCACTACTGTGTCATGCTCCCTCTCACTACCCCGGTTGTTAGCCACAGGGCAGGCACAGCTCTCCCTGAATGGGGCCTTCTCTGGATCTTTAGAAAAACCAGCTAGTAGGATCATGGTTCCACACATAAGAGGTCACATAGTCTAACCACTTTCCTGAAATCACATAGATGGTAAGCAATAGATGTAGGATTTGAACCGAGCTGTTATGAATTTTTGAAGACGAGAAGACCCATTATTTCTTGAGAACTAAATAGTGGAAAGGGTGTTCAGACCAGCTGACTTGACTTGAGCAGTTTAACAAATTTTATTAAGCATATACTATGATATACAGGTGTGGAGAAGGCCAGGCTCTCTGCTGGGGGCAGGAAGACAGAGAATAGCAACTGCTTTCATGGAGCTCACATTTCACCAGGAAGAAGAGAAAGGTAAACATCTATGAATAATACAAGGTGTAAAGAAGTCTAGAAGGGACCTTAGAGGCTGTGACCAACCTCAATATTTGAGGTAATAGAGAATCCTGATTTATAGGTTGAGGTTGTGATGGGGATCAGGGGAATTTATTAAGTGGAAAGCCTTGTCATAGGGCAGCTAGATGGCATAGTGGATAGAATGCTGGCACTGGAGTAAGGAAGACTCATCTTCCTGAGTTCAAATCTGGCCTCAGACACTTATTAGTTGTGTGACCCTGGGCAAACCTGTTTGCCTTAAGTTATGTTCTCTCAGCCTCAGTTTCCCCAAGTGCAAACAGGCAAATGAGCTAGAAAAGGAATGGCAAACCACTCCAGTAACTTTGCCAAGAAAACCCAAATGAAGTCATGAAGACTCAGACACAACTGAAACAACTGAACAATAACAAAAATTAGAATATAATCACCTTGAGGGAAGGGACTGCCTTAGTGCTATAATCCCAATATAATATGGATTGTGGATTCTTTTTTTTTTTGGTCATTCATTTATTGGACTGTGATAACTAATAAATTGATTAGTAGAGTGAAGCTGGTATGCAATTTTGAAGCCTTTTTTCTGCAGAAAATTGAACCACTTATAATTTATCTAATAGATAAGAGGGACTCTTTTTTAAAAATATTTTTATTTGGGGCAGCTAGATGGTGCAGTGGATAGAGCTCCAGCCTTGGAGTCAGGAGGATCTGAGTTCAAATCTGGCCTCAGACACTTGACACTTACTAGCTGTGTGACCCTGGGCAAGTCACTTAACCCTGATTTCCTCACCAAAAAAAAGCAAACAAATTTTATTTATTTAATTTAATAATTTAATAAATTAAACAAATTAATATTTATTTATTTAAAATTTTTAGTTCCAAATTCTGTCTCTCCCTCCCTCCATCCCTTCCCCTCTCCCTGAGACAATAAGCAATAAGATGTAGGTTATATATGTGCAATTATGTACAACTTTTACATATTAGTCATTTTATACAAGGTGACTCGAATAAAAGAAAAAAAAGAAAGAAAGAAATGAAAAATAGCATGCTTCAGTCTGTATTCAAACAGTATCAGTTCTTTCCCTGGAGGTGGATAATATACTTCACCATTAGTCTTTTGGGATTGTCTTGCATCATTGTATTGCTGAGAACAGCTAAGTTATCAAGGAATAACAATATTCTCTTGGTTCTGTTCACTTCACTGTGCATCAGTTCATGTAAGTTTTTCCAGGTTTTTCTGAAATATGTCTGCTGGTCATTTTTTATAATACAATAATATTCCATTACAATTATATACCACAGCCAATTTAGCCACTAACCAAAGGGCATCCCTTCAATTTCCAGTTCTTAACCACCCCCAAAAGAGCCATTATAAATGTTTTTGTACAAATAGGTCCTTTTCCCTTTTTTTGGATGTTTTTGGGATATAGACCTAAGTGGTATTGCTGGATCAAAGAGTATGCATAGTTTGGTTGTCCTTTGGGCATAGTTCCAAATTGATCTCCAGAATGGTTGGATGAGTTCACAGCTCTACTAACAGTGTATTAGTGCCCCAGTTTTCCCACATCTTCTCCAGCATTTATCATTTTCCTTTTTTTTTTTCATATTAGCCAATCTGATGGGTCTGAGGTGGTACGTCAGAGTTGTTTTAATTTGCATTTCTCTAATCAGTAGTGACTTAGAGCACTTTTCATATGACTATAGATAACTTTGATTTCTTTGTCTGAAAACTGCCTGTTCATATCCTTTGACCGTTTATCAGCTGGGGAATGCCTTGTATTCTAGTAAATTTGACTCAGTTCTCTCTATATTTGAGAAATGATGCCTTTATCAGAGATAATTGTTGCAAAATCCTCCCCCCCACCACAGTTTTCTACTTTCCTTATAATTTTGTTTGCATTGGTTTTGTTTGTGCAAAAATGTTTTGATTTTAATATAATAAAAATTATCTATTTTAGATTTTGTAATGCCCTCTATATGTTCTTTGGTCCTAAATTCTTCTCTCATCCATAAATCTGACAGATAAACCATGCCATGCTCTCAGAGGAACTCCTGATGTCACTTTTGCCCTAGCATAGATTCCTTTCTCCTGTGTCCAGGCGAAAAGCATACACAAAGAGGGGTGCCTGATTGGCTGGCTGAAATTATAATTGCATTTTCTTCCCCTGTGGCATTTGACTACAATAAATTTTACCGGTATTTAACCTGACAGGCCATCTCTATGACTTGGTTTTTTAATATATAAATTGAAGATAATTGGATTTTTTTCAGTTTTGTTGAAAAAAAAAATTGATCACATCTGTTGGAAGTTCATGGATAAGATTTTTATTCCCCCTGCAAGTTAATATGACTTGTCTAGGGGGACAGGGACCTTTGAATTTATGTCAAGAGTAGAGAGCAAATGTTACTGGTTTCATCCCTCCCCCTCCATTGATGTGAAGGGCCTCTTTGAAGCTTATGGGAGCTTCAAGGTGATTTAAATGGCCTGGGGATTGGCTGCTGATAATAGAATAAGAGTGAGTACTGGAGATTGTCCCTTAGTACATGGAAAATGAAGAACTAAGGGGATTAACTTCCCCCCCCCTTTACTTTCACTTTTGTGTGGTAAAGACTTCCTAAACAGAGAGCCTAAGCTATATCATTTATCTTACACAGTGCGTTGGCCTAGCCTTTTCAGAAAAGAGCAGAATGACAGTGACGCTCCCTAACTAGAGGAAAAAACATGGCAGCAGATGTTACCTTCAACTGATGACAGCAGCGACTTGGTGAAGAAGCAGTGGGTTCAAGACTCCGGGAAGCAACTGCAGATATGGAAACAGGATGGCGTGGCAGCAGGAAAGGACTGCACCAAAGCCCCTAGGGGAGGAGACACAGAGAATCGGTGAGCCAACTCAGATTGCCAGGAGACAGAGTTGCTAAAAGCAATCTACCTCACCTCGGAACATGAGCTGTCCAGAAATTATTCCTTTCTCTACTTCTGTTGAAATTTGAGTGAAATTGTACCTTTTTGGCTATAGGGGACTGAGAATATACCTACTGATTAATCTCCTCCATTATTTACTTTACAATTCTGTCCCAGTTAAATGCTTTACTGTTTAGTTTATGATTCCTTCCTGATCTTTTAATGGTATATACATTAAAGGAAGCCTTAAATACTGTTTGTTTAATTATGATTACCCAAGAGATCCCACACTGAACTTGGGAAGCTATAAAGGGTACCATATTTATGTAGGACATTTACATGGAAAAACATAAAATATTGATAGTTTAGTTGAGGGGAGAATGTATCTATAACTTTTGTAATTAAAAATCTAAAGGACTGATGAATCACCAGTTGACTCAAGGAAGAAAATATCTTCCTTCTTTGTCTTCTCCTGGCTCTGGTAGCCATTATGAATGAAAAGGGGAAGGAATGGAGTTGTAGTGGGGGTAATATCAATCCACACCACTTTATCAGGGTGAGAGGCCCATATGCTGAAAAGCCTGAACTTTCTGACTTTAGTGTGATAACCTATCCAAGATCAAAATGGAGAACCAGACTGAAAACTACTATAAACTCCGTGGCTACTCTACCTTGATGTGTTGAGAGATTATACTAGAACTACAAGGTCATTATTTGGCTATGGCTCTGTAATTAGCCCTCTTTTTTTTTCTTGTTTTGGATATAGTAGAGATCATCGGAACTGTTCCTTTGCTTCTAAGTCATCAGCTGATATGCTAAGGCCAGTGTATAAAGTAGAATCTTGAATTAATCCTTTACCTCGGCTAATCATTCTTGCTTTCAAAATGTATAAAATACCCATACCACGTTTGGGCTACCAACTGAATTTACTAATAGGCTACTCTGCTCTGTACTTGAAAATGATCACTATTAAGAAGAGCTAAAAAAAGTTTACAAAAGGAAGAAGCAACATGCCATAGTAGGGAAATGGCAGGATTTTATATCTAGACCTGGGTTCAAATCCCAGTTTTACTACTTCCCATTTCTGTCACCTTGGATGAGTCACATATATTCTACTGGCCTCAGTTTCCTTATTTGCAAACTGAGAGATTTGTACTAGATGATCTCTAAGTGCTTTTATGTTTATAAATCTAAGATTCCAGGATTTTATAAGGAAAGAGAAATAGCCAACATCTTGTGTTATTTCTACTAAAAATTACATGATTACTTTCTCCCAAAAAGAGAAAGAAGGGAGGAAAAGAGCCAAAAGGGGAAAAGCACAGAGCAGTGGTATTTTAGATTAAGAGAAGAAAATACAGGGATCACATGCAGGTAGATTAAAAATAAAACCATTGAACTAAGCCACTCTTCAATTCAATGTATTGCTGTTCTTAATTGGCTGGTAAATAAATGACAACACATTTAAGCAATTTAGCAATTACAGTCAAGACTGTTGTACTGTTTTCAAAACGGTTAGCTTAGACTGATACAATTACAATAATAAGGGTTCCTGGCAGAAGAAAGTACTCTTTTCACTTGCCAGTGGAAAATAAAATAAAGGCATCATGGAAACTCTAACATCTTTTCCTTTTCTTTCAGCTTTTCATGCTCCAGAAACCTCTAGTTAACCAGAATTTGATTTATTAGAATATTCAATTAACAGAACTTTTGCTTTTTGTTTTTTGAATAGTCCTTTAAAAAAAATAAAGAAGCAAATAAGTATATGGTGTCATGGCCCAATCTGGCTCACTCTTTCATGGGCTGCATTTCCTCCCAGGATTCTAGAGTATCCTGCAGGGCTTTGGATGACTTTTCTTCTACTTCAACTGGCTTGAGCCCCCATTGAGTTACCTCCAGTTTGTTAGGGAGTCAATAGCTAGCATCCCAATTCCACTTAATCATTGCATACCAGGTAGTTTTTAGGGACATTTATTTCACAGACACAGGACGAGCAACCTTATCAACATTTTCCCCAACTCCACCCACCCCACCTCACTCTCTGGGGGTAGGAAGGGAATTATATAATGAACTCATATTCAGAATGCTTTAGTCAGTCAGTGGTCTTAGCCTCTGGTGCTGACCTCAGACAATGACTCCAGACAAGAAGCCTCAGCTAGGGAAAGGTAGGAGTCTTGACTTGTGGCTTTCTTGAGGCACTTCATATGATACTGTGTACTATAGCTATTTCTTCTATCATGTTATAAAAGAGGAAACTGATAGACAAAAGCTTAAGTGACTTACCCCAAGGCCATTCTAATAGTAAGCACCAGGGCTAGGACTCAAATCTAGATATAAACCTCCCCATCCTCACTTTTTCCTCCTTCAGCAAGCATGATGTTTCTTTCATGAAGGTCTGGTCAGATTACTCATCTGCCCAACAATTTGAGTAAAGTTCAGAATCTTTCGCCTGTAATTCAACCTCTTCCATGATCTGGTGTTAATCTGTTTTTCCAGCCATGGCTCATGTACACATATAGTATTTTCATACCTTTGTCTCTTTCCTCAGTGATATTCCATATTGCCTAGAATGTTCTTCCCACCCCCCCCACCTATTAAACTCATACTTATCCTTTAAAACTAAACTCAAATGCCATCTTTTCCAGGAAAATGAACCTTTCACCCTGGTTGTCAATAATCTTTCTCTGTAGGTTTCAAATAGCATTTTTTCTATGTATCTCTCTGATGCACTTATATTACTGTGTATTATAGCTGTTGATGGCTTATCCACTAATAAGAATGTAAGGTCCTAGAGGGCAGGGACCAACCTTTCTATCTCTCCACAGTGCTCTTCATACAGTAGTTTCTTAATAAATGTGTTCTGCTTGGTTGATTTCAGTTGATCATGCCATCCCCTTAAGCTGTTATCCTTTATCGTTTTTCCCTTTAAAACTTCACTCTTAGAATTGCACTCATTTATTACTACAATTACATCATCTTCCATGCTCTTCTCAATTCCTTGTAATCTGACTTTTCATCTAACTTTAACCATTCTTTCCAAGGTTACCAATGATTCCTTAAATCCATGGCCTTTTCTCATTCTTCATTACCGTATAAATCCTCTGTAGCTTTTGACTCCATCAACTACCTTCTCCTCAGGGACACTCTGTTCTTCCTTGAGATTCCTTCCATGAGACTGCTATTCCCCTTAGTCCTGGATCAATATCCTTTTTCCTTCTATTACTAAGTATGAGCACCCCCTAAGACGGTGCCCTAGGTCCTTTTCTCTCTCTACCCTCCGCTTTCTTAGTGATCTAATCAGCCCCCATTAGTTCAATTATGATATTTATGCAGATGAGTCCTAAATTTATGTATCCAGTTTAAAATGCTTATGGCATTACCAACGTCCTTGCTGGATGTCACCAGGATATCTCATAGGCACTTCAAACTCAACCCGTCTGAGAGGGATAGGTTTATATTTTCCCCATACCTGTCCCTCCTCCAGACTTCTCTCTTCTATGTTGATGGTACTGCTGTTCTTCCAGTCTTGTGGGTTTTCAGTCTCAGAGTTATCCTCTCTCTCTTTTACTCCTCACCCTACACCCACCCATCCTAAACATGGCCAAGCCTTGTTGATTTGACTTTTACAACATCCCTCATATCTGACTGACCTTTCTCTTCATTTCCCTAGCCCCTACTCTAGTCAACCTTTATCCTCTCTCACCTAGACTATTATAATAACCTACTTGGTCTCCTCTTTACAATTTGGTTAGGTGGTGCAGTGCTGACAGGCGCTGGGCTTAGGAACTCATCTTCATGAGTTCAAGTACAGACACTTACTAGCTATATGACCCTGGGTAAGTCACTTAACCATGTTTGCCTCAGTTTCCTCCTCTGTAAAATGATCTGGAGAAGGAAATGGCAAACCACACCAGATCTTTGCCAAGAAAACCCTAAGTGGGGTCATGAAGAGTTGGACGGGACTGAAATGACTAAACAACAGTAACAACCATGTTACTCCCATACTCACATATCTCAGTGGTCTTCCATTTTAAATTGACTCTACACTACTTTTGTGTTTGCCTTACATTAGTACTTTAAATTTTGATGATAATCTGTTGGTTACCTCCAATTTATCCTATATATAGCATTTCTGTACATTGTCATTGTAAGCTGTCTCCTCCGTTAGACTCTGAGCTCCATGAGTGCAGGGATTATCTTTAGCCTTTCTTTACATCTTAGTACAAAGCCTTGTCACACAGTAGGAGCTTAATAAATGTTCATTACCTGACTGTAGGATAAATACAAAATGCTCAGCCTAGCATTTAAAGACATCCACATTTACCTGTTCAGTCTGATTTTATATTCTTCCCCTTTGTGTATTTTTAAGCTCAATTAAGCTGAATTGTTAACTGTTCCCCACGTGCAACATTCCATTGCTTATCCTTGTCCATTTGTCCAGATGGATCCCAAGGTCTGGACCATACTCTCTCCTCAACTCTGATTCCAGTTCAGGTGGCACCTCCAACATGAGGCTGTTTTTGATTGCCTGATTCTTAGTTTTCCATTTTAGAATTATTTTAAATTGCTATATATATGTTATATATATATTTTAAATTGCTATTATATTATTTTAAATTATATATATTACATATATAATACATACATTATATATATGTGTGTGTGTGTGTGTGTGTGTGTGTGTGTGTGTGTGTGTGTGTGTGTGTGTATATTGAATACATGTTGCATTTCTCCTCTCCTCAACCCCCAAAATGAATGGAAACTCCTTGAGAGCAGGAGTTATTTGAATATCTGGTTCCTAGCAGAGTGCCTTACCTATCATAGGCAATTAACAAGTGCCATTGAATTGAATTGACAAAGCTTTCATGACAATAACCATTGGGCTTGAGGCCTTCAAACCGACTCTAGGATTATTAGGCCTCTTGTTAAATTTTTAGTGTGAGCATTTACACTTTGACAAATGTTACAAATCAGGGCTTGGTTTACTGTTTTCTTGATTGTCTAAACTTAAGAAAATGATAGTGACAGTGTTGATGATGCAGATCCAATTGAAGTATGTATGGTTGGTACTTCCCCCCCACCCCAGACACCTGACTGTTAAACATTTACAAGCACACCACTGACTGATTGACAATAGCCCTGTGAGATAGGGTGTAAAAGTATTGCTATCCTCACTATCAGATTCACTTTTTGACCTACGTCCTTACACATATCATAGCATATTTGTAATTTGCTTCTGGTTCTTCAGTTTTCAATTGAGCGATGCCTTATGTGATTCTGGGATGAATTTATCTTTCATTCATCCTTCATAGGGCAGTCCTTCTCATCTCACATCAATAAATCATATGAACTTAAAAACTAGTGACTGTTCTGCCGTTTGCTTCCTAAGGTGGCTTTTTTCTTCATACCCTCTGATCCAGACACAGAGTGATATGGTGGCTTAGTGAGTATTTTCACATTTTCACATGGCTAAACTGCCATATAATTCATTACAATAGACAGTCTGGGCTGAGGAAGAATCCCTGGATTTAATATCAAGACCGTTAGGGATAAAGATTGAAGGGCATTTGTGAAGCCATGTGAGAGACCCCGACATCTACCTTCATACCTTGTTTGGCTCAAGCCTATAAGTGCCTCACTTTTATAAACCCTGAAATTACCTCTTCTCCAATGATGTCCAACTGGGGATAAGTTTCTCTGTAGGTAGTGAGCTTAGCTGGACCTCAGACAGTAGGCATAGTGTTAACCTCTCTTTGCCTCAGTTTTCTCACCTGTAAAATGGGGATAACAGATAACTACCTTCCATGACTGTTGTAAGGATTAAATGAGATAATATTTGTAAAGCATTTTTAGCACAGTGCCTGATACATAGTAGACGCTATATAAACGCTGGCTATTATCATAGTTGGTGGCACAGTGGGTAAAGAGGGCTGCGCCTGGAGTTAGGAAGATTTGAGTTTAAAATTGTCCACAAACACTTACTAGTGTTACCTTGGACAAGTTACTGTTAATTTCCACCTCAGTTTCCTCACCTGTAAAATGGGGATAATAATAAGCACCTACCTCTAGGGTTGTCATGAATAAGATAAAATTTGTAATTTTGTAAAGAAAGTGCTTTGCAAACCATAAAGCACTATATTTGCTAGGTCTTCTCACCATTTTTATAGTGTTAATAGTTTTAAATCAGTTGCCACGAGGAGAAAAAGCTAGAGCCCAGAACCCACCTCAGCCAGCAAACCCTTTTTACCTCACTGAGGGAGAGACAGTGCAGCCAAGGGCAACCTGATTAGAGCGTGAGGCTGCGGAGGAAGTGAGTGGGAGTCTGAGCAAAACACTGAGAAGCCAAGGAAGGGATAGACAAGATGGAAAACAAACAAACAAACACACACTTTTAACTCAACTAACCCACGTCACAATCCAAGATGGAATCAGCTTGCCTCATTTCTATCAGGATCGGTCTTTCTCATTCATCTGTTCAGCAGCGTTCATTCATTCGTTCAGCTTGTGCCATAAGTCCAGTTCCTCTACTAGGCACTCAGAAGACAAAAAAATGATTCCTGCCTTCAAAGAGTTTATATTCCATTGGAATAAGCAATAGATTTTATATATCAGTATAATACATTATATTCTATATTATACATGTATTACATGTATGTATTTAATAATTGATTACACACATAACAAATTACATCATGTATATTGTGTACATATATAATCTGTACCTGTACATGTATTATATATGTATATATTAATCTATCCTACACATATATTATATACATATAATCTATATTATAGAAGTATATACACACATATAATCTACATATACATGTATTACATACACATGTTATTAAAACCATCTATATCATATCTGTATTATGTACATATAATCTACATCATGCATGTACTATACGTATATATTAATCTATAGTATACATGTATTATATACATATAATCGATATTATATAAGTATACGTACACATAATCTACATATACATGAATTGCTTGCATAATAATTTGCATCATGTATATTATGTACATATATAAAATCCATACCATACATGTATTATATGCATACAAAATAATCTACACTAAACAAGTATTATGTACATATAATCTGTACTATGTAACTATTATATATGTATATATAATCATCTACATACAGGTATTATATACACATATAATAATCTATATATTATGTGTATCACATACATAATCATTTATGTCACGTGTATTATATACATATATAACAATCCACATCATACATCTATTATATATACATATAATAATCATCTATACTACACATATATACATATAATCTGTATTATATATCATATATGCATATAATAGTCTACATAGACAGTATAATAGTTTACATCATATTTGTATTATATACATATATAATAACCCATACCATACATGTATTATATATGCATGTAATAATCTACACTATAAGTATATATATCTTATATGTATAATATGATATACATATACTTTATGTTATGTAAGTATTATACATGCATAATCTACACTGTACACAAATTATATACACACATAATAATCTACATTACACATTGAGAGAAATGATTATTAAATAACCAATTGTTACTACTGGGGAGGTCCAGGATTTTTCACTTTTCTATTTCATTCTCTTCTAGGTCAAATCAGTTTGTGAAGAATAGGGCTGGGCCGCCAGGTGGCGCTGTGGCGCAGCCCAGGCAGGGGGCGCATGCTCGGAGCCAGCCTGGGGCCGCCTGCTGTGGGGGGATGGGCAGTGAAGTTCGGAACCTGGGTGGGGGCGGGGCTCTGGCGTGGGCGCAGTTGCCTCCTCACCCGCAATGGCGCCTGGGCCGTCTGCCCCTCTCCCCCACCCCAGCGGCCTTACCCTCCCGGAAAGGACACAGAAGAGCCGCGGTTGTGATCCTGTCTGGCGCTGGGTCACTGGAGGCCGGGGCTTTTCCCTCGCCTGACCACTGCACGGCTTCCTGGGCCTCTCCGATCCGGCTGACTCTGTTGCAGGCTTGGCCTTGACCGGAAGTGAGGGGCGGCCGCTGTGATCACAGACAGATGGCGGAGCTGACCGCCGTGGGCGTCGACCATGCAGACGGGGATGGGGAGGGACTTTAAGGGGTTCCTGGAGTAGAAAGTGAGTCAAATAGCCCTGAAACAACAGAATTGGGGTCTGCGGAAATCCCATCAGTTTGCTGACCCCCAGATGGCATATGACCCAAGACCTTCCCTCAGAGACACGTCCCAGCCAGAGACCCCAGAGGACAAATGCAAGAGCTGAAGAGCAAGCCCCGTCCTGCAAACCTTGTCAGCATGAAGCGAATGTGAAGGAGAGTCTGGGCATCCATCAGAGGCTGCGGCGCCAAGACGGTTTTTGCAGAGGAAAATGCAGAAAAGCAAGGCCAACCACCACAGACCAAGGAGGCAGACTCATCCCTTGCTGAAGAAGCGATTCTTCCAAGGGGCCTATCCAGTGCACCTGCTTTGGCTGTGATGCTAACAGATGTGATCACTATTTGGCTGGCTTGGAGCTCCACAACAAAGCAGAAGAGAACTAGAGTCTGCAAGTGCGTGTTATGCACATACACTACTGTAAGCAGATATCACTGGAAGAAACACTTGCAGCAGAATCATTTTCCTGAGAAAGGGTATACCTGTTCCCAGTGTTTCTACTTTTTAGAAAAAAAAATATATATATATATATATGTGTGTGTGTGTGTGTGTACGTATGTGTACATATATATATACACACACATATACACATATACACACACTATATATATATACATACATACATACATATATAGACATATATATATATACATATATATATATATATGTTGGAATACATACTGGTGAACACCCCCATCAGTGTGCTATGTGTCCCTATTCCAGTTCACAGAAGACACATTTAAGTAGACACATGCATACTCATTCAGGTGAGAAACCATTTAAATGTGATAAATGCACTTATGAGGCCTCTCTATTCAGCATGAAGTAACCTGACATTTGAGGCAGGTTCACAGTGGGTCGATGAGCTGCGCACACTGTGATTACAAAACAGCTGACTGTAATAACTTCAAAAAGCGTGTAGAGCTTGTGAACCCATGACAGTTCCTTTGCCCTGTATGTAATTATGCTGTTTCCAAGAAGTGTAATCTGCAGTATCATATCAAGTCCAGGCATTCCAGCTGTTGTGATATTACAATGGATGTTTCCAAAGTGAAACTAAAAAAATCTGAAAGAGTGAGGCAGACAATTGTGGTTCTGATAGTGTTGCCAGTGAAAAAAAAAACGGAAATAGAGCAAACAAAAACAAAGGGAGATGTGGTAGAAAAGATAAAAAAAGAATGTGAAAGTCCAGGAAAAAAGAAAAATTCCTCAAAAGAGAAAAAGTCACACACTGTGGTTTCCTTAGGCCAAGTGACCACCCAAAATCATAAGTTGGCAACAGAGTCAGAGGAGATAGATCTCAAAACAAGTAAGGGTTCAGAAAAATCATGTAAAAACAAGAAAGTTAAAAGAAAGATGGAAAGTGAAGCAGATTCTTTAAATAGTAACCCAGTGAATGATACAGAACCTGTGGTGAAAAAGAAAAAAAAAGTCAAAAGCAGATCTAAAAAGATCCAGGAAGCTGGAAAAGACTGAAAGCTTGCCCTGAAGAAAAACAAAACAAAAAGAAAGAAAGAAACCTTTGAAAGGTAAATATAGTTAAAAAAAAACAGACAAAAGCCACCAAATACATTCAGGTAAAGCCAACTCAAAATGAGCTGGTCCCTGAAAAATCTTTTCCTCCTCCTCCTTCTCCTCCTCCTCAAGAGGATACAAAGGAAAAGTCTGACAGCCCTAGGGAAGAACCACAGAAAGAAGTCTTTGTGGAAGATGCCTTAGTGCCTGTTGTTAATAGCTCAATAACCAAAGGAAAGTCAAACACTCAGGACCACCTGTGAACACTAGCACCGGCGGCATTGGCATTAGCACCAGTGCCAAGCCCAATGCTTGCACCTGTACCAGCACCTGTATCTCCACCTGCATCACCAGCTGAAAATGTAGAGAATGCAGAAATGAAACACACACAAAAAATGCTCCTTGAACAGAAGGAATAAGACAAAGAAACTGCTCTTCAGAAAGCTATAGATGAAGAGCCAAATAAGAGTCAGTCTGGTTGTAGCCAGGAGTCACTTAGTCCGTCATCTTGTGAGCCAGAGAAGGATCTTCCTGATAAAGAGCATTAGACTGACATAGTGTGTGAAATGGAAAACAGTCCAACCCCAGCAGAGCATCTGGCTGTTAAAGACTTGACAGCTGAAGAGCCCCCTTCACTGCCAGAGCTGCCCCTGCCAGAATCCTCACTGTTGCCAGAACCTGAGTTGCCTGCTCCACTATCAGCAGAGCAGTATGAGCCAGCTTCCCAAATGGTATTAGTGTCCTCATCAGCTCCGCCTGCAGCAAATGAGTCTCAGTAAATTGATGAAGATGAGGGCATCCACAGTCATGAGGAAGAGACCTACGTGATAGCATGGCAGAGGGCAGTGATGACTCTGTCTTGAGTGGTGCTCCATCTGTACAGGAAGAAACAAGCAGAAAAGCTTCCCAGGAAGAAATATCAGCAGCGGTTGAAACAGCAAATTTCTTTGCATTTTCTGTGATAGATCTTTTAGAAAGGAAGGAGAATATAGCAAACACCTTAATCCATATCAAGTAAATGTCTGCTATCTTGAGAAGTAATAAACTGTATGAACTATCCAACAATTCTTTTATAAGATCTATTAAGTTTTAGGAATAATTATTATAGCAGACAATTCCCTTTTGTTTAAGTTTGGAGTAGTGTTTGATGATTTCATGTATAATAGTTTGTTAATCTCTCTTGCATATAGTAGTGAATGCAAAGAATTGGATTTCTCTTTTCTACTAAACTAGCACTAGTGAAAGACTACTAGCCTTTGCATAAATTATTTTTAAAGTGAGATTTAGAAAACCAAGATTAGACACAAATATTCTGTTGATCATGCAGTTAGCAGTAGTCGTGTTTTTTTTTTTCCATTTCTAGTCTCTAGTTTTATCTAAAATGCATTTCTGGTTCCTTGCTTAGGCATAAATCAGCATATTGGTAGCAAATTACTCAATGGTTTCGTTTGAGGAATCTGATGTCTCTTTCAGAAAATTAGCATTTTTAACAAAAAAGAACCCACAGTGTGGTTAAAGAAATGAACAGTCATACTTTTAAAAATGTTTATTTTTTTGTTTCCCCCTATAATGGGCAATAAAATTCCATCCACATTTATTAGTCTTTTTTCCTGATTTTTAATTAAAATTTCTGATTAGCATGTATCAATCTTCATAAATATTATAACAATGTTTTTTAATTGTGGAAAGTAAAAGGGAAAGTTATTTTTTTATTTTTGGTGGTGCTTTAATGGCTTAATATGTTGCGCATTGTGTTTTTGATTTTCCCTCCCCTTTTTTTATACCTATGTATGTAATCTTTCAGAAATAGCATTTTTATTGTACAGGAACACTTTATATATGTATGTATTTGTGTGTACATATATATATATGTATATATATGCATATTTATTTTGGTTCATTTAAAAAAAATTTCCAGGTTTGTTGTTTACAACAGAGTACGTATTTTTCTGTTCATTTCCTTTGCTGTAGTTTGTTGTCTTATTCATGGGGTGTCATTTGAGTTTGCTAAAATTAAGAATTATTTATGTGTATGTGTGCTAATGTTTAGTTTGTGAGCAGATGAAGGAAATACAGATTCAATCCATTATATTTTGATTTTCATAGCTGATGCATATTAGAATCTGTTTTATGTTAATTTATTTTTAAGTAGCTATAGTAAATTGGCACTCCTTGGTTTTGATTTCACAATCATTATGCAGTTTGGCTGTATACTGTATATATGTATGATGAATTTGTGAGTAAAATCTCGCATAGTGAACCTCAATAGATTTTTTCCCCCCTGAGTCCATTTTGGTACGGCTACTTCCCAAACTGCATAATATAAATTGAACATTTCACTTAAACATTTTTTTCATAAATGGCTGATGTCCATATAGCAAACAAACCAAATAAGTAAGTATAATATGCTGGTAAGTAGCAAACCTGGGATTGGAAAAGAAGGGCGGGGAATTGCATCTTTCTCTTTCATTCAAGTTATACAGAGCCTTAGAATCCTCCAAGTTTCAGATGGGGCAAGAGAAGGCATTTGCAGATATTTGTAGATCAACCCCAGCTCCCTATAAAGAGAGTGAACAGGCATCCAATACAGTTTACTTTAACTAGAAGCCATACAGATTTAAAAAACAAAACAAAACAAAAAACAATATACATGCTCTCAGGACACATTTTGATAGCTCCAATGCTGTGTGCACCCTGGCTTGCCCTTGCAGAAGCCTGAGGCTATTGGGGAAAAAAAAAAAAGCCAGCCAATCAGATTCGAAATGGGCAGTTGGCACTAGAAAGAAAAAATTTCAGGGCAGAGTGTCTTCTTCTAAGTGGTCATTTTTTCATAGGTTCCTTGGCCAACTGCTAAGGACTACAAATAAAAATTTGACTTAAAGGTTTTTTCATTTTTTTTTTTAATCTGAAATTTTTTCATGGCAAATTTATTGGATTTGAGGGGAGAACCTGAGAAATCATAATCTTGCATTTCTGGAAAGCCACTTTAGTGTTGAGGTTCTCTTCTTTAAACATGAGACCTGATCATGATAAATGAGTTCTGTTCATATTTCAGCCATGTTCCCAAACGTGCAGCAGTACAACCTGAATGAATGGGGAAGCTGGCATAAGTGGAGGGAGGGGGAATATGGACATGGGAGAGGGGGGTGCTTCATGTGGCAGTGATCTGAAGGTGAGTTTTAGATTAAAGGGTGTGGAACTTGGTATTGGGAGGCCAAAGATTTAAAGATGCAAAAAAATCTTATGGCAAGAGTAAAGTGTTATCATGTTGCATGTGTTCAGTGTTCATGAATGGGTGTGATTAAATGGTGTTGAATACTAGACTCTGACAGTCATTGTCAACATAAGATCAAGTTGCAACTGTATTTATTTATGTTTAAAAATTTTGATAATAAAATTAGTTATGTCTTCCTTTAAAAACACCTAGTTTTAATATTCATGGGTATATTTTATTGGGTTACCTTTTGTAGTATAAAAATTACCATCTTTTGGTAAGTGTTTAGTTTATAGAAACTGTTGAGGTTAGAGTTGGAAGAGCTCTTTCAGGTGTGAAAGAATTCACTTAGACCTTCTCTGTAGCCATTGGTGATGAGTTCAGGATTGGACCCCAAGAATGTTGGGGCTATATGAAATGATGAGACATGTGAGTCCTAGTGTCCTGAAAGAATTCACTTAGTATCCAAGTTAAGGAAAGGTATTTATTGGGGTGATACATCCCAGTGATCCTGCTCCCCTTGAGGCAGAGCCCCAATAGACTGTACTCCACGTGGGAGGCAGAGAGTAGGCCACAGGCCCTGCTCCCCTAAGGAAGCAGGGCGGCCCCTGCTGCCTGTAGGAGGCAAAGGCTGTTAGCTAAGTCAAAGGTGTGGTTTAAATACAATTTCATGGAATAGGGGGAAGGGGACGAGAATGGGAGGACAAGCATGGCTCCAAAATGCCTGGGATATCAGGTAGTCTGGAGGTGATAAGCAAAGAGAACAGAAAAGGGGAGGGGAGGAATTTTTTTTTATGATACTTTTTTAAAAAATTAATTTATTTTTAGTTTTCAACAATCACTTCCATACACTTTGGAGTTTTGAATTTTTCTCCCCCTCCCTTCCCACCTCCCTTCTCAAGATGGCGCACAATCTGATGTAGGCTATACGTACATATACATTCCTATGAAACATATTTTCACATTAGTCGTTCTGTAAGGAAGAATTAGAACCAATAGGAGGAACCACAAGAAAGAGGAAACAAAACAAAATAAAAGAAAGAAATAGGGCAAATAATATGCTTTTGATCTGCATTCACACTCCATAGTTCATTCTCTGGATGTGGATAACATTTTCCATCATGAGACTTTTGGAGATGTCTTGGATCCTTGCATTGCTGAGAAGAGCTAAGTCTGTCAAAGGTAGTTATTGCACAATGTGGTTGTTACTGTGTGCAGCATTCTCCTAGTTTTGCTCACTTCACTCAGCAGCAGTCCACACAAGTCTTTCTAGGTTTTTTGAAATCTGACTGCTCATCATTTCTTATAGTACAATAGTATTCAATTACGTTCATATGCCACAACTCGTTTAGGCATTCCCCAGTTGATGGGCATCCCCTCAATTTCCAGTTCTTTGCCACCACAGAAAGAGCTGCTATAAAAATTTTTGTAAACGTGGGTCCTTTTCCCATTTTTATGATCTTTTTGGGATACAGCCCTAGGAGTGCTATTGCTGGGTCAAAGGGTGTGCACATTTTTAGTCCTTTGGGCATAGTTGCAAATTGCTCTCCAAAATGGTTGGATCATTTCACAACTTCAACAGTGCATTAGTATTCCAATTTTCCCACTTCTTCTCCAACATTTATCATTTTCCTGTTTTGTCATGTTGGCCAATCTGATAGGTGTGATGTGGTAACTCAGTTGTTTTGATTTGCATTTCTCTAATCAATAGTGATTCAGAGCATTTTTTCATAAGACTATAGATGGCTTTAATATTTTCAT
The DNA here is from genome assembly GCF_003287225.1 of Phascolarctos cinereus. Taxonomy (NCBI): domain Eukaryota; kingdom Metazoa; phylum Chordata; class Mammalia; order Diprotodontia; family Phascolarctidae; genus Phascolarctos; species Phascolarctos cinereus. The sequence goes on along the minus strand of NW_027555514.1, from coordinate 51,473,825 downwards.
CTGAAAACTGCCTGTCCATATCCTTTGACCATTTATCAGCTGGGGAAGGACCTGTATTCTTATAAATTTGACTCAGTTCTCTATATATTTTAGAAATGAGAGAGGGGAAGAATTGTTCTGAAATTGAGGGTGGTTGTGAAAGCAAAGGTAGGGGCTTCAGTGCATAGTCTTCTTTGATCACTTTTCTGGCTGATCACATCCTACATGTTATCTCTTATCTCACTTCCTGCTTGCTCCATCTGCCTCAAGCACTCTTTTCTACCTCATCAGAAACTATAAGTAAGTTAGTTTATAGTTCATAGTTTATAGTTATGCATAGTATATACTATAACTATAGTTATAGTAAGTTAGTTTATATACTTCAATTCTGGAAAGAGATTTTTGTTATGTCCCTTCAAATCTCTTAAGCAAGAAAATTTGCCATCTCTTATAGATGTTGAAAAGCTTTAGTAAGATTCTAATCCAATTTTAAGACTAGTCTAAAAAACTTAACAGTTAAATGTAACAAATTAACAAAGAACTTTATCATTAAATTGATCAAGACCTATATTGCTGCAAGACAACTTTTTGTTACTAGGTAGCAGGAAGAATGTAAGGCCTTTTTTTCCAGCAAGCAAGGACTTTGTGACAGTTAGGCCTGTATTCGGTACTGTCCTTTACTGCTAGTACACTTGCTTATTGGTTTAAAGTAAATCGATAACTCCACATACAAATTTCCAATAAATAGAAATTTTATTTGGAATATTTAGTATTTGCATGAAAATGTCTAGTCTTTCAGTTTTTTACCTAGATAGAACTGAAGCTAGAATTTTTGGCAATATATTAAAGTAACAAGAAGGAACACTCTATTCATATGTGTAAGTTGATGCTTCTGTATTACTGGTAATAAACTCCTGAAATACTATAGTATATGAACCTGATTAACTTATGCTGTTGGTCTTCTAAAATATGTATTTCCTTTGCCCTTTAAACTTATGTGTACCAAGTTGTTTTTTTCTAGTAGTTTCAATTTATTTCTTATTTCTCTTTCTTTTTGGTTTCCAGTCACGGGTGCTTCTTTTTCTAGAGACTTGTTGATGATGCCTCTTGTAGATATAAATCTGCTTTAGTCTTTCATGCTTGGCCCATTTCTGGAGCCTCTTCTCAGTTTGAACTGTGTTCGGAGAGGGAAGGATATATTGATTGACATTTGGAGGTTCATAACTTTAAACAGAAGCAACCACCATAGCACATTGTCCTGTGGGTTATGATTGAGGAATCTGAAACTTGTTTTAAGTGTAGTTCTCAATTCTGGGCAGAACCATGAAGGCTGAAGTTTTTCTTTTTTCTATAAATTGCAAAATGGTGAAAACTAACAGCCAATGTGTTGTCACCTTGCTGACCTCAGCAGAATAACTGAGCTTATGGTGTTACTCAAATTCAAGGAATTCCTTGGATACTGGTTTGTGTAGATCCACAATCTACATGCAATATTAACTGAATCCAGATAGCTAATGCAGTTGTTTCACATGTACATGTGCTTTGTTTTTATACGACTATGCTAGTTACTGAACTTTTGTAAGCTGGCACTGTAACATTTCTATAATGTTTTGTTGCACCATGGTTGAAGCTTTTACAGTAGAATACATGTATTATTTTCTGAAATAAACCAAAACTAAATTTTTCATGGTTCTTAGGATCTTTTATACATTTGTAATAGATAAAAAATAAACCAGATTGCAAATCTTGGTTTTTTAAAAAACTAAACCATCTACAAGTATTTGAAATTATAAAGTTAAACTAAGTAGCATTATATTAATCCATATGAGTGTATTTCTCTAAGCATAATTATGTTGAAATAAACTTTATTAAAAAGTGAAAAAAAAGAATAGGGCTGATAATGAGATTAGATTTAACTTTCTCCTGTATCTTGTTCAGACCCCATCAAACTGGGGAACCACATTGTGTTCTTCTACTCAGGATCAGGTGGGGCCTAGATCCTTTTTCTAAATTGCCCAAAGCTGCGGATGGTCTGAGAGTAAGAGTGACATAATCAAGGTCATGTCCTCCAGCCTCTCATTAGAGTAGGTCTACCTCTTATTACAATATTAGTTATCATTAATTGTTAACCATCAGAGTTGATTGCTGCCTGTTGAGAATACCCCCCTTCCAAAGGCATATGTTTGAGGCTGCCATCATCCATCTTTGGTTTACAAGAGATGACCAATCCTTTTATTAATTATTCACTAGCCATAATTAACAAAATGATTAATTACCCAGAAATTGTATTTCTTGAACTTTTTATACTTAACATGTATTATATACACATGTATGATAATCTACAGTATAAATGTATTATATACACATATAATAACATTCTATATTATGTATGTATTATATACACATAATAAACATTATACATGTGTTATATGTACACATAACAGTCTGCATGTATTATACATACATACATAATAATGTACATTATACATATACTATGTACACACATCTATATTAACACTTATCTATACATACAATTACATTACACAGGTATTATATACACATATAACAATATGTACACATGTGTTATATGTACATATACAATCTACATTATACATGTATTATACACATATAATCATAACATGTTATAAACGTATCATATAGACATGAATACATAGATACCTAAATGTGCAAACAAAAAGACAAATTGATCAGTTTTGTGATTTCATCAGAATAGGGAGGTCTCAGTGAAGAATTCTCTCTCCCAATGCAGATGTCCACTTGTTTTGTGGTTTCCTGTCTTGGATAGCTGCTTAGGGTGCAGAAGATTAAGTGACTTACTTAAAGTCTTAAGTCAGCACGTGAAAAAGATGGGCTGTGAACCAGGGTTTTCTTTACTCTGAGGTCAGTCCTATTTACTAGACTGTTCATACATCTACATATGCTTGTAAATGGAAAAAAAAATACAAACACACATACACACACACACACAGAGCAATAAAAAGTGAGAGATTCAAGTGAGTGGCCCTTGAATTCAGCTTGGGATTCTATGAGGCAAAGGTGAGGTGGGTGGGCATTCTAGGCATTGGAGATAGCCTGTGCAAAAAGGCATGGTGGGAGCTGGAGCGTCCTTTCTGAGTAATAGTGAATGGGCCGTTTTTCTTGGAATGTACAATGCATAAAGGATTGGCCAGGTCCATCTCATTTAAGTGACAGATAAAAGAGTTCATATTTTGTCCTGAGGCAAGTGAGAGCCACTGGACCTTGTGGATCAGGGGAGTGACATGGTCAACCCTATGCTCTAAGTATCCCTTTGGCAGCTCTGTGTAGGGTGCATTAGATAAGAGAGACACTTGATGCAGTGCTTTCAATGAATTCATCATGTTTAGATAGAATTTAGATAGATTTAGTTTTAAGATAGCTTGCCAGAAAATAAATGGACATCTTTGGTTAAAGCAGTGAAACTCTCTAAGGAATTTTCAGTGAGTATATTTTATAGCCAGATTTTGATTATTCAGATCAAAACCCTACCTTCCTCCTGGAGCAGGAGTACAGGCCAGTATCAAAATAGGTTAGAAGAGCTAGCAAAATTAGGTCATGAGAAAGCTGGCACAAGCTTTAAGATATCATCAACAGGTTTCTTAATTAAGCTTCATAAGCCATTAATATCATTTGCTGCAATTTTAGGAATCAATTTGCCCTTCTCCCAATGTCTTCTCAAATTCTTAAGGTATTCATGGAATGAGTGATCACTCACTGTCACTCATTCAGTCAGCCCAGGTTGGAGAAATGGCACTGGGCAATGTTTCCCTGCTTGTATTCGCTCTGTCTCTCTCACTTCTCCTTCAATAACAAAACCTTTCTTTCCTCCTAGCTCCGCTGGCTGGCCCACTTGTTCTAAAGTCATTAATTTGATTTTTTTTTTTACCCTGACTTATATCCATTGTGATTTTTGGTTGGAAAACAGGAGTGTGGAATGATTCCCTGTTTTTGGTCTCTGATGCTTAGCACACTGAGAATGACGATTGTTGTTTTCATTTTCTATTTTAATATATGCTTTAGGCCTGATACAAATTTGATGGGCTTGTATTTGTATGGTGGGCACATACAGTCCTATAACCGTCTGATTCTATAGAATATACTTGGGCTGTGGATGAAGTGTTCTGTCATTGTAATCAGGTTTTCCCATAAAAGAAATTTTTAAAACTAAATTTTCAAAATTAATTTAAAAATTTTTATTAATTAAAATTATTTTTAAATTAAATTATTAAACTGATTGCTAATTAAAACACAGTTCCAGCTGTTTAAATTTAGGGCATTGAGAAAAGTCCTCTCTAAGATTATTCATTCTTCTGCTATATGGTAAAAGCATTTTCTTTGGATTCTAGGTTGGATTATTTTTCATTTTCTTTATCTTTATCTTCTCTGTCAGTATTTTGCTGAGAAAGTCAAACAAATGTTAATAAGTTCACTGAGCTCAGAGGTGCTGCCTCTCTTGTTTAAATGATTTATTTGACCTGTATTTCTTTAATCTTCTTCAGTGGATCTATGATCTCTTCAGTGTAGGTAATCCCTCTAATAGTGCAGATTGTAATACATCTAGGCCTTCTCATCCTGTGTATTCCTTGTCCTGTTATCCCATAAATCTTTCATAGGGCCTACATTCTGTCTGCTTTCCTATAGGTTTTCTTGACATAATAAAGATCCTAAAGCAGCATGTGAGGTTGTCCTTTTCTGTCCTCTCTTACTTTGCTTTTTGGTTCACTTCAGAGTCCTTTCCCCCTCTTTAATATGCAGCTCAGGGCACCATCTTGGGTGTGAATCCTCTCCTCATCTCCCCAGCTGCTAGTGTTCTCCCACCCAGACCACCATGTGTTTAGCTAATTTGCATATATTTGAATTTATATTTATGCTGTATCTATTTTTATATATACTTGTCTACCCCATTAGAAGGTAAGTTTCTTGGGAATAGGGATTGCTTCATTCTTTATACTTGTATCCCCAGCATCCAACACAGTACTTAGTTACTAGATACTTGTTCATTGATTAATGATCTCTTTTCTGCCACTTCTTGGGTCATTTTTGTCTGTATGCTGTAGCTTATTTATGTCCACTACAGATCTCTCCATTATCCTTTGGGTGACTCAAACTTTTGATTCTTTAGAGAGTGTGGTGTTCCATGAGTCACGCTATCTACCATCACCAGTCGAAAATTGGTCTTAAGAAGTTGGATGCTTGTTTCAGTCAAATAGTTGTCATTGAAAATGTATTTCCCTTTTGTCTACTGTTCCATTCTGGACCTAACTCATTGTTCCATTTGCAAGGTCTGCATGGGCTATATGAACAAATACCCCAGCTCATTGAATTGTCTCTGTAACTGCATGCCCCTGGATGGAAAAATAAGTATTTTTCACCCATTTTTTCCCGCATTTTCCGGCTTAGGTTCTTTTGAGTGGTTGTGAGCCTTCTTTAGAAAGTTCAGTATTATTTCAGCAGTCATTACAATCACGATAATAACATCTATAAACAGAAGCATTTGGAGGATCTCATCATCATCATCATCATCATCATAATTCAAGTTCATAAGATTTGTAAGAGTCTTTATATATACACTATTCGACAACATAGGTCCTTGCAACAATCCTGTGAAGAAAATCCTAACCCTATTTTAAAGATGAGGAAAATGAGGTTCATAAAAATTAAATAATTTGGCCATAGTCATACAGATAGTAAAGGTCAGGGGTAGAATTTGAACCCTGGTCTTTCCTAACTCTAAGTCCAGAATTCTTTCCATGAATGACATTACCATCTCTTTATAAGGAATCACTCTTCTTTCCATTTGACCTGTGAATGACATATCCTCCATTATAGTGGCAAAAATATTGGCAAAACATTTTCTTCCATGTTTCATGCTTCATTTGTTTTAGTAATCAGAGGATCATTAAACAAAATTCTCTCTCATTTAGTCCATGACGAAGTGTCTTACGATTTTAACATAGGCATGGGAATCACCTTCTTGGAGGAGAGACCTTAAGACTGCATTTTTCTGTAGTGAATCAATATGTAGTCACAGACTACATATGCTATAGTCTCTTTGGGAGTAAGGACAGTTTTATTCTTTGTACTTATGTACCCCAGCACATAGCACAGTACACATAGTAGGTGCTTGACGATGATGATGATGGCATTTATGTAGTACTTTCAGATTTGAAAAACACTTTACAAATATCCCATGTGATTCTCGCAACAGCTCTGGGAAGTAGATGTTACTATTATCCCCATCTTATAGATGAGGAAACTGAGACAGACAGAGATCAAGTGACTTGCCCAGGGTCACCAGTAAGGGTCTGAGGCCAAATTTGAACTCAGGTCTTCCTGGCTTCACCCAGTTGCCTATCTAATAGATGCTTGTGATTGATTGATTGATTGATTGATTGAAGGTATCCTGGAAATGGAATCAGATGACTGTAGCTTTGCATCTGACTGACTAGCTACATGACCCTAGAAAAGTTATTTTACCTTGAACAAGCTATGAAAATGCATATATGTTTATTGCTATTAGCTGAGCAGCTCGGTGGTGCAGTGGATAGAGTGCTGGGCCAGGAATCTGGAGGTTTAAATACAGCCTCAGACACTTCCCAGCAGAGTGACCCTGGGCAAGTCACTTCACCCTGGTTGCCTCAGTTTCCTCATCTGTAAAATGAGCTGGAGAAGCACATGGACACACCAAAGGGTGTTGGACATGACTGACATGATTCAACAGCTGAGCCCTGTTCCCTAAATCCTTTAACAGACAGATTCCACGAGATGGCGCCACTCCCCCACCCTCCACCTTTCTTAGGGAATCCTAAGACTTCAGCAGCATTTCAGTCTGCAGAAGAAAACCGCCATTTGGAGAGGGGAAAAAAAGTAAATCCATTGTGTGGACGTGACAGATTTGTGGTTGGCAGATTTAACTGATTGAACTATTATTTTTATTATTATTTTTATTCATAGTAATAATAATAGCCAGCGCTTATATAGTGCTTGCTGTGTTATTATTTCATTTGCTCCTCCCAACAGCCTTGGAAGGTAGGTACTGTTATTATCCCCATTTTACAGATGTGGACGCTGAGGCGGACAGAGGTTAAGTGACTTGCCCAGCGTCCCCATAGCTACGGAGTGGTTGAGGCTGGATTTGAACTCAGGTTTCCTGACTCCAGGCCTGGCACTGTGCTATCTAGCTGCCCAATTGAAGAGACCTATTTTTTAGAAATTGAAATTAACTGGTTATTTTGGCATCCTGGAGAGAGTATAAAAAAGTGATCATTGTAGTCACAATAAAGCCCAGCTTTAATTATCATCTTACTATTTTACTCAAGGGGATTTATCTGAAACAATCTCTGGGCATGAAATGCAATGAACTGTGTTATTATCGCTAGTTTATGCCCATGTTTTCCTTTTTGCTGTTCTAAGATGCCTGCTTTTTATCTAGCCTAACTCTTCTACTTGCTGCCTCTGACTCAGTGAAGCCTCTAGGAGGACTAATTAAATATATGATATTTATAAAAGACTCCAAAGACACCTTGTAAGAAGAGTGTTAAATAGGTAGGGAAAAAAATCTTCAGGATTGAGAAATTGTGCTTCCAGATGTGCATGTTTGAGGAAAGAACTCATTAATATAACCAACCTAGGGAAGCCTATGGAATATGAAGAACATGGACTTTTCTATTGGAACTATCTTTAAAATTTGCACTATGTGGGTGTGGAATTTTAGAGTGATGCTTATCTCTGGGAAAAAAATGAAGCAATCTACCTCAGATCAACAGCCCATAAAAGAAATTTCAGATTCCCAGGAAGATTTTTTTTTAATTAAGCAAAGAAAAATGCAAACACAGAAACCACCAACATATATTAACTACCTTCTACAGGTGAAATAATGTGCTGGGCAGTGGGGAAATGACACATTCCAGGTTCAAATCCTCTCTGTGATATTAACTGTGTAAATTTGGGTAAGTTATTTAGCCTCTGGGCCTCAGTTTCCTCATCTATACACGAGGGGCTGTGATTTGGGGGTCTTTGAGATTCCCTCCAGCCTTAGATCCATGATGCCCTTTACTCTTGTCCTTCTGAAGCAGCCAGGCTACTATGCAGAAAAGGCAAACATATTTTGCTCAATACATTGATTAGAGGCCTTTCTCCATTTATTCTCTGTATTTAAAAGCAATCAAATTCCCCCTTCCACTTCACCACATAAAGCATCTTGTTCTGCCCTTTGCAAAAGCACTTACCAAGTAACACTATGTGTGACAGGGCAAGTAATAGGAGGTACTTGCGTGCAAACGAGAGTATCATCTCATAGAATCTGTTCACAAAAATGCATTTCCTTTAAAAAGAAGGATACTCTACTACCCCTGAGCTCTTCTGATACTTAAAAATGGTATTTTATTTTGAAGCCTGTGTTGGTCATAGGCTTGATCAATCCTCTCATTTTATAGTTGAAGAAACTGACTTGTTCATTTGGAACCTAGGCATCTGACTCCAAATCCAATGCGTTCTGCGCCATGCCACTCCGCAGTATCCAGATAAGAAAGATTTTAAATTAGCCTGGTTATTATTAATAAGCAAACAGTTACCTCCAATATGCTCAAAAATACTTCCTTTTTTATCCTCTTCCCCAGGTTTACATTTACATAATCAACATGATTAGTAAATATCTTTTCTGACTGATACTGCAAAAGTAAACTTTAACCTAGCTTCTGTCCAAATGATTGCAAATTACAAAGGCTTAGACTACAGCTTAATGAAATGTTGTCGGAGGTTTAGACTTCATAAGATAGAAAATAGGCTTTTGAGGGCAGAATTCTTAACTAAATAAGGAATAGCCATGATCAAAAGATAAAAGTAGGCAATTTTGATTACATAAAATGGTAAGCTTTTGCACGAGTAAACTAAACGAAGCTAGAATAAAAAGATAGCAATTAGCTGAGAAAAATAACTGCAGATATCTTTGATAAAGGTCCAATATCCAACATCTCTATCTCTTTATCCATGCCTACATATCTGTATATTTTGGTAACTGACATAATATCAAGACCAAGATCCATTCCCCAACAGAAAAGCTGTCAAAGGATGGGAATAGGCAGTTTCCAAATAGGCAGCCTCATAAAAGAATGCTCCAAATCACCACTAAGTGAAAAATTGCAAATTAAAACAACATGGAGTTTTTACCTCACACTGGTCATTGGCAGAAATTACAAAATATGAAAATGGGAAATATTAGGGGAGCTGTGGGAAAATAAGACTCTGATACATTGTTGGTAGACCTGTGAATTTGTCCAATCATTTTGAAAAGTAGTTTGTCATTATACTAAAAGTCACTTGTCTGTGCATATGTTTAGATCCAGTGAGATCAGTGCTAGTTATATTCACTAAGGGTGTCAAAAACAGAGGGAAACTGTGGTATGTGAATATAATGGAATATTACTGCTCTATAGAAATGATAAATACAAAAAATTTGAAGAAACGGGACAATTTATATGAACTGATTTAGAATGAAGTGAAGAAAAACAGGAGAATAGTTACTCAATAATGTAAAAGAAAACAATATTGAAAGACTTCAAAACTTTTACCTGTATGATGAGTGCAGTCTGATAACTTCAAAGGTCTGATGGTAAACCTGCCTTTTGGTGGAGGATAAGTGGTACAAAATAAAACATAACACACTTTTTGGGGAGTATTATCTTTTTAAAAATATTGTTTATTTTTAACACAACTTTTTTTTTGAGTTTCAAATTCTCGCCCTTCAGCTTCCCCACCACCTATGAGAAGGCAAGCAATATGACATCAATTACAGTATACATGTGAAATCATGCCAAACATTTCCATATTAGCCATGTTGAAAAAAATGAAGTAAAAAAAAGTGTACTTTGATCTGCACTCAGTTCATCACTTCAGTTTCTGGGAATAGATAACTTTTTTTTGTCATGGATCCTTTGGAATTGTAATGGATCATTGTCTTAATCAGAGTAGCTAAGTATTTCACAGTTGATCATCATTACGATATTGCTTTTGCCCTGCACAATGTTCTTCTGGTTCTGCTCATTTCACTCTGCATCAATTCATATGAGTCTTCCCAGGTTTTTCTAACACCATCCTAAATGTCATTTCTTATAACACAATAGTATTCCATCACAATCATATACTACAACTTCTTCAACCATTCCCCATTTGATGGGCAGCCCCTCAATTTCCAATCCTCTGCTGCCTCAAAAAGAGCCTAGAAATGTTTTTATGCAGATAGGTCCTTTTCCTTTCCCTTTGATCTCTTTGGGATAGAGAGCTAATAGTGGTATTATTGGACATGCAGAATTTAGTTGCCCTTTGGGCATAGTTCTCAATTGTTCTCCAAAACAGTTGAATCAGTTCACAATTCCACCAATAGTAGAGTTAGTTTCCCAGTTTTTTCTGTGTCCCATCTAGAATTTGTCATTTTCCTTTTCTCTCATGTTAGCCAATCTGATATAGGGGAGGTGGGGCCTCAGAGTTGTTTTAATTTACATTTCTCTAATCAACAGTGATTTAGCACATTTTTTTCATATGACTGTAGATAGCTTTGATTTCTTCTTCTGAAATCTCTCTGTTCATATCCTTTGACCATTTAACAATTGAAGAATGTTTCTTATTTTTATAAATTTGACTCAGTTTCCTATGTATTTGAGAAATGAGAGCTTTCTGAGAGAAACTTACTGCAAATCACACCCCCCACCCCAGTTTCCTGCTTTTCCTTCAATTTTTGATGCATTGGTTTTGTTTGTGCAACGCCTTTTTAATTTCATGTTATCAGAATTTCCAGTATACTTCCTATGAGCCTCTTCATTTTTTGTTTGGTCGAAAACCCTTCTCTTATACATATATCTGACAGGTAACAATTTCTATGTTCCCCTGATTTACTTTTAATATTAAATTGTCTCCAGTAAATATAATAAAGGTAAACTTAGGTAATGGGCTCCAAGCAAAATCTGCTTATTAACAATGACACATTAACTGTTAACAAAGTGGGTCAGTAAATCTAGTGACCCCAGTGGGAAGAAAGGGACCCTCTTTATTGACCAACAACAAAGAAAGTATCTGGTAGGCATGGAACATCACGATTGGCTATACTAAGAAAGGCATGCCGGCATTCAGGTGAGGCTAATCACCTCCCCTCTCTGACAACTAATGAATGTTAATTGTTTTATGGGGCCCGTCGGCATCTTATAATCTTTGCTAGGGGACTAAAACTGTCAGACTTGCTGTCTCCTTAGAAGAAAAGAGAACTCCCCTAATTGCTCAAGGACAGGAAAGGACAGATGATATAACTTTTGGGGACAGTACCAAATTAACTTGTAGAATTCAAAGGTAACAAACAGAAGTCCTGAAAGTATCCCGAGGGTTACCAATATGAGAGATGACAACTTTTCTGTTAATTATGACTTTAAACTAACTCAAAAGGAAAGCTAAATTCCTGAGCTCAGCTCAAGGACATAGAAAGGTAACTTTAGGAGTCAAAGTAGTATTAATTTAATTATCTTCAACTCTTTATGTCTAAATAATTTATCCATTCTAGCTTTATTTTAGTATACTTTGTGAGGTGGTCTATGGCTAGTTTCTGCCAATCTGCTTTCTAGTTTTCCCTGAAATTTTTGTCAGTAAGCTTGGATTGCTGGGCTTATCAAACACTAGCTTACTATGGCCATATACTTCTGTGTATTGCATATTTAATCTAATCCTCTGATTCATGCTCTATTTCTTAGCCAGTGCTAGATTGTTTTGTTGATTACAGGTAAGCATACATCTTTAGGCATACCCAGACTGTACTTCATTGTTACAAGAGAGGATTCTATTCTGGAATAGGGAGGTGGTACTTTGGTTTTGTTCTGTTTTTTATTTAGGAAAAAAAAAAAGAATCATCCTAGGAACCAAGTGGGATTGACTGTACACACACACACACACACACACACACACACACACACACACACAACAGCCGCCCTCTCCGAGGGCAGTTACCTTCATCTTTAAAATGGCCATAGTGATTTTTGCACAATTACTTCTTAAAGCTATTGTGCAAAAAAGTGCTTTTAAAATTTTAAATTGCTACATAAATATAATTTATGATTATCAGAAAGTGGAATTAGATGGTATTTTTTCATAGATGATGTGAGAGACCATTATGGAAAGAGCCAGGAAGACCTGAGTTCAAATTTAGCCTCATACACCTTATTGGCAATGTAATTGGGCAAATCATTTACCATCTCTTAGCCTTAGTTTCACCATCTATAAAACAGGGAGTCATAAAAGCCCCAACTTCACAGTGTTGCCATGATGACCAGATGAGATTATGTGTCTAAAGTGATTTGTAAAACTTAGGACACTGTAAATATGGGTATACATGTGTATATGTATGTGTATACGCACATACCCCCAAAATCTCAGTGCAAAAAAGCTTTAGGGTTTAATAGCTTAAATGATAGCTTAAAATAGCCCTAAAATATTTAGGACACTATATACATATGTGTACATATACACACAAGTATATACATACATGCATACACATATACATCTATGTACATGTATATGTGTGTAATACATATGTGTGCATATGTATACCCAGTATATGTGTGTGTGTGTATTTATGTATATGTAAGTATATATCCATTTACATATTTTGATATATTTGATAAACAATAAACCTTACATGCACATTAACATATACATACATGTATGCATATACACATGCATGTGTATATGTCTGTATGCATGCATGTTCATGCCGATACACACGTAGTATAATCCAGCAAACATTTATTAAGTGTCCTTTACATGCAAAACGCTATGTGAGGGGCTGGAAATACAGAGAAAAAGGAAATTCAAGCTATGTCATGGTGTTCAGTTCCTCACATTATAGATTTATTTACAGGACTGAAACTGGACAAAAATCCTATTTAGAATATAAGATTTGGTTATTTTTTGCCCCACCTAGCGGCTGAGATTTATTCAGACCTGCACAAGGGCTTCCTGCGAGAACATTTCTCAGCCTCCGAAACCAAGGACAAACTCACATCTGGCTGTCATTCCCCACCCTTCCCGCATGATTTCCATAAAGATGGTTTAGTCCCTAAGTGCTTGCCCTTTAGTTTTGACTGGCAAGAAATTCCTTGATTTCCAGTCTCTTTACACAAAAGTTGGTAGTGGGTGCTGTAAGAGCTGCTGTCAGATTGTGTAAGTTTTATCAACATCGCAGTCAGGGCAGATTGGGATAAAATTGCAGCCATTAACTTTTGACCACAGTTTCACTTTGCTGACTTTTGTGCCTTGAAAATAAAAGCCTCAACTGCCATTCTTCTTTGGACTCTTAGCAGTGAGAATAAACTAGAATTTTTGATTCTCATTGCAGTGGAATTTCTGCATTAAAAAGATTCCATTTAGATAAAGCTAAAAAAAAAAGATTTGAATGACATGTATATTATATATAAATATATATGAATGATATAAGCAAATATATAAATATACATACATATATATGGAAATGTTTAATCAAACAAAAAAAATACAGTGCAACAAAGATAATGTTAATTTGTGGTTTTCTAAATCTTATTCAGCTGGCAGAGATTTATTTCTATATGAGTTTGATATCAGTGCTCTAGGAAATTTTTTTAAGGCACAGAGAATGTGCTGACCTAGACTAGTAGAGGAAATTTCCTTATCTGGAAGCTTTCTGTATGAATGAATTCACAGGTCTAGTTCTGTATCAATGAATTCACACACATGCATATATGTAGCTGCACACACATACGTGAACATATACACATATACAAACATATTTTGAACTATCTCAAACACAGTTAGAACTTGTTCCTTCCCATATACACACCTACACACATACATACAGACACACATATGTACATACACATATACATATATACATACATATACAGAAGAATAGTTTGAACTGTCCTATCAAACATAGTTTGAATTAATTCCTCTCCGTATACGTATGCGTATGTGCACAAGCACACATATACGTATACACCTATAAGGACAGATATACATATATGTACACAAACACACATACCCAAACAGTTTGAACTAGTTCCTCTCCACACACACACACCAGAGTAGTGTTAGAGTATGAGCTTGTTGAGAGCACGGGCTGTCACTATAATTTAACCCAATGCCTGCACTTAGTAGGCACTTAATAAATGCTCACTGACTAATATAAATACAGTTGAAGGAGCAGGGTACCGTGATGGATAGAAAGCTCTCCTTGAAGCCAAGAAGATCTGAGTTCAAGTCCACCTCTGATGCACACTGGTTGTGTGACCCAGGACAAATCATTTACCTTGTGAGGATGCTGGGCAGCTCTCTAAGATAATGTGTGTTGCAGAGAAGATAATAAATTGCTTTGGGAGAGAAAATGTCCTTATCTGGGAGTTGCTTATACCCATGAAATCCCAGGCCCAGGTCCCATCCCAGATATAATACACACACAGACACACACACACACACACGCACACACACACACACACTTATTTGCATGACTGGGAGATATGGAAAATGCCATGATTCAGAACTGAGTATGTGTTACCATCTAGAGAACAATAAAAAGTACGTTATGAATGGAGAACTTTACAAACAACATATTACAAATAAGGAGGAATGGAGTAAAGGGTCATTTCTAAGAGAAGATAGGCTGGTTACATGACATGACCAAGGGATAGCTGGCTGGACAGTCACTGACAGCATTTCAATACCAAGAGAAAGTGAGGGTGGCCACTAACATGTTGGGTGAATGCCTTATACGCTCCTGCAGGAAGATTGGGGCAGAAAAAGGCATATCCCTCCCACATCCATTAAGTTCATACAAGATTTTTTGACAAACACAATAATAGAGATAGCTTTGACAATCCTCTGTTAGTATGGTAGGCATAAACAGGGGAAATGTACATATGCTTGTTAAAGGTATTATGGAGAGTGTCCAGCACAGAGAATCAGTTGAAGAGATAGTTTTCAATGGAGAGGTCTTGGGTCCAGACCCTTCTGTTTATGGATATTGCATCAAGTCCAAGAACACTGCAGAGCCTCCTAAATAAATCCATCATTACTCAAGTTTAGTTTAATTATCCACCCAGGAAAAAAAAAGTGGATGAAGGATGTCTGTTGTCCAGATTACAGTCGGTAACTAGATGGATTAGAGTGGGACCAGTAGTGCATATATTTTGAACAGACCCTTACAGACAGGTAGTAAACTGGACCCAGATTGGAAAAGGAGGAGAGAAGAGTTGAGTTTGCTTCTGGGAGATTGTATAAGGCTTTTAATGCTCTCAGTCTTCTCTCTGAAAGAAAAGCCCATCTTTTAAAATATAAATGATATTCTGCAATGCTTTGTGGCAACGAGTCTTGGAATACTGTATAGACATAAATAGGCTAGAAAACATTCCCAGTGAAGAATCCTACAGAAGTAGTATAGTGAATATTATCCCAGAGATATATGGAAAAGTGCCCCCTTCACCAGGAGTTGGGGAGAGAGGAGTGTAGCATTCCCTTGGGGTGTAGGATAAAGGGGCCCTCCCTCTCCCTGTGCAGATATACTCTACCTACTTCTTGTTGGCCATAAGGACTCCTTTAATTACCTGCTGATCCAGAACTCTGTGGATATGCTAAGTGGGCATTCTTTGCCTCTTGGCCTCTTCTTTCTAGTGGCCTGAATGTGTAAGGATGACTCTCTGAGCTCCAGGGAGTTGAATAGAGAGATTGGTTTCCTGCTACCTGATCACAAACCATGAGCTCATAGTTTCTTAGGGATGAAGCCATCTCTACTGTTGTATTTTCTTTCCTTTGGTATAGGGCCTTAAGAATTTTTGGAGGACAGCTCACAGCTCTCTCTTCTGGGGCCGCTGATCACTAGGGTTGTAACTACAGCAAAGGACACAGCACCAAAAGTGGTAGGGGCAGGCTGACCAAAGTGGGGAAAAGTGGCCCAGAGAAGAGAGAGGGGAGATGGGCCTTCCTATCATGCATCCCCAGGTGAGGCTCTCCATTAACAAGCATGAAGAGTGACTGATCACCCATGTGCTTCACTGTTGTCCGTACAGTGAAATGGGGGCAAGACAAGGAGTGTTCTCAGCACATGGGATAGGTCCCTTAGGGAGATTTATAGGAGAATGTGGATCTGAATTCCACAGAATGAGAGCAGGTGAGTGGATTGCAATAATCCACACACCCCACTCCCCTTTGGAGAGAGTATCACATCAGTGAAATCAAGGATGCTTTGAAGCATCTCTCTCTCTCTCTCTCTCTCTCTCTCTCTCTCTCTCTCTCTCTCTCTCTCTCTCTCTCATCTATTAACTATCTGTATCTATTATTTATCTATCATCTATCTATCTGTCTATTCCTCATCTATCTATCTATCATCTATCTATCTATCTATCTATCTGTCTGTCTGTCTGTCTGTCTCTCTCTCTCTCTCTCTCTATCTATCTATCTATCATCTATCTGTATTTATTATATATGTATATAGCACAGTATAGAAGGCACCAGAGCTCGAGTTATAAAAACCTGACTCAAATCTTGCCTTAGACATTTATTAGCTTGTATGACCCTGCACAAATCACTTAATCTCTTTCAGACTTAGCTGTCTCATCTGTAAAAACAAGGATAATAATGATCTTCCTTACCTCATAGGATTATTGTGAAGATCAAATGAAATACCATGTACAGTGCTTCATAACTATATATATGATAGCTGTTCTAATTATTAATATTATTATTACTTATATTGAATACTTAAAAGATTTATGATTTTATTAGTATAGGTATTCCAACCACCAACAAAAGTCACAATCTACCTGCAGCTTAGTAGATGATTTCAAGAATTGTTATAGCCAAAATAATTCCTCATCTGGGTGAGCCTCGAAAAAATGGTATGTTGGGTGGTCCCCTTCTCAAAGCCAATTTGGTAGGCCATGTCAATCAATCAACCAATAAATCATCAAGCATTTATTAAGCACTGACTGTGTACTAGGCACTCTGCTAAAGGATAGCGATGCAAAGGAAAAGCAAAAAAAGTCCCTGCCTTTTAGGAGTTTACAATCTATAGGAGGTGGAGGAGTGTGGTCCACTGACATAACTTTATTGAGGTCAGGTTCACTTCCATATCATTATAAATCACAGAGAAACATTTTTAAAAATCTGTCTGGTTATCTCTAGATACATATATGTGTATCTATGTATAGATATTCACATGTGTATATACATACTTATATGGGGAAAGAGATCTTTCACAGACATCTATCACCAGTCATCCTATCATCACCTTTTAAAAGCTGCATATTTATAGATTTGGGAATTTAAAAGCAAGCAAACGCATGACATATCAAATTAGACACCAATCAGAGAGGGTAGAGAAGAATTAAACTTCAGGAAGCTAATGATGAGTCCTCAAATAAATGCAGCAGATAAAGATCTTAAAGATTATTAAAATAGTGATGCAAACACTTCATGAGAACAAATAGCATTTTTGCTTATCCATAAAAACCTGACGCTTAATTTAAGGCACCAGAGTAACCAGGAGAAAAGAGCATAATAATTAATGAGGCCTCTAGGAAGTAAAATTAAATGAAAACAAATGTTTGGTTACTTTTCAAAATATTAAAGCAAAAATAAGCCTTAACAAATGACTTTTGTAGCAAATTAAAGCCAAGTTGTATCTTTGGGAATCTGTAAAGAAAATCAGACTCAAGAAACCATTTGGCATGAGGATAACTCAGATGGGCTCTGTGACCCAGTGGCCATTATGGCCAGGTCTCAGAGCTCCCATAACTTACTGTGTGTCTTTTAATCTGTTCAGCTAAGGCTGTAAGACCTGGGAGACAGAGGACTCGCATGTCCATATTAAGCTGAGTAAGCATCTTGCTAGGGCACTAAGGACATTTTATAGAACTCCATTGAGAGCAGTGAGACCTCCATGGGCCAGGAAGCCTCTCGCTTGCCTTTATACGCTCACGAGCATGGGATAGGCTTGAAGGAGAATGGCCAAACTGGAAATTTCTTAGGTGCCGCTGCTGAGCAAACCAACCACTCCTAAAAAACTCACCTGTTCTAGTTTCTTAGATTGTAGCGAGTCACTGATGTTGGGTAAATGACCTTCCTGGCCCAATATTCCCGTCTGAGTGCTTTCATGCATTCTCTCCTCACTCTTTGCTACACTGACTCCAGAGATGTTGGGAAGATGAAATGTATGGAACCCCTTGGAGGTTCTCTTGGAGTTTTCTGTGGAGGAGTGCAGAAAGGTCACTTTCTCACTTTCATTGTAATAGAGAAACATAACAAGTGTATCAGCGCTAAAAAGCAAGCCTGCTTCAGACTGTTCCAGAGTAAATGGTTGGCAATAGACAGAATTCAAAGAAACCAAAATTGAACAAAAACCATATTCCTTCAGGTAGGAAGTAGGCAACGCGGAAGTAAATCCAACTCAAAGGAGAGAGAATAGAATGTAGAGCTGAAAATTAAAGATTATCTACTCTAACCCCTCATTTTACAGAGAAGGAAACTCAGTCCTGATAGGCAATGTAATATGGTGAAAAGAGATCTAGACTCATCGAAATGTGGTTTTGAATTATTCTTCTGACACTGCATAGGTATGACTGTGGAAAAGTCATACCCCGAAGGTTTGCAGGGAAGATCAAATGAAATAACCTATGTAAAACACTATAAAATGTTAGTCATTGTTATTATTGTTACCCCCCGCCCCAGGCAGTAAACTGCAAAACTGAGATTAGGACTCAAGTTATCTGACTCCAAATCCGGGTCTTTTTCTGCTTGAAAATTTTTTGTACTCTTGGCTTATTGGCATTTTAGTATAAATAATAGACATTATCATCCATCCATCCATCCATCCATCCATCCATCCATCCATCCATTCATCCATCATTCACTCATTCAACAGTAGAAGGCCAAGAGGAAGCAAGGGTGGGAGTAGAGGGTGGGGAGAAGATCAAGGAGAAATTAAAAAAAAAACATAGAAGACATAGTTCCTGCCTCAAAGAGTAAATTATCCAGTTGGGAAGATAGATAATGTCAAACATATGTGACACTTTTAGCCATCTTTCCAAGATATTTTTCTGGTAATGAAGAGTGGCCTAAGTTAATAAGTGAAGAAATGTCAAGTAAGTGAAATGTCATGGTGGGGAAAGGATGGGGAGCTAGCCAAATCCAAGGCGGGCTTCTTGAAGGAGATAATGTCTCAATTCAGCCAACAAGAAAGCAGGACATTGGAGTTGTCAACAAGAGATGTTCAGTTGCGTCCCACTCTTCGTGACCCCATGTGGGGATTTTTTTGGCAGAGATACTGGAGTGGTTTGCCATTTTCTTCTCTGGCTCATTTTACAGATGAGAAAACTAAATCCAACAGGGTCAAGTGACTTGCTCAGGATCACACAGCTAGTAAGTGTCTGAGGTCATATTTGAACTCAGGAAGATGAGTCTTCCTGACTTCAGGCCAAGCATTCTATCTACTGCACCACCTAGCTTTATCTAGAGATGACCTCTAAAGGCCCTTTTGATTTCTGAATCGCTAATCTTGCCATTCATTCGCTCTCTAACCCAAGGATAATTTAATTAATTTTTCTGGGTGGGCCTCATTTTCTTTAACTGCAAAATGAAGGGGTTGGACATGGTGACCCCTAAATGTTCCTGTCAGCTCTCAAAAAGGATTTGGTTCTCTGAGTAGTGTGCTCAGGCTTCAGTCTGAAGCTTAATCTTTTAAATAACCTGACTGTCCTTTTCAGCTCCCTTTTATATATTGTCTTTCCAGATTAGAATGTCAGTTCCTTAAAGGTGAGAACTGCCTTTTTGTCTGTTTGCATTTATATTCTCAGTGTTTAGCATAGTGCCTGGCACATGGTAAGACTTAATAAATGCTTTATCTATCTATTTATCTATTTACTTATTTATTAGTACTTTAAGGTTTACAAAGAACTTTACCAATATTATCTCATTTTATCCTCACAACAATGTGGAAGGTGGGTACTGTATTTATCCCCATTCTACAGATGAGGAAACTAAAGCCCAGGGAGGTTAAGTAACTTGCCTAGGATTCATACATCAAGTAAGTGGCTGCATTTAACTTAGGTCTTCCAAATTCGAGGTCCGAGGTCTGATCTCATTAGCACTCCCTCACTTAAATCCAATTCACTTGCAAGTCATGGCATCACCTTCCTGATGTCATGGTCCTCTTCAAGAATGAAGGCCAAACAACAACAAAAATGTGCCACCTACTGCCAGTCTGTCTAAATGATTTGATGTAAATTAGGCCGTTGGAGAAGTCATTGTGGAGTAGGTTAAACAGCCAGAAAACCTGCTTCAATATACTCTTGTTGATTTTATATATGATCTGTTTACTGCCAAGTACAATTCCCCTCTATTTTAAAGGCAAGGATAATTAGTTTCAAAATAGTCTTTAACTGAATTAGAGATGCATACATGATATAGGGGAAAACTTCACTAAATTTGGCGTCAAAGGAGCTGAGTTCAAATCCCATATGACACCATCTTCTATGACTTTGAGCAAGTCAGTTAAGTTGCCTGGGCCTCAGTTTCCCCATTTGTAAAATAAGGGCAGCTAAGTGGTGCAGTGGATAGAGTGCTGGGCCTGGAATCAGGAAGACTCATCTTTCTGAATTCAAATCTGGTCTCAGACTTACTGTGTGATCCTGGGCAAGTCATTTGACCCTGTTTGCCTCAGTTTCCTTATCTGTAAAATAAGCTGGAGATGGAAATGGCAAACCACTCTAGGATCTTTTGCCAAGAAAACGGGGTCACAAAGAATCAGCCATAACTGAAAATAGCTGAACAAAACTAAGAGAGTTGAAGTAGACAGCCTCAGAATTCTAGTAGTTCTGATTCTTTGAAGCTCTGAATCAATAATCAAGTATATATTAAAGACCTAAGATGGGCCAAGACTGTGCTGGGTGCGGAGGATACAAGTACAAAGGCCCTATGTTACCTTGTTTAGAATGGATGGGGAAAATACTCTAATATTCACAGTGTGAGTTATTATGATGCCCAAAGTGAAATGCTCCGATCCTTCATCTACCCAGGATAGATTCCACATGCCTCAGTCACTTAACTATTGGATAAAATGACCTAGGCAAAGAACATAATAAAAGAATACTATAAATCAAGAGAATTTTTAAGACTGTGTTTGGTGTGGAAGTCTGAATACAAATAGGCGTGAAAGTGGGCCCTCCTTCCCTAAACTTTTACAAAATGAATAATAGGCCTTTCCCTTATTCCATCATGAATACAAATGACACCCAAAGTTCAGATAAACAGAAAGGCAATTTTGTTGTTCAAAACTCTAATGTCCTCACTTAGCAGCCCCCTAGTCTGTACAATGGGTATCATCTTCCTCATGTTCTAAATGCATTTGAGCCATTGAACAAGGGGGAGCTATTTTAAACCATAGAACTTTAAAATTTTCCTTTTCTGGAGTGATTGAAGGAGAGTCTGATTTGACGTTAGGGAGGCAGTGACCTCCATTTTAAGTTATGACAGGTGTCAATACCTATCTTAGAGTCTGTACCAGCATGGTTGCAGTGGGAATAGAAATGATGGGATCATTGTGAGGAATTATAAAGGTCATAGAATCAATGGGGATAGGTAACTGGCTATAATATTTAAGAGAGAAAGGAGAGACAAAGAGAGTTCCAAGGCTAGATCATCACTGGTTGGCTACGTTGTCAGAGGGATTCTTTTTCCATAATGTTTTGGACTAGTTGGCCAATGAGACCCTTTCCTGTTTAGAAATTCAATAATTCTGTATTATTATGCTAATGTCCTCCTTTGATGCTTCCTTATGGTCTGGAGGGGACCCAGGACTTTTTAAAACCATGGCAATGGAGTATAAGTTGTCATAGGTTTTATCCAGTTGGAAAGGATTTGAGTTTGGGCCCCAGGGTGGACTTGTATAGCTGTCACTAGAGGATCCCCCCAGTCGTTTCATGAAATTGGCTCAGGGTGAGGAGCTTATCAGTCACACTATCTCCCCAAGACCATCGACTGTGTCTGCTTTGTGTTGGGGACTTCCCCACAGGAAAAAAAAAATCTCAGATTCCTGGTACTCAGGTATTGTTTTCCAACTCTGTAGTGGGAATGATGAGCTTCCCAACCACACTGTAAATTCTATGACATGAGAGACTGTGTCTTTTAACTAATTATCCCTTTCCCCCACTCCCATCCCCACAGTTTAGCACAATCCAGGACAAAATTAAGGAGAGGCTTGATAAATACTTTACAGTAAAGTTATTACAGAGGAGAAAAAAAAAGAAAAACATCCAGTTCATTAGGAATAACCACATTTAAGGGCATCCAGTTCATTGGGAGTGACCTTGAAGCATTTAAGGGTATCTAGTTCATTGGGAGTAACCTTGAAGTATTTAAAGACATCTGATTCATTAAAAGTAGCCATGGGATATTCAAGGGCATATTTGAGATGTTCCTTCACACTTTCATTTGAATTGTTTTAGGAAGATTCTGAAGATCACCTGGCAGGATAAGATACCAGACACTGAAGTCCTTTCTTAAACTGAATTGCCAGGCATTCAAACTATTGAAGAAAGTGCAACTTTGATGGACTGGCCACATTGTTCAAATGCCAAATGTATGCTTGCCAAATGTATGCTTGCAAGGCAAGTGCTCACTTGGTGGTCAGAAGAAGTGATACAAGGACACTCTCAAGGTCTCTCAAGAATTTTGGAATTGTGTGGTATGGGAGACACTGGCACAGGACTGCCCAGCATGGCATGGCCTCATCAGAGAAGGTGCTATGCTCTATGAGCAAAGCAGAACTGAAGTAGTTCAAAAGAAATGTGAGATGCACAAGTGTAGAGAATCCACTGCCAACGTTCACATGGACCATTTGTGCCTGACCTGTGGTAGAGCCTTCCAAACTCGTATTGGTCTGATCAGCCACAGTCGGGTGCATTGTAACTTGACTCTAACACGGTAATGTCATTTTGGTCCTCTTCTGGAATAAAGGACAACAACTGATGTATCTGGATACTTGAGGGCACTGTATGGTTTCTTTTGGGGGGGACGAGATCTAATGATTTCATTGGTGTGGGAAATCTCCTTTGAATAAAGCCTTCCATGCAGATTGGTACCTGCCCTAAATTTTTAATGTTGCCTAGTCCATTGCGAGGTTGAACCTGGCCAGATCTTCTTGACTCAGCTTCCTGAATCTTAAATTTTTCTATCCTTTTTGCACAGCACATCTCTTCACAATGGTTTCCTCTGGAAAACAAGAGTCTTTGGGGGTTGTTTCATTTATTCTGACCTAATAACCAAAACCCACCTTACCTAGACTTGTGATTTCAAATCGGAAATAAATGAATGTAGGCCAGGAGGAAAGCCAGCCCCAGTATGTGACCACCATTGTATTAAAGAACATTAAATTACAAATCAATAAGTGACTTGAAAGAAGATTAAAATTTGTGTTTTGCTGGTCTGTTTTTAAACTTTTCTTTTATTAAGCTGGGAAAGGGGGTTAGAGAAAGTTTAGCTAGCCCTTTACAAGATAATCTAAATGTACCTCTTTTCACCTTCTGTTCTTAAATTTGGCAGTGAAAAATTGTTCTGATCATAGTTTCTAGAAGTATAATTACTTTGTCAAAAGAAAATATAATTAAAACTGATATTTTTTAGAAAAAGTTACTATAATTGTATTTAAAGATTTGATAATTTGTTCACGTAGGAAATGTTCTGTTAATTTAGCAACAGCTAACAATACTGGAGTCAGGAAATGATCTGACAGTTTTCTGCTTTCCTGTTTTTAAAAAGTACCATCTACTCTACCCTTTTGTCTGTTCAGAGAGAGAGGGAGTCAGTTTCAGCTGTGGATTGAATTAAATGCTTGACAAAGTGTTATGTGGTTATGAACTTCAGGTCCATTTATTTCGTCTCTACCCTGTGTTTTCTGTGCCGCATACCCCACCACTGCTGCAAAGCTATAAGAAAAATATCTCAGGAGTCTCTTTATCATTGATCACAACCTGCATGGATCCAGACTTTGTACCTGTTCTTCCAACCTCCCTCCACCCAACCCTTACTCTCTCCCCTCTGAGGTGTTAATTATTATTTGTTTTTCTTTATTTTTGGAACCAGTTCAGAAGTCATTGAATTATTTCCATTTAATTTAATTTAGGCCAATTCAACAAACATATGCTGCATTGTTTTTCATATCTGACTCTATGTGACTCCATTTGGGGCTTTCTTGGCAAAGATACTGGAGTGGTTTGCCATTTTCTAACTCATTTTACAGATGAGGAAACTGATGCAAATAGGCTTAAATGACTTGCCAGGGTCACATAGCCTAGTAGGTATCTGAGGCCAGATTTGAATTCAGGAGGATGAGCTGACTCCAGGCCCAGCTTTCTATCTTCTGCAGTGCTATGTAGCTGCCCTACAAATAAACATTAGTACTGTCTTCTCTTTACTAGGTTCTCTCCTAGGTGATGGGAACACAAAAACAAGAATAAGAGTTCCTTGCCTCAAGGAGCTTACATTCTACTGGGACTGAAACAGTTAAATAGAGCTATAAATTGAAGACAATTTAAAAACATTACCCTGATAAGGGGCCCACAGGCATCACCAGTTTGCCACAGTGGTCCATGATACAAAAAAGGGGTATGAACCCCTGAGCTAATAAATGTCATAGATGGGATTCAATCCCAAGTCTCTTCAGACTCCCAAGTCCCTAGTGATTCCAGAATTCTGAGACTGAATTTCAGAAAAGAGCCCCTTGGATGAAAGGACTTTAATTAAGAAGTGATTCTGAGTTACTTTGTCCGAGGCTGGAATGGGAGAAGAGGCAGAGACCTTAGGCCCCTTGCCCCACTTAATAGTCAGGTCGTGGCAACCATTGGCCGTGATCTATATCTCAAATAAGGCTATAGATTTAAGACCATGTGTAGTTGTTCCTATCTGAAATCTTGGCTGGCCAAATGGTTCCAATAAGCAATGACTCAGCTTTTGGTCTGGTGACAGTATTCCTTACCTTTGGGTTACCAGTTAAAATGCTTTTTCTCCTTTCCCTCCCTCTTAGCCTATAACTGAAACAAATGGTGTCATGGTTCTTCACGTTATTCCATGTTTCATCTCTAGATGTGAGGCTTTGCACTGGTTGACTCCCATGATTGAAATGTTCCTTCACTTACTCTCTGACTCTTAGACTCTCTGGCTTCCTTGAGGACTCAGTTCAAGCCATCTCCTCTTCATGACCTTTCTCTCAAAGTCTACCTTCAATCGTTGTACTTATCTTACATGTACTGATTTATGGATATGTCGTCTCCTCTGTTAGATTGTAAGCCACTTGAGGTCAGGGACTATATTTTTCTTTGTATCCCCAGCATTTGCTAAGATGCATAGAATAGAAAAAAAAATGCTTAATAAAATGTTGTTAATTGATTGATTGGTTCTTTCAGAATCTGTCCAAATTTAAAGTGAAAACTTTTTTTTTTTAAATTTTGGTTCAGATCTATAATTTCATTGGTGTAGACAACTGCTGGAAAAAATCTTTTCTACCAATCATCAATTCTCTTTCAACTAATGTCTTAGAGACTTCCCTAGGGGGCACTGAGAGGTTGAAGGCCTTACTTGGGGTCCCACAGCCAGTATGAAACCGATAGGCCTGAAGCCTGGTCTTCTAGAGCTCTGCTGCTACCTCTACTAAGCAAAATCATACATAGGATGATAGAGCTGGAGGGCACCTTAGAGATCATCTGATCTAATTCTCTTCCCTTCTTCCTCTTTTAAGTTGAGGAAACTAAATCTCAAAGAAGTTAAAGTAATTTGCCTAAGATTTCAGTTGGTTTTGACTCTTAGTGATCCCATTTGGGGTTTTCTTGGCAAAGATGCTGGAGTAGTTTGCCATTTCCTTCTCCAGCTCATTTTACAGATGAGGAAACTGAAGCAAACAGGGTGAAGTGACTTGCCCAGGGTCACCCAGCTACTAAAATGTCTGAGGCCAGATTTGAACTCAGGAAGATGAGCCTCCCTGACTCTAGGCCCAGCACTCTGTGCACTAAACCTCCTAGCTGCCCATTGTTGTTGTATAGCTGTTTCAGTTGTGTCCAACTCTTCATGACCCTATTTTGGGTAGGTAGTAATTAGGAGAATCATGATTTGAACCCAGGTCCCCAGACTCCCAATCATGTACTCTTTCAGCTCATTACTCTGTTTCCCAAAGGATGCTTGAATGAAATTTTATGTATATATATATGTATATATATATGTATGTCATACATATTATATTACATACATATGTGTTATATATGATACATATTATATATACACACATGCATACATACATATATGTGTATATATACATATATGCACACACACACACACACACATTTGTGCCTCATTAGAATAGAATCCAGTTGGCCAGCCTGACTTTTCAGGTGGGTGGCATGGCAGTCTATTATGCATGAGAATCAGGCTTTACATTTTTTGTCATTTCCCTTCTCTTGTTCTTATGCTTTTCATTCATAGTCATTTTGATATTGATTCACAGGAGTAGAATGCAAGGGGGAAAAAGACACAATGATCAATTCTGATAATTAAAATAACTTAGCAGGAGAAAGGGATTCCATGATGGCTTTAGTTGCCATATAGTAATGAATTTTTGTTCACAGCACACACAGTGAAGAACAAAATAGATAAAGCAAGCCCAGGCTCCCCTAATCATGTCTTGCTTTATCTAAAACATTGACATTCAGGCCATGGATTGACAATATTTCTCACATCCTGTTATTTCTCCTTCAGATTTAAAGACTTCCAAATAGCAAAATAGCATGCATGCTTACTGCAGAATCCTAATGACAGATGGAAGGTGAGCCTGTGGGCAGCTCTAAGGACTTAGCTAAGGCTGCTGGAGGAGGGATTTCATTGTTAGCCTTCTTGTCTGGATATGAAGATAGCAACCAGTGCAAACTGTCAAAATTGGGCCTTGTTCTCTTAATGCGGGCCATAACCTCTAGGAAGTGACTGGAGGTTACTTAGGAGCCCTATAATCAGTCATATTTTCATATGACACATCTCTATCCTCCCCTATGTTGGCTGTCTCCACCTTTTTACTATTCTCCATCCCTCACAAAATGGCTTCCACTACTTCAGGGTCATCAATGACCTTGTGTCTTTCCAAGGTCGGCAGTGACCTCTTAACGGCTAAGCTCAATGTCTTTTCCTCAATCTTCATCCTTCTAGTTATTTCTGCAGCATTGGGCAGTGATGATCACCTCTTTCTTAATATTTTTTTTCTTAGACAGCTAAGTGGTAGAGTGAATATAGTGCTGGCCTTGGACTCAGGAAGACCAGAGTTCATATTTGACCTCAGACAGTTACTAGTTTGGGCTAGTCATTTGATCTCTGCTTGTCTCAGTTTCCTCAACTATAAAAGGGGATAATAATCGTGTCTGCCGTGCCAGGGTTGTAAGAATCAAGTGAACTAATATTTGTAAAGTTCTTAGCAGAGTGCCTGGCATATAGTCGCTTGGTTGTTATCCTTCCTTTTTGGAGAAAATCAAAATGACATGACTGTGTCATGTTCACAAAGTAGGCACTTAATAAATGCTTATTCCCTTCCCTTGGCACTGAGGCATGGTCTTCTCAGGGTTCTTTCTCTGTTCCTTTTTCAGTTTTAGAGATTCATCTTTTAGAGCAGGAGTTTTTAATCATGCATGCGTGTGTGTATGTGTGTGTGTGTGTGTGTGTGTGTGTGTGTGTGTGTGTGTGTGTGTGTGCATGCATGGGTGTGTGTGAGACTCCGTTTGGCAATCTGGTGAAGCCTATGTACCACTTCTCAGAATAATATTTTTAAAGATATATGATTACAAAGAAAACTAACTTTATTAAAATGCAGCATTCAAAATACTTTTTCAAAGTTCTTAGGCCTACCAGCCTGTTTTAGAGGGTAAGAGGTATCTAGGTGAGTGGCACAACAGATAGATATCTTGAGTTAAAGTCAACCACACCTGAGTTCAAGTCCCATCTCAGTCACTTACTAGCTATGGGACCTTGGGCAAGTCATTTAACTTCTTAATTTTTCCTCATCTGTAAAATGGGAGTTTTAATAACATCTACCAAAGAACTATTGTGAGAACCAAGTGAGATAATAGAGTAATCCTGCACTACACTGCTAGAAAGCATTGTGGTATCATATAGTAATTTTGTTGTCATTCAGTCATTTTGGTCACGTCTGACTCTTTGTGACCCTGTTTGGAATTTTCTTGGCAAAGATACTGGAGTGGTTTTCCATCTCCTTCTTCAGCTCATTTTACAGATGAGGAAACTGAGGCAAACAGGGTTAGGTGATTTGCCTAGGTTCACAGAGTAAGTGTCTTAGACCAGATGTGAATTTGGGAAGAGGAGTCTTCCTGACTCCAGTCTAGGCACTCTACCCACTGTGCCACCTCGCTGCTCATTATGTAGTATGATATACAGTAACACCATATTATAAATATGTATTTACTATATATAAATATTAATAGTATAGCATATAGTAATACTGTATAGAATAGAGTATGTGGTCATAGTAATACTGAATAATATATAGTGCATGGTAATGCCATAAAGCATATACTATACCACTTCTCACTGTGGCTACACACAGTTGCGTCATGTACAGTGGCCACACCCTGGTAAAACTGTCTTTGCAGATGGACTAAGCCAGGCTGAGGGTTACTGACAGGTTTCAAATCCATTGGTGATTTAGGGGGATGTTAGTCCTAAGCATGTGAAGACTTCTCCTGGTGAATAGGCAGATGAGAACAATTTGTTCTAACAGCTGTGAAGGCACTGAGGCAGGTAGTGCTCTTAGAGCTTGGTCAGATATTGAAATGCTGAGGTCATCCATTGCATTCAGCATCTAGAATCTTCTGTCGTCTTGACCTTTATGATTGGAAGAGAGAGCTGGTGACTTTGTGCAATTTAAATTACTCACTTAAATCCAATTCACACTCAATTCACAGGACATTACCCTCACTATGTCGTGGTTCTCTTCAAAAACGAAGGATGACAACTATAGTATGTAGAAATACTGTATAGTATCTAGTACATGGCAATAGTGTATGGTAATACTGTATGTTATATATTATATATATTATATAGTATATAGAACTATATAGTAATACCATATACTATATACAGTATATATTATACTATATAGCATACAATACTACATGATCTATGGTGATAATGTATGATGCAGTATTATATAGTAATACTATATAGCATACAGCACATAGTGCTACAGTATTATATAGTGTATTAGTAATATATTGTAGCATTTGGTCTGTGGCTGTTACTGTATAGTAATGTTGTAATTTTGTAATCCTTAAAACTGTAAAAGTGTTACTTACTATTACTACTACTACTACTACTGCTACTACTGCTACTACTGCCACTACCACTACCACCACCACCACTAGTCTCCTTCCTCCAATACCCTAAATAGAAGTGTCCCCCAAGGCTCCATCTTTAGCCTACTCTTCTCTTCCCACTCCACTCTCTCTTCTTTGGGGATCATATCTACTCACTCCCATAGCTTTAATTACTCCCTCTGTGTGTCTTCCGGATTCATGGAGTCGGTCTATGCTGGGTGATGCTGGAGTCAGGATCCAAGATGAGTAGTAGCTCCTCAGGTTTCATAGTGTGACCATCACAAGCTCTCACAAGGTAAGCAAACAGGGCCAAGGTTTTTGTCAGTATGTCTTAGCCCATAGCGTGGGTTACAGGGAGGAGAGGAAAACTCAAGGACAAGCCAGCTGAGGTAATTTTCTGAGGAGGCAAGCTTTGGAAATGAAATAACATGATGGCTGAAATGTGTGAAGTGGATGCTGAGGCTGGGAACAGGCTGGTAGCACTGATCACCAAAGCATAGAGGCCAAAAGCCAGAGCAGTTTCTGAAGAAGATGTTGGCTCCAAACCAGGATGACAGTCCAGTCCAAAGAGGTCAGTGGAGAATGAAGGTACAGGAACCAAAGTGTGGGGTGAGAAAGAAGGCAATGTCTGGAGAGAGGAAAAAAATGACCACACTTGCTTTTCTCCTGGCCACTGTAAATTTTAAAGTTTGGAAGCACCCAGTAGCCTACAACCAATTCTTCCTGCATCCTCTTCAAATGGAGAATCCTTGACATAGGGTGGTAGTGAGAGCTCTGACGTAGGAGTCAAGAGATTTGGAGTCATGACTACAACACATTCTTGCCCAGAGGTCCCAGGTAAATCATTCAATAACCTGGAACCCCCCTGTTCTCAATCAGTTACATTCTGGTTATAACAAACATTTGTAAAGCCCCTACTATGCAAAAATCACTGTGCTAGGTGTCAGAGATGTAAAGACCAAAATAAGATAGTCCCTGCAATGTGTTCTACTAGGGACCACATGCATACAGATCAGTAAATAGGATATTATTTGAGAAAGGCAGGAGCCTTAACAACTGAGGGCTTCATGGAGAAGGCTCCATTCTAGAGCTGACTTAGCCTTTCAAGGAGGGATAAAGATTCCAGGAGGTGGAATTGGGCTTGGGGGTGGTGATTTGAAGGGGGCACTCCAGGTATGAGAGATACCTTATTCCAAATCAGTGAAACTGGAGATGGAATGTTTCACTTGAGGAAGGGCTAGTTTTGCTGGGACATAGAGTGGGTGAAAGGAATCTATATGAAATAAGGCTGGGGAGGTGGATTGGAGCCAGATTATGGATTTAGAGCCACATTCAGGAATTTGAATTTTATCTTAGAGGCAGTAAGGAGTCACTGAAGTGGGGGGAGAGAGTAAGATTGGTCATAACTGTTTCTTAGGAAGATTATTAGGATAAATTGGAGAGAAAGAGAGAGAGAGAGAGAGAGAGAGAGAGAGAGAGAGAGAGAGAGAGAGAGAGAGAGAGAGAGAGAGACTGGCAGCAGGAAGATCCATGAAGAGTCAATAATAATAATCCCACTAAGAAGTGATGATGACCTAAAAGTGGATGGCAGTCTCTTGAGTGGAGGTAAGTGAATGGATATAAAATACTTTATGAAGGTAGAATGAACAAGACTTGGTGACTGAATATAGGGAAATGAGAGAGAGGGGAGAGTCAAGGATAATTAAAGGGGTTGGGTAGGTGGCTCAGTGGATAGAGTGTTGCTTCTGGAGTCAGGAAGACCTGAGTTCAAATTCAGCCACAGATACTTACTAGTGATTGAGGCAAGTCACTCCATTGCCATTTGCCTCGGTTTCTCCATCTGTAAAATGGGGCAAATAATAGCACTTATCTTCCAGGGTTGTAAGGATATTTATAAAGTGCTCAACACAGTGCCTGGAACATATTAGCTACTATATAAATAATAGCTATTATTATTCAAGGTTGATGAGTCAAAGTAATAAAACTGTGTGTGACTTAGTAGACAGTAGTACCCTCAAAAGAAAGAGAGAGAATCTGAAGAAATTTTTTGTTTTAGGGAGAAAGATCATGATTGTCTGTTTCATATGTGTTGAGCTTGGGATGCCAATGAGATAGCTAGGTAGAGATGGCCACCAGGAGTTGTTGATGTGGGACTGAAGTTTAAGAAGAAGTTAGGCCTGGTTATATAGATCTGGAAGTCGTCTGCATAGAGATGGTGATGGAACCCATGGGAATTGAAGAGATGATTAAAAGAGAGAGGGGAGGTAAGAATCATGGGAAGATAGTATGGTGTTAGGACCTAGAAGAGTTCCAGACCCCCCAACACACCCCAGTAAAGCTATAAAATACACCCTAGGAAACAATGATAAAGAAAACCAAAACGAACCTATAAACTATTCCATCCTTTTCAGAACTGTACAAAAAGCCTGCCAGGATCCTGCGTAGGCTTTCAGCAGAGGTAAGCCAGGGTAGGTGGAAGGCAGGGTGGACAAGCAGTGGAAACCTACAGTGGAAGGCAGGGCGACACCAGGGCCAAGGCAGCCTGTGCCTGACATAGGAGCCAGGGAGCCTGTGACTATCCCAGAATGCAGGCACCCCGCACCTGCACCTCGTCTGGAGACAAGGCCAGCCCAACACTCAGGCAGCCCGTACCCTAGCCAAGCCATAGTAGTTTCTACAACCAGAGGAAGGTCTAGGGCAGCACCTGGCAATCACAAAACCTGGAGTCTTGCAGGAGACACGATTGATGGCATCTGGTTAGAGCCTGTCATAGTCACAGTAAGGGACAGAACCAGCTCTGGGTTTGGTGCTGTACAAAGAGAAAGGAGCAAGGGCCAGAACCCAAGTCCAGCCATCAGGAGACTGAGCTGAAACGCGGGAGTTCCTGCAAGAGGTGGAGGCTGGTTTTACTTATCTCACCTGGGATCCAGTAGTCCCTGCTTGTACTATCAAAGAACATAGGAGGGAGCAGAGCCCCAATCTAGAAACTTAGTTTCATGATATTAGGAAATACAATAAAATGAAGAAATACTAGGGCCTCCAAGAAAAGAATGCCCTGGCCAGAAGAACTATGTGAAGAAATGCATACAATACTAAATGAAATGACGACCAGAGAGGACAGAAAGGCAAGTAGAATTAATAGCTTGGAACAGATGATAGTAAAATTTATCCAATAATTTAATTCCCTGAAAATTAGAAGGGTCCAAACTGAAAGCAGTGACTCCATAAGCCAATAAGAAATATCAAAACAAAATCAAAAGATTGAAAGAAAAAAAAATAGAGAGATGATCCAGGGCAGAGATTTAAGGGACTCTCACACTTAGGGAAGAGGAAATGGGTGATGATTCGGCAAAGGAGATGGAAAAGGAGGAGTCACATAGGTAAGGGAAGAATCAGGAGAGAAGCACCCGGAAAGCCAAGGAAAGACAGAGTATCCAAATGGAGGGCATCGTTGACAGTATCCAAAGCTTCAGAGTGACCAAGGAAGTTGAGGACCATCAGAGGCCATGGCATTTCGAGGTTGAGAGGTCATTGGTAACCTTGGAGTCATCAGTTTCAATGTGGCATGGTTGGAAGTCTCATTGTAAGAGTTTGGGAAGAAGTGAGTGGGGATCACAAAGGAATAATATTTGGACTGGGTTGTCGTGGGAAAAGTTCATTGTGGACTTTTAGGTGTTGCAGAAACGTGAATTGAGATTTTTATAAAAACTTCCATAGCCACTGTGGGATCTATGCTGCTGTATATAGGGCCCCCATTTCTCCCTAGTTCTTGTTCTTGTTCTTCGTTCTTGTTCTTGTTCTTGTTCTTGTTCTTGTTCTTGTTGTTCTTCTTGTTGTTCTTGTTGTTCTTGTTGTTTTTGTTCTTGTTCTTGTTCTTGTTGTTCTTGTTCTTGTTGCTCTGGTTCTTTTTCTTGTTCTTGTTCTTGTTCTTGTTGTTCTTGTTCTTGTTGTTCTTGTTCTTGTTGCTCTTGTTCTTGTTGTTCTTGTTCTTGTTGCTCTGGTTCTTGTTCTTGTTGCTCTTGTTCTTCTTCTTCTTGTTCTTCTTGTTGTTTTTGTTCTTGTTGTTCTTCTTGTTCTTCTTGTTGTTTTTGTTCTTGTTCTTGTTCTTGTTGCTCTGGTTCTTTTTCTTGTTGTTCTTGTTCTTGTTCTTGTTGCTCTTGTTCCTGTTGTTCTTGTTCTTGTTGCTCTGGTTCTTTTTCTTGTTCTTCTTCTTGTTGTTCTTCTTGTTCTTATTCTTGTTGTTGTTGTTGTTGTTGTTGTCCTTGTTCTTGTTGCTCTTGTTCTTGTTGCTCTGGTTCTTTTTCTTGTTGTTGTTCTTCTTGTTGTTGTTGTTCTTCTTGTTCTTCTTGTTCTTCTTGTTCTTATTCTTCTTGTTTTTGTTCTTGTTCTTGTTGTTCTTGTTCTTGTTGCTCTTGTTCTTTTTCTTGTTGCTATTGTTCTTGTTGCTCTGGTTCTTTTTCTTGTTCTTCTTCTTGTTCTTGTTCTCATTCTTCTTGTTCTTGTTGTTCTTGTTCTTGTTGCTCTGGTTCTTTTTCTTATTGTTGTTGTTCTTCTTGTTCTTGTTGTTTTTGTTTTTGTTCTTGTTCTTGTTCTTTTTCCTGTTTTTGTTTTGTTTTTCTTGTTTTTGTTTTTGTTCTTGTTCTTGTTCTCCTCTTCCTCCTCCAACTCACCATGTCCAAAATAGAACTATTCCTCTACTCCCCCTGAACTTTACTTCTTTTTGATGGCAAGCCATTCTTTAATTAACTGTCAAGCACTATCCTAGGGGCACACATAGCCAAAAATGAAACATCTCTTGCCCTTGAGGAGCTCACAATCTATCTGGGGGAGGCAACATACGCATATAAGATACAAGGTACATTAAAAGAAAGATACAAGGTAATATTTCCTTCTATTTTTTGGTATTGGGGAGAAAGTGTTGAGTACCTAGGGGAGATCAGGAAAGTCTTCATGTAGAAAGTGTTGAAACTAGGTATTTTTAGAGGCAGAGGTGAGGAGGGAATGCATTCTAGGAAGAGAGGACAGCCAATGCAAAGAAACAAGAGACAGGAGATGAAGTGCTATGTTCACTAATGATAATAATAATAATATAATATTATAGTATATGTTATATGATAATATCATATAATCAAATACATTATTATATATCATATTTATAATATAATTATCAATGGATATGTTATAATATATCATAATATAATATTGTAATATAACAATTATATCATGATATGATATGATATGATAATAATATAATAATAATATTTATATAGTACCTACTATGTTCTAGGCATTGTGCTAAACACTATTTGAGGAAGACTAAGAAGGCTGATTCGTCTGCAGGTGAACGGGAGTAATATGTATTTAAGCTGGAAAGGTAGCATGACGCCAGATTGTGAAGGACTTCTAAAATTAGTATATATTTGATCATAAAAATAGTGAAACCTTCGCCATAGAACAGGCAAGAGGTGACAAAGATTGAACTAAGATGATTGCAATGTGACTAGAGAGAGGGGGGGAGATGCAAGAGATGTTGTAGAGTGAAAAGACCTATCAACTGATGGATACATAGGGATACGTGGGGTGAAGGAGTGTTAAGAGTTGAAGATAACTCCCATGTTGTGGGCTCGGTGACTAGAAGGATAATGGTACCCTGGTGGGTTTTGGGGAAAAGACAATGATTTCTATTTCAGAAATGTGTTTGGGATTCCTAAGGGACATCAAATGCAAAATGTCCAGTGGACAACTGGTGCTGCTGACCTAGAGCCCAAAAAGGAAAATAGACTTGGATATCTAGATGTAGCCATTGTTTTGGTAGAGATGATGATTAGACATATGACATGGGAACTGATGAGGTCCCTAAGAGAGAGCAAGTGATATAAAGATAGAGCTGTGGGGCATGCCCACAGGTAAGGGCATGCTATGGATGATGGACCAGCAAAAGAGCCTGAGACAAGTCAGAAAAGAATGAGGTTATTTAGAAGGAGGATCAAATAAAGTAATATTTGTAAAGTGCTTTGCAAACTCTAAAGTGCCATACAATGCTAGTTACAATAATAATTATTGTCATAATTATTTATACTAATGACTATTATTATTAGCTTAAGGAGATGACAGCGTCTAGTGAAGTAGCCAGTCAGCCACATTTGAAACCTCAGCATCATCCTTCTTCCCTTCTATACTCTGTCCTTCCCTACTAAGTCCTATTAATGCCACAACCCTCCTCATCTGTCCCCTTCTCTACACTCACCTTGCCATCACCTAGTTCAGGCTCTTGTCGCTTCTCTGCTGACCTATTAGAATAATTTGCTAAGTAGTCTTCCTGGCCTCTATTGTCCCTAGACCATCTCCATCTTACCTTCCCCACAGATGTTGATTTACAATCATCCTAATACACAAGCCTGACCATGTCATCGTGCTCTGGAATATTTGGTGCCTCGCAGCTTGGCATCCAAATTCCTGGACATTCTGCCTTCACATTTCATATTATTTCAGTCACCTGCTCCATTTCAGCCAAACCAGATGTCTAATTGTTCCCTAATCTCATTACCCCTTTTCTCCCAAGCCTGGTATAGAATGTACTCTCCTTCTGGCTTGCATGTATTGGACCCAGAGCTCTAAGTATAGAGCCCTACACACAGGAAGTTTCTAATAAATGCATTTTCTATTCATCTTTATATATACAGACAGTCTTATGTTCTAATAAAAGAGAACTGGAAGGGGAAGGGGGGCCAGGGACATTGTATGGGGATGGCCAGGAAGTAACATGGAAGCCTGGTTCCAAGGAAAATAAGAGAAAACTTATTTATCAGAGCCTAGCATCCTAGCAGCAGAATCCAAGGTGTATTTTTGTTATAAAGCTTTTTGTTTTCAAAAGATGGGAAGGGAGATAAAATATGTTTTTGTTAATTAAAAAATTAAATATTTATACCCCCCAAAAAAAGATTTGAATAAAATTGATCACAAATTGTCGCCTGACTTCTAACCACTGTTAAATACACCAGGAAAAGAATCCCAACATATGGGGAATTGGGCTAGCAATTCTTTAGTTGGTGCCATCTTTGGCAGAGATGAAGACTCTAAAAAGCGATTTGAATAAGAGTGGTAAGTCCCTTCTGGAGCTAAGAAAGGAGGAGCTGGGTGATGGATCAGTAAAAGCATTGTGGGCTTGAATCTGGCTAGAACCTAAACAGCTTAGGCAGAAAGAAGCCCAAGTATCCAAGAAGAATCAGGGAGAGATTCCTGGCTGGATTATTTTGCCATTCATTCACATTCTGATCCGGTGACTGTCTAAAGGCTCACTGTCAACAAAATGGCCATGGTAGATTGGCAAACATTCCAGAATCAAAGGGTTATTAATTATATTGTCTTTGCTGGCCTCCTCAAGAGAAAATTGGAAATTTTTTCCCCTTTATTTGAATTTGTTGCCTTAAGCGTTAGAGGTCTTGTGTGTTATAGTACCTTAGTTATTAAATACTGTATATTGCTTTGGACCAAAACTGCCTATCATTTCTGCTTGACTTTGTCTCTTTGGAAAATAAACAGGATTTTTCCCCAAGAGGTCTCTAAATGATTGAATGACTAAGTGAATGAATGAATGAAGCATTATTAAGGCAGAACACCCTGCTAAGGGCTCGGAACAACAACAGAAAATGAGACAGCCCTTGCTTTCAAAGTTTTCACATTCTAGTGGAGGAGGTAATATCTTTTCAGCTTTCAGGTTTCAATTGCAAGTTAGATAGAGAAGTCCCATGGTCTTTAGGGTATAGCCACAAAGCAGATGGTAATGCTTCTTTTCTTTTTTTTTAATTGGTGAGGCAGTTGAGGTTAAGTGACTTGCCCAGAGTCACATAGCTAGTGAGCGTTATGTGTCTGAGGCCGTGTTTGAACTCAGGTCCTCTTGACTACAGGGCTGGTGCTCTATCCACTGTGCCACCTAGCTGCCCCAGTAATGCTTCTTCTTTAATGTAATTTCTACAACAAAATCACATCAGTATCTTAGTTTTCTGATGTTGAACTATTTGACAGTGCTGAGGACTTTGGTGGCAAGAACTTTCCTTTCTGTGTCTTTGGTAGCTAGGGTGGTAGCACCTGCAGGAGCAGTTGCCATGCTACGTCTCCACAGGGATTGCTTTCCAGGATGATGGCGGATGGCACTGGGCTGGAAGCGTAGCAGATAGGATGTCATCTAATTTTCTTGATAATTTGATTTAATAGACAAATGATTGACACTACCGGTCTTATCTAGTCTAGTCTCTTTCACTTATTAGCACATTAAAAGTTTGGAAGAACCAAGAAAATGTGGTATTGCTGAACCCTATCTAATAGGAAGGGGTGGTCTGCAGGGCCAAAAGCTATAGGGAGGTCATGGAAGTTGATATTTGAAAAAAAAGTGTCACTGGATTGGAGAATTGGTAGGTCACTGGTAACTCCTGAGAGAGAATACAGGAAAAGAGCTAACAAGAGGAGTGTAGGGGGTTGAGGAAAAGTTGACATCATTTGTTGACAGCTTTTGTTCCAGGAGTTTAGAAGTAAAGGGAAGGTAAGAGAAGGGATGGTAATTGGATAGGATAAAGGTTCAAGGTATTTTTAAAAATTCAATTGAACATATTTTGGGAAAGATGGAAAAAATATAGTGGTGAGGGAAATATTAAAAATCCATCAGAGATGATTGCTGGAGAAAAGTCCTAGAAGAGTCAGGAAGGAATTCTGTCGAGGGTGCAAGTATATCTCTTGTGACTAGGGAAAGGAAGAGAGAATGAATGATGATGTTTAAAAGCTTCAGCATGGAGGAACAGGAACAAAATGAGCTCGTATGAGGTGGCCTTAAATTTCTTAGTAAAGGGACTAGGATATTTGCTGTAAATGTGGGAGGTGGAGGATCAGTGGAAGATGAGAGGAGAGAAGGAAGAGAGTTGCAGTAATAATGACGGGAAATGAGGTAGGTTTGTCCACATGGGTCAAATAGAATTGTCAGGAAGTGGTAGCAAGGTCCTAGATGAGGTTATGTACCATAAATTTGTGGTGGGTGAAATCAGTCTGATTTTATGGCTATTTCCAGAGACAAAGGAATGATTTTCACATGTGTTGCTATAGCTACAGATAGTTCAGGATGCATTCCTGATTATAGAAGCCCCTGACCCACTACTTTGGCTCAGGTTCAGTCTGGGATTTAAAACATAAAATCATTTGTATATATGATTTCATAAATTTATTACAAATTGGACATTAAGTCCCCATTCCATTGAGAGTCTTAGTTCCAGAGACAATAAAAATCCATTATAATTGTGCCTTTCTTTTGGGAATTTATCTATGCTGTAAGTCAGAGCTCTGTCTGGAGTTCCATGATCTCATGTTACAAACTCACCATTCATGTGGCATCTCAAACATAGTTTCCTTTTGAGACAACCTTGGTATCTTAGTGCAGTTCTGATTTGTCCATATCCAGGAAAACAAAAAAAAAAAAAGACAGAAAGAGAAAGAGTAGGAATTCTTTCCCAGTGTCTTGGCCATGCCCTCTCTCTCTGGTATATTTCTCTGGCCCACCTGCCTGGTGTGGTACCTGTCTTCTTCTCACTGGCATCACACTTTTAAGTGACTGAAAAGACTTTTTAAATGCTGTGTTCAGCATGATAATTAAGCTTCAATTCCATCACTGTGCAGCTTCAGAGACTTTCTTCTAACCCTTTTTTTGGTGCCAAGGGATAATGTCTGGATGAAAACCAGGGGTGTGCAAAGAAGAAGGTGGGTACTATACTTCCTAAGAGGGTTGGTGGTAGAGGAATGATCCATAAGTGGGATTGCCTTGTCCTGGCCCTGGCAATAGGAAGAAGTATGATGAGGATTGTGATGTAGTGGAGAGGATTGCCCAGGACATGGTGTCATCACAGGTAGTCAAGTGGCAATTAAAATGAGGAAGTGAAAGTAATACCAGTTGTAAAGTTTGAGGATGTAAAGAAGATTGTGGAGAATCAAAGGGAGTCTTTAAATGTCTCAATGGAATGGGCTCAGAGATGAGAAAACCAGTTTGTAAAGGCCTGGGGAAAAGTAGGATTATTCAGAATAGGGATGAGGGTTTGGGCCAAAGCAGGACAGGAATGCACCTTGCAGCTATTAGCTGGAGTAAGTGTGGACAGAGGACAGAGGACTGGGTCTGGAACCAGACAACCAGTATTCAAATCCTGCCCCTGCCACATGCGACCTTGGACAAGTCATTCACCTTACTCATCTAGAACATAAAGAGGTTATGATAGATGGATTAATGAGGGCCCTTCCAGCTCTGGATCTCTGATTCTGTGAACTAAGATGGTGAGACTCATGTTATACCCCAGGTTTGGGAAGCTAGTACAATGGGAGACAGATTGATACAGGATGTTCACTCAGCAAAATGTTTTTTTTTTAAGTTCACCTCTTTCTCTAGCTTACATTAGTCAAAAGCAAGTATAGATTAGAATTATTAAAAAAATTTTCTTTTAAAAATATATTTTCCCCTAAAGTATCCATCCAGAAATTTATAAAATCTTGATAGAAAGTCAGAGTGATATATAATTCATGATAATGTGGCTCAAATGACCATTAGGTATGCAACTTATGGCTTCTTTTGAGGACTAATATAGACATTGGGCTAGCGGGGTGTATGCTGATTTCCTCATTTGGTGGATCTAAATGAAAAGAAGATATACTGCAGATGATCTGTGTATTGCCTGCCAATCTCCTGTGGGAGTATAGCTCAAGGTTTTAACTCATAAACTATATGCCATCCTGGTCCTAGCTACTTCCAATCACACCTACCCATATGTGCCTTCTCAGGAGGTCCATCACTGTAAGATCTTCAGGTTATAAATTGGGGATATGACTGTTAAGTTCTTCAGACTCCTTTCTCAAGGACTCAATTTTCTGGTAATAAAACAACTTTAAGTTTATTTTCCTCCCTGGGAAAATCCACAGTCCAGCCCTGAACCATGAACCCTGGTCTAGTGTTGGGATAGAAAGTTTAGAAATAGGGGTTTAAAAAATTCTTTGGAAGTAGTTTGTTTTGTAGTCTAGTAATTGTTGATTATAACAGTCACCAGCTTTTAGTCCTTGCCTATGGTTTTAACTAGTTTTAATGTATATAAACCACATAGTCCCCCATTCACCTGTTCTCAGGCTTATTATTCAGTAGACTTCCTACACCTGGTGACTCATGGATTAGCTGCTGGGCACTGTCACTGAAGTGAAGGGGGTTCCCTTCCCTTGGTAATCTAGGTCCATCTAACAGAGGCATTAGGATTGCAATGGAGATTAGGACAAAAAGGTTAAAGGCTTATTACTACTGTCCTTGAAGCCAAGTGACCAATTGTGCAGGTATATTGGGATTGGAGATTTAGTGCTGGGAGGGACCTTATCAGTCACTGTCAAAGCCAGGATTTGAACCCGTATTCTTTGACTCCAAAGCTCATAGTCTTTCCATTGCGCCAGGGTCTCTGGATTTTACAGGATCATAGGATCACTGGTATCAGTCTCAGTTTCCTCATCTGTAAAACAAGAGGATTGCACTAGATGACCTCTAAGGTCTTTTTTAGCTCTGAATCTATGATCTTATGATATGATACAGAGCTGGAAGCACCTTAGCAGCCATCTAGTGTTGCTGACGTACAAGGATTCTGTGTTCTTGTGAGGAGTTACTGAAGAATAGGATGAGATGTTTTAGTGGTGCTGAGAAAAATAGCTCAGGGGCCCTTTTGTGGTACTGCCCATAGATGAGCATGCCTTGTAATAAGATCCTTGCCATTGAATGTGACAAAAGACAGAGCTGTCATCTATAGAATTATAATTGTGAGAGAATCATATTTTACTGCTCCAATGTATATATACAGATGATATTTTTAAATAGAGAAATAGAGAGGACTGAAAGTCCAATTCTAAGTTCAAAAATTAGTATTTAACATTCAAACTAGCTATATGTATATGTGTATAAACTATATGAAATATAGTTTAAAATATGTTTAAATATATTTCAAACTATGTATGTATATAACATATATAACTAGTTTAAATGGTAGATACTAATAAACTAATGTATTATATTTCTATATTTGGTATATGTATATGTAAATATATGCACATACACATATATGTATACATACAGGCACATATGTCTATACACATACATACATGTGCGTATGCATATATGTGTATGTATATTTGTGTACATTATATATATGTGTACATTATATATATATATATATATATATATATATGTGTACATTATCCTACTAAGTAGTATAAGGTAATAGGACATATGGACAGCCCTCATCAAAATGGTCTTTTGGATCTCAAATTGTCTTGCCCAAGCACAAATCAGGCTTTAGAATGGCCAAATCACTTAAAAAAATAATTATAAGATAATAGACAGGGAACAACCTTAGAAATCGGAGAAAAGTCTGCTTTGCCTTTGCCTGATTGAAAAGCATGACTTAAAGTCACATTTGCTTATTAAAAATAAAACAAAACAAAATTTAAAAGTTCAACTATCCTAGTTGATTACCAGTAATTGAAAACCACATTAAAACTAAGATGAGGAACCTCACTGTTTCCTAATCTGTTTTTCTTACCCACAGACTATATTATTTTTTTTGTTACAAGAAACTGACATAACCCCAGGCTTCTGCAAAATGTATTTCCCCATTTGGTTCTAATAGATTGCAAAATGACCGAATCTTGTCAGTGACACAATTGACTTGAAATATAATGAGGTTGTAAGTAAGATACTGGAGAAATCGACTATTGGTGTAACTGATGAATCCACAAAGCAGCAGGAGTTTTGAGAATTGAGCAGATATTAAGAAAGTAAAGGTCAGCTCTGTGTAATAGTTGAACACAGAAATGTGTATGCAGTACTATATCCCCAAAGAGAAAGGAAGCTTTAGAATAGAAACCATTGTTCAGTGAAATCTACAAATGAAGGACCGGCTCTTAGGGAAATAAAAGGACTGGAAATTGAAATTGAGAAAAACAAAACAAGTTGTCTCTTCAGGTAATAAAAGCCAAGTGTTAGTTTGTGAAGAAATGGAACCACGAGGGAAAAAAAGTATGTGTCTGTTAAACAAAGTATGTAAACAGCAGTGGCCTCTAAGCCCCACTGCTTAAGGTCTTGTATCTCAAGCTTCTAGAAAAGTGCCTGGCAGGTAGCATGTGGAATTGGAAGAATTATGATACCATAGGTTGATCACTATGAAAATAAAAATTTCACTGGCTCTGATCTACCAGGAGTTGTGTCTTCACAACTAGTGAAGATAAATATCTAGACCATTAGAGGACACATTATTTTGGTCTAGGCCTTTGGGACTATAGCCATATAAACCAATCTCCAGTAGCATTATAAAGCAACATCGAGGATGTGGTTCTAAGAGGACAATAAGATCCTCCTTTGGAATGTTCTGATGATGAAGAGTGATGAGTCCTTAAGCACCTTCCATTCCATGCAATGAAAATATCATGGAAGATTGGCTGTCTTCAAGTGTATCTGATACTGGGTAATTAGAGCAATCCCTTCATCCAGAGGTGGTGGAGATAATACAGATGGAGACAAATAGATTGACTGATGAATATTCATTGCTGTAGCTCCAAGCCTGTGTCTAGATTTCTCTGACCTACACAAGATTGATTTATTTGATTCAATGTATGACTTTGGGCAAGGGCAGTAAGGTGGTGTCATGGTGCATAGAGTTCCAGGGCTTGTGTCCAGAAGACTCATCTTCTTGAGTTCAAACTGGGTCTTGACATTTACTAGCTGTGTGATCCTGGCCAAGTCACTCAATCCTGTTTGCCTCAGTTTCTTCATCTGTAAAATGAGCTGGAGAAGGAAATGGCAAACTACTCCAGTATCTTTGCCAAGAAAACACCAAATAAGGTCACAAAGAGTCAGACACAAACTGAAAAATGACTTAATAAATTACTTTGGGCAAGTCCTTTCTAAACACTGGGCCTCAATTTTTCATCTGAAGTGGGTTTGACAATATGCCCTTGAAAGCTCATGTCAGATACCGCTTTCCTGCTTTACCTCACTGTTTATACTCTTTCCCACCTCATTTACTTATTTATCTATGGATAGATTGTCTTCCCCTCTGGACCTTAGTAGAATGTATACTCTTTCAGGATAAGTCCTGTTTTTCATTTTTGCCTTTTATGGCAGGTAGGTAGCAAGGTAGATTAAGTGCTAGCCTTTGAGTCAGAAAGACCTGAGTTCAAATCCTACCTCAGGTGCTTATTAGCTGTTTGACCATGGGTAAGCCACTTGATCTCATCCAGCCTCAGTTTCCTCATCTGTTGAATGGAAATAATAACAGCACCTATTTCACGAGGTTGTTGTAAGGGTTATATGAGATATATACAATACTTTGCAAATTTCAAATCATTTCAAAAATGTTAGTTATTCTTATACAGTGCCCTGGATATAGTAGGTACTTGAAATGACAATTGTTGAACTGAAACCTTTAAGAGGCACCAGTTCCTTTTGCCTAAATCAGTGTACAGCTGCACAGCTTCTAGAATCTGTGAACCATTGGGTAGTCAAGGCTCTTACTGGGTGGGAAGAACCCACCTTCTGCATGTGTGTATTTTCACTTTCCTGTTTCAAAGTCAAGGACCCAGTGGGTGCCAGAGAAGTAGACCAAAGAGCTATATGTGCCTTATTATGCCCTTGTTGTCTGAGTCTGTCAGTTCTGTTCTTCCTCAATTCACCCTAACAATGAGAAGCTTTGTCTCCTTCCTTGAAATTACAAAGCTGACAAGAGTCATATGGTAGATTGATTCCTGGTGATCAGATGACATGGTGACCAGAGGGCTCCTAAATCTCTAAGATAGAGAATTCAATTGTTGCCCTATTGCTCGAGCATCATTTTGATGGAGTAGTGAAATATAACTCTTGTAATTTTGATTGAAAATCTTCCTACACGTAACTTCATCTTACATAAATATTGGATGGCTTTTATATGGCATCGTCACTTTCTTCCTGTCCACTGTCTATTTTCCCTACTGCTACTACCTGTCCCCCAGCTCTCCTATTCTGCCTTTCTTTTTACTGCCAATCTCATTCAACTGGTAGCTTTTCCTTCTGTACTATCAATTCTTTCCTATAAGCTGGCTCCTTTCCCTTGTACCATTTAAAAATGTCAATCTTGAAAGTTGCTGCTTTTTTAAAGTCTTTAACATCCTTTTGCCTATCAGTAGTACACCATTCCTTACCCACTTCTTTCTTGAGTCTTTCTCCTCCCTCACACCATAGCCATTTTCTTTTTTCTTTTTTTCTTGATAATTAATTAATTATTTTTTTGTTTTCAGCATTTACTTCCATAAGGTTTTGAGTTTTAAATTTTCTCCCCCTCCCACCCTTCTCCCCCTCCAGATGATGTGCAATCTGATATAGGCTCTATTTATATATTCATATTAAGCACATTTCCCCATTAGTCATGATATAAAGGACAATTACAACTAATGGGAAGAACCACGAGAATGAAGCAATAAAACAAAACAACAAAGGAAAAGGAG
Organism: Phascolarctos cinereus; assembly: GCF_003287225.1. Classification (NCBI taxonomy): domain Eukaryota; kingdom Metazoa; phylum Chordata; class Mammalia; order Diprotodontia; family Phascolarctidae; genus Phascolarctos; species Phascolarctos cinereus. The sequence continues at coordinate 51,428,865 of NW_027555514.1, read as the reverse complement.
AGCAAATAGTATGCTTCCATAGGCATTCAGACTCCATAGTTCTTTCTCTGGATGTGGATAGCAATTTCCGTCTTTAATCTTTTGGAGTTGTCTTAGATTCTTGCACTGCTGTGAAGAGCCAAGTCTATCAAATCAGTCATCCCATAATGTAGCTGTTACTATGTATGGTGTTCTCCTGGTTCTGCTTATTTCACTCTGCATCAGACCATACAAGTCTTTCCAGGTTTTTCTGAAGTCAATCTGTTCATCATTTCTTATAGCACAATAGTATTCCATTACATTCATATACCACAACTTGTTCCGCCATTCCCCAATTGATGGGCATCCTCTCAATTTCCAATTCTTGGCCACCGCAAAAAGAGTAGCTATAAATATTTTTGTACACGTGGGCCCTTTTTCCATTTTTATGATCTCCTGCTGGGTCAAAGGGGATATGCAATTTTATAGCCCTTTGAGTATACTTCCAAATTTCTCTCCAAAATGGTTGGATCATTTCACAACCCCACCAACAATGTATTAGTGTTCAAGTTTTCCCATATCTTCTCCAACATTTATCATTGTCCTGTTCATTGTATTTATTTTCTTACCTTTTAGACTTCTTTTTCAATAGCTCCTCTTTCTCCTCTTGATGCTTATGTGGGCTTGATCCCCAAGGTTTAATCTTCTGGTCCCTTCTTCTCTTTTTATTCCATAGAGTATTGGTTTGGAGTCAAGAAGACCTGAATTTGAATCCTACTTCATCTGTAGACATTACCTGGGTGACCCTGGGCAAAGACTTAACTTCTTACCTGGGGATAATAATAGCACCTACCTCATGGTATTATTGTAAAAATCAAATGAGAAAATACATCTAATATGCTTTGCAGTCTTTAAAAAGTTGTATAAATGTTAGCCATTATTGTTATTGATATTATTATTTCATCTACTTTCATACCTTCATCTTTCATCTCTATGTAGAGGACTCCTAAATCTCTGTCTCTGGTCTCTCATCTCCAGTTCTGCAGTTCTTCCTGCTTGTAGGATCTCTCTTCTTGCATGTTTCACCATTGCCTCAAATTCAATAGGCCATTCAAAATAGTAATAATAGTAGTATGTGTATATATACATATGTTATGCATATATGTTTAGAGAGGCAGAGGAAGGGTGGGAAGGAGAGAGAAGAGAGGGGAGAAGAGAGTGAGGGAGAAAAGAGAGAGAGAGAGAAGAAGGAGGAGAGAGATGAAGAGAGAGAAGGAGAAAGAGGGAGGGGGGAGAGAGAAGAAGAAGAAGAAGAAGAAGAAGAAGAAGAAGAAGAAGAAGAAGAAGAAGAAGAAGAAGAAGAAGAAGAAGAAGAAGGAGGAGGAGGAGGAGGAGGAGGAGGAGGAGGAGGAGGAGGAGGAGGAGGAGAGAGAGAGAAGGAGAAAGAAGGAGAGAGAAGGAGAGAGAAGGAGGAGAGAGAGGAAGAGAGAGAGAGAGAGAGACAGGGGGAGAGAAAGGAAGAGAGAGAAGGAGAGAGAGGGAGAGGACACTTCTTTAAGGTTTGCACACTTGAAAGTGCTTCACGTGTTATCTCATTAGATCCTCACAACAAACCTGAGATAGTTGCTATCATTATCCCCATTTTATGAACTAGGAAATTGAGCCTGAGAGGTTAAGGGAGTGCCCCCGGGATAATACTTCTAGGAAATGTTAGAGGATTTGAACTTGGGTCTTTCTGACTCTAAGTCCAGCACTCGTGTCATGTAGCTGCTTAGCCTGAAATTTAGGTTCTGTTAGTTCTAGTCTAAGACAATGATTTACTTCCATTCTGCCATTTCCAGCCTTCTCTCCACCTCTTATCTTCTTGAACCGTCCACTCCAGCCAGACTTCCTGAGCTCTAGCCTGAGCGGGATCCTTCTTATTCATCACTGACCCCTCACTGATCGAGCTTCCAATGGTGCTAGCCATCTCACCGCTGTCTGATGAAGGAGGGGGAGCTGAGGTGTAATCCTGGGTCACAACAGCAGGGCTTGCATCTTGGGCAGATTTCTGGAATGTTTGGTTTGATCTTGTTTCACATCCCTCTCCTCTCTCTCTGAGAACAAGACACTATGAGCCCCTTCCTTTTGGTGGCTGAGGGGGTTGGAAGCCTCATGGTGACATGGAGCCTTTCGCTGCATTTCCTTGGGTTGAGTCAAAGGAGGCATTACTCTCATTTTTAGTCTATAGTTTCTTCAGATGGGGGACAAGAGCAGTCACTTCAGGCCACTGCTCCTCTCTCTCTGGCTTCCTAGAGGACAAGGAAGTGGGAACCTCATGGTTCCCCTGCACTTTCTTTGGGCCCTGGGGCAGGCTCACCTGGTTTTCTGCCCTGATTCTGTGGTCTTTAGGAAGCCTTAACTTGCAGCCCCCCCTTTCTATCTTCTCCTCTCCCATTTTCCTCTCTTCTCCTAGAAATTAGGAGGCCCATGTGACTTTATGTTCAGGTTCATCCTATTGAGACAAGAAAAAAAGTCTATTGGTCTATTAATAATTGCAGACATCATATGTTTGGGATTATTGTTGAATAATTTATTTTCATTATTTGGAAGTTATTTTTTGATAGATCTGTCTGCTTATTGTTGAGTTATTAGTTTATGGGCTTGGTAATTCAACTAGATTGGCATGTTCATTATCGAGCTGAGAATTCCCTTGTCGTGTATACGCAGCTAGACTCCCTCAGCTTCTCTCCTCTTGGAGCAACATCAGGTAGTTATTTTGTGTGATTAAGTTTTGCAGCAGAATGGAGACCAAGACCTGAAAAGATCCCAGGAATCCTAGCTCCTGGTACAGTTGGGAGTGCACTAGGTTTTCTTTCTCTCTTCTTACTGTTAGAATAATAGACCATCCAACTAATTTGTTGATTAATCATACACTGCCTCAAAACAGCTTTTCTCTTGTCGTCGGCTTTTATTTGAATCAATTATTGTTCAGCTTTCTATGTGAATCAATTGAGATTCCCCAGCCACATTATAAACTCCTTGAGGGCAAGGACCACATTTCCTGTTAATTACTTTATAATCCTCCCACAGTGTCACATATGTAGTAGATGCTTAGAAAATATTTGCATTGTTTATTTGATTCAGATAAGACAAATAATAATCATACAATGTAAGAGGGAATTAAAGGCATATCCAATTATCTTTCCTTCCTTCCTTCCTTCCTTCCTTCCTTCCTTTCCTTCCTTCCTTCTTCCTTCCTTCCTTCCTTCCTTCCTTCCTTCTTCCCTCCCTCCCTCCCTCCATTTCTTCCTTCTTCCCTTCTTTTCTTCATTCCTTCCTTTCTTTCCTTCCTTCTCTTCCCTTCCCTTCCCATCACTACAACTTCTCTCCTATTCACAATTCCCTTCCCCAAGGTGAATGACCTTTCTGGTAACAGAGGATTACCATCTCCTTTATGGGTAGGTGGGGTATGTGGCATGATTTGATAAATGTTAAAAGGTCCTAGTTCCTCAAGGTACCTCCTCTACATAGTGGAGGTTCCTGAAATTCCTTCTTTAAAAATGTTTCCTCTTACTTAAAGCATCATTTCTAAAAAGCCCCAACTCAAATGTAAATGATGTTGCCTGGGAGTTGTTCCACATTAATTCATTAGTACCTATTATGGGGCCCTGAGTGTCTAGGGCAAGCGGGTAAATTTTGATTAGACAGTTGGAACAGAAGATGGAACAGGAAAGGGCCGTGGTATGGATTGCTGTCAGTGAAGGCAAAATACCTCTGATAACAGCTCATGTTTTATAAAGAACCTTAAAAGGATTGCAAGATGTTTTACGTACATTATCTCATTTGCTCCTTTTGAGGTAAGCATTACAAATATTATTCTCCCATTTTATAGAATAGGAACCAAGCAGGAAGACAGGACTGAATTGAATTGGAGAAAGAATTTGAATCTAGGTCTTTTCTCATGCTAAGTCCAGGACTTTGTCCACAATTAATTAATAAAATTAATTTAAAAATATATTTTCTTAATCTCTAGAGCAAGAGTGTGAGGTATTATGAGTCACCTGGTCACTGGTCACTAAAGCCTGTAGGATATGGAAGGGGAGATGGGAAAATACTGAAGACAACATTTTTCTGTTTCACCATTATTTTTCAGGGGTGGGTGAAGCAGGCAAGACTCGACCTCATCTTCTCTTTGCCAAGTTGGAGATACAGCATCACAGGCCACATCAGAATGCTCTACCCCAGGGATCACTGTTCTCAAGGGACCAGGCATCATCTTCATCAGATTTTACTAAATCATATAGTTTTTGACAGCCATTTGGCACCTTCTGGCAAGAACTCCTCTGGGCCTGAAGTTTGCCTTCATTAAACTAATTGTGCAGTACCATCCCATTACAGCACTTAGAAACATTTCTTTAGGTAAGGCCTTCCTCTGCTTTGGAAAAGTCATCCTACAGACAGGATGGAAAAAAGAACCTGAGAGGTCATTAAAAATAACAACAAACAAAGAGTGGAAGAAGTTTTCTGATCTGCAGTCTTTTTAATTACAACGGATCCTGCTGTTTTCAAAATGAACTGTAAGCTTTGAGATCCTCCTTTTTCTGCTATAGGCCCAGCCTCTAATTGTATTTGTGTATGGGCTTTCTTAGTTGTTGTTATATAAATATCTTCTAGGCTGTTTTGTTTCATTCTGCCTGATCTTACACTCTAGAACCTTATAGTCTAGAACCCCACACTCAAACACTTTAGAACCCTGGGAATGGAAGGGGTAGCAAGCTTGGGGGAATTGTTTGCAGACTGAGTACAGAAAGGTGAGTCTCTACGTGACTTGAGAGGTTTGATATTTGACATCGTATCAGAACTGTGTGGTCTTCATTGAAGCTATGTATGAATAGATAAGCCAGAATAATTTCATTGTGTACAATATACTACCCTCCCTCCTCCTAACTGCTGGATGAAGCTGAATTTCCTTTATGCATTCCTTCCCACTGTGCCAGGCTATCTGCTGTGATTTTACGTTTCTAGGAGGAAAAAGCTATTTGGTGGCATATTAATAAGCATTTTATAATTTCAAGATCAGATCAGCAAGACATCCCTGGCAAAGGAATTGTCTCTCTTTTAATGCATGGAATTTCCGCAGAGTTGGACAATTTTTCTACAAAATTACCCTGAGAGTTTGGCAGAAGAAACCGTACCTGCTATCTTTCCCACTTTCCTGGACAGGATTCTTCAACATTCTGTTGCTTTGATTGTGGACATCTTGATTTGGGCTGTCGAGTAAGTTTGCCACCCATCTGAGAATAACAAACACTGTTGGATTGGGGCATAGTAGGTACTTAATAAATGTGTATTGACTGACTGCACTGTAGCCAGTCATTAGGGACTTTCCCTTCCTCCTTTCCCTCTTCCCCCACCTTGGACCACAGATTTAGTGCTAGAAGAGACCTTGGAGGTCATGTAACCGTCACCCCTCATTTTATAGATTAAGAGACTGAGCCCCAGAGAGGGAAAGTAACAAAAAGTCTCAAAATCACTTGATTTTTCTGTATGTGCAAAGAGAGCCTTTGATAAATCATAATAGCTATTCATGTTAGAAACACAGAAAACTACAGGAATCAAAATAGCTTTTTCTGATAGGACCAAAAGCATGTCCAAAATCAAGCTTTTAGCACAGAAGTTTGCCAAATAAAATCAAAGGTAAGGCAGAGGTGCCTATTGCTTCCACTATTTCTTGGCAATAGCGGGAGAAATGTTAGCTATAGCAATAAGACAGGAAAAATAAATTAAGATGATAATGCTCATAAAGAGGAAGCAACATTATCTTCATTAATTGAGGCAGTTAATGCCCTCAATAAGGTGGCAGGATATGAAAGTAATGTTTAAAGGTTTTATTTTCTCCCTGTTACAAACAAAACTCAGGAGAATGAGATAGGAAGATAAATTTAATTTATAATAAAATGCATTAAAATCTGGGAATTTACCTACTATGATCTATGTAAGACAACTGTATAACAACTAAAATGATTTTTTATAGAAATAAAAGAAGAGCTAAATAATCGGAGAAATTTAGTGTTAATATCTGGGACACCAATAGGTGGTTTAGTGGATGCAGTGCTATATTTGGAGTTAGGAAGACCGGAGTTTGAATCTTGCCCAGACATTTACTGGCTATGTGACTTTAGAGCAAGTCACTTCACCTCTTCCTGCTTCAATTTCTTTATGCTTCCCTAAGTGTATTCTTTTTTACATTGCAAATACCCTTATGGGGGGCAGGATACTTTCCTGGGTGTGTTTTATTGCTCCTGATTTTTTCTTTAACGTTGTGTTTATGTCTATACCAGCTAGCTTAACTATTGAACTTCACTTTGGGGGGGCTCCCAAGAACATTCAAATGAAATGAGAGATGGATTTTGAACAGAGGAGCCATGTTCAGCCTGCTGTTATCCTTCAGTCATTTAACCTACTGGATCCCCATTTCCTCATCTGTAAATTGAGGGGATTGTTGTAGATGATATCTAAGGTACCTTCTTAGTCTAAATCCATGACCCCATGAAGAAAAATAGCCATGCAGATTTGTGTAAGCAGATGAGACCTGAGCCTTTCACTTCTGCATGTGGTTTATGTAGTTGCTTTACAATGATATCCCACTTGCCCTGAAAAGTCTCCCACCATCTTTGTAAGCAACCACTTGCGGAAGACTGTTTATTATTGCCTAGGATAAGTGGCCATTTAAAGAGGAGCCTTATTTGTGGAGCTCTAACCATGGTCCTCGGCAAAATTAAGAAATAGGCCAAGTTTGTTTTGGGGTATCTTTCTGGCTTCCCTTTCTCGACCTTCCCCTCACTTCCCGACACTTCTTTCATCTCTCCTCTAATGCCACCACCAACCAAGCATGTCCAATGTCTTCATGCTGGCCATTGCAATACCCCACTTGAACTTTCTCCGGTCGAGTTTGAGTCAATTCTATGCATTTCAGTCCAATTCAGTTCAACTTGATAAGCTAGCTTTAAGTGACTTAGCTTGTGCCAGAGCTGCTGGGTGTACAAAGATAAAAATGGAAACAGGCCCTACCCTCAAGGAGCTTGTTGGAAGGAAACCCAACTTACGGAAGAGAAAACACAGCACAGATTCAAGGAAATATGGAGGGTGCCACAAGCGAGAGGGACTTTCAAGATTTCTGTTCCTGGACTCCGTCAATCCAAACTTCTATTCCTTCAGTATTCACAGTTTGGTGACATAGTGGATAGTCCACTGGGCCTAGAGACAGGAAGACCTGAGTTCAAATCCAACCTCAGACATTTACTAGCTGTGTGACACTGGGCAAGTCATCTAACCTCTGTTTGCCTCAGTGTCCTCAAATGTAAAACTGGGATAAAAATAATACGTACCGCCCAGGGTTGTTGTGAGGATCAAATGAGATAGTATTTGTCAAGTGCTTAGCACAGGGCCCAGCACAGAGTAAGCACTATGTAAATATTAGCTATTATTATGTGAGCTGGATTGAACCAGCCTCTGACCTGTGAATGGCCAGAGCTGGACAGAGCAGGCTAGAGACAGTAGAGTCAGGAATCAAACAGAAGTTTAATTTCAAAGGGGGGAAATGGCTTTCAAGCAAGGAGGCAGGTTAGACACATGTGCTAGGATCCCACCCCTAGTGGGGTGACCGAGGCAGTGGGGGCAAATCTTGGTATTTATACCTGTGGTTACACAGTGAGATGCAGTACTGACAATGAATGGTAACAGTGACATTGAGACAAGTTTGATTCATAGCAGGGCTTCTTGAACGGAACTTGTCTTCACTCAGAGAACACCTGGTACCGCTCACAGCAATGCAATCATTATGTGAAACAATTCTGGGATTTTGCTGTGGCTGAGATCATCCAGAGGGTAGGTACAAAGAATTGTTCATATGCCAAGCTCAGAGCACACAGCTTGCATGGTATCTTGACAATACTAGGGCAGCCAAGTGGCACAGTGCATAGAGCTCTGGACTAGGAGTCATGAAGACCTGAGTTCCAATGCAGCCTTAGACACTTACTAGCTGTGTGACCTTGAGCAAGTCACCTAATCCTGTTTGCCTCAGTTTCTTCGTCTATAAAATGAGCTGGAGAAGGAAATTGTAATCCACTCAAGTATCTTTACCAAGAATACCCCAAAATGGGGTCATGTAGAATTGGACACAACTGAAATGATTGAACAATTATTAATAATGCCCTCTATCTCCCAGGATTAATGTGAGGATCAAATGAGATTATGTTTGTAAAGTACCTGATGCTATATAAATGCTATTTATTGTTGTTGTTATTACTACAGTTATCCTGTTTTGATAAACATTCACTTATTTTGATGTGTTAATGGATCCATGATTATTATTTTTTTTTTTGTGGTTACTCCCTTAACCATTGCCTATCAAAATTCACCCATATCTTTTTTCTTTCTAGGGAAATTATCATCTGTTTCTTTTAGGGACTAAGGGAAGAGAAGAAGCATTTATTAAACACCTACTATGTGCCATGCACTATTTACAAATATTACCTCATTTGATCCTCAAAACAATGCTGTGAAATATTGCTCTAATTATTTCCCATTTTACAATTGAGGAAATTGAGGAAAGCAGAGGGTAAGTGACTTGCCCAGGGTCACACACTTAGTAAGTATCTGAAACTGGATTTGAACTCAGAAATTAGAGATGAAGGGGTCCTTTCCCTCTCGACCTCATAGTAAACACAATTATCTGCTATTTCCTTTGACTTATTTCTTGGTGACAAAAAGAATTTTAATTGTCTGGGCTTACAATGCTCAGAGGCTAAGTGACTTGCCCCAGGTTACATAATGTAGGCTTTCCTGGCTCTAAGGCCCGCTCACTACCTATTATACCATGCTGCCAGTTAAAAATGTATTACTCTCAAAATGTCAGCTGATTGATTTCATTTTGTGTCTGGGGTCTTTCCAATATGATTACCAGATGGTTTGGAGATGATTTTAACCTCTGCAAGATCATTTTCTCTTCAACTGTGAGTAGAGATTATTCCTAGTCATTCGTCTTTCTTCCTTGGTAATTTTGTGGGAAGGAAATCAGCATTTATTAAGTGCTTACTATATTTAATGAGCTTTCTAAATATTCTTTAATTCAATTCTCCCAACAACTCTGGGACATAGGTGGTATGATTATCCCCATTTTGTAGTTGAGGAAGCTGAGGTGGAAAGAGGGTCACATAGCCGAGGGTTACATAGCTAGTAAGTGTTTGAGGCAGGATTTGAACTCAAGTTTCCTTGTCTCCAGGCCCAGTGCTCAATCCGTTGTGCCACCTAGCTCTCTCTACAAATAAGCTTGTACTTAAAACTGAATCTGTCGCGTATCTAGTACAGAGCCTTGTATGTAGTAGATGCTTACAAATTCTCATTGAGTGATGGATTAGCATCTTTCCAGGGCAACTAGGTGGTGCAGTGGATAGAGTACTGAGTATGGAATCAGGAAGACCTGCATAGACCTTGCTGTGTGCTTTAGGTAATTCCCTTAGCATTATCTCCTAAATCATAGACAAGTTCTTCTTTAATAAAAGATTTAGTCAATTATCATTTTTGGGCCAGCATTCAGGGTTTTGCCAGAATGTAATTTCCTTAAAGGGAAGGACTACTTTATTTCTATCTATGTATTCATAGTTTCTAGTTTAGTACCTGGCAAATACTAAGTGCTTAATTAATGCTTATAAAGCTTTCCTTCTTCTTGAGGACAGTATGATTGATGTTCTAGTAGGAGATTTATCTACAAGCCTTTGTGGTCTTTTTTGAGAGCTGGGTGTTCACTATCTTTCCCTGTCCCCACTGAGGCTTTGAAGTCACTCAGTATCAAGCATGTCTTGATTGAGTCTGCAGGATCTTTTCAGATTTTCCCCTACTATATCTTTCAAAAGAGATCAAAAAGTCTCAGTGTCAAAAGGGGCCTCAGAGACCATCTAGTCTTAGCCATACTTGACCAAGAATCACTTTTTCAACCTAGTTAACAAGCTCAGAAACCATCAGTGGCCAGGTCACATGCCTCTAACCCCAGCTGCCTGGGAGGCTGAATCTGATAGATCTCTTGAGTTAGGGTATTTCCAGATGCAGCATCAGAAAGTGATTGGATGTCTGTCCTCAGTTCATCATTCACATGACGATTCCCTGGAAGGGTGGGGAGCCCAAGTTATCTAACGAAGTTCAGAAATGGAGTGGGTCAAAGCTCCCACCTCTGTGGATTAGAGTTAGGACTGGGTTCCTTATTAGCTTCTTTACTTCCAGCCTGGATATGAGAGGGAGACCCAGTTGAAAGAAGAAGACAGGAATAGTGTTAGAGAGAGAGATAGAGAGGGGGAAGAAAGAAATAAAGAGAGAGCAGAAGGGGGGGGAGAGAGAAAGAGAGAGAGAGAGAGGGAGGGAGGGAGGGAGGGAATGGAAGAGGGAAAGGAGGGAAGGGGAGGAGAAAAGAAGAGAAGGGAAGGGAAGGGAAGGGAAAGGAGAAGAGAGATGAAGACAGAGAAATAGAGAAGGGAGAGAGAGAAGAGAAGGGAAAAGAGAGAGCTAGAGAGGAGAGAAACAGACAGAACGGAGTGAGAGAGAAAAACAAACCTACTACCAGTGAAGACGAATGTACTACTTCTTGAAGGAGTATTTAAGCAGCCTAATTTTTAGATAGCCATTTCTCATATTGAGTTAAAATCTGCCTCTGTGCATTATTCACACATGTTTCTGTTCTCTGGGGCCAAGCCCTTTGCAAAATGCCTGGTAAGTGGAAGGTGCTTAAAAATGCTTATAGATGGATTAATTGGTAAGTAATCCTTTAGGAGACTCTACAACCTGTCCTGAGGGGTGGTAGGAAGTGAGTTTTGTCAGGGAGGAAAGAAACCAAGAGTACCTGGGCTGAAAATAAACTCCAGTGCTATTCTCAACCCATCTCAGGGTTTCTGTCCCATTAAGGGCTCCCTGTTGGTTCGATTGTAGCCATCAGGGTAAGTGTCAGGGAGAACAGGAAACAGGAGCAAGTATGGGTTGATGCATCTCTTACTGTAGCCCTTTTATTTGGGGGATTGAGACATTTTTGAGACAGGCTAAGATGGCTCCTGCAAAACACAGTGGCTGCAGCACAGTTGTCAATGTCAAAAGCTCTCTGCCCACAGGGAAAATTGCTCCATTATTTTCCATTTGGAACATAACATTTGAGATTTAAATATGGTTTCCTATGGACATTGCCCTATAAGGGCCCTCTACCTGTTGGATTTCATTGGCTTGAGTCCTCTATTTACTCAATTGCTGCTATCATTTCTGGGACCATGCCATTCCTTGATGCATTTGTCTCCCTGGAGGGACCACAAGGCCCAGCTTCCTTCCCTCCAGGGAATTGGAATCTGTGTCCAATGGCTTTCTGTCTTGTAGGTCTCTGCTGTGGTTCTCTCCTTGTTTGACTCTGACTTCATGGCCTTCCTATTAAAGGCCAAGTTCAAGGACTTGGCTCAGGTGCACAACTTGGCTATAAATCAATCAATTCTCCTCTGCCTCCCATCAAAGCACCAAGAAAGTGAGTTCATACCTTATTAAGGGGATGTCAACAGTGTCAGGGCAAAGGCAGCTACTGGATTAACCCAGTTTGTGAGGAGTCATCTTGAGGGAATTGATCTTTGTCAAGTTTTACAACAGTCAGGAGACAAAAGAAGCATTCCTCAGGACATCATCAAGCCCTCCCCACTATTGTTATTAGAAGTAATGAAAACTTACCTTCCTATAGTATTTCACCTTACTCTTAGTGAACATCTAACAAGGGTTCATTTTACACCCAGGCTCTGGGGATAGGAGTACAAACTCAGGGAATTTACATTATGATGGGGACAAAAATAAGGACATGTAAGTACAGGGTGTCCCAAAAGTCTTAGGGCCATTTTCAGTTACCAAAGCTTAAAGCTACGCTAAGGCTTTTGAGACACTTGGTGTATGCAGAATAAGTAGAAAGAGAATAGATATAAAATAGATACAAGGTCATTTGACAGATAGGGAAGGTGTTAGCAGTTGAGAGTGGTGGAAGTTGTAGCTTGAAGAAGAGTGAAATTCCATAATTAGGCAGATGTGTGAGAAGGACATGAGCGATGGCCAGTACAGAGACCCTCTCAGTCCCATCCAAAAGGGAACCCACAATTCTCAGGCATCACATATACTGTGGCTATTGCTTGGAGTTAAGCATTGCTTTGTGGTTAGAAATCAGTTCATTAGAAGTGTGAATCTGTGAAGACCTGGTAATTTTGAATCAATTTAAGCTGCATTCCTGGGAGGAAAAAACAAAACAAAACAGTCGAGCTGAGACTCCTGTGCTCCTAGGAATTTTCTAGAGAACCTAAAATGCATCACTTATGGTTTTGAGGGTGCTAGCTTTACAATACCTGATGCGTTAGGAAAGTACCCAGTTTACAAATGAGGAAACCAGGCTCAGAAGTTATTGACATAGAGCTGGGGTTGGGTGACAGTGACGGGGTTGGGTCTTGAACCCAAGTCTTCTGATTCTGAGCCTGGGCTCTCTCTCCATTGAATAAATGAGGAAACAAAATGGCACTTACCCATTTTAAAATATAAAGAGACAAACATGAGCTATTGTTCAGAAATTGGATATTTAGAGAGGAAATAGACTGTAAGGAACTGGACCTAGGATCCATTTTCAGAAAGATATTGATAGATATGGTAAGGACATAGAATGATGGTTCACATTATCCTTTCAGATGACCACTGATGTTCACATATTCTCTCCTTTCCACCAAGAAGACCAAGTCTCTATGACTTCTTGGGTCATCGGTTTGCAGGTAAGGCCATGGCTTTTTAGTTGGTTTTTCACAAGTTAATCTCTTCCCTGTCTAGGGCCCTGAAACTTCCTGGCTAGATGAAATTGGTGCCACAGGGCTGTCTAGTAAAGGATAGACAAGGCAGAGAAAAGTGTTGGGAACAGAAATGGGCCAATAGGCAGATCTGGTCAGCAAAGTCAGTGTTGATACCAGGGTTTCAAGGGCAAGGATTGAATCAGGTAAGTGAGGTCAGGCAGGCTCAGAGCAGGGGAAAGGGGTGTTGAGGTGATTGTAGCTAGGTCCATCTGGAGTGCCAGGATGAGAAGGAGTACGTGGTTGTTGAGGATGGAGCCAGATGAACGTAAGAAGAGATAGTAGAACATGGGAAAAAGTGCTGGATTTGGATTCGAGGACCTCTGTTCAAATTTTAGTTTTGCCACTGACCACCTGTGTGACCTTGTGCCAGTCACTGGGCCTGTTTCCTCATCTAGAAGTTGGGAGTGTTAGATTTGGCACATAGTACGTGCTTAAAAATGCTTATTGCCTGACTGCCTTTTTGGGTCAGGAAGTTCAGTGCCTTCATTTTGGGTTCAAGTACCTGGGAATGGTAGTAAGTAATACAATGCTAGTAGGCCTGTGGGGACAGAAGACAGGTTCCCTGGATGATTCCCCCAGGAAGCCAGATGAGAGGCATTGAGGTCTAAAGTCCAGGATTTGAGCCCTTGCTTCTTTTCTAGAGAGTTTATTTGGGTTATGGAGGTTAGTAGAACATCTTCTAGCTGTTTGAAGGTGGGTCTCCAAAACTGACTCCTCTCCATTGCCTAAGTCTAAGGCAGTTTGGGGTGGATGGTGACCCCCCGGCCCAGGAGTCCTCTGAATGTAGCCTATGAAACGGTGGGATGGACTGTGCCTCCTCCCTGGCAGGGAGTGTGGGAAAGAATGTTTTGTCCTCAGTCTTAACAGTCTGATTCTATGTTAAAGACACCTCAAATAGCCAAGCACAAAATACTTACTGTGGTTATGTTGACTGGCTTAAACAACAGAATCTGATCAAAAAAGCCAATCTGATTGGCTGTTAAGTCTGCTGGGGGAAAATTGATTTTGGTTCATTTGAACAAGGCATATAGACTCAATTGGGACTCCTCTAGATTGTAATTAGGTCTCCAACCTAGATTATGGGTAAGGGGATGAGTGTGGAGTAGAGGCTGATGTGTGGCTACCTGACACAGGGGTGGGGGTGGTGAAGAGGAGGCTTTCACCCCTAGGATTATTATCTGCTGTGTGTATGTGGGGGGCAGTCTTTAAGCAAAGTCAGGGTTGAATCAGTTCTCTGTAAGTTCTATCTATAACTTCCTTTGAGTGAGGGAACTCAGCGTTTCTCTCCATTAGTAACAATAGCTCTTTTAGCATCTCTTCAGCTATTTATTTACCTGTGATTCAGATGGATTTAAATCCCAAAGCTCTATAGTTTTAAGGGTCATTTTATCTTATTTAGTTTACCACTTGGTGCTTGATTGCATCACATTTCTTTCATTTAAAAAATATATATATATTTTAATTTTGGCAAGTCTGAATGATAGCAACATTTTGTTCATGCTTGAGACAACTTTTCTCTTCCTTGTTGGAGATTATGTAAGTCTTTTTCTCATGAGAGTGCAAGGCGTGCCAGTCATTTATGAGAAGGAATGTGGTGTGGAAAGGGAGCTTGGGTTCAGGAGACCTGGTTTTAATATCAGTTTGGATGTTTACTTACTAGCTGTAGGACTACTTTTTGAGCCTCAGTTTCCATTTCTGTAAAATGGGGATAACTCTTATTTACATAACACTTGAAGAGTTTTAAAGTCCTTTCTTCACAGAACTTCATGAGGGACATAATGTTATGAGTCTCTTCATTTTTCAGAATTTTATAAAGAATACTTCTTCATCCATTATATTGGAGATATTAGGCTTGAATTGTAATACTACAATCTCTGATGTACTGCTGCCTTACAAAGCTGTTATGGTGAAAACACTGTGAGAACCATAAAATGCTATGCAAATGTGCATATTATTATTACAATCACTGCTAAGTAATAACAATTTTGATGATTGTAAAACACTGACCCACTAACTGATCTATTCCCTGGAGGACTGCCTTAAATTCAGAATCCTCATAACTGGACTTGGAGTCGGTAAGACTCTCATCTCCAACACTTACTAGCTGTTTGACCCTGGACAAGTCACTTAACCTCTGTCTGCCTCGGTTTACTCATCTTTAAAATAAAAGGATTGAACTTGATAGAAGGGGCCAGTAGAAGTGATAATCAGTTTTGTCTCTCCTCTCCCTTTACATCTTCCTTTCTCTCTCTCTTTCTCTCTCTCCTTCTGCCTGTTTCCTCCCTCTTTCTGTCTCACTTTCCCTCTCCCTTTGTCTCTTTCCCTTTCCTTCTTTCCCTTCCTTCTCCTCTTCCTTCTCCTCTCCTCTCTTCTCTTCTCCTTGTATGTGTATATGTATTTGCTTTTGGAAAAGATTTTGCTTTAAATTTTGCTTCTTTGAAAAGAGAAACATTATTCTTGACCCTTCACCTCTGATTAATTTTCCCGGCTTGTATTTCTTTGGTTCTTAAAAGATTAACAAGCTAAGGAGCCCTTTTCTCTTTCACAGTTGGAGAAGTAGACATGAAACTATTTACTCTGGGAGCCCTAATTGTGTTACTGTTAAACTGTTTAAATGCTGTTAAGTGGTTTTCATTTGGGAGGCCAGTAGGTCCTGAAGCTAGACTCTCTGTCAATCCTCTCGGTTTCTCCACTATTCTTTCATTGGGTTAGAAAGGCCAAGGTCTTGGAATGATTCCCAAGGAAAAAGGGTTTATAGTTATCTGTATTTGTAATCTTAGAGGATAACTTCTTTGTGGAGACAGTGTGCTCTGGGGAGCTGGAATCCATAGGCAAAGCTCTCCAGTGTGGATGCATCTGGACACAAGGGTGAATTTTAATCAGCGAATCATTGAGGAAAAATAATTTGAGTAATGTAGTGGGCACATACATGGAGGCTCTGTATTGTTACTGGGAAGAGTAATACTTGAACATTTAGAATATATAGGGCTTAGTCCCATTATGAGACTGGGCATAGGATTCAATATTTTTTCAATCTGGTAAGCCAGCAAATGATAATAATGATAACTAGCATTTATATAGCATTTCAAAGTTTGCAAAGAATTTTATGTAGGGCATATCATTTGATCCTTACAATAACCCTGGGATATAGGGGCTATTCTTATCCCCATTTTGTAGATAAGGAAACTAAGGCTGAGAGGTTGAAAGTGACTTGTTCTACATCAGAAAGCTAGTAAATGTCAGAGGCTGGATTTGAATTCGTCTCCCTGACTTCAGGTTAAATACACTATCCACTATGCTACCCAGCTGCTCCTTTCAGGGCCTCAGTTTCCTCATTTGTTAAATAAGAGAGTTAGATCAGAAAGAAACTATGAGGACCCTTCTGACTGAAATTCTATCAGACTTAATGATTAGCTGTTCTGTCCCTAAAATAAAGATAATAATAATTGCTTCTTCTTTTTAAGGGGAAGTGGTTGGGATTAATAAAATGCTATTTATGAAAGATGTAGAGCCCCTGTGAGAGAGGCTTTCAAATAGTAGAAGTGATTAATCAGTAATGTAAATTCCGTGGGGCCATAGACATCAGGCCTTGTCTCTCACAGCCTCTGACTGCTTTGGGTTCCAGCGCTATCTCTTTTTGCTTTCCCAGATCTCCTCTTACTGCCCAGGATCTCTGCCATTTTGTGTATTCTTCCTGGCATATAGTAGGCATTTAATAAATGCTAGCTGACCCACTGTTCAGTAAATGAAGGAAGTAAAATGTTGAGCTGTAGCTGTGCGTATCATCAGCTAGTTGGTGGTGGGCTCCCTAATCACTTTTTTAAATTAAATTTTATTTTTCATCCTTTTTTAACCATAAACTTAATATACTTCAACAACTATGAACACAATATAATAATAGTACTTTAAGGTTGCATAGCGCTTTATAGATATTTTGAAATTTGATCCTTACAACAACCCTGGGAGGTAGGTGGTATTTTTATCCCCATTTCATAGATGAGGAAACCAAGGCAGATAGAGGTTAAGTGACTTGCCCAGGGTCACACAGCTAAGAAGTGACTGAGGCTGGATTTGAGGTCACACACACACAAAAGAACAGAAAAAAAGAATTATATATGAAGTCATGAATTCTATTACCTACAGCTTGTTTTTAGAGTATATATAATTTAATACAATAATACCAACACTAACCTAGTGGCCTTCGTCTCCTTCTGAAGTTCATTCTGTTCTCTTCTGTGTATTTTTTAATGCTTCATTAACACTCTTCCTTTTTTTTTTTAACATCATTATCACTAGTCATTCCTCTCCCTCCAAACTGCCCCCCCCAATGAAAGCCCTCCTTCATAGCAAATAAATATAGTCAAGCAAAATAAAGTCTCGTATTGTCTATGTCTGAAAATTCATGCCTCATTCCACACCTCCAATCTATCACCTACCTCTCTGCTTAGAGGTGGGAGGCATGCCCCCACCAGTTTCTGGAGTCATGATTGGTTATAACATTGATTGTAGTTCTCAAGTCTTTCAAAGTTCTTTTCCTTGATACTGTTGAAGTCATTATATACATCATTCTCCTGGTCCTGCTCATTTGACTTTGTGTCAATACATTCACATCTTCCCAAGTTTCCTTGAATTCATCCCTTCCATCATTTCTTACCATGCAGGAATGTTCTATTATATTCATATACTATAATTGTTCAGCCAGTCCCCAAGTGAGGGGTCCTCACTTTGTCTCCAGTTCTTTTCTACAACTAAATTCACTGCTGTAAATTTCTTTCGTAAATATCGATCATCCCCCCTGTTTTTGGCCTCTTTGGTGGCATCCCTGGGTCGAAGGGTATGCAAGGTTTAATAACTTTTAGGGCGTAGTTACAAATTGCTTCCTAGAATGCTTAGATCCCTTCTCAGCTCCACCAACAGTACAGTACTATACCTGTCTCCCCACAGCCCCTCCAGCATTTGTCATTTCCCCTTTTTGTCACCTTTACCAATCTGATGGGTGTCATGTAGAACTTCAGAGTTGTTTTAATTTATAGCTGTCATCATTATTGATTTTGAATATTTTTTCATGATAGCTTACATTTATTCTTTTGAAAGCTGCCTGTTCATTGAATTTGTAAATTAATTTAGGTAGTATTTTTTCTACTATATTAGTGTGACTCAGCAATGAATAATTAATATTTCTTCATTTCTGCTACAGTTGAGACACAAATTGGCCACATTTGCCATATCTGTTTAAAAGCCAGTGAAGACATCATCTTGGACAATAGGATTAATGAACCTCATTAAATAGGCAATTTTGCTCAAGTGAGAAGGAGAGAGATTTAATGGGCACTAGCAAATGCATTATTATTATTATTATTATTATTATTATTAATATTATTATTAATACTGCTTCTATTACTCCTACTTCTACATAATTAGTCATCACTTGTGATTTCATTAGCATGACCAATTCCTATAGAAGAGATTCTATCAGTGCAGATCAGCTGTTCTGTACTGAAAGTCTTGGACAATTTCCTGGAAGCGCTTAATATTTAAATGACTTACCCAGGGTCACACAGCTCTCAAAAAGACTATCCTTGATCTATTTGTGTCACTTCAGTTAAGTCAGTTCCGGTGGCAGAGTCCATAGACCTGCTCTTATTTCCCCACTAAGGACTGAAGACGATGTCATATCTCGTGCATTCCAAGCATGGAGAGTCACTTTTGAGCCTCAGTGGAGATGCCCTTTTTTGGAAAAGTCAATGAATCAACAAGAATTATTAATTAAAATAAATTACTTTAATTTATTTTAATTAATTAAAGGCATTGTGCTAAGCACTCAAGATAAAAAGAAAGACAAAATATTGCCCTAGGCCAGTGCCAGGCATAGTAGGAGCTTAAGAAGCTTCATTGTTGGGGATGAGGTTAATAGAGCAAAGGGTCAGAGCCTAAAGACATTTAAAAAAATGCAGGTAAGTCAGACTGGCTTTATAATGTGATGATGATACTGCCTTGCACATGATAGATGTTTGTTAAGTGATTTTTGGATGTAATTAATAATACATATTTATTGTAGTGTTTTGAGAAACCATGAATTTAGGAAGATGAGTCTTCCCGACTCCAGTCCTGGCACTCTATCCACTGCACCACTTAGCTGCTCCTAAAATTTCTAAAACCTAAAAATGACTTCAAAAGTATTACTCCAATGTAGAGCAGGGTGATTATAAACTAGATAAGTTGATACAGTTGTACACTCTATGTATCCCATAGATAACATTGTATGTGCAGGCTGAAAGAGTTTTAAGTGAGATGAATTCTTTATCACCATATACCCAGGTCGGGGGAGAGGGATAGACAAGATTCAACATATAGTACAACCAAATCTAGAGGTGGATTTTATGATATGCTTCATTTTAAGAAAAAATGCAAGTAAGTATTTGATAGAAGAGATATTTCCTAGGACCCTTCAGGGCTCAGCTTAGGTCTTCTTATATGAGTTCTTTTCAATCACTTCAGATTTTATTTCTTCCCTCCCCCCCGCCCCACGAAATTACTTGAAATTTACCTTGGATGTACTCAGTATTTACTTATTTGTGTACATACCTCCCCCCCAGGAGAATATAAACTCATCGAGGGCAGGGATTATTTCATTTTTTTTTTAATCGTGGAATCCACAGTGACTGGTATCCATTAAACACTTAACAAAAAGCATGTTAAGTTGAATTAACCAAATTGGATGATGGTGATAGAAATATTACTGCATGTGATAAGAAACCCCAGAATAGCCTAGAAAGAAATCTGTCCCTGAAATCTGTAATGGCTTGGTTGACCCACACACGGCTCCTTTAGATGCTTCATAGTCTGGGCACGTTTACAGAATCTGAGAATAGAATCAGTTGAGTTGGAAGGGACTTGTAGCAGGATATCTAAATCCGTTGCACAGGACCAGGGCAAGATTGATTTCCTTTTTGCTAAACCATCCCTGATACCCTGGACTCGACTTGGGCTCTCAGCTTCATCAGGGAGAAGGATGTCAGTGCAGTCTCTTGTCTTTTTGCCTCCATCTCTGAGTTACCCACTGTCCTCTTCTTTCTGGCTTACTCCCATTTCTTCTTCTTGCTGATTAACTAGAAGAATTGATTGTGTTTTCTAAGGCTTTGTCTATGTGGGTCTTTCACCGACAGAAGGACAAGATGATGCATTTGCTGCAGTTTGTTTTTTGAAGATGAAGCAATGGATAGGTCGATAAATTTATGTAAAAAATGGGGGAAATATATAGCATAGCCTGTGCTATAGTAAAGATCATATTTTATTTATCACGTCAAGGGCAACTTTAGTAATGTGGTTTTATTTTTAAGCTGTTGTCTAGCCTCTCTTTGTCAAAAGACCTGCCTTTTAAGGCGTGTTTTCGTCTGGAGTGTCTATAATTCTTGATCAAAACCATTTGCTTCTTTCAAATATTCATTTTTATGGTGGCAACCTTGTCAATTTCAAATAATAACAGTAGCTGACATTTATTTGGTACTTTAAAATAAGTACGTTATATTCTCTCTTTTGAAACTCATGGCAGTCCCTGGTAGGTAGGTGGGATGGGTGTTATTTTGAATGTTTACAGAAGAGGAGACTGAGGATCACAGATCTAAGCTGTCTTCTGTTTCCTTGCCAAGGAGAATGGCTTTTAATGAGAAAAGACTGAACAAAAATGTCTAATGGGGAATTGAAACTCAAGATAAGTAAAGAGATTTTCAGAGATGAATTCAGGTCACCTAACCCAGAGAAGATATGACCTTGGGAACTGAAAGCACTGGCAGGTGTAAAGATATGATTGCTGATGATTAGTAATCTTTGAAAGATCTTGAAGAGCAAGAGTTTCCATGGGTCCCAGGGAAGGGCAAATACAATGAATTTCAAGAAAGGAGAAAAAGAGCGAAGCCTTCAAGGCTACTGAGTTTGATGTGGGCTGCTGGCAACATTCTAGAATTAGTTGTTAATGAGATAATGCTGAAAAGGATCTGGGATCTCCTCAGTCTGGAAGTTCTTTCCATGGATGCGAATCTCAATCCATTCACAGCTGTCTGTCTGGTCTGGATGCTCATCCAGAGCCTCCTGAAAGTTTGCCTCTGGATCGACCTAGCGTGATGCAGGTCTTCCGTGTTCCTTTCTGACATTGTGAGAGTACCAGAGGAACATCCCTGCTGTCCTCCCTTCCTTCCCCCCAGCCCCAGAATGTGACTAGCCCTTTTTTTTTTTGCTATTATACCATTCCTCATGGCATCCTTTGTTCTCTCTTCTTCTCTGGAGTTTCTTTTTAGTTATATACTGCCAGCTTTTCACACCCACCATGTACCCCTCCATTGCCCTCTGTGTGAGAGTCATTTTTTGGCTTTTTCAGAGGCAGGTGTATTCCATAGCTTGCTTGCATATAGTAGCACTGGTAGAATGTTTGCATTGAAGAGATGGGCCTTTGCCTACATGGAAAGCTTTTGTTGTTATTCAGTCGTTTCAGTTGTGTTCGATTCTTTGTGACCCTATTTAGGGTTTTGTTGGTGAAGGTACTAGAGTGGCCTGCCATTTTCTTCTCTAGCTTATTTTGCAGATGAGGAAACTGAGGCAAACAGGGTTAAAAGACTTGCCCAGGGTCACACAGCTAGTAAGTATCTGAGACCAGATTTGAACTCAGGTATTCTTGACTCCATTCCTGGTGCTCTATCTGCTGCACCTAGCTGCCCCATGGCAAGCTTGGGGAAAATATCTTTGCAGCTTCCTGGAAGCAATTCATCCTGCTCTCCTCCTTATCAGCTCTGGGTTCACTCCATTGTTGGATAAACTCTCTAGATTATTTATCCAAATGTGTGTTGAAATCTGGGCAATGGGCATTCTTTTTATCCATTTGGTGTTTCCTGTGTGGATGGCAGCCAAACTCCATCCAGTGATTAAAGATCTCTTCTAGGAGGTTCTGCAGCCTTTGGGGGCTGGAAATCCAGTGCAATACCCTAGATAAACAAGAGAATTTGAAGGACCTCATTATCCATGGGGAATTCCTCTTTGACTTAAAGTTAATGAATACTGAAAAACCTAAGAGGAGATCATAGAGGGCTAGTTGGCCTTCAAAAATAGAACATGCCATTTCATATTTTGATAAGGTTACTAGACTGATCAGGGAAATGATAGATCAAGGCTATCAGGATAACACAGATTAAATTTACTTAGGTTATAGAATACTAGATTTAGAAGTGGAATGGTCCATAGGAATAATTAAGTCTAAAGCCCCCGTTTTACAAATATGCAAAGTGAGGCCCAGAGAATTTAAGTGACTCACCTACATTCACTCAAAACATAAATGGAAAGGCCAGGAGTCAAACCCAGGTCTTCCAACTTAAAATTCTTCGACCTTTCCATTCTACCACTTTAGCCAATCGATTGACAGATTTTCTCCTGGTATTTTTTGTGGACAAGATGGCTAGACGATAATAGATATATTCAGAACTGTTTAAATGAAGATCAGCCAAATCAATCAACCATTATGAAGTGCCTGTTATGTGCCAGGTACTGTGGGATACAAAAAGAGGCAAAAGATAGTCCCTGCCCTCAAAGAGCTTACAATCTAATGGAGAGAGCCAAACAAAGAGTAACCACTGATGGTTCTTTGACAACTTGGTTTGCCCATCCATCCTCTTGTCCCTTCTACTGTCTTAGATAAAGGCTAATCACTTTGCAGAGAACACAGAACTAGTTAGAAGCCACTAAGGTGTCAACAGATTGTGATGCTGGATTGAATGCTGGATGGAATAATAAAATTAAGCTTGAAATCTCACACTTCGGTACAAAATATTAACTTTGCGAGAGGAGTGACCAGTTAGGACTTCAGGACTTCCAGACTTTAGGAGTTCTGTGTATCCTTAAGACTTTCAGAAATGTAGACTACAATGTCCTTCAGTTATTCATTACAGTGTTCAATAATCCCTACCTTTTGTAGATGGTATACTAATGAATGCTTAGCAACTGGCTCTCCAAAAAAAAAATAGCACATAGAACACACTTTTAAGTACAAGCTGCATCATTAAACATTTTCTCAGTTGCTTTCTGAAATCTAGACCAGAAGTGTCAAAAACACAGCCCATGGGCCGAATGCATCCTGTAACGCTCCCAAGTGTGCCCTGAACCAGACTAAAATGTAGTTCTTATCTGATTTAATGTGTTGATGTATTAATAAAAAAAGAAATATATGAACACATGTGGTTTTCTAAGTCAATATGTGGCCTGCAGGGATCCTTCTGTACAGTTTAGTGGTCCCGGTTCCTATGAATTTGACAGCCCTGGTCTAGACAATCAACACAATAAATTGAGTTCTGATTTTTTAGCATTAGTTGATTTCCAAGGTGTAAATGTTTGTGCAGAAAATTTAATAGCTGGATGGCACAAGTTGGTTTGAATTGGCTCCAGCGCATCCTCGCTTGTGTATTTAGCCTGTATCCCTTCAGGTATAATTTCCGTGTACCACCATTTTTCTTAGTGAAGAAGGCGAGTAGCTATTAGGCCTCATCCAAATGAAATCCTTTTCCTTTGTATGTTAGATCACCCCAAACCTTCTCTTCTACAGGCAATTTATTTAGGTTTTATTTGTGTGCTTGCTATTCTCTCTAAGTGTTTTCTAAATTGCTGTTTTTAGTTACTATTTAAAATGCCAAATGCTGCATAGAGCATATGAAAGTTTTATCAAGCTAATGTTCAAATAAATAATACATGGATGAGTTTATATCCAACATCAGACACTTAGTAACTGTGTGACCCTGGGCAAAGTCACTTAATCTCTCTGTGCCTCAGTTTCCTCATCTATAAAATCTGTAATATCTACCTCCCAGGGTTATTATGAGGATAAAATGAGATGATAGATGTAAAATTCCTTGCAAACCTTAAAGCACTGCATCACTGTTGGCAGTTATTATTATGACTATGTATTGGTCCCTTCTGTATATGGATTTATATAATAGTGTAGCCTCTGAGTTGACCCCTCTCTAATGTGGACCCCCCCCTCCCATTCCAGTAAAATTATCCCAGGTTTGAGGCGCTCTCTGGGTCAGCAGCCACTCAAAGTCCTAACTTATGAATGCCCATCACTGTGTTTATTCTTTCCAGTCAGCCAGAGGACACATTAATTCAAACAAAATACATTTAATCAAATAGCAGAACAAATAAAGTGAGAAGCTGCGGGACTGCTAAGTTCTTTGGTGATGTCTTCATGCTGCTCTCACCTGCGTGTCGCATCTTTACTCTCTGCTGGAATATGAATTTTCATTTTCTACTGGGCATGGTATTACCTCTGATGGGCATTTCTATAGGTCCTTGTGATTCCTGGATCTCCCAGTGCTACCTACTGTGGCCTCCATGTCTTTAGGGATGCTTTCTGAACATCTTAGCTCCCATCTGCTAAGGTGCAGGTCCCAGGAAATATCTCACTGATAAGGGTTGGCTGACAGCTCTTTATTTATCCCTAAGGCTATGAGCCCCCAGCCTTAGCTTGTTGGTTTTTAGTCATTTTCAATTATGTCTGACTCTTGGTGACCTCATTTGGGTTTTCTTGGCAAAGATGCTGGAGTGGTTTGCCTTTTTCTTCTCCAGCTTATTTTACAGATTAGGAAACCAAGGCAAACAGGATTAAAAGACTTGCCCAGGGTCACACAGCTAGTAAGTGTGGGAGGTTGGGTTTGAATTTTAGAAGATGAGTCTTCCTGCCTCCAGTCCTGGTGATCTTTCCACTGTGCCACCTAGCTGCCCTCAGCTAATGGCCTCTTAACCAAAAGTCAGACAGTGCCAGGAGGCTAAGATAAGGACTATTCTTTGGAGTGTTCGTGTCTCAGGCTAAAGCTAAATCTGTTCTCACAGACGCCTCTCTGACTTAGGGTTAGAAATTACTCCCCATGCCTATTTAACCCCTTACAGGAGATTCTGGTTCCCTACAATCCATTTCTTGGAGCTGTGTCAGATGTGTGAAGACTGGCACTTCAAAGCTTCCAGAGAGCCTCTCAGATTTGGCATGTGAAGCAATCAGATCCTAAAGAGAAGGCAAAGTCATTGCTCTCTAAACCCCTGGCTCACATTCCTGCCTCTGTCACGGCTGTCTGACTGTCGTGCTGAGTTCTGGCTCTTGCTGAACCTCCTCATCTCCTTATATTTTTGTTGCTCAATTATGTTATTTGGTATAATTCCTGTTGGCCCTTTTGACTAATTAGATGACAAATATGTTAATAACCGATCCAGAAGATCTGCTTACTGGGAAACTTTAAATTCTGGAGCCCAGAGGCTAAGCCAAGGCTGTCCTGGAGGCATCCCAGCAGTCAAAAATAGTGTTTCTTGAATCTACTTCCCCTTGTCTGTAGGGGACGCTTTTGTTTTAAATTTGTTTATTTTTAGTTTTCAGCATTCACTTCCACAAGATTTTGAGTTCCAAATTTTCTCCCCATCTCATCCCTCCCCCCACCCCAAGATGGCAAGTATTCTGAATATCCCTTGTCCTAATCTGCCCTCCCTTCTGTCTCTCTCCCCCTTTTCTTGTAGAGGAGACTTTTGAAACAGCCACATGGTATAGGGGATAGAACCCTGGGCCTGAAGTCAGGAAGATGAAAGTTCAAATCTGGGCTCAGACACTTACTAGCTGTGTGACTCTGGACAAGAGACTTAACTTCTTTCCGCCTCAGTTTGTTCATCTGTAAAATGGAGATAATAATATCACCTAATTTCGGGGGTTGTCATAAGGATAAAATAAGATACTTGTCACGCATTTTATAAACCTTAAAGTGCTATATAAATGCTAGTTATAATGATGATGATGATGATGGTGGTGGAGCAGGAGGAGCTGTAACAGAAGACACGGACATTGTCTCCAAGAAGTACCCAGTCTAGCAGACAGACATTGCAAACATCAACTAAAATAAATAAGAATGCAGATAACCTGTAAAAAGGATTAGTGTTAGCAAAGTTTAGGAAATTTCCTCCCATTCTACTACAAACAGATGATGGTGCAGTTTCCCCAATTAATGCCTTAGGGGTTAGTAAAGGTAAGCATCTTTCACTTAAGTAAGAGTTGATGAGCCCCCCCACCCCGGTCTGGCCCCCCTTTCCATTTCTTTAAGTCAGAAGTTAATTACCTAGACTGTGTAATTATTACCAGCATATAGAGTCTTGTGACCTAGAAGAACCTTAGCATTACATGGGGGCTTTTAGCAATTTATATGACGCAGGCTTTGGGCCAATTTGAGAAACATCGGAAACCATTATCATCCGTCTGCAAAATGCCTTGCTCCTTTTTTGTTACATTCGGAACAGTAGGTTACAATAAGGTTATGAAATACTGGTGAAATAATTGGACATTCAGCATCATGCCTATTTGTGCAGACTGTTCTGGAACAACACAACCTTTGAATGTTACAGGGAGAGTTTGGGGTTGTTTCCTGTCGCCAAGAATTATTTTTCTCTAATTAGTTGTTGTTCCCGCTGGTCTTTGAAATTTTCCTGGCTAATATCAGAAGAACAGGCCCAGCACAGATGCTAGTGACACTCCCTGTGAAGTTTCCTTGTATTTGATTGCTATATGCCTATATACATATATATGTACCTATGCCTATATGTGCATATAAATACGTGTGTATATTACATATAATACGTAACCACAATGCATACATGTATGACTATATTAGCATAAATACTTGTTTCCTTCCATATATACATATAGTATATATTTATATCGTTTTCTATTTTATGTTATATATTTATGTTCTATTATATTTAAATTACATTATATATTTTATATATTTATTTATCAAAATCTTATATGTAACATAATATAAAATAAACATGCTACATATAATGTATTAATATTACATATGAATGTATTGTTCATATATATAGTATATGTGTGTATAGTTGTATGTGTGTATGCATATATATACATATATGCGTATAGATGCTTATATGTATGCTCAAATGAGATATTTATAAAACATTTAACATTGTCCTCGGCACATAGTAGATGCTTAATATATGTGTTTCCTTCCATATATGCACACACATTTCTATGTATGTATATATGTATATGTGTGTGTGCGCGTGTGTGTGTATATATGTATGCATACATATATGTTGTTATCGTTGTTATTGAGTCCTTTCAGTCATGTCCAACCCTCAGTGACCCTCTTTTTGGGGGTTTTCTTGGCAAAGATACTGAAGTAGTTTGCCATTTTCTTCCCCAGCTCATTTTACAGATGAAGAATAGAGGCAAACAGGGTTAAGTGACTTGCCCAGGGTCACACAGCTAGTAAGTGTCTGAGGCTGGATTTGAACTCAGGTCCTACTGACTCTAGACCTGGTGCTTTATCCATTGTATCACTTAGCTGCCCATACACATACACACAAATGGACATATAGGTATATATGAACATATATGTGTACACCTGTATGTATATATACATACATGTATCTATGTGTGCATATGCATGTACATACATACATACAGACATTTATCAAGTGCCCATTATGTGTCAGGCACTGTGGTAAGTGTTTTACAGATATCTCATTTGACTTGCACAACAACCTTGGGAGGTAGGTGCTATTATTATTCACATTTTACAGTTGAGGAAACTGAGGCAGAGGCTAAACAACTTACCCAAGGTCACACAGTAAATGTTGGAGGCCAGATTTGAACTCAGATCTTTTTGCACCCTATCCTCTGCCCCACCAACTGTGCATGTTGTCTCCCTGATGGGATGTAAGCCTCTAGAGAGCAAGGCTATGTCCCTTTGGTCTTTGTATCGCCAACATAGCAGAGTGCCTGGAATAGAAGAGCTTAATAAATGCTTATTGATTGAGGCTTTATGGAAGAAGATTTATGGGAAAAAACTAATATGGGACATTGTGGAGTTGTTGCAATCTATGATCAGTGAAGGGAGAATTCACACTAATAAGATCATGGATATATCAAGAAGACAGAATTCTGTAGTGGAAAGGGCACTGATTTCAGAACACCAAGCCTCACATCAAGTCCCTTTTCTGCTATTTGCTAGTTGTGTGACCTTGGGAAAGTCATTTCCTCTTTCTCAGCCTCAGTTCCCTCATCTGTAAAATGAAGAGGTCGGACTAAAATATTATTTAATGTTTCTCCAAGCTCTAAGTCTAATTGACTGGAGTAGAAGCATGTATTTTTGGAGCTTTAAGGGACCATGGAGGTCATCTTCCCCAACCTCCTCATTGTATAGATAAGGAGACTTAGGCCTAGAGAGATCCACCGCACCTCCATCCCCCACCCCCAAGGTCACACAAGCATTGAGTAACAAAGACAGTACTTGAAACTATGTCCTCAGATTCCACATCTACTACTCTTTCCACTGCATCGTGCCATTTATTTAGTGTGACTTATCTATTTATCCATCCATCTATCTGCCTGTCTATTTATCTATCTAGCCATCTATCTTCTATCTATATCCTTCTATCTATCTACCTATTATCTATCATATGCCCATCCATCCATTCATCCACCTACCCATCTTTCATCCATATGTATATCTATCCATTCATCATCTATATCTACCTATCCATCCATCCATCTATCCACTCATCCATCATCTATCTATATCTATCTATCTATACTTTTCTATCTATCCACCCATCTGTCATCTATCTTTTTAGCCATCCGTCATCAATACCTACTTACCTGTCCATCCATTTATCTACTCATCTATTTTCTATCTATATCTGTCTGTGCCTTTCTATCTTCTACCCATCTATCATCTATCTATGTCTATTTATCTATTCATTCATCCATCATCCATTTATCTATCTATCCAACCAACCATATCACCCAGACCTGTCAGTTATCTATTCATGAATCTATTTGTCTATCTATTATCAACATGTATCATTTATCCAGTCATTTGTTTATTTTTGAATTCATTTGTCTAGTTAGTTATAAGTATTATACATGTCATCATTCTTCAATTTCACTATCATGGGAGTTAAAAGTTAATTTGAAATGTGTGTCTTAGTAGGCAAGCAGTAATTTGCCTAATGTGTTTAGTGATGTGTGACCTTCCATTCCTTTTAACCCAGGAAATAAAAGGCTAGGATCAAAGGGTCTCCCCTGATAGTTGTAGCTCTTACTTGTCTTCCTTTTGGCTTTTTCTTCCTCAGTTCCAACATGTCTTCCCACTACCACTATTTTATCCATCTGGTACCTATCACAAAGAGAGTTGTATGACATTACGTATTTTGCCTTGTATAATTTCTTATTAAAATGCTACCATTGTCCTTGTGAGCAATAGCTTGGCTTCTGGCACACACACACACACACACACACACACACACACACACACACACACACTGTACACACAGACATACACGTGCACACACGCAATATCACACATGATTAATTGCTGACTCCCTCTCCAGTGATCCTGAAGAATGACAATTTGTATTCACCCTGGAAGAAAGAAAGGAAAAAAACAAAAACCATCCACTTCAAACAAAGCCATCCAAACCCCTACGGCTCACCAATTAACCGAGTGTCACAGGGAGCCTCCGACTCATGAGCGACTTTGGAAACGTGGGAGCTCAATGTTTCAGCAGAGCTCGTTGTTAGACATCTACCCTGCCGTGCTGGGGATTTCACTGCAAGTCCATAGTCGAAATGTGTGTTTTAATGTCCTTGGCTCCACTTTTCAGGATTGCGCTTGGCTCCTACCTTGGAAGAGACCCTAAAACAGAGAACATGCACGCGGGCTTTTAGGCAGGGGAAGAGCACAGGGCTCTTTCTGCCTCAGAGGTGCCATACAGAGAATGTGTGAGGAGCCATATTCATGGCTGTGCTGAGTGCACCCTGGGATTTTTCTGCCCAATAAAGAGAACGGCTCTTGGATAGCAAGTGATAACCATCGTTTCCCCTGGTGGCATCTTAGAGTCCTTCTTGGATACAGTAGGGGAATTGTGCTAGGAGAGACTGATGAGAAAATAAACACTTGTTCCTTTTTTTTTGTTTGTTTCTCTCTCTAATGGTATGGGTTTCATTTGTACTCCAAATTATCTGCAGAAGCAGTTCTGTGACTTTCGAGGCCTCCGGAGGGATCTGTTTGGGGCAAGGTGATGAGGATGGCAAGGCGCTACCTCATCACTCCCTGGGCTGGCTTGCTCTGATGTGCTAGTTTAATTCAAGGATGTGCTGAAAAGACACTTCTCTGATTTGGGTGGGAGTTAATTGTGCTATTCCAGCTGATGCACAGAGAAAAACTTCTCTACGTTCTGGGCCTCCAACAAAGGGGAATCAGGATGAGGAACTGTGGACTTAGGAAGACCCAGGGGAAAAGAAACCACTTCTCTAGATACTCTGTTGCCTGAATTGTACTCAAATTTTGTGTTTGCAAAAGGATTTGATCTTCTGCAGGAAGAGTAGAGAAGAAGCTTCTTTTTACATGATGAGCCAACCCCCACTACTATCTGTGTCCTTGGGCAAGCTGTCCCTCATGTCTGAAAGGCTCTCCTTCCTCACCTCTGCCCCCTAGAATACCTGTCTTCCTTCAAATCTCAGTTCAAGTGTCTAGTCAGTCAAAAAAAAAAAACATTGATTAAGCACCTACTATGCGCTCAAATTCTTAGACTACAAAGAAAATAAAAGCCAGTCTCTGTTCTCAAGAAGTCGCAATCCAGTGGGGGAGACCCCATGCACATAACTATGTGCAAACAATGGAGGGAGGGCACTAGAAATAAGAGATTGTTAACATCTTCCTGTAGCAGGCAGGATTTTGTCTGAGTCTTGAAGGAAGCCAGGAGGCAGCGATAAACAGGGAGAGCATTCCAGGTATGGGGAGACAGCCAGGGAAAATGCTTGTAGTTGAGATGGAGGAACAGGGAGGACAGTGTCCCTGGATCACAGGGTGTGTGGAGAGTGGGATGGGAAGAAGAAGGGGGCTGTCAGGCATAAAAAGACTGGAAAGGTGGGGAGAAGCAGGTGAGCAAGGGCTTTGAACACTAAACCGAGGGCTTTATATTGGATCCTGGAGGTGAGAGGGAACCCACTGGAGTGTATTGAGGAGGGCGCAAGGGTAACGTGGTCAGACATGTGCGTTAGGAAGATCACTTTGGTAGCTGGGTAGAGAATAGACTGATGTGGGGAGATATTTGAGGCAAGCAGCCCCCCAACACCACCCCCATCATGCTATTGCAACAGTCCAAGAATGAGATAATGAGGGTCTGCACCAGGGTGGTAGCAGGGCCACATAAGAGAAGGGGCCCTGTGTAAGAGATGTTACAAAGGTCAAGTTGGCAAGCCTTGGTAACAAATTGGATGTTGGAGGGGGGCAGAGTGAGAAGCAGAGCCATGATGATCTCAAGGTTGCCATCTTGGGTGACTGGGAGTTTAAGGGTGTCCTCAACAGTGGTAAGGAAGTTAGGAAGAAGAGATGGTTTGGGAGGAAAGACAATGAATTTAATTTTGGATGTGTTGCACTGAAGACATCTACAGGACTTCCATCTCCACATGTCCAGTGGTCAATTGGAGATGCATGACGAGAGGTCAGGAGAGAAGTTAGGGCTGGATGAGAAGATCTGAGAATCTTCATAATGATTGAATTAAAACCACGGGAGCTGATGAGATCACCAAGTGAAATAGTGTAGGAAGAAGAGATGAGTGCCTAGACAGAGCCATGGGGGATGCCCATGGTCCTCAGGAATGACATGGATGACATCCACTAAAGGAGACAGAGGAGGAAAGTTCAGACAGTGGGAGGAGAAACAAAAACCCAGAAAAAGGAGAGGAGAAAAGGGTAACCAATTGTGTCAAAGGCTTTACAGACGTCAAGGAGAATGAAGATTGGGAAAAGCCATCAGTAATTTTTGAGATAGCATTTGTAGTTGAATAATGTGGTTGAAAGCCAGATTATAGAGAGTTAAAAAGAGAGCGATAGGAAAGGAAGAGGAAGTACCGATTCAGATTACTTTCTAGAGGAGTTTAGCCATAAATGGGAGGATATACATGGGATGAGAGCTAGCAGGGATGGATGAATCAAGTGAGGGCTTTTTGAAGATAGAAGAGAAACGGCATGTTCATAGGTAGTAGGGAGACAGCCAATAGATAAGAGGAGATTGAAGATAAGTAAAAGAAAGATGATGATAGAAAGGGCAATTTTCTGGAGAAGATGAGATGAAATGATATCACTTGTGCATGGAGAGGGTTATGCCTTGGCAAGGAGAAAAGCCTAGATAAGATCTTTCCTCATCGCCCCAGTTGCTAGTATCTCCTCCCAAATGGCCCTATTTTTATCATTACTTATATATTTCATATTTCTGCTCCTAGTAGAATGTAAGCTTCTTGAAGGCAAGCAGTATATATTTTTTTGTTTGGTACAGTGCCTGGCTCATTGTAATGAGTCAATAAAATGCTTGAAGAATGAATGAATGAATTGAATGAATCAAATGAATGTTGATGGGTGAGTTGACTTCTGTAATTGTCATTGGGTCTCTGAGAAGGGGTATGGGGCTTTGCACTTGTCTGAGGTGGCTCACTGGGGGAGAATGAACCAGTGACAGGTGCTGTATGATTAGCAGCCATAAGTGGCTCTTTGGCGCTTTCACATTAGAAAACAGACCTCAGTTGAACATATTGTCACCCATTGATTCAGATACCTGGAGAATAAGGGCAAGAAAGGAGGGATATAAGAGACCTGGAAGGTTTTGCCTGCTTTGGATATTTAGAATGCTTGGGGTACTCTTGTATATCCCAGTTGAGATAATATTTGTAAAATGTTTAGCACATTGTCTGGTACATACTGGCCAGTCAGTAATTTTTTCAGTTGTATCCAATTCTTTGTGACTCCATTTGGGATTTTTTTGGTAAAAATACTGGAATGATTTGCCATTTCCTTCCAGCTCATTTTATAGATGAGAAACTGAGGCAAACAGAGTTAAGTGACTTGCCCAGGGTCACGTAGCTAATGTGGTCTGAGGTCAGATTTGAACTCAGGAAGAGGAATCTTCTTGACTTCAGGCCTGGTACTCTGTGCACTATGGCGCCACCTAGCTGTCCCTTGGTACATAGTAGAGGCTTAATAAATGCTTGTTCCCTTCTCTTCCCTCTTGTTGCATGATGGGACACAATGAACAATGGCAATAGTGTTAAGAAGCTAACATGACGTATTCGCTAGATTGCTTGAGTTAGAAACACCTGGGTGCAGGTAATTGTACCTGATAATTGCTAGTTATGGGACCAAAAAAATAAATCTTGTAACCTTTCTGAGTCTTAAACAAATCTTTAATGTTTTATTAAGTTGTAACAATAATAATATTTAAATAACATTTAATATTTATAAAATGCTTTACAAAAATTATCTCATTTGATTCTTCTAGGTAGGTACTATTATCATCCCCATTTTACAGATGTAGAAACTGAGTTTGATAGAGGTTAAATGATTTGCCTAAGCTTACACAAATGATAACTGGGTTCAGACAAAATCTGAACTCAGGTCTTCCTGTTTCCATATCCTGCACTTGATCGATGTACCCAACATTGAAGCAACTTGTCCGTGCCTACCCTTCCTGTCAATCAATCCACAAGAATTTATTAAGCTTGTACTCTGTGCTGGGCACTACTCTAGGTGCTATAGATACAGAGACAGAAATGAATAGTCCCTGCCCTCAGGGAGTTTATATTCTACTTGAGGAAAGAGTGGTATCATGTATTCCCTTAAGTTGGCCACAAGGGAGCCACCAGATAGGCTGTGGGCCTTCTGTACTTTCTCTTGACATTATGAAAATACCAGTCAAAGAGCATTTATTTATACTACATGCCAGGCACTGTGCTAAGCACTGGGTATACAAACAGAAGGAAAAAGAAGGTGGCCCTAGCCCTCAAGGGGCTTACATTCTAACGGGCAGGGAAACACATAATAGAAAGTTGAAAAAGATGGAGGAGGAAGGAAAAGGTACCTTGGGGAAGATGGGGGAGAAAGAAGTATGGCAGGTCAGGACCAGGTTGGAGAGGAATGAAGGAGGGAACATGGTTGGCCTCAGCCTTTTCTTAAAAATGAAGGTTCTAGGGGGCAGTTAGTGGCGCAGTGGATAGAGCACCAGCTCTGGAGTCAGGGTGACCTGAGTTCAAATGTGGCCTCAGACATTTACAAGCTGTGTGACCCTGGGCAAGTCACTCGACCCCAACTGCCTCCAAAAAACCCAAACAAAAATGGAGGGTTCCAGGAGGAATCTCTTACCCATCAGAAAAGGCCCTGCAGGGTCCATGGAAGGATCTTCCAGAATGAGAAGGCTGTAGGGACTTTGCTAAAATTTAATCCTTTACAAACCAACTCTTTCTGCTTCTATTTATCCCCTATGAGATAGGGGTGCAGAGCATCACAGTTGGGATCAGAGGTCTGGAGTGTAAATCCTATTCTGCAACCTATTATTATTTGTGTGGCCTCAGGCAAATCACTTCCCTCTGTGATCCTCATTTTCCTCATCTGGAAAACTGAGGCAAGGGGAAGGGTTGGTCTAGATCGTGGGTGGGGGACCTGCGGCCTCGAGGCTACGTGTGGCCTTCTAGGTCTTCAAGTGTGGCTGAATGTCAAAGGGCAGCACTTGAGGACCTAGAAGGCCACATGTGCCCTTGAGGCTGCAGGTTCCTCAACCTTGGTCTAAATAAATTCCTAAAATTCTAGCCAGCTCTAAATCTATGATCCTACAAGGCCTACAGCAGTATTTTTGGTCCAAATCTATGATTTCATTGGTGTTGGGAAGTCCCAATGGGGAAACTCCTTCTACAATGCATATTAGCAACTATTCTGCAACTTGAAATCTTGGCAAGTCTCCTGGAAGCACTGAGAAGTTAAATGACTTGAATGGGGTCACATTGCTAGTAAATAAATGTCTGAGGCAGGATTGGAATTCAGGTCTTCCTGACTCCCAAGTCTGGTGCTCTGTATACCATACCACCTCACTACCTAAGAGATGAAGAATGAGTGATTTCCTTTCCTGTCTGGTCAAGAGTTTTTCTAAACCTGCACGAGTTAATCTGGGACTCCCAGGAGCTTGCACCCATTTTTGTGGATTAATTAGAGGAGTCTGTTCGTCCAAATGCTGTGTCTATGCCTTGGCAACTGAATATCAGAAAAAGATATATGTGCCATTAACAAAATGATGGAAACTGGAGAAAAAGGTAATTGAAACAACTGAGGATGCCAGGTGAAGTAGGATTGAATCATGTAAATAAGGAGGATAAGCATGTACCATTTGAATAAATGATGCTGGAAACATAAATATTTAAGGAATTCAAATATAAGAGCATATTTTATTTAACTTACTGCAGCATTTAAATCTGTCTTCCAGGGAGTCTGAAGCCCTTACATGTGTTGATTTCATGAGTTCTTCGGCATGCCCATGAAAAAAGTAATAAGCGCTATCTTTATACTGCAGATGGAAAACATAAACTCCATGGTGGAGAAAGGGATTGGAGGAAGTTACCGAGTAAATGAGAAGTGGATACTGAGGCAGACCACTGCTTGCTACTCTCAGTAAGTCACGGAGTGTCCTTGTCCTGTGGGAGTAAGAGACCTCTGGCCACACTCGGCAGTGATGCCAGTGTTTTGAAAAGCCTCCCACCTGGACCACCGACCACCTCCCTGGAGGTCCCCAAATTGATCTAAGGGCCACAGCTAGACTGTGATGACCTTTGAGAACTTCAGTCTTTTTATTCATCATTTATGCCCTTTGAAGAATAGAGAAAGGATATGTTTGTTCCTTGTCCAGTGTGACCCCCTGGTTCAGGGCCCCCTGTAAGGGAGAAAGTCATAAAATCATAAAAAAGCCTGCTAATTATTTCTAAGCAACTTTAGTGAATTATTAGAAACACCATCCCAGTTGGGGAACTTAGTTGTAATCAGGTGGTGTGTTAGTAAGACTGTTCAGAAGATCTGAATCTGGATCCTACCTGAAACAATTCTCTGTTATCCTAAGGGTCCTCATCTGTAAAAGGAGGATAATCGTACTGCCTACTTCGTAGGGTTTTTTATAAGGGTTAAATGAGATAACAAATGTAAAATACTCTACAAACTTTAAAGTGCTATATTGTAGATTACTAGTTTATTATTATTATTATTGCCTAAGACCATGTAATCTCCAGAGCAGGCTGAGACCATGGGCAAACCCTTTGTCACTGGTTATGGTTTGGACTGCT
This sequence comes from Phascolarctos cinereus, assembly GCF_003287225.1. NCBI lineage: Eukaryota > Metazoa > Chordata > Mammalia > Diprotodontia > Phascolarctidae > Phascolarctos > Phascolarctos cinereus. The sequence continues at coordinate 51,392,850 of NW_027555514.1, read as the reverse complement.
GTTTCCTGGAGTATCAGCCAGAGGCAGGGATGGATTTGATGTCAAAGGACCTATGTTCCAGTGTCACTTCTCGTACCACTTATTAGATGTGTGACCTTTATTAATCTCTCTTGATCTCAGCTTCCTTTTCTGTTAAATGCTGGGGTTAGAGGACATAATTCCTAAGTAAGTCCCCCTCCAACTTGAAATGACTCTGTGAGCCTGTGTTCTTGTGATCAGCTTGTATCCCACTGGGCCATGACCACGGACCATACATCCGAATGCTGGATGCCCCTGTTAAAGCATATAGTGTTTACAAAGGACACCTTCCAGAAAGACCTCTCTGTATTAGCGTTATTCATGCTTTTGCTTATGGAGCCCAGGGGAACATAATTAGAGGCAGTAATACATTGGCCATAGCACCAGGAAATAGACTGAAGGATCGATTCTTGAACTGGAAGGGACGAAACTGCATCCCTTTTATTGCTGATTCGCAGATTTATGACTTTAGTTAGTACATTACCATAACAGTCTGCCGAAAACACATGCATTTGTAATATAAGCCTTTTCAGTAACGAAAGGAACTAATGTATTAGCAATATCTACTATCGAAATATTTATGATAAACATCATACTCGCTAAGGGTGGGGATGGGGAGAGGGAGAGCTTTAGTATCCAAGCACGGAGGCAGTGTGGCGTACTGGAAAGAATGTTAGATTTGCAGGCAGACAAGCTGTGGTTCAAATCCTGGCCTCCTGGGGCGCCCAAGGCCTGTCCCCAAAAAGGGGGTTTGAAGTCAAATAACCTAGGGGCGCTTCTTGATATTCCCTGCCTGTTTGGCTCTCAAAACGACGTAGTCCCTTCCTCCCAATAGCAAGTGTAGGATGTGACTTTTGACAAGCCCACCAATATTTCTGGGCCTCTGTTTACAGGTCTCTAAAATGAGGGGGATTGAACTAGCTGACTTCTAAAGTCGTAAGATTATAGATTTAAGCTTCCCAACTCTAAAAGTATAATCTTATGAAAAGGTGTTCCCTCTGCCTCTTTTGTCCTGCGCACCAGATCCCACTAAAAGAGACACATGGCTCTGTCTTTAGACAATCATTGTATGTCAGTTGCCTCATCTATAGAACGAGGTGGTTGTAATGGAAGACCTTTGAGTCCCAGATTCTATCAGAAGACACATGGTACCCATATTCCTGGAGCCACTGTGAGCATTAACATGTTCTGAAGAATTGGGCAAAATATTTCCATCAAGGCTATTGAAGGGACTTTTAAGGGATTTCTAAGAGATTGTTAGGGACCCAGCAGAGGATGCTGAGAGGAAGCTTTTAGGGGAGTAGTGCAAATGTACAGCCAGCTTGAAGCTGTTAGACACATTAATTAGCACCAATTATTCTCAAGTACGAAACCCATTGCTTCAATTGAGACTGACTGCACCCCATCTGCTCCTTTAGGAAGGAACTTCATTCTTCATTTAAGATAGTGGATGGGACATTATAGAGTAAAAATTGGAGGAGCTTTCAGAAATTCACTTGCCATATCACCTTAGGCTAATTCCCTGGCTATTCTATACCTCGCTTCATCTGTGAAGTGGAAACAGTTACAATGAAAGGAAGAGTTATTATTTTGGAGCTTTTCACGGACCCAAAAGAAGACTGAAAATGTAACTTTTTGGAAGTCAGGTCTTCCTGACTCCAAGATCAATGCTGTATCCACTATGCCACCTAGATGCCTTGGGGTGTAATGGAAAGAGTCCTGGGCTTGGAGTTAGGAAGAACTGGATTCCAGTCTCATCTCTTATACCTATTAGCTGTGTGACTGCAGGCAAATACTAGATCATAGATTTAGACTTGCAAGAGATTTTAAAGATAATCTAGTTTAATTGAATCATTTTACGGATGAGGAAACTGAGGCCCAGAGAAGAAAATTGACTTGCCCAAAGATACTGAGATGGTAAGTGATACAGGCTAGGACTTGAACATGTTTTTTTTTTAAAATCTATAAAATGGGACTAAGTGAGATCGTGGAACTAGGGCTTTGCAGAATGCTCTCTGTTAGGGCAGTTAGGCAGCTCACACTGGGACTGGAGTCAGGAAGACCTGAATTCAAATCTGGCCTCAGGCACTTTACTGGTTGTGTGACCCTGGGCAAGTCACTTCATCCTGTTTGCCTCAGTTTCCTCTCTAACATGAGCTGGAGAAGGATGTGGCAAACCACCCTAATGTCTTTGCCAAGAAAACCCCAAATGGGGTCCTGGAGAGTCAGATACAGCTAAGATGACTAAACAGGACAACAAAAGGTCGAAGTGGACAGAGCGTGGGGCCTGGAGTTGAAATAGGCCTGAAATTAAAATCTAGCTTCAGGCAGTTGCTAGCTTTGTGATTCTGGGCAAGTCACTTAACCTCTGATTGCCTCAGTTTCCTCCTCTATAAAATGGGGTAACAGTAGAACCTCCCCACCATGGCTGTTAAGATGGTAAATGAGATAATATTTGTAAACCTTAAAGTGCTTTGTAAATGTTCAATATTATAACCATTATTATCTTAGTAAGAGAGCTGAATATAATTTTGGTCTAGCCATTGACTTGAGTTCAATTTCAGCAGTTCCAGAAAGTCCATCAATAATGTGCTGCCAACCAAGGGTAAGCATCATTTGCACTTTTGGAGTCATTGTAATGTATTGACAGTTGGAAGAGTACAACGCTACAAGTCCAAGTGTTGTTCTCTTGGGGATAAACCTGGCCTAATGGAGCAATGAATTTAAGCAAGCATCAGGGGCTCAATTGAACTAAGGCATCTTCCTTCAAAGAGGAGAGCCTGCCAATACATTGGGTAGGACTGCCTTGGGTGGGTTTATGGGGACAAGGGCAAGAACTGCCCAGGATAGGCTTACAAGGAAGGGTTGTAACCTCTGTCATTAACAGGATCACTCATTGGGTGGAAGGAGCATCCTCACTCATTTTGCAGATGAAGAAACCGAGGCCCAGAGAAAAGTGACTTTCCCAAGTTAACCTTTTGGTAGGTTTCAATGCCTTAAGTTTGTGCATATTTTATAGATGTGCTGAATGAAATTTACTCGGTCCTGGACTAAGGTTTTAATGTTGCTGGAGACATTACAATAAAACCTTGGCTTTTTGTGTTCTAAAGAGATTTAGGCCCAATAGAGTGGTATTTGGAATGAGGCAAGGTTAGATTTTGAATTCTCCCTAGGACATCAATAGGTATTAGCAGCTTCCTGTAAAAATTTCCTCATATGAATTAGAATTTTTTGGAAACTTGAACCTCCTTGGCTCCTCCAAATAACCTCACTTTTGAGTTTTTTGTCACATCCATTTCCAAACTTTTGTTCCCTCACATTCCTCATCTTCCCTACAGAGAATTGTAGAACACAGAAAAGACAAGTTAAGAACTGTCTACCAGGGGCTGATGAATGAAGTATCGGTAGGTTAAGATGGGAACACAGATAGATTACTAAGAGACTTTTTTAACCCCTGGGAAACTCTTGAAGATTGATATAAATACAATTTGTGAAAACTGTTTTAGAAATAAGTCAAAGAAGTGGAGGGTGGGAAAATTTGGATCTCAAAATTTTAAAAAATGAATGTTAAAAATTGTCTTTACATGTAATTGGGGAAAATATTATTAAAAAAGAGAAATAAGTCAAAGTCAGACATTAAAGCCCAAGGTATGTGTGTAGACACTTCAACCTAGAGTAAGAGTTCTTAATCTGGGGTCCATGAACTTGAGATTTTAAGAAATATTTAGATAACAGTATTTTCAATATGATTGTTTTCCTTTGAATTTTTTTAGATGCATTTAAAAACATAATTCTGTGAAGGGATCTTTACCAGACTGCCAAAAGGGATCCATGACACAGAAAAGGTTAAGAACTCCTCTTCTGGAGCCAAATGGAATTTGGTATTCCCCGTCGAAAGCATCTGTACTTTTGGTTGGGAAAAAATACATAGAATAAGAAATGGAAAGACCTGGAAAGAGAAGAACTGTTTCTGATGCTTAGCAGGCCTGTGATCTTGGGTAAGTCACTATCCTTCTCTCTGAGTTTCAGTTTCCCCCTTTATAACCCAGGGATGATGAGGACAGGTGCTCTACCTTGCTCATAGAATATTCATTTATTCAGCAAATAGTAAATGCTTGTTGTCCAGAGATCACCATGACAGGCCTTTGGAGACATACCAAGTTTAGAAGGAAAGGAGCAAAGAAGATCATGTGTGTAAAAGGCTTCCCCAGCCACTGTTCCCTTTTGTGTGTTGTCTACTTTATTAGAATGTTCTTATGGATAGAATTGGTTTTCTTTTGTATTTTTAACCATAGCCCTGAGCCCAGTGCTGGGCCCATTGTAAGTGCTTGGTAAATGCTTTTCATTTGTTCATTTACTCATTCTTTAAGTCAAAACAAAACAAAACAAAAAACCCTAGCTACGTAAGTATACAGTAAAAGTAGTTGAACAAATAAAATATGCTATAAATTTAACCAATGCTAAAATAGTTTTGTCCATCTTTCATATAAGCTATGACAAAATCCCATACTCTAAAAGTTTCATTACCAAATAATTGATGATGCAGTATAAATCAGTATCATAAATAATTGGAGGTAAATAACCAAGTCCCTCTGTGATGGGGAATTGGTAATTGTTTTTAATTACATGCTTTCACTTGTGGTACTTGCTAATCTTTAAATTTGTAATCTACAGTGTTCACTTGGTCATTAGTATAAATTAGCAATGTTGTACTGGTATAAATGGATTGGCTGAAAAAAGGAAGTTATTTGGAAAATACTATAAATAATCCTTTTCAACTCAGTTATGTGGTTTTGGTATAATATCCCAAGTTTTGAGGAAGAAGTAATTGACTAAAACAGAGAAAAGCATCAGAATCCAATCCCAAAAGCCTTACACCAACAACATTTCCCTTGTTTTCCAAAGTGCATTTGGATGTGTAGGAGTGTTAGGAATCTTAGTACAAGAGGATAGTTATGTGGGGGAAATAAGTGTGATAAAAGGTAGCACCTATGATATATTACATAGAATACAAAAATCCTTGGTGATGTAATGTAATGTAACAATATAAAAAGTAATATAAGATAATGTGATGTAATGTAATAATCAACATATAAATTTTTATGGTCTGATAACATTTGTATACTTTTTTTTTTACATTCAACATGATTTTATTTTCAATTCCAAATCCTCTTCCTTCTTCTACCCACTCACCGAGATGGCAAGAGAAACCAAGACCATTGCAGATATGTATAGTCATGCAAAACAAATTCTCATATTAGTCACATCCATAAAAAAGGAAGAAGAAAATAAAACATGCTTCAATCTGCACTCTAAACGGATATTTCTAACATCCATTATGATAAAATAATGTGCACCACTTGCTGAGAATACAGACACAAAGCAATAGTCCTGACCTCAAGGAGCTTACCCTCTGACACACAGCTAAATAAATACAATGGTATCATCTGAATAGAGATGACATTGATGTGATCTCCAAGTAGCAAAGAAGAATGTTGTGGGCAATGCTGATGTGTTTGTTCTTGCTTTACGTGTGAAGAAAAGAACTGATGCTTGAGGAGGAAGGTGTCTAGGTAGAGGGGGTAGTTGACAGTATAAAGGTCTTCAGTAATCAAGTAAAAGGAGAACTGAAAAAAGGCCATCTGATGGAGAAACCCAAAGATGGTTGGAAGCCAGATGGCAATATGAAGTCAGATTGAGAAGAGAATGGGGAAGGGCGGGGTAAAGAAATGGAAGCAATAAATGTAGATGACTGTTTTCTAGAGTTTGGCTGTGAGAAGAAGAGAGATAGGAGAAGTATTTGAGGGAATGGAACGGGTCAGGGGAATTTTTTAAAAAAGTGAGTAAGGAAATGACATGGTCATATCTGAACTTAAAGGAAGATCACTTTGCCAACTGTCTGGAGGTTGAATTAGAGAGGAGAGAGACTGGAAGAAGGAAGGCCAATTAGGAAGCCATTGTAGCAGTGCTGGGGGCCTGGATTAGGAGGTGATTTGGGGGGTGGAGAGAATAAGCTAGGAGCAGGAAGATGAACACAACTTTTTTTTTATTTGGAGGCAAGAGGGAAGGAGGCCATGAATAATGAGATGTAATAGGTTCTGACACATTCACGGTTGTCTCAGATGTCATCTCTCTAGTTGGCAGACAATAGTGAGATTGCTCCTGGGAGCATCCTCATGAGTTGTAATGAAAATGTCTTGTGGACACTGGAGAATGTGTGGACATTTTGTCACTGGCTCTAGTTCATGGTTGGGAAGAGCTTTGTTCTATTAACTGCATGGCCTGGCCTGTTGGAGTCTTCAAAAAGGCCTGAGTCAGCTTGGGGTACTTCTCTTTCCTTCATTTGAGTCTGCAGGAGCTCAGTGACTCACTCATGTCATTTGCTGAGAGACCATGTGGTGAGTGGGGTGGCTTTGGGGCCTGTTTTCTCCTCTGAGCCTATATTGGTGTGAGTCCTTGGTTTTTTAATTCATTCTTTCCTATTTTTCTTTTTTTTTTTTCCTTTTTGCTAGGCAGTCGGGGTTAAGTGACTTGCCCAGGGTCACACAGCTAGTAAGTGTCATGTGTTGTGTATCTGAGACCGAATTTTAACTCAGGTGCTCCTGACTCCAAGGCCGGAGCTCTATCCACTGCACTACCTAACTGCCCCCCCCCCATTATTCTATTTACAAGAAATGGAATCTGTATCAACAGGAGAGGGAGGGAGAGAAAGAGAGACAGAGACAGAAACAGACAGAGAGGGAGAGAGAGATAGAGAGACAGAAACAGAGACAAACAGAGAAAGAGAGACAGAAGCAGAGACAGGGGAATCTAGGAGTCAGAAACCAGACTGGGTATCAGAGCCAGATCAACGTTAATGCCCTGAGGACATTAGGCGTGACATTCAAGATCCCAGCCCAGTGGAATGATTCATCTGGCAGTCATGCCACATCTGAATGTGAACTTGTTGGGACCTAAGCTCTGTGAGAACAGGGCTCAGTTTTGAGCCCAGTCTCCCACTGGAGACCTAAGAGGGGTTAGGGAAGATTACACTCCCAAGGTACTGGAGGAAATGTTTGTATGTTGGTTTTTGGTATACCTGTGAAGTAAATATCCCTTTGTAAAAGCCAGTTGGTATTAAGTGGTAAAATAGAACTGGAGGAAAGGGGTGCTGGTCACTTGGCCACCGCAAATGGGTGTAACACAGGCAGTGGGGCTTGAGCCAGTAATAGAGGTAAAAAAAAAATCCCACCACTTCAAGGTATGTGAGAACCCCAAGAGGAGATGTAGTGAGCCTGGCTCTGGAAGAGAGATCCATAGCAACCATAATTGAGGTGGTGGGAGAGATGGAGAGAGCAGGGAAAGGAGAGGAGAGATAGAGACAGACATGCAGAGAGAGACAGACAAAGACGCAGAGGCAGGGGGAATAAATGTCATTCCTGTACTGTGTTAGTCATGGAAAAAAAATACCAGAATCTGAAATAGTTCTGGAAAGAAATTTATTTGGCCAGTTGGTAAAGGATTAAGCCACAAGGTGACTCTGTCGAGGCCTTGGAAGGTTACATTATATAGAGTTCAGATAAGGGCATAAGTATATTGGCTTGTTTGGCCTCCCACGAGCCGTAGGTAGCTTCCAGAGAAAGAAAGTTTGAGGTGTGTAACCAGCAGGTAAATCCATCTAATTTGGGGAACCCAAAACACAAGCTTTGGATAGACCCAAAACAAGACCTGAGGGGACTTAAAACAAACACTGGGTGAAATCTAAACATTGTTTACAGCCACTGGCTTGCCTGGAGTGGCCTTAAGATCAGCCTGACCTCCTTGGTAAGCTTTGGGTTAGACAGTTTTCTAGCCACATAAAGCTAGGTTCAAACACTATCAATAAGTGATAAATTATAATAATTTTCCACAACTGTTAACATGTGTACGTGTGAGTGACTTGGATGGGTGGATAGACAGACAGGTAGATAATTAATAGACATACATATATGATAGATATATGATAGATATATGATACATAGAGAGATAGATGATAGATGGTAGACAAACAGATTGATGATTGATAGCTAGATAAGTAGATAGATAGATAGACAGACAGAAAGTGAACATTTATTGCCTGACATTAATATGTGCCAGGCAATATGCTAAGAGAGAGACAGAGGAGGAGAAGAGGAAACCAAGTGGTCAGGTTCCCAAAGAGATGATTTAGGGAATGAAGTCAAGGGCAGGAGTAGAAAGAAAGGAGGAAGGCCACCTCTTCCTCAGAGACTGGAGCAAAGGGGCAGAGAATGAGGGATGACATAAGATGGAGTAGGGAAGAACAGGAGGACGTTCACAGAGCACAACTGTCACCTTCTCAGTAAAGTAAATTAGGTTCTCTGCTGACATGAGAGAAGAGGTTTGTCATAGTTACTCTAGGGACTGTGATGGCTGATCAGAAAAGAATTTTTAAAAATCATGCTGAGAAGGAAAAAGAATTCAAAGCAGAAAAAAATGTTTTTGAATATCACACACACACACACACACACAAACATAGAAAGGAATTAGGAATGCTTCAAAAGCATTCATACTCATAAGACTTAGAACTCTAAGAGAACTTAGAATTCATTCACCTTGACTTCTTTATTTTACATATGAGGAAACTGAGGCCCAGAGAGATAGAATGACCCAGGGTCACTCAGGTGGAAGAGATGGGGTTTGAACTATTCTCTTTTGACTCCAAATCCATTGCTCTTCCCTGTGCACCATACTACTTATTAAACATATACTCAGTGTATGTTGGGCTCAATGTACAAGAGCCTATAGGAAAATATGGAACCAACCTTGACCAATAGCATATGTTAAAATCCTGGCCCCCAAACTTAATTTTGCAAAGGGACCTTTTAAGGCAGTGTGGTGTCATAATGGAACACTGGATTTGGAATCAGGGAGACCCAGGATTGAATCCTGACTCAGTCACTTACTAGCTTGTGTGACCCTGGGCAAGTCACTTAACTTATGCTTGCCTCAATTTTCCCATCTGTAAAATGGGGATAATAGTGACACCTATCTCCCAAGGTTGTTGTGGGGATCATATAAGATAATAATTATAAAGCACTTAGCACAATGCTTGGCACATAGTAAGTGCTGTAAGAATGGTGGCTATTATTATTCTTAATTATCATGATTATTTAATTAATTCACCTCTCTGGACCCCAGTTTCCTCACTTGTTGAAAAAAAGGTGGATAGACTCAAGGATAGACAGGAGTTTATTAGGCACTTAACATCTGCCAGACAGTGTGCTAAGCCCTGGGGGTACCAATGCAGCCAGAAAGACAGTCCTTATGTTCAAGGCGGTTATGTTCTAATGAGGGAAGGTGGCCCCCAGACAGAAGCTGGGGAGGGATGCCTGCATAGGGGTAAAGCTACTGCTGAGGATATAGAAAAGTCTGGAGAGGGAAGAAATAGAGTCAGAACATTCAAAGTCCATTCAGGCTCTGTCTAGAATAATAACAGCTTAGTATTTTTTAAACATAAAATGCTTTACAAATATTATCTCATTTTATCCTTATAACAACCCGGGGAGGTAGGTGCAATAATTATCCCCATTATACAGATGAAGAAACTGAGGCAAGACTTTAAGTGAATTGTTCAGGATCACACACCTAATATCTGAAACTAGATTTGAATTCAGGTCTGTTCCAACTCCAGGCCCGACACTGTATCTGCTATGTTACCTGACTGCCCCTAGAACCCTATGGACTTTTCTCTGGTACTTCTTGTGGCATGCCTTAATACCCTTTGGGGACCACTGTGGGCTATTTAGCACTGCTGGGGACCCTTGGTCATCCTTAATGCACACAGCTGACACACAGCAAAGCCACATTATCAAGAATGTTGAGTGGATGGAAATCTTGACCAATGTTTTGGACATTTGATTATTTTTCAACAGCAAGAAACCCATGAAGGCCAAACCTGGGATTTGATCCCTGAAGGGACCAATTAGTTTTATTTTATTTTATTTTATTTTATTTTTGACACTGACGGTTTTTTCATAAATCCCAAATCTTTGGTTGGCCCCAGGGACTTGAAAGGGAGAAAAGACAATTCATCTCTTCTGCTAGGGAAAACAAACAAACAAACAAAGTAGCAAACCCCGAACCACCCAAACTGCAGATCCAGTTGAGAGTGAGTCATTAGTCTTGTTCACATGCCAAGGAAAGCATTTTCTTGGGGATGGAGAGGTTGGTGCTCCTCATCAAGGCAAGAAATGGGCCTCCTAGTATCCAGGCATGGCTACTTTCTGGGGGGAGAGGGTGAGTCAAGACCTGTGCTTTCATTATGTAGGGAACTCCAAATGTGTGGAAATTCAAATAGATTCAATAGACATTAAGCACCAACTTCGTGTCAGGCATTGTGCAAAGTCCTGGAAACTGCCTCTTCCAGTGCATTTGGGCAAGTCATCTATAACTTAGAGACTAAAGAGAGTTTCCTGGGACCCTGAATGGTTAATTAACACCACTAGGGTCACATAGCTAATATATGTCAGGACAGAATTTGAACTTAGGTCTTCTGAAATGCAGGAATGGCTCTGTCCTCTATGCCACAATGTCTCATGGGAGCTGATCATATTTAGAATTTAAAACTTCAGAGCTTTATAAATTGTGTGTGTGTGTGTGTGTGTATATATATATGTGTGTGTGTATGTGTTCTTCTCCCAGTGTAGTGCTGTGAGAAGAATGATGGTTTGGGGGTTAGAGGAACTGGATTTCCAACTTAGTTCAGCTACTTACTATCTATACAGCCTTGGAGAAATTGCTTAAACCTCTCTTTCCCACAATATCCCATTGGTAAAATGAGATTATGGAATGAGATGACCTCTGAGGTCCCATCCAGGTTTAAAGTTGTGATCCTCTGATTCTTAGTAGATCATCAGAGCCATGACTGTGGTCAAAAATTTTGGGTCTCCTGCAACCAACCAGGTGATGAACTCCTAACTTCCTCCAGCTAGTTCTTGGATGGTAGACAGACAGTCAGATGACTAGGCCTGTACTCACAGTTCGGTAGGACCTGACAGAGGAACCGAATGACCTGCTGAAATTGGTAGCCTTTGAGAATCAAGCGTTGGCTCCATGCTGTAATGAGGTATAGGAGTGAGTCTTTGGTGACTTGCAAGAGATAGCTAGCTAGATGAAGCATTTATTAAGCACTTGCTATGTGTCATGCAACGTGCCAGGCATTGGGGGTATACAAGAAAGACAGTCCCTACACTTAAGGAATTTAACATCCTAGTGGAGGAGACAGAGATGGGGAGCTGGAAGAGGGAGGGTTGGAAAGGAAACATTTCTGGCTAAGCAGTGAAGACCAGAGAGTAGGGAGAGGAGCCAGAAAAGAAGAAAGCATGGCCCAGATACGTCATGGAATGGTAGGGGCCAGGGACTCACCAATCAAAGGAGAAGGCTTCAAAATGGAAGCAATACTTGGGCGAGCAGGCTGCTGGTGAGGAGGTGAAGTCCAGAGTGTGAGGTGTATGTTAAGTGTCCGCCGTTACTCCCAATTCCCCAAAAGTACCCAAAACCTTGTTCTTTCCTAAGGTATTTATTTTTAATGGAGGAAAAAGGAGCTTTTATATGAATTTGGTTAGAACTGAGAAATGCAAATCTCATAATTAAGAACTCCTTTGTTAATAGTCTACAAATCATATAAATCATAAAATAAGACAAATCTGGCAGACATGGACAAATGGTATTACTCAATTAACTTGGAAATATATTATTCATCTGTTACGGTCTCCTATTATAGCTGACAATTTTGCTTCTCCTCAGGTCTATTAAAGATTTTTGGCAAGCAGCACTGTGGTAGGCTTCAAAAAAGTGAACACAAAGCAGTTGTTCCCATTCTTGGGAAGAGGTGAACCGTGGAACCTCCTGGAGTTTTCTCCTTGAATTGCTGCCTTCATTTCCATGAAAAATATGAACTTTAAACTCAGCCAGGATGGAGAAATATTTTACATTGTGTTGTCAGGTAATGATGTCTGTTCTCTAGAGTTTTCCTCTTAAGTAACAGGGACAAGACCTCAATGAAAGAAATACAAAGGACCAAAGAAAACCTTGGTTTCTGACTTCCCACGTGAGGCCATCATACCTGGGTCAGCTCCATCCTGCTAGAATTGACATGACTGAATGTTCTGACTCAATTAACTTGGTGGTGGTGCCAGTGGGGACCTTAATTATAGCCTTGCATGATTGTGAATTCCTGTTCTGCTAGTCAGAGAGCACTGTGGATCTGAGTGAAATTTTTTTGGTTTCAACTGGCTTATTAATATGAGAAGGACTCAATTATACCTTTAAAATCACAGGAGGAAAAATCCTTTTTTTGTTGCTGGGAGTTTTTAATTTTTTTCCCCCATTTTTATCAATAACTCTTATACAACCTCTCTCTTTTTTGCTTTGGGAAAACAGACTATTTGGTACTTGTGGTATATCCCAAGTGGCTTGTCCATTGCTGGGTGGTATCCTTATTGAACAAATGTTGTTTGTCCTTTGTTTTTGAAGAGGAACAATGACATAGTGAGGGTGATATCTTTATTTGTGTGTGAATTGGATTTAAATGAAATACATTTGCACAATGTTGTCAGCCTAACTCTCTTTTCCAGAGTCATGGAAGACCAGTGGCAGGACAAAAGTAAAGACAACTGGCGATGGCCTGGGATGCAGTGGATGACCTTGGCATCTTTGATGAATACATGTTGAAAGTTTTCTTCAAAGCACTCAGAAGTATAAATCCTTGAAAGAGACAACTTTGTGGTAACTGTAAACCAGCTACCAGGTCCCCACTACGTTGTGCTATGGAATAACTTTCTGAAGTCTTGAAATCACTAAGGATGGCATTGGGCTATGTCTAAACACACAGCCACATTGTCTTCTGTTGAGTAGGGGTAGAGCATAGGGGTGGAGGAGAGGGAGAAGGAGATAATGGAGCCAATTCATTATGTGAAATTAATTGGCAATATTCAGGGCTCCATGTTCTCTCTGGGTCACTCTTCTGAAATCATATCATGTTGATTCCCCTTGGCTTCGGATTTGATTAGTTGCTTCTGAACCCATTCCAGGTTTTCTTGCCTATCCCCCTTCCCTCTTTCCAAATCTTGGTAATTGTATCATTTCTGACTCTGATCTTTGGACAATACCCCATTACAGGCTGCTTGTTTGGTCCCTGGAGTAAAGCATGTGTTCAGATCCTTTTTCTGGATCCTGTATTGACTCTCACCTGTGAAACACACATCGTTGATGTTGTATACATCTACTGCACAATGAAGGGACTGGGAGAAGATGATAGGGTGGCCACATGTCATTTCAAATGCTTATTCCTTGCGTCTCTATCAGGCCACCTCTCACTCCTAGATCAGTAAATACTGATGAACTATTATTAAAATTCAGGTGGGAGACCTGCCACCTGAGTCCTGAAGGTGAGGGGATACAACTATAATGTGCCATCGCAGAATTGGGAAGAAAGGCTCACTTGTCATAGTAATGGGGAGTTGCTTCGTTTGGTCCCCAAGAGACTGTGGATATGAGGGTTGTTGCGGTAAGGGGTATCCAGGCCTAGAGGTATGTTTTTGAGTCACAAAGTTGACTGTAGAGTGAGTGAGATATTTGGTCTAATCTACTGGAGGTTGTGGAGATCAGTAAAGAGAGAAAATATAAGGAAGGGCAGCCTTAAAAAAGAGAACAAGGGCAGAGATTAGTTATGAATGATTAAAGCATCTTCCACTTTGAACTCAAAGAGATTTGAGGAGTAACTGAATCCAACCCTCTCATCATACAGATGAAGAAACTGAGGCCTTGAGTCCAGCTCTGCACCATGCTGCCTCTCTGATGAATGCTGGTAGAGGCTGGAGGGGACAGAGCATTAATGTGGAAGGGTAGCAGGAGAAGACTCCATGGGAGGAATTGGCTAACTGGTTATCATTGTTTTCTGTGGACTCTGATTTGACTTCTTTCTATGTACCTCAATTTGAATCTTTGTGAATTTTTATGCCTCTCAGGGGAGTGGTTGACTAGTCCCTGGATTTGTGTGTGAGCTAGTGGTCTTCCCAGACCATCTGAGGGAGGTTAATCTGCCAGAGAGGTGTAGAGCCCCACAAATATGCCTTTCCCTTTGTCTCAGTAGGGAGATTCTGACACGAAGGATATATATTAATATCAGTTATGTTATATTATATCAATATTACATATATATCAATATAATCTATGTATATATGTATACGTGTGTGTATATATATATATATATATATGTATACGTGTGTATATATATATATATATATATATGTATTTTTTTATTGTAGTCATTCAGTCATGTCTGGCTCTTTGTGACCCCAATTGGGGTTTTCTTGGTAAAGGTACTAGAGTGGTTTGCCATTTCCTTCTCCAGCTCATTTGACAGATGAGGAAACTGAGGCAAACAGGATTAAGTGACTTGGCCAGGGTCTCACAGCTACTAAATAGCTGAGGTCGGATTTGAACTCAGGAAGAGGAGTCTTTCTGACTCCAGGCCCAGTGGTCTGTCCACCGCACTACCTATGCCTCACATAAGTAAGTCAAATGATTGTTTACTGAGTAACTCAGTTTGTTTCAAGGACAGTATACCTTAAAGAGCTAGGCCAATGGACCTTCCCTTCATTGATGATCTCCAATTGATCCGGTGTATTTCCTGTTTGTAGGTAGGTATTGGCCATTAGACTGTGAGCTCCTTGAGAACAGGGGCTGCCTTTTGACTTTCTTTGTCTCCCCAGCATTTAGCACAGTGCCCGGCTCATATACCAGGTGCCTGATACATGCTTATTGACTGACTGAATGTGCTATGAAAAGTAGCATGAAATAAAAAATAGGCCAAGGAAGGGGACATCACCTTTGGGAATGGAATTATAATCAAAAACAGATGCTCAGGGAACAAGAAGCTATTTTAGCTGTTAGACTTCATAATTCCCTGCCTTTTCACCAAAGGAGGAGACCAGCAGATTAAGAGGAGGCCATGAGTATAGTAGGGAGGAGATTGCTTTCTCCTATTCTGCTGGGTAGACAATCTGTCTTTATCTTAGACCACAGCCCATTCAATGTAAATTGTTTTTGGACCCCTAGGAACAGGTTTTCCCCATCTATCATGGGGCCCCAAGGCCATTTTGAATCCTTAAACATTGCTTTTTAATAGAAAAAAATCAATTATATTTCTTGGAACTTTTCACCACTAGGAGTGATGCAAGTCTATCATGGTTAATTTAAACGAATCCTTAATGATTGACTTAACATCCAAATACATTTATTTGTTGTTTTACCTGTTTTGGATCATTTTCCTCACTTTTAAAAGATCATCAGCTCTTTAATTTTGAAATGCAAACCTCCAGGGGATAATTCAGTCAGGGAGTAGCTGTGATTTGTCAGCTGCTTCTAGCAGTTTGCCAAATGTTTCCTACACTTCTCAGGAGTTTGCACTGATTATTTTCACTAATGATGCTTAGAGTTTACTGTGACTGGATAATTTCACTTTATCTTGATCACTCCTTTCTTTGAAAATTCTCCATGTAGAATGGACCCTTTTATTATTATTTATCAATGTTAGCAACTTTGCTATTCAGTAACCTTCAAAGGGACAGTTTTTAAAGTGTCATGGTCTGGATCTCTGTGGTACAAGGAGTAGAGTTTCTTCTTAACCAGCTGTCGTCATGGAACGAAGCATTTCACGTGGGCTTAAATACACAAACTATTCAATTGAAACCTGTGTAAATCATCTTGGGTTCAATTATGTGTATTCCATCTGTTTTTATCATCTGCTGCCACAATAATTTATCATTCCTACATAATATTAAAATGTAAATGAAGCACATCTGTAGACGGTTGGCTTACTTGCTGAATGCAGGTTTATTAACTAAGTCATAATAATTAATTAAATTTCACTGCCCATGTATGCTTGTAATTGTATATTTAATGTGCATTTGCATAATCACATAATGGGATCGATATGATTCATGCTTTGCTGAGTATAATCTGGATGCACAAATTACCACGTCAAAATGATAGCTGTTTGCAAAGCCATCATAGGGTCGTTCTGTTTTCCTAGAGAAATGATTTCTCGGTAAATAGAGGAGAAAAGAGATTTTCCCCATATTAGTTAGGCCTGTTTGAAGGTTGGCTTACTGTTTTTTGGGAAATGTGGTTCACCCAACATAGAAGCCCATGTTTTACTTTTTAATCTTACTTTTTAAACTGACCCTTCTCCTCTCTAGGCTTCACCAGTGTAATTAATTAGTTTTGCTTTCACCTGAAGGTTTTCTAGTGGGGGGGGGGGGGGGGAATGATGATCAGCTGGTTAGGGTTGGGTCAGAGGCAGGTTGATACTCCTTTCAGAATGGCTTTCTGCCTAATCTGCCCAACAGTTCTGTCAATTGGTCAGGCAGTTTAATATTAAAAAAAACAAAAACCAAAGCAGTTGTTTGCCTAAATTAGTTCTTCTTGGTTTATGGAGTTCTGGTTGCCTAAATCTTTTATCAGGCATCAGCAACATATTATGCAAACACCATGGAAGCCAGAGCTGATTTTCAATGGCTTCAATGTGAGTAGAGAGTTTTTTGCCAGGCTCCAGCATTTCAGAGCAAGCCAAATCTGTTTGTGGGTACCTTCTGGTTTCCCTCTATCTCATGTCCTCCAGAGCCCAGTGATTTATTTTTGTTGTCTGGTCACCTGAGTAAAGGACTTCATACCAAGTTGTGGGTGACTGAAAGACTTCAAGATTCCTTTGAGGCTGTAGGTGAGAGCAATTTTGGAACCTCTATGTAGAAGTCATGCTTGTAACTCTAAAAATGGCTGGGAGCTTGTCATATGGATGAGCAGAGAGAGAAGGGGACTAAGCATCCCACCCTACAGGAAAGCTTCCGTGGAAGGAGACTGAACGAGAGGAGGATGCTTCCATCCGAGAGTAAGTGGAGCCCAGAGAAGTAGACTGAAGGAGGCAGTGATGAACCACCTGAAAGGCTGCAGAGATGGTAAGGTAGATGAGGACTGAAAGTCTTTTAGGAAGAGGGAGATCTCAGTGTATTTCTAGATGAAAGGAAAGGAGCCTGCCTGAACTAGGAAAGTGTGGGGAGGCAAGAGAGAATGGAGATACATTGATGAATTGACATCCTATAGAAGGCCAGAGGTCAATGAGGGTGTTCTGGAGCTCAGTTTTCCATGTGAGTGTTTACATCTTGGAAGTCAGCTACAAATCAGGCTTAAACACCTGTTAAGTGTCCAAGGTGGGCTTCCAACCCAAGTTTTACTGGCTCCAAGGCAGAGCTCTATCCACAAATAAAAACAAGGGAGGGCAAGATAAAACTATAGGCTAAGACTACTTCAGATCTTAAATTATATGGTCATTTGCAAAGCAGATTAAAAGATGTTCACTTTCAGGAGAGAATAACAGATCAAAAGTACTACTGCCCCCAGGCTCGACTCACCTAGATGCTGAAAGAGTAGAAAAATGTCCAGGGTCAAATAAAAAAAAATAGAATTTAGTTATCCATAGCATTTATATTCTAATCATACTGTAGCTCCAGATACATATATAATCTCTGCTAGAGGGTGGTACCTAGAAGAAGCATTACGTGCACTAAACACTTATAGGGAGAAACGCGTCTCCTCCAATCGGATGGCTAATTATTTTAGTGCTCCATCTGAGCCCTAGAAATGACTTGTCAGCCTCACTTTCTGCTTATATTCAGATTTATGATGAGATTCTAATGCGTCTGTAAATGCTGTTTTAGCACCTTAGAGTAAGAAAAATACCTGAAGACTTAGGGAAAACATTTCCATTCATTTTATGACCACAGGATCATCCATTTATTGCTGCAGGGGCCTTTCCTGAACATGTAATCTTGCTGCCTCATTTTACCCAGGAGGGATAAAAGCCCCAGGCAAGGGTGGGGAACCTGGGGCCTCAGGCCATATGTGGCCTGCTAGGTCCTTGGTGAGGCCTTTTTACTGAGTCCAAGTTATACAGAACAAATCTTTTTATTAAGGGAATTTGTTCTGTGAAGTCTGGATTCAGTCAAAGGGCCACACTTGAGGACCTAGAAGGCCACAGGGTCCTTACCCCAGCCCCAGAAGGTTGAGAACTGATTGCCCAAGGCCGCAGAGGTAACAGATGGCAAAGCATGGATTGAACCCAGATCCTGTAAGTGAGTACCTTTCTCCTGCACCATCACAGAATGCAGTTTTGGGGTTTATCTCAGTGACTTTTAAATAGTGCATATAGTTAGCTCCTTTCTGGCTGTGGATATCACTCTATAAGGCCTATACTATTGCTTCCTTTCTCTAGCATCGTTGAGTAATGAAGTGCTCCCAGAAGTTTTCCAGATAACTGGAACTTAATTCTTCAAGCACCATAACACTATTTATTTGGACTGTTTTGGAGGGAAGTCTTGCTAAAATGCACTGTGTAATTTCCTGTCTTCTTAAGCAAAGGACACTGAATATAATCTGAGCTTTTCTTAATGATTTATTCATTCAATAAGTCTTTATTTAGTATTTTCTATGAGCCAGGCACTGGGGACATGGACAAAAAAGAGAAACAGTCCCTGCCCTCAAGGATGTTCCATTCTATTATGAATATCCAGTAGGTATGTTGGGGAAAAATAGTATTGAGCCTGGAGTCAGAAGAGCTAGTCATCGCCACTAAGTTAGGTGACCTTCCATTGATCTCTTTCAGCCTTTCTATGGCTGAACTTGTTTGTCTGCAGAATGAGGAGGTTGGATGAGATGACCTCTGAGGTCCCTTTTAGCTATAGAATTTTATCATCCAGCAGTGTAGAGGGTGGTCACATGGTTCTGGTCTGCCCTTGGTTTAGGACCATCAGCTGCCATGGTTCTGTCCTTGTCTTCACTTGAGAGCTCTCTCTGCTCTAGTTTGCTATGGCCTGAAAAACCCAATAACTAGGTCCATTAAATGAGTTAATGTAACACTGGGTGACCGTCTAAATATTCAAGTGCATGGTGCTAGTGCTTGGACTTTTGGCACCTGTTTGGGGGCTTCTGAGACCTTTTCCCCCCTTGTAGTCTTCTAGGGACTTCCAGACTTCTTCTGTAGACTTTTTTGGGACATCTGGGGGAACTGATTTTAATCAGTCAACCAGGATCTTTAAATACTATGTGACATTCACTACTGTGCTAAGCATTGAGATAACAAAGACAAAAGTAAAAAAAAAAGAAAAAACCATCAAAGAGCTTATATTGTCATAGGAGAAATAACATAGATATATGTAAATATATAAACGTTATGGAAGTTTTGAAGCTTAAAACTTCTCTAAGATTTTTTTGGGGGGTGGGGGTGGAGAGCAGCTAGGTCGCTCAGTGGATAGAGTGCAGGGTCTGGATTCAGGATTTGTTTTCCTGAATTCAAATCTGACTTCTGACGCTTGCTAGCTGTGTGACCCTGGGCAAATCATTTAACCCTGTTTGCCTCAGTTTCCTCATCTATAAAATGAGCTGGAGAAGTAAATGGTAAACCACTCCAGTATCTTTGTCAAGAAAATCCCAAATGGGTCAAAAAGAGTATGGCATGACTGAATAAGTAAGGACTTTTGGGACACCTTGTATATAGAAATATAGATAAAATGAAAATAAGGGAGTATTCTTGCAGCTGGGAAGATCAGGAAAGGTTTCATGTCCAAGGGGGCACTTTAGCTGATCTTGAAGAAAACAGAAGATTCTGAGAAGTGAGGAAGAAGTGTATTCTGGACATCAGGGATAGCCATTGCAGGGACATAGGAGTGGAAAATAGTACCCCGTGTGTATAGAAACAGAGTAGGTCAGTATGGTTATGTAATGTCTCCCCAAATGGGGCAGGGATGGTCTGCTCTTTTATAGACTTCCAGGACTTGGAGGTTTTGTTTATTTGTGTTTTGCTCTTCTCCAGAGGCAAGGGAGCATCTCATGGTTTGGGATGAGGCCAGAAGTAAAAGAAAAGCCCTGGAAAAAGAAAGGGAGAGAAGAGAGGAGAGGAGGGAGGCGGTGGAAGGTTTCTGGGACACTGGAGTATTTAAAGGCAAAGGATCAAAAAGCAAAGTGTTTTTCTCCCATCTTTTTTTTTTCTTCTCTCAGCTAAATTATAGAGTGTGTTGTTCCTCAGTCCTGTCCGACTCTTTGTGACCCCATTTGGGATTTTCCTGGCAAAGATACTGGAGTGGTTTGCCATTTCCTTCTCTAGCTCATTTTTACAGATGAGGAAACTGAGGCAAGCAAGATTAAGTGACTTACCCAGGGTCACATAACTAGTGAGTGTCTGAGGCCAGATTTGAACTCATGGAGGGGAGTCTTCCTGACTCCAGGCCACTATCCTCTGTGCCATCTAGCTACCCTGTAGAGTGTGAGGAGCAGATTATTATGTGAAAAGGATTAGAAGAATAGAAAGGGGGCAGGTTGTAAAGAGCTATAAAGGCCAAACAGAGGAGTCAGATTTGATCCTGGAGGCACTTAGGCCCCACTGATGTTTACTGAGGAAGGGGGTCAGACTTGTAATTTGGGTGGCTCTTGGAGGATGGATTGGAGCGAGGAGATGCTTGAAGCCTGGAAACCAAATAGGAAGATGAAGCAGTGAGAGAGGTTAGGGGTGATGAGGGACTGAACAGAAGGGATCGCTGTGGCAGTGGAGAGAAGGGAACTTATGTGGGAGATATTGGGAAGGTAGAAGTGGCAAAATTCAGTGAACTGATTGGATATATGGGCTAAGGGAGAATGAAGAGTCATGGATGACACCCAACTTTCCAACCTGGATGACTAGAAAGATGGGGGTACTTTTGAGAGAACTAGGGAAGATTGGAAGAGATGGATTTTTTTTTCCTGGTGGGGGAAGGGGTAGATAACGAATTTTGTTTTAGACATGTTGAGTTTAAGATTCCTACTAGAGGGAATGATTCATTCATTCAGTAAGTCTTTATTTAGTACTTTCTATGGGCCAGGCACTGGGGACATGGATAAAAAAGAGAAACAGTCTCTGCCCTCAAGGATGTTCCATTCTATTATGAATGTCCAGTGGGTATGTTGGGGAAAAATAATATTGAGCCTGGAGTCAGAAGAGCTAGCTAGTTAGGTGCTAACTGTGGCACAGTGGATAGAGCACTGGCTCTGGAGTCAGAAGGACCGGGGTTCAAATTCTACCTGAGACATATAACACTTACTAGCTGTGTGACTCTGGGCAAGTCACTTAACTCCAATTGCCTCGGCGCCCCTGACCCAAAAAAAAGATTGCTGCTAGATCACCAACTGTACATGTATAATAAGCAGTTCATTATAGGAGATTGGAGTTTGGGAACAGGATATTTAGATCCAACAGTCAGTTGTATAGAGATCGTGGTTGAACTCATGGAGCTCATGAGATCACCAAAAGTGAGATTTCTAGCTTAGTGGGGTGCTACTATATAAGTATAGTTTTTCAGTGCTTTTGAAACCCTTGTAAAGATAATGAATTACATAATTTATCTCTTATCAAGGATTAAAAAATATTACATTTTCCAGAAGGAACAGAATTTAAAAAAATCTTTTCTTTTGGCATCACTCATTTCCAGATATATTGCTCCCTTCCCCCAATCCTAGTGAACTTTCCCTTGTAACAAAGAAATAGTTCAATGAAACCAACCAACACATTGGAGGCTTCTGACACTGTCTACAACAGTCCATACTCATAGCCTTCCATTTCTCCAGTGAAAGGAGGGAGGTGAGTAGACTTATGTGTGCAAAAATATTGATAGCAGCTTTTTTTGTGGTGGCAAAGAATTGGAAATTGAGGAGATGTTCATCAATTAGGGAATGGCTGAACAAATTGTGGTATATGATGGTGATGGAATACTACTGTGCTATAAGAAATGATGAGCAGGATGGTTTCAGAGAAACCTGGGAAGATGTATATGAATTGATGGAAAGTGAAATGAGCAGAATGAGGACAACGATATTGTAATGATGACCAGCTGTGAATGACTGAGCTATTCTGAGCAGTACAATGATCCAAGACAATTTCAAAGGACTCAGGATGAAAAATGCTATCCACCTCCAGAGTGAAATCTCATGAACTCTGCGTGTAGATTGAAGCATAATGTTTTTTGCTCTGAAATTTTTTCTTGCTTTTAAAGTTTCCTTTTATTTTTTTGCAACATGGCTAATATAGAAATACATTTTGCATGATATCACCTGTAAAATGGATATCATATTGCTTGCCTTCTAAGTAGGTGGGGAAGGGGCTGGAGAAGGAGAGAATTTGGAACTCAAAAAAAAAAAAGAAAATTGGAAAAAATATAAAGTCAAAAAGGTGAGAGGTGCATTTCTTCTTTTTTTCTTGAAGTCACGGTCATCTAATATAATTATCCAATATTCGGCTTTTCATGTAGTGTTCTTTTTATGTCTTTCATAGCCATCATGTTATATCTTGTATATATATTCCTATGTGTGTACACACACACACACACACACACACACACACACACACTCACACTCACACACACTTCTTCACTCCTCATTTTAGATGAATCTTCACATGTTTCTCATACTCAACTATCCTTATGGTGCAATATTCCATTATATTTATAAACCACAGTTTGCTTAACCATTCCCCAAATGATGGGTACCTACTTTGTTTCTAATTCTTTGCTACCACAAAAAGTGCTGCAGTGAATATTTTGGGGGCTGTGGGGGGAGGGGAAGGAAATGATATTTGTGTGATGCCTACTGTGTGCTAGGCACTGTGCTATTTGTTGTTGTTCAGTCATGTCCTACTCTTTGTGACCCCATTTGGGGTTTTCTTGGCAACGATAATAGAGTGGTTTGCCATTTCCTTCTCTAGTTCATTTTACAAATGAGGAAGCTGAGGCAAACAGAGTTAAGTGACTTGCCCAGAGTCACACAGCTAGTAGTCTGAGGTCACATTTGAACTCAGGTCTTCTAACTCCATGCCTGGTCCTGTATCCATTTCACCACCTAGCTGCCCCTGTGCTAAGTATATCACAAGTATCATATATGGGACAATTCCTCCTGTCTTTGACCTGCTTAGCACTGGAATCTCTGGATCAAAGGATATGAAAAGTTTTGTGATTTTTCTTGCATATTTCCCGTTCATTTTCCACAATAGTTGCACCAATTTACATTAATGAAGAAAACAAGCATTTACTTTCAATTATGTGACATGCACTGTTCTTAGTGCTTTACAAATATCATTTTATTTGATTCTCATGACTCTGGGAGGTAGGTAATGTTATCATCTCTATTTTACAGACAAGGAAACTGAGGCAAAGAGTTAAGTGACTGACCCAGGGTCACACAGCTAGTAAGTGTCTGAGGCTGGATTTGGACTCAAGTCATCTGGATACCCTCAGATGCTCAGTGCTCTTTCCACTATTTATGTGTTTTGTCATCTTTGCCAATTTGTGGGATATAAGATGAAACAATGGAAAAAGCACTTGATTTAGGGTCAGACAATCTGACTCAGAATCCCAGCTCAGCTATCTGTGTGACCTTGGGCAAGTCATTTGCTACCTATTTCTAGGACTTGGTTTCTCACTTATAAAATGATGGAATTGGACTGTCTTCTGAAGTCCCTTCATGGCCTAAGTCTATGATTTATGACCTTAGAGTTGATTGAATTCATATTTCTTTTATTATTAGTGATTGGGAGCATTCTTTTTTCTGGTTGTCAATAGCTTGCAATTCTTTTAAAAAGAAATGTTTGTTTGTATCTTTTTGTCCACCTGGTTCTTGAAGATAAAACATATCTCTTTCTCACCTTCTCCCAGCCCATTGTAAACAAGTGATATTTTTGTAAAGAGACACTTAATTTTTTTTTAAAGCTCAGAATTACAAAGCAGGTCTGTACCCTAGAGAGATCAAAGAAAGAGGAAAAGAACCCATATACAAAAAAATATTTATAGAAGCTGTTTTATTCTGGTATCAAAGAACTGGACATTAAGGGCCCTCAATTGGATAATGGCTAAACAAATTATGGTATATGAATGTAATGGAATACTATTGTACTGTAAGAAATGATGATGATGATGCTGTGGATATGGATACAAATGGTACCCTAGGGGTTAAGAAGAATATTAAGGGTTGCTTTTCCAGTACTTTGTGAGGCTTCTCCTGGGGATGAGGGACTCATTCTGTAGCTCATCCTGTAACTTCAGAGCACCTTGAAGTCATTTTCCCCTTCTCTTGGAATGCCATAAAACCTCTCCTTAACTTGTACCAAAAGAATTGCTCCTGTCTCCCTTATCCTGTGTCTCTCCTGCCCTGTCCTTAATTCTTAACCAACCATCTTCTTCATCCTGTCATAAAATTCTTTCTTATCCTGTGCTTAATCTTTAACCCCCATTAAAAAACCCTAAAACTTCACCATTATCCTGAAACTTCTATATATACCTGGTTCCCCCAAATATCAGCTCCTCAGTTGGCTTTTTTTTTTTTTGCTGAAAAAGGGCCTGTGTGCTTACATGTTAAATAAAGCTCCCACTGGCTAAAAGAGAACATCGTCTAAGTGAATTCTTTCACACTTGAACTGCTCTCCCAAATCTGACCTCAACAATGATAAGGACTATTTCAGAAAAACCTGGGAATACTTGTATGAACTAATACATGAAACAATTTATGTAACAACAACATGTGCAGACAAATTACTTTGAATGACTTAAGAACTCTGATCAATAAAATGACTAATCAGTAAAATGACCAACCATGATTCCAGAGGACCCATGATGAAACATGCTGCCCACTTCCTGACAGAGAAATGATCAACTCAGGGTAAAGACTGAGATACATTTTTTCCACATATCCAATGTAAGAATTAATTTTGCTTGACTGCTCATATTTGTTAGAAGGGTTTTTTTTCTTTCTTTTTATTTTTCATTGGGGGTAAGAGGTGGGAGGAAGGAAAAAATAGATTTTTGTGAATTGCAAAAAAAAAAAAAAGTTAAATGTTTAGAAAGCTGAGGGTTATTTTTCATCATATCTTCTGCAACCACAAGCCAAGAAAGTAGAAAGAAAACATTCTCCTTCAGATCCAAAGTATCCTCAACACTCTTCCCTATCTTTCCCCCACCCCACCCCAATCAAATGTAGTTTAATGCTGCTGAAAGGTTAAGAGGTGAAAATTCCTGCCAACCAATCCTCTCTAAACCATTTGGATTGTAAATGACATTTGGTAGGAAACAGAGACAGAGTAAAGCATGAAACTTACAGCTTTTTCTGTCCCCAAAATGCTAACTGAAGGGCACCACTCCTGGTCCCTAGGAATGTAAATTGACATTGCTTTCATTATGCACTTTCCTGGGCTGGAAGCTGGGGCTCTCATTCTTCCTTCTCTCAGCAGGCACTTGTCTCCCTCCCCCTTCTCAAGGTTAAATGGTTCTCTGAGGTGCCTTCAAGATCTCAATAGCACAAGTCTGTCAGACCCCATTCTAAGTGCGCAGGAGGCCTCCAAAGCATCTTCCAAACTCAAGGCAGGAGAAACCCAATCAAAGCTTGTGACACAGGCAATTAATGGGAGAACCCAGACCGGCAGACTTTGTGTGTGGTTTTGTTGAGATTTACTCTTTGGAAGCTGATAAAGATTCATGTCTCTGTGACGGCTGTTTTTGAGCAGCTACCCAACCTCTACTCACTAAAATTTGACTTATAGTCACAGCTGGAAGTCCTTCTAACACATACTTAATTAGTCAAGAAATAACTCATTTGAACACAGGAGCCTCAGTTCCAAGCAGATACTCTGCTGGGTTCACTAAAGCTAAAATGTAGCTGTTTTTCCTTATTCTTTCTTCTTTTTTTAATATAGTAAAATTTTCCCCTTCAAATGGAGGGAAGAAGTAGCCACCTGCCTTTTGAGGCTCTGAAGGATTTCTTTTTCCCACTCCATTCATCACTACATAGACAGGAAAGGGTCTCTGAGAATCCTAAGAGCCTGAATCTGTCCTAACCTTCCCAGATAACTCCCAGGAAATAAATGACTGAGAAACTGGTCAGAACTTGGCTCAATATCTTTTGAAGAGATCTGAGCTAGTCAGATGAAAGCTAATCAGGTGAGAAGCAGGTAGGCATGCTTACTCTTTTATTTAAGTATTACGCAAAATCATTAGAAGGGCTTATTAGCCTCTGAGAAGTGTCAAAGTTTCAGCAAATATTAAAACAGAGTCTTTCTCTAATAATACCAAGGTCGGGTATCACTTCATCTCTGAATTTAGAAAAAAAAAAACAACCCTCCCAAGGCTTTAATATTACCCAGTTGTTCAAAGCATAAAAGGATCTGTTTGAAGAGCGAGCAGGCTGATGCTCAGAATGCAGCTAAATAGTCAGGAACCCTAAGAAATCAGCAATGATGGTATTCATATCATGAGTGACTAACACAATGCTTGGCACATCTTCCCCTCTCCCTCGACCCCTCCCGCTTTCTGGGACAGGACGTATGGTTTTATCACACTTCTCTTTCGACACAGATCAGCTCTGCTCTAAGAGGTGTTTGGGAAAATAAGAGGGAGAATGATTTGTCCTATTCGTTGTGTGTGCTGGGTGGGACTTGAACCAGCATCTTCTTGACTGAGGCCAGATCTTTCTCCACTCTACCCTGGTACCTGTCACATAATGGTTTCCTTTAAGAACCAGCTAAAATCTCATCCTTTACAGGAAGACTTTCCCAATCCCTCTTAATTTTAGTGCCTTCTCTCTGTTAATTGTTGTCATTGTTCAGTCATACCTGCCTCTTTCTGACCACAATAGAGTGGAGTGGTTTGCCATTTCCTTCTCCAACTTATTTTGCAGATGAGGAAACTGAGGCAACCAGAGGTAAGTGACTTGCCCAGGGTCACATAGCCAGTAAGTAAGTGTCTGAGGCCAGATTTGAACTCAGGAAGACTCATCTTCCTGACTCCAGGCCCACCACTCTATCCACTTTGTTGATTATTTTCCATTTATCCTGTATGTAGCTTGCCTTGTAGGTATTTGTTTGCATGTTGCCTCTCCCATTTGATTGTAATCTCTTTGAGGGTGGGAACTGTCTTTTGCATCCTTTTGTATCCCCCTCACTTAGCATAGTGCCTGATACATAATAGTATTTAAATAAATGTTTAGTGATTGACATAGACAACAAATACTTGTTGCACAATTGATTGAATTAAGGTGAAAAGAGGATTTAATTACTTATGCAAGCCAAGACTTCAGGATAAAAATAAATCAAGCCTTGGGTCAGTTAATATTTTAATAAAATAGAACTCCATGCTTGAACTTGGGTTCTTTCAGATGTGAATGCCCATTCTAGTCTTTTCCCCCAAACTAGAAAATTTCCAAACCATGCCTCCTGAAAATGTCCTGCTTCCCCCAGCTGCCAAACTAAATGGTACCTGGAGCATAAGCTTTCTTTTGCTTTTCCAGGTTGCTCTTTCCCACAGTGATTCCCACACTACTTCCTCTGAAATTTTATTTAGTTTATCTCCTGTACTAGTGACTTGGAACATTATTCTATACTATCTTGTGACGTTTCTCATACAGGCATATCTATTCATAATGGTGCTCTGCCCAAGCTAATTTTATAATAATTGTCTTGGTACATTGGGGCCAGTGTGGCCTAGGGGATAGAACCTTCACCTTGGAGTGAGGAAGAGCCAGCTTGAAGGTCTACCTCTGACTGGATGTGACCATGGGCAGGTCATAACCTCTGAGCCTCTCAGGTGCTTCATTTTTAAAATGGCAATAACACAAATTAGACCTTTGGAGAAGGAAAGAATTCATGACCAAATAAGAGAGAACATTACAAAATGTAAAATAAATAATTTTGATTATATTAAATTAAAAGGCTTTTGCACAAACAAAACCAGTGCAACCAAGATTAGAAGGAAAGCAGAAAGCTGGGAAATAATCTTTACAGCAAGTGTTTCTGACAAAGGTTTCATTTCTCAAATATATAGAGAATTGAGTCAAATTTATAAGAATAGAAGCCATTCCCCAGCTGACAAATGGTAAAGGATATGAACAGGCAGTTTTCTGAGGAAGAAATCAAAGCTGTCTATAGTCATATGAAGAAGTTCTCTAGGTCACTTTTAATTAGAGAAATGCAAATTAAAACAACTCTGAGATACCACCTCATACCTATCAGATTGGTTAATATGACAAAAAAGGAAAATGATAAATGTTAGAGAGGATGAGGGAAAATTGGAACACTAATGCATTGTTGGTGAACTTGTGAACTGATCCAACCATTCTAGAGAGCAATTTGGAACTATGCCCAAAGGGCTATAAAAATGTGCATACCCTTTGATCCAGCAATACCACTATTAGGTCTGTATCCCAAAGAGATCATAAAAAAGGGAGAAGAACCTACGTGTACATGCCCTTTTTTGTGGTGGCAAAATATTAGAAATTGAGGGGATGCCCATTAATTGAGGAATAGCTGAACAAGCTATGATATATGAATGTAACAGAATAGTATTATGCAATAAGAAATGATGAACAGGCAGATTCCAGAAAAACCTGGAAAGACTTGTATGAAATGATGCAAAGTGAAATGAACAGAACCAGGAAAGCATTGTACACAGTATCAGCATCAGCTATGAATGACTCAGCTCTTTTCAGCAACACAGCAATCCAAGACAAGTACGAAGGACTCATGAAGGAAAATGCTCTCCACATCCAGATAAAGAACTGATGGACTATGAATGCAGATGAAAGCATATTTTTTTCACTTCACTTTTTTTTGTGTTTTTTTTCTTTTGATCTGTTTCTTCTTTTACAACTGTGACTAATAGGAAATATGTCTTATATAATTACACATATATAACCTATGTCACACCATTTTAGGAAGAGGGGAGGGAGGGAGGGAAAAAAATCTGGAACTCAAAATTTTGTAAGAATGAATGCCAAAAATTGTCTTGACATACAATTAGGAAAAAATTATATATATATATACACACACACACATACACACACACACATATATATATATGTATACACACACATATATACACATACATATATAATACATACACACACACACACACACACACACACATATATATATATATATATATATATATATATATATATAGAGAGAGAGAGAGAGAGAGAGAGAGAGAGAGAGAGAAAACATTAAAAAAAATTAAATTATGAAAGATGGCAACAATAGTTCCCTAATAGTACTTTATTCCAAAAGGTTGCTGTGATGTTCAGATGAGGGGTGATCTATGGAAAGGTTTTGCAAACCTGAAAGCCCTTTAAACTAAACTCACACTAGAGACAATATTTGAACTATTTGAGCTATTCCTGTCTCCAAGTCCCAGTGCTCTAAGCCCTGCCATTTAGATCAATGCCTCAGCTATTAAGCACTTACTATATATCAAATAGTGCCTTAAGCACTGGGGTTATAAGTAACATCAATTTTAAATATTTTACAAAAGACAGTCTCTTTACAAAAGTAATGACAAAATACTTTACAAAAGGAAATAGTTGCTCCTTTCAAAGAGCTTATGTTCTGAGGAAGAGGGGTGGCCAGGCAAGGTTCTTTTGATCTTGGAAGTCACAGGGTTGGCCAGAAGAATAGAAGGGTGGTCCATTGATATTCTCTATCCAGAGGCAATGGTAGTGGTGATATGATTACGACTTTCAGAGTAAGGAGTAGAAAGGTGGGCTCTGCACATCCTGGCAGTGTAGAAAATTGCTAGAATGAAGATGAAGGAGAGGATTAATGGTACTAGGAAGTACAGAACTATGTGGCTTAGCTCTTTTTCCCAGGTATGGTCTCAGATCACAAATAGCAGTGACACACAGGCTATCCATCTGTTACCCCTTGTCTGTGCTGTATAATTGGATCAACTCTGTTCTGTCCATGCACACTCATGATGAGGTCTTTTCTGCTACCCAAAGGTAGGTGTGTTTTCCTCCTCCTCTGATCACTTATGATTATGTCCTGTGACTACACCAGCTGACCTGTGGTGAGGGGGAAAAGGAGCAATGTCATTCACCCCCTCCCTTGGCTGCAGCTTCTTCTGTCCCAGTTCTACTTGGCTCTTCCCAGTGTCCTCTTCTCTAGAACGTGCTGTCATTTCACCAGGAGCTGGCTCCCTCATCAAATCTGATCCTGCCCAGACTGCCCATCTAAAATGCCTTTTAGATCCTCTTAAGGCATGGCTTATCATTCTTCCCCTGACTTTGTTCCCCTTAAGTTCCTTGTTCACCTGCAGTGGTGGAATTTTTAGTTAGTTTTGAATACCATGTTTTTATTCCTCTTTTTGTGTTTAGGTAAAGAGCTCTATCTCATACCATCATTTGTACACAAGCCATAATTGCCTGTTCTAACTATCCCCAGCTCTAAATGTATGATCCCTGAGCGTATGGTATAAAAACAATTCCAGAATGGCAGAATTTGATGGCATTATGAGGGATTTCCTCATATGTATGATTTATCTGGAACAAACAACACCCTCCTGCAGCATTTGGCAGAAAAACTTACCATGTCAGGCAGGGTGTCTATGAACATTGTTGTCCTGAGCCCTTATTTACCTCTTCTATTATTTTTTAACTGTTCAAATGTTTAGTGAAGTGGATAGGGCACAGAATTTGAATTCAAAACCTGCCTCAGACACTTTTTGACTGAATCAACTTGGGCAAATCAACTAAATTCTTTGTGTCCCGGTTTCCTCATCTACAAAATGTACAATGGCTCTTAGGTCCTATACAATGCTCAATCTATGGTCATTTCCTTGTCTACTCTGACTCTAAGCTAATGTAGTACAGGGGCCATCTATTAAATTTCTTTGTACTCTCCACAACATTGGTCACATTATGGGGTACTCTTTACATAGTCCTGTTAATTGATGAATTGGCATTCATCATGTGTTTGCTTGCTGTGGCCTCTGTGGTGACCCAATGAACTCAGATCTCTGATGCTTTGAAAATCTAGATATTCTTCCTACAGGTCTGTACTCCTTTCCGGTAGTTAGTAAGCAGATCCTGAGGAGGCTGAAGCTTCAATTATGTCCATGATCTTAAAGAAAAGAGTTTCTCTAGCTAGCATTTTATTGTTCTACCCTTCTCTTCTACCCTGTTGACAGTATTTTGGTCTTCCAAGTCAAGGAATCCTCTTGTTTTCCAAAGGATTTTAGTGTCTTTGGACTTACATTTTGGTAGAAATATTTTGATTGGAAAAAGTACCTCCTGAGTGTCATCCCTTCCTCACTTAGGGTATACATGTTATGGATATAATAGATCTTGTAAGACTAAGAGACTGTTGTAACTTTTTATCAAATTTTTTTTCCACTTGTTTCTGGAAATTAGGGAAATTCTGAAGTGGAAATGAGCTATGTACTTGTCTATGAGGCAACCAGAAGGGCAATTGAGGCAGGGTGGAATAATCATTAGAGACCTGAACTTGGGATCAGGAAGTTCATCTGCTGCTTCAGACATTCACACCTTTGGCAAGCTGCTTACCCTCTTATAGCCTTAGTTTCCTCATTTGTAAAATGAGGGGATTGATGACTTCTAAGGTCCATTTTAGCTATAGATCTGTGATCCTGTGACAGTTACAGATTTCTGAAAGTGTGGGTAACTGAAAGTCATTGGAATGTTTTCCAGAATCAGAGACCATGTTTTCATAGAACAGTCTTGTTGGAGTCCTTAT
Organism: Phascolarctos cinereus; assembly: GCF_003287225.1. NCBI lineage: Eukaryota > Metazoa > Chordata > Mammalia > Diprotodontia > Phascolarctidae > Phascolarctos > Phascolarctos cinereus. The sequence continues at coordinate 51,361,208 of NW_027555514.1, read as the reverse complement.
TTATGAAGAGAATAGCTTTCCTTGCTGAAATGGAAGCATTTGTGACTGTTTTTGCTTTAAGGGAAAGAAAGGAATGAAGGTATCCTTTGAATCTGGCCGTATAATTGTTCCACATTTCAATTTGCAGTAAATTAAGAACTTTTATTGGCTATGTGGCATTCATTTTTTGTTTGCAGATTCAGTCCCATGATTTCTGGGAAGGAAGATGATTTGGGTTTTACTTTCCAGTAACAGTGCGTAGCTCCTCATTGCCCACCTCCTGGGGTTATTTGGAGGGAAAACCCATTGTAAAACTCGAAGTGCCATATAAAATCTTGTTGTTTTACATTAATTGACTCAACTGGAGAACCTAAATGAGATACTGTGTGCTTTATATTCTATTACTTAACATTTCAAGAAATTATTTTGTTTAATTTTTAAATTGATAAGCCTTTTTATTTTAAAATCACATTCATTTCTGAATATACCCTTCCCTTTCTCTTATATAGAGAAAAGAAACAAAGATTAAAAAAGGAATGAGGGAAAACATGAATGCAGCAAAACTAAATAACATATTTGTATATGTATTATTCCACATCTACAGCCCTCCACCTCTTCAATGAAAGGAGACAATTGAACTTGGTTATTATAATTACAATGTATTCAGTTCCATTTGGGCAGCTAAGTGGTAGAGTAGATAGAGTGCAGGGCCTGAAGACAGGAAGACTTATCTTCCAGAGTTCAAATCTGGCTTCAGACACTAGCTGTATGACCCTGGGCAAGTCACTTGAACTGGTTTGCCTCAGTTTCCTCACCTGTAAAATGAGCTGGAGAAGGAAATGGCAAACTACTCCAGTCTCTTTGCCAAAAATACCCCAAATGGGATCAGGAAGAGTTGGACACAACTGAAATGACTCAACTACAACAATCATTGTGCATATTTTTTCCTGGTTCTACTCACTTTACTCTGCATCAATTTATCATCCTGTTTTTCTCTGAATTCTTAATATTTGTCATTTCTTATACTATTCTATTCATGTACCACAATTTGTTTACCCAGTCTTAAATCAATGGGTGCTTACTTTATTTCCAAAAGAGCTGCTATGCATATTTTAGTATGTTTGGGAGCTTTCTTTGACCTCCTTCAAGGGTGTGTGTGTGTGTATGTGTATGTATGTATAGATATGTGTATGTAGATAAATGCATATATGTATACGCACTAGACATCACATAGACATATACATGCATGTGTATATAGCATGTGTGCACACAAATACCACACATTCATACATGCACATGTATCATACATGTGTGTGTTGTATGTATGTACATATATTTCACGTACATACATATGTATGCACATATGCCTTGCAGTGGGATCATTGGGTCAGATTTCTTGTCCTGCTTTAATGACAGTTCCATCCTTCAAAAACTACATGAATCAAGGAGGGGAAACCTTAATATGTATTTGAATTTCACCAAGAAAGAAAAACTGGTTGCTTAGGGCAGAACTGATATGAATCTTATAGGAAGTGACCATTTTGGCTTTTAATTTGTTATAGAAAAGGAGAGGAACGCTGGCTATAATCTGCCACATACTCTATGTTTGTGGAGATCAGATTTCCAAGGGTTCAGAGGATGCACATGTAACAATTCTTTACTGAAAACAAACCTGTTGAATATAAAAAATGTGACAAGCTTACTTCCAAACTTCCTTTCTCTTTCTTCCTTTCCTTCCTTCCTTCCTTCCTTCCTTGCCTTCTTTCTCTTTCTTTCGACAGTACCACTATTCTCTCAATATTTCACAATTTCATAATTTTTTTTTTTGGCTAGGCAATGGAGTTAAGTGACTTGCCCAAGGTCACACAGCTAGTACGTGTTATGTGTCTGAGGTCAGATTTGAACACAGGTCCTCCTGAATCCAGGGCTGGTGCTCTATCCACTGAGCCATCTAGCTGCCCCCAATTTCATAATCTTGATATCATTCTCAGCTCTTCTATTTCCCTCAACCCCTTAGTCCAAATAGTTGTCAGATCTTCTCCGGTCTCCCTCTCTAACATTTCTCTGCATCTGTCCACCCATCCATTCATCCATCTATCTATATAGGCTTCCCTTCGTTCATATGACCACCATCTTAGTTCAGGACCTTATCTCTCCAGGATCATGGCTCCCAGTCTCTCCCTCTTTCCAGTTCATTCTCCTAAACTCCGCCTAAAGCACAAGTCTGCCAATATCATAACTTTGCTCAAGAATCTTCAGTGGCCCCCATTACCTGTAGCATGTAATAGGAAACTCTTCATCTTAGCATTGAAAGCCCTTCACAAGCTGGCTTCAACTAACCTTTCCAGTATTATTATACATTGATCCCTTTTATCCACATTGCAGTCCAGCCAAAGTGACTTTCTCACAGTGCCTAACCCATAGCATACTATTTTCCATCTCTGTCTTTGCATAGGCTTCCCCTCAAGCCTGGAATATGCTCCGTCTTCCCTTTGGCCTCTTGGAATCCATAGATTCCTTTGAGTCTCAGATCATGTGACACTTCTTACCCAAAACTTTGCTGTTAATGCTCATAGTGATTAGTACTTTCTCCTTCCTAATATAATCTTGTATTTACTTGTTTGCTTGTTTACAAACTATAGTACAATGTAAACTACTAGCCGTTATTCAGTTGTTTGAGTCATGTCTGACTCTTTGTGACCCCATTTGGGGTTTTCTTGGCAATGATACTGGAGGGGTTTGCCACTTCCTTCTCCAGCTCATTTAACAGGTGAGGAAACTGAGGCAAACAGGCTTAAGTGACTTGCCCAGGGTCACACAGCTAGTAAGTGTCTGAAACCAGATTTGAACTTCAGTGTTTCTGACCCCAGGCCTGGTACATAGAAACAAACTAATTTAATTTTTGCCTAATCTGACCTTAGGGGATACTTAATAAATATTTTATAGATTAGATTGAATGGACTGAATTTCTCTATGTGATACCAGGCCTGGAGCAACAGGAAACTTTTATGAGTGAAGTTCCTAAGACACAAATTCTGATTCTAATGGAGAGGAAGAGGAGACACTGACAGATACACAATGGCACTGTGCTTCAGCCAGACCATGTGACAAGGAAGGAAGCCAGCATGCAGTATAGGACTTCTAGAGGAAAGATTCTGGGCTGTGCTACAGAGAGAATTTCAAGATGGATGGGAAGTCCCTACTAGCCTCTGGCACAGAGAGGCTTACAAGTCACTGGTTGCTGGAGGATGCTGACACACCATAGTCCTCTCCAGTATAGACAACCAGTGAAGGTTTCTCTCTGTTTCATTCATAACAGGAGGCTTTGCATTGATGGCAAGGTCCCCATATCACCCTAACCCACAAAGGCAACTTCCTGTCTTCTCAGACCTGGCAGATTCTCCAGTCTGTACAGACACTTTTGCTACCATCCCAGTGTCACCAGGAAAAGGGAAGATGAGGCAAAGTCTTAGCATCAAATTAAGCCAAACCACAGTCACCAACATATACCCTTACCCTGTATTTGGCAAATATATTTTTTTCAAGTTAAGCACATCTATTTTTGCATAATCCCCATGTTTGTGTTTGGTCAACCCTTTATCCCATCCCAATACCTGATGTCGTGGGGGTCTCCTGCAAGCAAGGAAGCCATGAAACCAATTTATATTTTTAAGAGTATAATTTATACCTATCTTTTCTAATAATAGTCATCTCTATGGCTGAAAGTGGGGAATGAAGAAAAAAAAGAAATTCACATGATAATTTTGTTGCATTTTTGAAAGGAATAACAAATTGTGCATAGTAGATTTGTGTGTGCAATCACCTTTTTCTTGTACTATGTTATGGAAATGCTTATTTTATTCCATAACTTAAAAATAAAATAAAAAAATAATAACATAGAAAAAGATTTGTAAAGTGAAAGCAAGGACAGGTAATTTAATAATAATAAGCATTTATTAAACTTAGCAAATGCCAGATATACTTACTATGAATTGTAGATAACAATACAAAAGCAAATTTCTCCCTACCCTCAGGGAGCTTACATGAGCCTGTTAGAATAGTGGCAGGAATGTTCAAGGTTAGAATGACCTGAGATTCGTGAAGGAATATAGAGGAGGAACAAAGAGGGATTTTTTCTTTTTGCAATGTTAGATCAAGAATAGTAATGGAGAAAAAGAGCCTAGCTGTTCAACCTTTCCTTTGCTTCTATTTTTTCTGCCAAGGAAAAAGGATCTTTGGACCAAAAAGGACAGAGCAAAAATGGCTAATGGGGAGTTGATACACAAGATAAGCAGAGAGACAGAAAGAGAAAACTTCACCGCCCTTGATTAATTCAGGTCACCAGGAGAGCTGCATTCTCCTCAGTTCCTGAAAGAGCTGGCAGATGTGATAACTGGCCCCAGCAGCGCTATCTTTGAAAGATGGTAGGGAACAAAAGAGGTGCCATAAGACATGAGGAGGGCAAATGTCTCTATTTTTTTTTCCCTAAAGGTAGAGAATGGAGCCTTCAAACTCTAGGCCAGGGAGGACTTGACTTTGATTCCTGTGAAAAGTCGAGCATGTATTATTAAAGAGATGGTTAGTGAACATTTCAGAAAGGGAGTGATGATGCCCCAAAGCCAGCAGGACTTCCAAAGAACAGGTCATACCAGGTTAACTTCATTTCATTTTGTGACAGAGTTATTATGTTTGCAAATTGGGAAATTTGCTGTAGGTATAATTCCCTTTAGATATTTGACAGAATCTCTCATTCTATTCTTCTTATATAAAATAGAGAGAAAGAAATGGGCCTGGAGAGATGCTCCGTTGGGGTAGAGAGTACACCGAGGTAGATTTGAACTAGGGGAATGGGCAGGCCAAAGGAAGGGAGGGGAACAAACACATAGCACCCATTACACGCTGGCATTGTGCTAGGTGCTTTACAAGTACCATCTCATTAGATCCCCACAGCACCACCGCAAGGTAGGTGCTGTTAATATCCCCATTTTACAGATGAGGAAACTGAGGCAAACAGATGAAATGACTTGCCCAGAGTCACGTAGCTAGTACGTGTCTGAGGCCAGGTTTGAACGTGGGTCTTTCTGACTCTAGGCCTAGCACTCAGTCCACCACTCTTCCTTGATACTTCAGTGATATCAGTGATAGTGGGGCCACTTTACATGGATTCTAATACTTGACGTTTTGTATGAGGACATGCAAATAGTACTTTAGGTAGAGTTGGAAAGTCAGTTAGATCTGACATTTGTAGGAGAAGTCTAGTAGAAGGATTTTAAAAACATTCCACTATTGATTTTCAATATGCCTCAAAGAAGAGAAGAATCTGAAAGAATGGAGATATCCGTGTGTGTGTGTGTGTGTGTGTGTGTGTGTGTATGTGTGCGTGTGTGTACAACAGTACAAAAGTGAAATTGCCCAGAAGGCAGCAGCTGCCAACCCATGTGCTCACTTTCTAGTCTCTAATCTCAATACAAATATTTTATAACATGATATTATATAGGAATTTAAGGAATAAATACATGGGAATTTAAGGCATAAATACAAGTGGTCTTTCAAGCAAGCATGTTTTGGTGGTTTAGATGTGATCAGAACCTTGGCTGAATTAGAGTTTGAAAAAGGAAGGAAAAGAACCCTGGGTAGGGTAGGAAGTGTTTCCTAAACTTTAGGGTAAAAAAAGATTTACAGACAGCAAAGATTATGATCCCATAGAAAGCATGTGAAGAGGATATCTCATGAGGAAGAGGGGAATTAATAAGGGAAACCCACTTCATTTCTGACCATGCCATCTGCTATTGATGTGGATAAGAAGATAGAGGGATATTGAGTGGGAAAAGATAGAAGCATATGATTTCAGCTCAACTCAAGCAATCCAATCAATGATTTGCTTCCTCATCTTTAAAATGGGAGTAATAATCACACCCACCTTCCAGGGCTGTTGTGAAGATAATACTTGTAAGGTGCTTTGCAGACTTCAAATAACTTTATAAATGCCAGCTATCATCATCATCATCTTCTTCTTCATCAATGATAGTAGCTGACATCTTCTATAGCTAACATTTTGCAAAGTACTTCACTCAGAAGGAGCTTGTGAGCATCAAATGAGATTGTGTCTGTGTGTAAAGCACTTTACAAACCCTAAATTATTTATAGAATTTTTCTATAAGCATTATTAAGGAAATAGTTACAGCGATAAGGCTGGCACCCACAAGATTGTGGAGAGATTTGGATGCGTGCCAGCCATAGGAAGACAACAAAGGATTTTAAGCAGAGAAATGGGATGACCACAGTTACTTGTTCAAGGTCATACACCCAGTATCCATTGTGTCCAGGAGGGACCTGAACCCTGAGCTTCCTCATTCTAAGGCAGGCTATCTGTCCATTGTACTACACAGTGATGTCTTTCAAACATTG